>NC_090329.1:60856078-61539586 GCF_035084215.1 Heptranchias perlo | reverse complement strand
TTTCGCAAACAGAGCAGTACAATGTATAAAACCTGTGGCACATTTCTCTACAATCAAAGGAGCAGATTCAATAAAACTCAGCGCCATGTGCAGAACCAGCGACACGTCTCTCCATTCACAACAGACTGAAGGAAAATTGTAAAGGTCTCCCATTACATCGGGTTTTCGTTATTTTATTTCAGATGTTTAACAAGCCATCAGCTGTACCACACATACTATTACTGGCCAGAATGATATCATTATCGTAATACGTTATATCTTAAGCTTGAAACAGCAAACAAAATGTAACAGATGAGCAGTGAAGAAATGCTCAATTCCACACTCAAGACATTGACTGGACGGAGGCAGCTTATTGGGACAAGAGGATGAGAGAGGACATGGGGCAGGAGCGGTGAGCAGCGGTGTGTGTGCGTGAGTGAACTCGCATTTCATTTTTACTGCGCGATTTCTCTTGAGAGTTCCTCCATTAACAAATATCAATGCCTTATTTCTTGGCTTGTATCGACTTGCTTCTGGCATAGAATCAATTTCGGAGAGCTGCAGAAGTATGTTTTGTGTACTACTTAGTCCGAGCAAACGAATGGGCAGTGAAAGAATAACCACGTAGAGCAAACTGCTCCATGCTAAAATGTAACATAACAAGGAAAGAAAAATTACTCATCTGTCCGGGGGGGTTAAAGTTTGATGAAATAAACACAAATAGGTTGCTTTCTGTTCTTGGGGCAAGTACTGGATTTGCCTCCAGCTTTAACAACAACTACCTGTCTTTTAAATGGCACCTTTGTTTAGGGTAGATAAACATGCCAATGCAATTCACTGAAACAAAGGAATGGACGCCGAGCTTAGTGGTGGAGTTAAAAGAGGTGACCTATGGTGACCTTGGTCCAGAAAGAGAATAATTCTTCCTAAATTCACCTAGACCCTTTTGTAGATTGTTTATTTCACTCTTAAGCAGCCTGTGCACCACATTAAATGTCACAAATGCAGTTTGCCAGTATGGGGTTGTAAATAAATTCTAAAAATGAAGATTTTACCACCTGCAACAAAATGGTATTTACTCATCTGTAGTGCTTTAAAGTTATCCCTCTCCTCTATGGTGTAGTTATATTACCAATGTATGTCCATCACATGGGCTGTGTCCAGACAATGTTTATAAAATGTTGTTTTTGGTGGTGTTTTCGTGGCCTAAACAGAGCACATTCTAAAATTTGTTAATTTTGTTTTAATTCTCAGAATGGAAAAAAATCTTCCTGGATTACAGTCCTTAAATCTGATTTTGTTTTTCTTGGGGAGGGGAAAAGGAGCAAATGCCTCTCCCTTACCTTTACTTGCAGTCGAGGCTGAAGAAAATGGCAGCTTCTATACTATGGCAAAAAAGGAATACTATTTTACAGAAAACAGTGGATCATCTTTTAAGTTTTATTTTGTATAAATAAGATAATCGCAAACAACTGTAGGATCCTGTAAGAATTAGGTTTTGAGCCAAACCAGTTTGCCTTTCAGCTTACCCTTCTGTATATGATTGGATCTTGTGTGATAAACTTCTGACTAATTTCATGAAAAAGTGCTGTTTAATTTCTAAATCCCTTCACATGCAACACAGCCTGAAAAAGTTAACTGTGTACAGTGAAAATTATCCCTACAGCTAAGATTTGGGCACAAAGATCAGAACCACGGCTATTTTAGTAACGCTAGGTCCAGTGCAATATACAAATGTCCTTTTATGGAATTATTCTGAATGTATTTGACATAATTTTAGTTTCATTGTAGGTGGTAAGACTTTGGTTGAGACAAATGATTGCTTTCTTAGTGCCTACCTGAGAGCGTGTGTTCTTAGTTGGGACCTTTACAAATGGATAAACTCGTGCCTCAATCTAAACCTCATCCTGGTTTGAAATTGTATTACTTGTCACACATTTTAACATCAACGGTTACTGCAGATTTCAACCCTGAATAAAAGATGCTGTAAAACAGTCAAGTACAAGTCAGCATGGAATTATTTTTTTAAAAAACTGGCGGATTAAGGCCACTCCCACTATCAAACTCCAAGTGACACTCTTACACTTCTTTGGTAAACATAGAGCATTAGATTAACATTTTGCTGATGAATCATTTGCTGCTTTTGACACAAATGACTATGAAAGAACAGAGCCAATGTGATATCAATTGTATAATGTTGCGTTGATTGAGTGCTGGTTATCTGAACTCTGTGCCGATCTGTCAAGTGGTCATTCAAATATGTCTACAACAGGTTATTGTGCTATGGAGATGTTTCAAAGTAATGTGGATACAAAATAAAGACCCATATCACATGTGAGCGATTACAACACTGGTGAATACTACATTTACACTCCAGTGGAAATATACAAGTTGTTGCATTGTTTTCATAACAGAGTCAGCAAAATAATTTTCTCTACACATCAATAAAATAATGATTGGCCAATATTATCCTGGAATCCTGATTATTAATTTCTCCAAAATTTGGCGAAAACATGTCGGCTTATGTATTTAAAACATTTATTTGCATTTTCCCATTTTGTGTTTTTCTATCCCTCTTTTAGGTCTGGCCACACCGCATTTCACTGCTGGTTCAAGAGAGTGGGCTGACTGACGCCCTGCTCCTAGGCCCTTGTGATGAATTTGATAACCGGCTCTGAAAGATCAGCAGCGGTTGGCTCACCTCACTTCTGTTGGGCGAATTTCCCCCTTCCCATCACTTTGTCTCCATGGCCTGAATGTGATTGGGAACTCACCACGTGGGGAACTGCGTGGACAAAACCACGTCGTACTCCTCGCAGGATTTATATTAATGCATTGTTATACAAACAGCATTCATAAATGTTGTCACAACACGACTAGGACTTCACATCTAATGCACAGCGCCACAGATCAAGTTTGTAACTACTATACTTGGCTGAAGCAACAGTCACTAAAATTAGCATTGCCAGGTGAACAGTGTGTTTCTTATATACACTTTCTATTACTGTAGTAATAAATTAAACCCTTTTCATGCATGCACATCCCTTTCTAAATAAATGCATATGAAAAAACGCGTTTTATTGGTTGCTATGCAGATGACATCGATCATGTTGGTCAGTTGCCAACGCATGCCAGCTAGCGTCCTGTACTGCAGGCTTCGAGGCGGTTTTCGCTGATGTTCTGTACAAATACGGACTACCCAGAACCGATAACAATGGAGTGAATGTGCTCAACAATACAACTAAACTGGGAACTCAGAACACCAAAGCAGCTCCTCGTCAAACATTCATTGTCTCTCTGTTCTCCCATATCCTCCAGACAATTTTTAAGTAAACGGGAGCATGAGATGTACTATTCTTTCAGAAATGGTTCAAAGTATTTATATACTCATCCTTCTTTTCAGTGTTCTCTGTAATCTGTTCTCAGATTATTGTGTCACTTTCCCAAGACTTTTACAAACTGCTTGCTTACGTTTTCTTTCATTCTTTATTGTTATTTTCTCCCTCAAGTTTGCATTTTTCTTTTATGTCTCGGTATCACCTTACCGCTGGCTTACTGTTTCCACCTGTTTTTAGATTTCTCTTATCCCTTACATTGTATTTAACTCATTTCCTACCGCCCCCCCCCCCCCCCCGTCCCCCTTTACATTTCTTATGTTATCATGTTTCAGTATTTTTCTGGTGTTTGTTTTACCCATGTTTTATCTGTTCTTTAACAAAGTCGCTCCACAATTTCTCCAGATCTGTTTAACCCTCTCACTTTTCCACCTTACTGTAATATGCCACTCGTTTCTCCTTCCTTGTTATAGAATCGTAGAAAATTCATGGCACAGGAGGCCATTCAGCCCATCATGTCCGTGCCAGCCGAAACCTTGTAGGTCATGGCATTTCAGGTGCACATCCAGGTACTTTTTTAATGAGTTGAGGGTTTCTGCCTCTACCACCCTCTCGGGCAGTGAGTTCCAGACCCCCAGCACCCTCTGGTTAATTTTTATTTCCTCAACTCCCCTCTAATCCTTCTACCAATCACTTTAAATCTATGCCCCCTGGTGATTGGCCTCTCTACTAAGGGAAATAGGTCCTTCCTGTCCACTCTATCTAGGCCCCTCATAATTTTGCACTGTTCCAAAGAGAGCAACCCCAGCCTATCCAATCTTTCCTCATGGCTAAAATTCTCCAGTCCTGGCAATATCCTCATAAATCTCCTCTGTACCCTCTCTAGTGCAATCACATCCTTCCTGTAATGTGGTGACCAGAACTGTAGACAGTACTCAAGCTATGGCCTAACCAGTGTTTTATACAGTTCCAGCATAACCTCCCTGCTCTTATATTCTATGCCTCGGCTAATAAAGGAAACTATTCCATATGCCTTCTTAACCACCTTATCTACCTGTCCTGCTACCTTTAGGGATCTGTGGACATGCACTCCAAGGTCCGTCACTTCCTCTACACCTTTCAGTATCCTCCCATTTATTGTGTACTCCCTTGCCATGTTTGCCCTCCCCAAATCCATTACCTCACACTTCTCCGGATTGAATTCCATTTGCCACCTTTCTGCCCACCTGACCAGTCCATTGATATCTTCCTGCAATCTACAGCTTTCCTCCTCACTATCAACCACACGGTCAATTTTTGTATCATTTGCAAACTTCTTAATCATGCCCCCTACATTTAATTCCAAATCATTAATATATATCACAAAAAGCAAGGGACCTCGTACTGAGCCCTCTGGAACCCCACTGGAAACAGCCTTCCAGTCACAAAAACACCTGTCGACCATTACCCTTTGCTTCCTGCCACTGAGCCAATTTTGGATCCAATTTGCCACTCTCCCTTGGATCCTATGGGCTTGTACTTTTTTTAACCAGTCTGCCAAGTGGGACTTTGTCAAAAGCCTTACTAAAATCCATGTAGACTCCATGAAATCCACTACCCTCATTGAATTTTTTGAGGTGGTAACAAGGAGGGTCAATCAAGTTAGTCAGACACGACCTTCCCTTAACAAATCCATGCTGACTGTCCTTGATTACTCCATGCCTTTCTAAGTGAGGGTTTATCCTGTCCCTCAGAATTGATTCCAATAATTTGGCCACCACCGAGGTTAGACTGACTGACCTGTAATTACTCGGTTATATTGTCCCCCTTCCTCTCCCCAATCTCATTCGACTGGCTAATTGTCCTTATCACCTTCCCTCTTCAAGGTTACTGGGGCTGTTTTACTCAGATACTTGCTAGCAATTCTGCTCAACACCGGTCACCGTATCTTTGGGTCTGTTCGTGGATCACTAGGTTACCGTCTGAGCTTGATATCTTCTAACTGCTTATACCCTAATGCTTTGCCCCGCACCGATATCAATCGCCTTTTCTCTGCATCTTTGTTCTTTATTCTTTATTCTTTCCCCTACTCCCCTCTATTCTTTCATTTGCATGAAGCTTAAACTCGAACGACTGTGTATCTCCCGACCAAATGGGATACGTGTAATTCAGCGCCAAACTAACGGCACGCCGCACATCACTGAACACTTTGCATTCCTCCGTTCTTGGCGCAGTTCTTCAGCGTCTTTCTCTTTTGCCATCAATTGAGGTCATGAACCTGCTGGAAACCTACTGAATGACTTACATTCACCTGGGGACTGTTGACGAGTGTGTGTGCGGTGAAAGTTACAATGGGGAGCTGTGTCGTGCTCGGAAAGATCAGAATAAAAAATAAATTCTACTTACTTGCCGTCACCAGGCGAAAATCACAACTAAATAACACCAGCATTGCGGAGTTCAAATACAGGGGGAAATGTGCCATTCCGTCCGGTCCGAATAAAATACACACGATTTGTCCAGCGGCTCTAAATGACACATGAAAACAATCCAGGTACCTTCACTACAGAAATATTTCGAGAGAGAAGACCGTAAATATTTATTTTCCCGTCTCCCATCGGATCCAGTAACGGCTTTTTAATCTCAGGTTATTCGTTTCAGGACGAGGGATGGAGCACAGGAACCGAGGTGCCGCTGAAAGTTCGCTGGGATGGAAAGCCTTCAAAAGCAAAACAAATCCCTCGGGATCAAGTCTCACCACTCACATTATATCCTTTTGCAGCTTGGGTGTCGGGTGTAGGAAACGTCCCTACGCGGTGGGATCGTTCACCAGAAGGCGAGTCGTTAACGTGGGAGCAGACACTGGAAGCTCAGCAAGGACAGGTCGCCTCATTGATGGGGCTAAATGGTCATTTCTCGCTCAGGAACATAGGGTGTGTGAGGTAACATCGGAAAACACGTCTCTTCGCTGAGAGCTGAAACTTCCCCGTAATATGAAAAAGACTGTCGGTGGGGAAAGCCCGCCTGTCGGTGGCAGGGATTGGTTTGTGGAGAAGGAGTCATCGGCAGGTCGACCAGTGAACGGTTGCTGACTCCGTCTGCTTGGGCTTCTGCCACCGCAGTCCGATGAGCTGCAAGAAGCAGTTGACAGTGAGAGGGAGGGAACACTGCAAAGAACGAATAGAGCAATGACTTCATTTGCCAAGTTTCTCTGGCAGGACAGAAATGCAGACACTGTTAAGTAAACTTAAGCCTTTCACTCCTAGAGCCATTTACAGTTGACATCACTCATTTTCAGGTCGGAAATGCTGACAGGTTAATATACAAAACAGTAACAGATGCAACCATAAAACGGTCTTAATCGTTCTGCAACTTTTTCAATATATAAATGGCACAATACAATGTAGCCTCATTTCAATGAGTATTGCTGTCCAGTAATGCAATCTGGAAACTTAGTATATGTAACAGGGAGTGAGAGACCATTTAAGTGATTAGTGGTACAATTATGTAACTACATCACTAGTCACATCTGCAACAAATTTTTAAAATAAAAGTGAGACAATTAAACTTAACACGCACTGCAAAAAATGGCTTTTGTGGTCGCTGGATGATTTCTCCTGACTGCTGGTGCAATTGTACGCGTTTTTGGAGGTTTCCTATTGTTTAACAAGTACTCTACAGGGAGAGGAGGAGAAGAAAGAGAAGACGAACCAACAAGAAAGGAGAACAGTAACATCATTTGCAGGGGTGTGGTGGAATTGACTCTCAACAGGAGGAGGAGGAAGAGGTGGGTATCTTTTCTATTGGGGCTAGCAACTTTAAAAAGGTTGAAGTAAAGTAGGGGGAGGGAAAAACACGCTCTGTAAGTGTTGTTAAAGCCAGTATAATATCTGAATATTGACTTGCTCTAATTAACAAGATTGTGGAGTTATAGTGGGAATTTTGGAGCAAGCTGTCCCTGAAAATTCTCCGCTGAGGCGTGACTAACCCTTAAGAATCCAAACCATTCCAGTGTGTGTGTAACACCAGGCCCCATATATTCTCAAAATCCAATCATGGTAGAATTGGCTGAAATTGACTCACAGTCATTTTAGATGTAATCCAATTAAATTTGAAGGACTTGTTGCAATAACCCATTGTCATCATCATACAACAGAAGCACATTGTTTATTGAAGCAAAACTCCCCTGCTGGTAGAGTGGTAGTTAATGGCTGTGGAAAGTGTATCCTTTTAACATTTGATGCAAAGTATAAAGAATTCAACTCTTTAGTTGGCCCTGTATTGCACAACGCCATGTATTGCACGGGAGAGTGAAGTGACTAGTTGGTACAATACACTGATGTTCTCCACCACACCAGCCTCAGCTGTGTGTTCATATTTAATCCCGATGTGGAGATGCCGGTGATGGACTGGGGTTGACAAATGTAAACAATCTGACAACACCAAGTTATAGTCCAACAATTTTATTTGAAAATCACAAGCTTTTGGAGGCTTCCTCCTTCGTCAGGTGAATGTGACATTCACCTGACGAAGGAGGAAGCCTCCGAAAGCTTGTGATTTTCAAATAAAATTGTTGGACTATAACTTGGTGTTGTAAGATTGTTCACATATTTAATCCCCACTCAGATGATAAGTTGCTAACCCTGATACGTGATCAGGCACTGCTCTAAGTTAAGGTCATAGCCCTCACTGAAGAAAATGTGGTATAAGTGCCTACCTCACATTTCAGTATTGTCTGGGATAGATCCGCAGGTAGACTGGGATATTCTGAGTAACCAGAAACAAAGAAAGAATTTGCATTTATATAGTACCTTTAACATCAGCAAGACACCTCAAATCACTTTACAACCAATGAATTACCTTCAAATATAGTTGCTCTTTTGCAGTCAAATGTGGCACAGCATGGTATCACAAACAACAAAAATGAATTCAACTGATTGTAGTGGCGTTGGTTGAGGGATAAATGTTGGCCAGGATACCAGACAAACTCCCCTGCTCTTCTTCAAGTAATGCCATTAGATTTTTTACGTACACCTGAGTTGGTTTAATATCTCATCTGAAAGATAACAGGGTAAATTTTAACCCCCAAGAATGGGTGGGTTGGGGGCAGGTGGGCAGTGAAAATTGTTGATTTTGGGAGCGGGACCGAATCCTGGCTCCAACCCGCTGACTTCCCGGTTTGACCCAGACGCATCTGGACGCGCGCACTTCTGAAACCCGGAAGTCCCGGCGGCACTTAAAGCCTGCGGGCCGATATTTAAAGCTCCAATTAACGCTGCTGAAGCAGTTAAGGGGGTTAAATTTTTGTGACAAACAAGTTTAACTTTCCCTTAATGTGTCTCCCGTGGCCTCTGAAAGATGCCTCTGAAATGGAGGCGAGCTGCAGCCGGCACCCATTTGGACCTTTAAACCAGTGATTGACACATGAAGAAAAGGTGAGTTTTTGCAGCAGGGCAGTCAGTTCTCTCAGACAAACCTTTGGCTGGGAGTTCTTTATGTTTAGACTGAGATTTCTTTGTTCACTCTCAGAATTTTTGTGTTCACACATATTTACCTACATTTTGGACCCCCTCAAACTGAAACCATCAGGATGGGGGGGCGCAATGGATTTATTCAGCAGTACATCTGAGGAGGGAGCATATCATCATCTGCGGCAGGCACAGCGTTCAGTTCTGGGAGTTGCAGCTCGACAAGACAGAGGTGCGCCACAAGGACCTGCAGAAGAGCAGAGGGGGGACCAATGGAGGGGCCGAGGTTGCAGGAGGCACTACCCACGTAAGAGGGTCTACAGACAGAGGCTGAGCTTCCTGGACTTCTCTGAGGAGCAGTGCCTACGAAGGCTGGTGGTTGCAGACATCTGCAGCCTCCTTCATGCAGAGCTGCTCCCGGCTGGGCCTGGTGGTCACGCATTGCCTGTCTCAGTTAAAGTCACCACTGCCCTCAATTTCTTCAACTCCAGATTCTTCCAGGGTGCCACTGGTGACTGTTGACTGCACATAAGTATATACGATAGGTCAAGAATGGCTTGTTTGCCAGGGCATCCGACTACGTCAACTTCCCCATCGATGACACCAGCCAGATTGAGAGGGCAGTGGGTTTCCACTCTCTGGCTGGCTTCCCACGGGTACAGGGTGCAATTGATTGCACACATGTAGCAATCTGAGGATCTACACATGAGCCAGGAATGCCCATCAACCGAAAGGGATATCACTCTATCAATGCACAGCTGGTTTGCGACCACCGGAGGAGGTTTCTGCAGGTGTGTGCCAAATTCCCTGGCAGCTGCCATGATTTCTTCATTTTGCACAAATCCAACATCTTGGCCCTCTTCCACGCACAAGACAGACTTAAGGGATGGCTCCTTGGAGACAAGGAATACCCCCTGCAGACGTGGCTCATGACATCTCAGAGAAACCTCGCCAACGAGGCACAGCACTGGTACAACGTCAGTCACATCACCAACAAGTCTGTCATTGAACAAGCCATTGGAATGTTCAAGATGCGTTTCAGGTGCCTGGATCGATCTGGGGGAGCCTTTCAGTACTCACCAGCGAGGGTGTGCAGAATAATAGTTGTGTGTTGCGTCCTGCACAACATCGCTCAATTGAGAGGGTTACAGGTGGATGAGCTCCCTTGCACTCATGAAGTATCTGCACCTGCCATCAACATTGAAGAAGATGAGGATGAGGAGGAGGAGGAGGATGATGGCAACCCATCAGCAGAGCAGCGGCTCATCTGGCTGCTTGTGATGCCAGGGAATCACTCATATTTGATAGATTCTCATAAGGAGATCTGCAAAGTGAAGATAGTCAAGTACTCAGACCATCTGGAATGATCACCACTACCACCAATACCAGCTCCCCCCCGCCAACCATTTGCACAAAACAGTCCTACAGCCACATATACATCCAGTGTAAACGCGCCCAATGGGTGGCATTAAGTCTCGCCATTCACGATGAGAGACATGCAAGGGCGCTTTCATGAAAGGGACTCAAGGATGGTCAAGACATCACAGTGGTGGTGACAATTAATGTCCAGGTATGAGAAAAAGCAACTATAAATGAAAAACATGACATTCCGTTAGACGCCCTTGTCCATACCCTTAGTGATCACAAAACCTTCGCCTTCCTCTTCCTACTACTTCTACATGGTGCATCCCCTGTGGCTTCAGAAGAGGTAGTGGCAGGTTGCTCAGGTCCCTGCCCTGACTGCTGAGATGCTCTCAGTCCACGCCCTCTGGGTTTTGGAGCCCATGAGGGCCCCCCCCCACAAAGACTGCTTCACCTGAACCTGTGCAGGGGCAGACTCGGCCATCGGGAGAGAAGGCAGCATTGTGGTTTGTGGGGGGGGAGCAACGGGAGAGATGTGGGAGCGCTTTGAGTGGAGTCCCCACTTCCATGTCCCCTTTGGCCATCATCCCTCTCCTGGGCCAGGGCCACTCATTCCTACCACTCTGCTGAACAACAGTTTGGAGGATATGTGTGATGCCTTGTAAGGCCACTGCTAATATATCTGTCTGCCTGTTTAAGGTGGCAGAATGTTGTTCTCCCTGAATCTGCAAGCCCGTTGTCAGGGCCTGAATGGACTCATTTGTGAGCAGTTACTGAAGTTCCATGGAGGCTGCCTTTCTCTCCATTGCAGACATTCCCGCACTTATCTGCACAACCAGTCCATTAATACTGGAGGTGGACTCCTCCATCCTCTCCGCTAATGTGGAGACTGAGTGTGGCAAGTCTTCCAGTAAGTCGCAAAGGTGCTTCTGTACCTCTATCATTCTCCTTTTCAAGGATGGCCCCTGGCGTTCAGCATCTGTGTCCAGCTGAGCAGAGCTTAGAAAGGAGTGTGCCCACCAACACAGACTCTCCACAGCTGCCCCTGCCACAGTGTCTGCTCGTGCTCACTTGTATGTGGTGACTCACCAGGTGACAACCCAACTACCTCTCTAATAGTACCCACCAAGGTGTGAGTATCTATGCTAGTGCATGGCTCGCTATAATGTGACGGTGCGCCCTCAGAGACACGGAGCTCCTCTGAGGAATCACCCTAATCCATGTCATCGGCCTGCTCAGCACTCCTTGAAGGCCCTGGAAGAGAACATACAGCAATATTAAGAAGCATCGCAGAAGTGATGTGGTGATGAGCGTCCTGAAGTGTGCAACAGGTCAATCATTGATATCACCAATTCACTTTGTGTGTGAGGGATGTTAAAGTTCTGTTACCAGACATTTGCGGGGTGCCAGTCTCGGCATCTCCAACGGCCAGGCATTCCTGTGTCCTGCTTAGTTCCAAGACCTCCTCCTCTGCCTCTGTCAGGGCCACTCTTTGTGGTGGCCCCCCTCCAGTCCTATTCCTCTCCTGTGCAGTTTGCACTCTCTTCTCCTGCAAGGGGAGAAAGGACAGATGTGTGAGTGATTGAGGGTGACGGGGTCACCCGATGGATGCATTGCTTTGGGCGATGCTGACAATGAAAGAGATGCATCAGAGGGTGAGTATCAGACAGATTCATCACATTGCATCAGGATTGGGGTGAGTGGGAGTGGTGGAAGTGCACAGAAAATGAAGGTAAGTTGATAATGAGACTTAAGTGGGTGTGAGGAATGAAGTGATGGAGTAGGCTTGGCAAGACAGAGTGAGAGGGGTGATGTATACCGCAGAATGCAGTTGAATCAGTAACTGCATTCATTTTTCCTGACGTGGTTAGGTCATTAAAGCGCTTCCTGCACTGCACCCAAGACCTGGGCACTGTGCTCCTACTGACCTATTCTGCGACCTTCTTGGTGGCAGAAGCAGATTTCTTCCTTCTGTCACCTGGGTATAATAACTCCCTTCTGCTTCTCACAGCAGCCAGTAGTATCTCAAGGGAGGCGTCCGAGAACCTGGGTGCTGCCTTTCCTCTATGTCCTTCTATTCTGCTTTTTTGCTCCTTTCTCCTTCAAAATCCATTGTTGCATTGGTCCTTTAAATAGTGGGCTTTAAATCGTGTCATGTGGGCGCGCAGTACGTCTGCTGCGCAGCTTGGAGACACAAAACCCGGAAGTAGAATTAAGTGCCTTCAATTGAGTCACGATCAATCGAGGACGAACACACAATTTTTTTCCCGGTTTCCCACCCGCTTATTGACCTCCCCACCCTTCCCCGCTGAGATCCCGCCTCGTTGCTAAAATTCACTCCACATCTCTACCGATACAGTACTCCCTTTGTACTGCATTGAAGTATCAGCCTAGATTATGTACTCAAGTCCTGGAGTGAGGTTTAAACCAACAACTTTCTGACTGAGGTGAGAATGCTACCTTGAGCCAAAGCTATTATTTTTTATTTTTGGAAGCTCAGATCTTGGCTCCAAAAGCAAAAGGTGACAATGCACACAAGGAAATATGTGCAGCCATCTTCTGTTACTGCAATGAAGAGTTAGTTTTATATTCTATTATTATATTATCAATGAGACCAAAACATAGAAATTACTGTCGTTGATATTAGCAGAGGAATACTTAACGCATTAATATGACATTCTTTTGTTCAATATTTTAATGGAGATATTTACCCATTTAAAATTAATAGATTAATGCCTTCATTGAAATAATGGAAAGAGGAATGTCATATAAACAAATTAAACATTCATCAATATCACCAGTAACTTCAAGGTTAAAAATGTATAATTTTATAGTAAGGACCAAGTATATAATTTTGTTAATAAATTACCACAACGTACATGATTCACTGTTAAAAGTTTTTGGTCCAATTTTGTGGGATATATTTTCTCATATAAAGTAATATACACAGCCAAAATTATTTATGTATATATGAAAAGTCTACTGTGGAAAATGCACCAAATAAAGTATCAAAATTCAAAATTTTCTGTTGGTAAGGAGAAGATTAGAACATGCCCCTCACATAGAGAAAATTAGTACGCTTGGCGGGGAATCTGACTCGCCCCACCGCCCCCACACTGAACTCTTGCCCAGAGTTAAAACCAGGGCTGTGTGTCCAGCATTTCCTGTTGTAATTTCAGACCTCATGCCTATCCTGTGCTTTTCACCATCTTAGCTATTCGTAAGTTTTCATTGCCTCACAGAGATGATGTTTTATATCATTTGGACAGGTACCTACTTTTCCATTCAGGAGCTCTACCCATTAATTTCCCTTGGTAATTGCAGTCTCCGTTGTTTCTTCTGCTCCCCGTTTTTTTGCTGTTCCACCCTACCAGAGGGTTTGCTTACCTTTCAGAATCTGCCTTTTTTTTGACTGATGCTGATGGATGTGCTATGTGTGTACAGCTTTTTCTGTTTTTGTATCTGAAAGAGCAAGACAGATGAATGATTCCATCTGAAACATTCATCAGCTAAGAGGAGAGTCCTTTATTGGAGTGACCAGAACAGGGGAGAGTAAAAGATATGCTAATTACTTTCACAAAGAGGCAGCAAATGGGTTTATTAGCTCATAAATGCACTTTAAAATGCAGTAAAGAGTTACAAATGGCTGCAGACAATATAAAGGCCAATTCAGTCAAGCATGTCAAAAGGTGTTAGAAAGACAAATGCTGAGTTAAATAGCTTCAAAAAGGAAGAGAAAGCTTTGGAATCTGAATGGGAGAGTCCAGCAGGAAAATTGAGGGGACAGCTAAGGATTAAAACATTGAAAAAAATGCTCAAACCAGAATGGTAAAGAATGCCCATAGTGAAGGTTGCACTGAGCTTGGTTCAAGCATCGTGGGAGCCAAATCCAGGAAGGTCTGATTGAAGTTGTATGGGGAAGTTCAAGAGTCGAGTCCTAGGAAGTACAGGATGCCTGGTTAGGAATGGGATTGAGTGTTATAAGGCCAGAGGGATCACTCCCCTGATGGTCAAATTAGTAAAGGCACTGCCTGATGCATTATTGTGTAATATGAACTATATGGGGCCAATGCACAATTCCAGAGATAAGCTAACTGATCTCAGCCAGCTGCAGCAGTTGGAGCATTGAATTGACCTTGGCATTCCTGAGGTAAGGACGGGGAAAAAAAATCAGGCAGCCAGGGTTTTCGATTATTTATTGAAAAGTGTATGGAGGAAACTTTCAACTTCTGGCCACCTGTTTCTCACCTGGAAAACAAGCAGCTGGTAGTTGAATGTTTGGTGGGGACCTTACATGGCCATTTCTCCACCTAAATCAACTTTGAGGCAGGCGCTTAAATGGACACCAAGCACTCCCACCCAAAACAGGCGGGAGTCTATTTAGAATGCAGGGGGAGACTTTTGGGTTCAATACCGAATGGTGCGATATTGGCCTGTGGCAGTCATGAGGCCCAAACCATGCTCGGGGCTCATTAACATTTTCTCAGCACATTGAAGATGCCAGACAAACGCAAGGTGCAGCTCACCAATTTCCTCGGGAGGAAAATCAGCCGGCTACAAGGACTGTTGGGGAGGGAAGTGGAAGTCAGCAGGGGGTGAGGGAATAGGAGGTCGAGAACAAGCCAGATGATTTTTGTGGTGTCCAAAGGAGCACTCCTGCTTCTCCTGGCCCCCTAAAAATCTTGAAAAAACCCTCAAAAATCTTAGCTTGAGGCCTTCAGCGGTCCCTTTCCACCATTAGACCATTCAATGCCTGGAGAAATGGAACTGACTTGTTCAATGCAAGCTTCACACAATTCTCTTTGAAAGTTGTAATCGGGGTCTTACACCTGTTGTAGGTCCCTGATTGCAACTTTCAAGGAGAAAGGGGCGAAGCATGCAAGTATTTGGGGTTCCTTGATGTTGATGATGATGATGATGGGGGGGGGGGGGAGGAAAAGTGATGGGACCAGTGGTATGAACTTATACCTTAATAAAAGCATGTTGACCTGGGTTTTCCCCTTCTGCTCTTCCCAGTCTGCAATTCTCTGCTCATTTACTTTAATGGGTGGAAAACCATGGAGAGGCAAGTGCAACAGCAGAAAACCTTGACCATTACTTTTCCTTTTTGTGTTAAATATTAATTACAACTATTATACTTGGGAGCAACAGCATTTGGGTTTTTGGCAGTAATTTTTTTTCAGGTTTCTGTGTTTAGATCAAGCTGAAGTCTGAGAGGTATTATTTTATGAAACAAGTAGATTGAGAGGAAAACAAAGACAATGTTGAACACTTAATGTGATTGCTAGTTAGTGCAAGTCCAGTTAATGTTATAATTTTGAAATATACAATTTTCTTAACTAAAACCACAATATTGTATTATCAACTCCCCATGCAGCCTCTGCATGTATGAATAGTTCCTGAATAGATCAAGAAATACTCGTAAAATATATATGTAGGGCTGTCATCCGGATATTTTTAAATATTTGTCCTTAGGATATGGGCAACCCTGGCAAGGCAGAATTTATTGCCCATCCCTGGTTGCTCTGAAAGCATTAAGAGTTAACCATATTGTGTGAGACTGGAGTACATGTATGCCAGAACATGAAGGGAAGCAGGTTCCTTTCCTTGAAGGACATTAGTGAACTAGTTAGGATTTTACGACAATCTGGAAGCTTTCATGGCCATTTTCTGGTGCAAGCACACAAATTACCAGACTTACTGAATTCAATTTCACAACATGCCATGGTGGAATTTGAACTCTAACTTCTAGGTTGCTTGTCCAGTTCCATAACCATCAGGCTAATGTACTGAAATGTTATTAGTTTGCGATCACAGATAAAAACTGAAAGCTCATAAAATTTAACCTTCGTCTCGATGTGTACTGTATTGTAAAAATAATAAGAATGTAAATGGATAGTGTCTGCAATAGCAACAATACAATTCCTTAGCAAACAGTAGTACCTGCAATTACAGTTATTGAACATTTTATCAATCAAATACATACTTGCATTTGTGTCTTTCTCAAATTACTGCACATACTAGCGGCAGCAGCTTTAATTGTAAACTTGTTGTTCAGTTAATATTGCACACCAGTTCTGTGATCAAAATGAGATTTTTTGAGACTGATTTCACTTTTCTATAGCTTTACCCTTCAAAGAGAAAAATGTAATTGCTACAATTATCAAGTGCCATATTATGAGCTGTCATGATGTGGAGATGCCGGTGATGGACTGGGGTTGACAATTGTAAACAATTTTACAACACCAAGTTATAGTCCAGCAATTTTATATTTTTGGACTATAACTGGACTGGGGTTGACAATTGTAAACAATTTTACAACACCAAGTTATAGTCCAGCAATTTTATTTTAAATTCACAAGCTTAAATTGCTGGACTATAACTTGGTGTTGTAAAATTGTTTACAAATATTATGAGCTGCCATATCTTTAGATCATGTCAAAAATTCAATTGTAACTAATTGGCTTCTGTTTATGCCAACAAAGGTTTCAGTGATGCTGCTGTCCAAGAATGGAGATGTAAATGACATTCTGTAATGTGATTAACACCAATAGCTTATCTGGACAAGTTCTGTGGCTTTGTGCAAAATCTGGGAAATTAACATGATAAATGTTAAGCAATTATGAATGTTTACCTCTTCTTCCAAAACAACTTTTGAATAGATACACATGCTTTACCTTTTTCAGTTGTGTTCATTATGTTGACTCTTTTTGAATAACTAAACAGCATCCTTTGGAAAAATAAAATCTCTTTCCTATATTTACATTCAATTTTCTTGCAAGATGTGGTGTATTCTGTCACTGTATATAAAACAACTTTGCTATACAACGCTACAATATATAGGTTCATTAATTAAAACCGTGGCTGCTTCCCAGCAGTAACAGGACAGAGCGTCATATTAATAACAGAGCATGGAATGAATTTAATGGACCCTCAGTTTTAATATGCAGTTTCAAATAAATCAATGACTTAAAAGGTGCACTGCCCAGTAAAGTCACGTTATGGCAAAATTGAGTGCTATTACTGGATGTTATCCTTGAGAAGAAATAGATGACTGCATTAAAAATGAACAGGCAGGATGGATTTCATTTGATTATATGTCAGTAAGCGTGACAAGTACTTTTTCTGATCTTTACTAATTCATTTTCTCACAACTAGAATTTGTGCTACATTTATTAAAGAACATCGGGTATGAAATTGGCCCTGGATGGTGGTGTAAAAAGGGCGAGAGCGAATCGGCCGCTCCTTTTTCACCCACCCCTTTTCCACTGATCTCAACAGAAAAGAAAAAGGGGCGGGGTGTGAAAGGGGCGGCCGATTCGCTCTCGCCCTTTTTACCCCACCGTCCAGGATCAATTTCACCCTAGTTCTTTCCACAATTTTTTTTTGTTGTTCATGATCTAGATTCACCTTTAAATGATGAAAAATAAAATGCTGGAAATTCTATTAATGGCAAGCTTCACAGGCCTGCAGTAACTCAGGCATGACCAGTATGATTTGTGGCAAACTGTCTTCTGAAGAATGTTTTTGAAGGTTCAGGCAACCTATCTGGCTCCCAGGAATGACAATGAATCGGCTCAGAGCAAAGTGATGCATTTATCTAGGCAGCAGTCATGTAACCAATCCTATATCTGTGAGAACATGGGGTTGACCATTTTAAGGGCAATTAAAAGATTCTTGCCACTGGTGAAAATTTCAGTGTTCTTCTTTTGTTTTTAAAATATTTGTTTCTCCTGTCTCACAGTTTTTATTTTTCAATTCCAGTTAATACAGCTCATTTGATATACAATTTTAATCAGGCAATGTTCACTGCATTTTAAAACAGAAATCGATGTTTCTATAAATGGGGTCAGATTTGTAACTAACAAGAATGGCAGTGACCATGTGACCATCCCATTTCACCATTCACTTTGGGGTATAAATTAGCCTTGGGCAGTAATGCAAAACGAAAGATAGCGCATCGGCCGCCCACTTTTCACTTCGCCCGTTTTCCTGTCCATTAACTTCAATGAAAAAGAAAGTCGCGTGGTGAGTAAAACGAGCTGTCGACTCGCTATCACCCATTTTGCATTACCGCCCAAGTCCGATTTATACCCCTTTGCTTTTGAACAATTTCAAAGATATAATTTGGCTTGCAAGCAAGAAACCTCTTTAAAGAATTTTGAAATATGATATTAAAGTTAGAATTGGTAGACATCATTACGTTAGGAGTTCTTCTGTCAGTACTTTAGAATCCTTTATTGCACTGTAATACTTTTTCTTTTAGGGTGATTACAATTATAACATGAAGAGAGGTCTACTCTAGTAATAAGTACAATTTAGAATCATGATGCTGTAAAGCATTCTTTGTAATAACTTTCTGGGGACATTTGTTTGGATCTTAATGAAAATGTCAGAACACATGGGCTTAAACAAATGAGAAATACCAAGCAGACTTTCGCAGATCTTAGGAATCCAGGTCCAGTGAGCCTCTCTGTCAGGTCCCCCAGCCTGAACATGCTGGGTCCTGGCAAGTGGACTGTGAGCAGCTGCCCCGTCACCTGATGATGCAACCTGCAGCTGGTTCTTCTTAGGACAGTGGCTTCCAGAGACTACAACCACTTCAGTCCATGAACCTATATAGACAAAGAGCAACTGGACATCCCCTTCACCTTGGTTATTCAGGTGGCACCTAGAGGAAGCTCACAGGGTAAAGGTACATATAGGCTCAAACTGTAAAGGTTGAAGAACCTCTGTGGTTTGACGCACATTGACGTAATAAATTTGAGTCACACTATTTTTCTGCTTCTAGTCCCTCGACAATTCTAAGTTGTGGGAAAGGGGGATGATGCTATGTGTATTGGTGGGCAACTTCAAGAAATTGTAAAGCTGTGCTTCAATATTGTGGGAAGGTATAGCCAAGTACTGATATTGGGCTATGGGTGTATCAATGAAAATGTACATTCATTCCTTGTTTTCATGAGAACGAGACCCTTATCGGTGCACCTCCGACATTTTTAAACCAGGCACAGGATAAGTTTCTGAATCATCTGCATTCTCCCGCTCATCAGCATCATATTTTCCTCCTTTTCCCGTGGTGGTACCTTCTCCTCCTCCTATAGCTGGATTCCCCTTTTCACTACATAATTGTGCAGGATGCAGCAAGCAATAACTGTACTCGATACTCATGCTGCAGTATATTATGGAGCACCACCAGACCTGTCCAGACAGTGGAGTCATACTTTCAGCATTCCAAAGGTGTGCCGTATTGTTACTCTGATGGATGCCTCTCCTGTCAGGAATCCTGACTGGATACAGAAGACAGTTTTTCAGAGGGTAACCTTTATCTCCAAGAAGCCATCCATTGACATGATTTGATTGGCATAAAGAGCTGGAACAATGGACTGCCTCATTATAAAGGCATCACAGCAGTAGCCAGAGTAATTCACAATGATGTGCAGGGTCTTATGCCAGTGGTCACATTACAGTTACATGTTTAAGGAATGGTAATCCTGCAATTGACATATGTCAATCTATCTTCTACTGATGCTCAGATGGCCACCCGAGTGCAGTACATAGACCATTGCTCCCTTTGGAAACTTGCCACTCTAAAACACATTGTGAAGCTGTGGCCAGCTTTAGTGAACAGTACATCGGTCACCTGCTTGTTGCAACAGTGGATCGCTGACTGTCAAATGTTGCAGAGATCTTCTACACTAGACTAGAAGGAACCTGATGCGTAAAATGTCAGCACGTGGTATTCTTCACCTCCTTAGTTAGCGTGATGACATTCCTTAAAGATGCCTTTGGGTCAAGTTCCAGGAGGAGAAGGAGGAGGGTCCAAATGCATTGGGGGAGACTGAGGAGGGTAAGGAGTTACCCAGCTGTTAGACTGTACAGAGCACAGAACTGTACAGTTCACTCCTGAAAGTCCTGGCTCTAATTTTTAGGCTATGTCCCTTAGTCCTAGACTCCCCAACCAGCGGAAATAGTTTCTTAAAAACTTCAATCAAATCACCCTTTAATCTTCTAAATTCCAAGGAATACAACCGTAGTTTGTGTAATCTCTCCTCGTAATTTAACCCTTGGAGTCCAGGTATCATTCCAGTAAATCTACCCTCCAAGACCAATATATCCTTCCTAAGGTGCGGTGTCCAGAATTGAACACAGGAGACCAAGTGTGGTCTAACTAGGGCTTTGTATAGCTGTAGCATAATTTCTATCTCTTTGTATTCTCGTCCTCTAGATATAAAGGCCAGCCTTCCATAAGCCTTTTTGATTATTTTCTGTACCTGTCCATGACATTTTAATGATCTAGGTACATAGACTCCCTAAGTCTCTTTGGACCTCCACTGTTTTGAGCTTTTCACCATTTAGAAAGTACTCTGATCTATCCTTTTTAGGTCCAAAGTGGATGCCCTCACACTTGCCTACATTGAAATCCATTTGCCACAGTTTTTCCCATTCTCTTAATCTATTAATATCTCTCTGTAATTTTATGCTTTCATCTAGACTGCTTACAATGCTGCCTATCGTTATGTCATTGGCAAACTTGGATATGTCGCTCTCCATCTCGTCATCTAATCATTAATAAATATTGTGAATAGTTGAGGCCCCAACACAGATCCCTGTGGGACTCCACTAGTCACATCCTGCCAATTTGAGTACCTGCCCATTATCCCTACACTCTGCCTCCTGCCACCCAGCCAATTTCCTAACCAGGTCAATAATTTGCTCTCAACTCCATGAGCTTCAACTTTAGCTAACAGTCTCTTATGAGGGATTTTATCGACTGCCTTCTGGAAGTCCATAGAAACAACATCCATAGACATTCCCCTGTCCACTACTTTAGTCACCTCTTCAAAAAATTCAATCAGGTTTGTCAGGTTCGACCTATCCTTTACAAATCCACGCTGGCTCTCTCTGATCAGCTGAAAATTTTCAAGGTGTTCAGTCACTCTATCCTTAATTATAGACTCTAGTAATTTCCTGATAATAGATGTTAGGCTAACTGATCTATAATTCCCTGGTTTCTCTCTCTCACCTTTCTTAAATAGTGGAGTGACATGTGCAATTTTCTAATCAAGGAACGGTTCCTGAATCGAAAGAACTTGGGAAGATTATAGTTAGGGCATCTGCAATATTCTCACCTATTTCATTTAAAACGTTGGGATGGAAACCATCTGGTCCTGGGGATTTGTCACCCTTTAGTGCCATTATTTTCTTCATTATTGTTAATTTGCCTACATTAATTATGGTGAGTCCCTGTCCCTGGTTCAAAATTAGTTTCCTGGGGTGTCCGACATGTTATCCTCTTCCTCTACTGTAAATGCTGATGCAAAGTAATTATTTAACATGTCTGCCATTTCCTTATTTTCATTTACAATATCACCATTATCAGTTTTTAAGAGGCCCACATTGCTCTCGACCACCCTCTTTTTCCTAATATAATTGTAAAAAAATGTTGTGTTGATTTTCATATCCCTTGCAAGTTTCTTTTCATACTCCCTTTTTGTAGTTCTTACTATCTGTTTTGTCCCCCATTGATGTTATTTGGAACTCTCCCAGTTGCCATGATCTGTGCTATTTTTTGCACTTTTCTATGCTTCTTCTTTTAGTTTTATGTTGTCCCTTACCTCTTTTGTCGCCCATTGCTTTTTTTCTGGCAAGTGGAGCTCTTGCTCCTTAGAGGTATAAAATGGTTCTGAATCACATTAGATTCTTTTTTGAACACCTACCACTGATCTTCTGTCATTTTACCCATTAACAGATTTGCCCAATTTACTGTGAACAGTTTCTGTCTCATCCCGTTGAAGTCGGCCTTACTTAAATTTAGAATCTTAGTAGCTGTTACGGGTTTCTCCCTTTCAAACACAACGTTGAACTCGATCATATTATGATCGTTGTTAGATAAATGTTCACGCACCGTTAGGTTGTTAGCGAATCTGGTTCATTACTCATTATTAAATCTAATATGGCCTGCCCCCTTGTTGGTTCTTAATTCTACCCATAAAGTCTCCACTGCCTGCTTACCTCTCGTTTTATCCTCTCATAATGTTGAAGTAATTTCATCCTTAATCACTAAGGCTACTCCTCCCCTTCTATCAGTTTCCCTATCCTTCCGATAGACCTTATAACCTGATATATTCAGTTCCCAGTCCAGACCGTCTTGCAGCCACGTCTCAGTAATGGCAACTATGTCGTTCCCTCCAAGTTGAATTTGCGCCTGCAATTCATTCAATTTGTTCCTTATACTCAGTGCGTTTGTATAAAGAACACTTATTTGGGCCACTCACCCTAACCTGTCCTTCTGCTCTAATGTTATTTTTCTCACACATTTCTTATTTCTCTCTCCTAATTTAATTACTTTACATCTTTTAGTTTTCGCTTTACCTGTAGTGCCTAAAGTATAATTTCTGACTATCACTCTACTCTATTCCTTTTCGTTTGTTTTAGAATTATTATTTATACTACCTTTTCCACCTGAGCCCTCCCCCCCCCCTCCCCACTTACTAGTTTAAAGTAATTGGGACTGCACTATTTATCCTTTCCACTAGGACCCTGGTCCCAGCCCGATTCAGGTGGAGCCCATCCCAACTGTTCATTTCCTTCTGTCCCAGTACTGGTGCCAGTGTGCCATAAAATGGAACCCTTCTTTTCCACACCACTCCTTCAGCCACGTGTTCACCTCTCTAATCTGCTTATCTCTACACCAATTTGCAAATGGCTTGGGTAATTTATTGCTGTATTGAACCCATGTCAGAAAATGAAGCGTGATATTAACACAGCATAAAATGAACTTTATCTGCAAGTCTGCCATCTTCAGCTTGATGATAAATCAATGCAAAAAGTACCAACAGCAGGAAAATAGCTCTCCCCATTTCAACCAGCAGTAATCTAAAAATGATGATGAAGCTTTGTGAAATGATTCTTATTGTCTCAGTCTTACTACAACCAAGCTTCTATTCACGGGATAATCTATTTATGGATCACAATTTTGAAAATGGATTGTTTGAGAACATGATCTGGGGATTATTCAATAGCCTTGGTTTGAAAGTATATTTCATTTCTTGGTCTGTAATAAGATGTCCAACCATAGTTTAAAATTATGCCACAGAAAGACTACACCATTATAAACATAAGAAAACTCGATTGCAACTGAAAGCAACCGAGGATTTCTTTCCATAAAGAATAGATATAGCCTTCCAAACATTTGGTTTGCACATTCAATTAAATAAATAAAATAGTTATGACAGGGCAGGAGATGTGTTGCAGCTGCAATATGTGGGAGCTACTGGACAGTTTTGTCCAGGGCGACGACATCTGCAGTAAGTGTCTGCAGCTCGAGGAACTTCGGCTCCGAGTTGAGGAGCTGGAGTCCGAGCTGCAGACATTGCAAGGCATCAGGATGGGAGAAAGTTACCTGGACACTTTGATCCAGGAGGCAGTCACGTCCCTTAGACTAGATACTGTAGAATTGGCACGTGGTCAGGGACAGGAGGGTGTGACTGCGAGCCTCAGCCTCTGCACTTGTCCAATAGATACGAGGTTCTTACAGCCCTTGTGGATGAGTGCAGGGACCGCAGGGAGGATGAGCAAACTGGACAAGGCACCGTGGTTCAGGGGGCCATTCAAGTGGGGGGAGTAAAAAGGAATGTGTTTGTAGTAGGCGACAGTGCAGTTAGAGGGATAGACACTGTTCTCTGCAGCCAAGAACGAGAGTCCGAAGGCTGTGCTGCCTACCCGGTAACAGGGTTAAGGACATCTCCTCAGGGCTGGAGAGAAACATGGAGTGGGAGGGGAAGGATCCAGTTGTCGTGGTCCACGTAGTGAGAAATGATCTTGGCTCAGAAGATCAAGAAGTCGAATCAATTTGGGTGGAGGTAAGAAATAGCAAGGGAAAGAAATCACTGGTGGGAGTAGTAAAAAGGCCCCCTAACAGTAGCTACACTGTAGGGCAAAATATAAATCAGGAAATAAGGGCGGCTTGTAAAAAAGGTGATGCAATAATCATGGGTGATTTTAACTCTCACAAAGATTGGACAAATCAAATTGGCTAAAGTAGCCCTGAGGAGGAGTTCACAGAGTGTATTAGGGACTGTTTCTTAGACCAATACGTCGGGGAACCAACCAGGGAACAGACCATTTTGGATCTGGTAATGGATAACGAAACAGGATTAATTAATGATCTCAAAGTAAAGGATCCCTTGGAATGCAGTGATCATAACATGATAGAATTTCACATCCAGTTTGAGAGCGAGGATCTTGGGTCTGAAACTACTGTATTAAATTTAAATAAGGGCAATTATAAAGGAATGAGGGTGGAATTGGCTAAAGTGGACTGTGTAAACAGATTAGATGTTATAATGGTGGATAAGCAGTGGCAAACATTTAAAAAGATATTTTATGACCCGCAACAAAAATATATCCCTGTGAGGAGGAAAGACTCCACAAAAAGGGTGAACCAACCATGGCTAACTAAGGAAGTAAAGGATTCTATCAGGTTAAAAGAAAAAGCATACAACATGGCAAAGATTTCTGGTAAGCCTGAAGATTGGGAAAACTTTAAAAACCAGCAAAGGATGACTAAAATAATAATAAAGAGGGAGAAAATAAATTATGAGAGTAAACTATCAAGAAATATAAAAACTGACTGTAAAAGCTTCTACAAGTATATAAAAAGGAAGAGGGTAGCTAAAGTAGACATTGGTCCCTTAGAGGATGAGACTGGGGAAATAATAATGGAAAACAAGGAAATGGCAGAGGAATTGAACAGATATTTTGTATCTGTCGTCACAGATACCAATAATAGTAGAAAATCAAGGGGCAAAGGGAAGGGAGGAACTAAAAACAATCACTATCACTAGAGAAAAAGTACTAGGTAAACTGATGGGTCTAAAGGCTGACAAGTCCCCTGGACCCGATGGCTTGCATCCAAGGGTCTTAAAGGAAGTGGCTACAGAGATCGTGGATGCATTGGTTGTAATCTTCCAGAATTCACTAGATTCTGGAAAGGTCCCAGCGGATTGGAAAACCGTAAACGTAACCCCCCTATTCAAGAAGGGAGTGAGACAGAAAGCAGGTAACTATAGACCAGTTAGCCTAACATCTGTCATTGGGAAAATGCTAGAATCCATTATTAAGGAAGTAGTAACTGGACATTTGGAGACTCATAATACAATCAAGGAGAGTCAACATGGTATTATGAAGGGGAAATCATGTCTAACAAATTTATTAGAGTTCTTTGAGGAAGTAACGGGCAGGGTGGATAAAGGGGAACCAATGGATGCAGTATATCTGGATTTCCAAAAGGCATTCGATAAGGTGCCACATAAAAGATTACTGCACAAGATAAGAGCTCATGGTGTTGGGGGCAATATACTGGCATGGATGGAGGATTGGCTAACTAACAAAAAATAAAGAGTCGGGATAAAAGGGTCATTTTCAAAATGGCAATCTGTAAGTAGTGGGGCATCGCAGGGATCAGTGCTGGGGCCTCAACTATTTACAATTTATATTAATGACTTGGATGAAGGAACAGTGTCTTGTGGCCAAATTTGATGATGATACAAAGATAGGTGGAAAAGCAAGTTGCGATGAGGACACAAAGTGTCTGCAAAGGGATATTGACAGGTTAAGCGAATGGGCAAAAATTTGGCAGATGGAATATAATGTGGGAAAATGTGAAGTCATCACTTTGGGAAGAAAAATAAAAAAGCAAAATATTATTTGAATGGAGAAATACTACAAAATGCTGCGGTACAGAGGGATCTGGGTGTCCTCGTACATGAAACACAAAAAGTCAACATACAGGTGCAGCAGGTAATCTGGAAGGCAAACGGGATATTGGCCTTTATTTCTAGGGGGATGGAGTATAAAAGCAGGGAAGTCATGCTGCAACTGTACAGGGTGCTGGTGAGACCACACCTGGAGTACTGCATACAGTTCTGGTGCCTTTATTTAAGGAAGGACATACTTGCATTGGAGGCAGTTCAGAGAAAGTTCACTAGGTTAATTCTGAGTATGGAAGGGTTGTGTTATGAGGAAAGATTGAACAGGTTGGGTCTGTACTCATTGGAGTTTAGAAGAATGAGAGGAGATCTTATTGAAACATACAAGATTCTGAGGGGACTCGATAGGGTAGATGCTGAGAGGATGTTACCCCTCACGGGGGAATCTAAAACTAGGGGGCATAGTCTCAGAATAAGGGGTCGCCCGTTTAAGACGGAAATGAGGAGGAATTTCTTCTCCCAGAGGGTCGTGTATCTTTGGAATTCTTTACTCCAAGAAGCTGTGGAAGCTGAATCATTGAATACATTCAAGATGGAGTTGGACAAATTTTTGATCAGCAAGGGAGTCAAAGGATAGGGGAAAGGGCGGGAAAGTGGAGTTAAGGTAAAAATCAGATCAGCCATGATCTCATTAAATGGGGGAGCAGGCTTGAGGGGCCGAATGGCCTACTCCTGCTCCTATCTCTTATGGTCTTATAGTCTTATGTAACCCAAAATGTGACTCAATTTAGAAACAAATTATATAATGTAAAGCTGCATTTACAGAAATAGAGATCAACAGAGAGCCTGTACTGTGTTGGGTATTACAAGAAAAAGAGCCATTAACAGGGATAAAGGGCTGCTAAAATGGCGATGAATTTCCTCGGACCTTTTGTCACTGCGCAGCCGTAACTTTGCCAGCAGTGCGGCGGAAACTCCATTTACAAACATAAACAGGGCTTCCGCTGCACTTCCGATAGTTATAGCGGCACAGTGGCAGAAAGTCTGAGGAAATTCAGGCCTAATATATCTCGTCAATAGTGTCAAGTCAGGTGTTACCAATTGCTAAAGCATTGACAATAGACAGTACTACCTGTGACTGGTCAGCACCGAGTGCCGGACAGCGGGTAAGTAACCTTGCCATCTTCAGAAAGTACCAACAGCTTTGGGCGGATGTGTGCCCTGAGTAGGGCAGTGCAATCCTTGATAGAGGAAATAGCATCAAAAGGCAGATGGGCTAATCCTTGAATCAACCAATGGCATCCAAAACCTGCAAGCCGTGATGTAGCTTCAGTAGATAACCAGTCAATAAAAGAGCAAAAACTCCGACAATAATCAGATGATGAAATTGATATCTTATCAGAGAATTAACATAAATCATTTTGTAATGAATCCCTCTTTAAAAATGACTATTTCACTTCATCGGCAACATGAATATATTTGTTAGGTCAGCAGTTTTTTTGGAATTGATGGAAAATAATGGGAACTGCAATACTCCAGGATCCAGCTTGCGGGGTTTTTTTCAGATTTCTCGCCATAACTTCATCGGAAATCCTGGAGAAATGGCAGAAATGGTTGAAAGTTCCAGCCCAACACCTCTAACAAGTACCTGTTATTTTCTACCTTTCAGCCAATTCCTTAACCATTGTCAAGATTTATCATGAATCCCACATCCTTGAGCTTGAATAATAGTCTTGCTTGCGGAACTTTGTCAAATGCCATTTGGAAGTCCAGATCCAACATGACATAGGGCCTTCCGCAGCCCACTCAGGTTGTTACTTCCTCAAAGATGTCAAGGAGGTTGGTCAGACAGGATCTTTCTCTTCTGAACCCATGTGCATCACAAGCTCCGACTAGCCTAAACAAATTTAGATGTTCAGGTCTGAAGTGGGCACAGGAGATTCATTTCAATATTGAAATGAGACCTACATTAAAAAAAGGACCCCACCAACTTAGCAGTGGCCCTAACACCCATTCAGATCAGACACGGGCCTTTGCCCTGCTAAATTGGTTACTGTTACGCCTGTTTTACACCTGTTGAATTTAGATCCTGTCTGCTTATTTTAAAATAGTGAATGAAGGAATGTCATGCTTTACATGTTCATCTGCTAATGTCATCAACAGTAATCTCTAAGCTTTTACCTGCAGATCACTTGTTTTCTAAATGAAAACATATCAATCAACCAGCTGTTCAATTTCGTTGATTGTGACTGAGGGCGAGCAAAATACAAACTTCCTTTGTTTGAGCTTCAAAATTGATAGTCTGAAGATGTATCATTTCATTGTAGCCAACACTCCAGATACTGAAAAAGGAAAGGAAAGAAAATGGCAAACTGAATGACTGCACAAGTTTAGAAAAAAAATGCGAAAATTTGTTTTTACTTTGAAGAAACTTAAGATTTTAAAAAGATAAGAAGGTATAAAGATGCATTTTCTTTATCCATTGGCCAGGAAATCCCTCGGTGCTGCTCCTGCTGTGCCAGATGTGTGGCAGGTTTCCGTTTATTTTTGGGTGTAACCTTACACTAAGAGCAGGAGTGGCATAAACTCAGGAACCTTCCATGTACTTGAACAGTGCAGCTGTGCAAATGAGCTCTGAGGGGTTTTGTCAGGCGTAAGGTTTGCACTGTTGAAAAGATCAAGGAAACCCTGTTTTTAGTGTAATAACAGTGTAAATATATCCAAATGTATTAAAACACAAATTAAAAAGAGTCCGATATGGGCAGTCTAGATTTTCAAACAAGTCACTGCTCAATTTTTGACATGAAAAGAAACAAAACCAATTCGATGTGACAGACAGTCTTTCAGAACACCTATGATTTAAATTAAGATGGAGTCTCCATTTGAGATTTGTACAAAACCATTTGCCTGACTTATATAATTTATGGGTATAACTTGTATTATTGCCAAATTATTTCAAATTCTACTACCATGAAAGTCAATAAAGTGTAGCTGCCTCTGTCACCTATTGTGGTATTATGTCCTTGTATTAACAATCAATGCTGCTAAGAATGCTACACAATAAATTTGTGACTAGGGTATGGATTCTACTATGTGAAAAGAAATAAGTAAGAATCTGCAACTGTATTAAACCTGACTTTGAAAATAATGGGCCAGATCTTGCTGGAAAAATAATGGCGAGTTAATGACGCACACCTTTATTAATGTGCAAATTGGCCATCAAATTCTGGGGATTAAGAGATGTGCCACAAGTTGCAAATCTCCAGAACATGCTGATTGATTAATGCCACTCTGCTGTTCGTTTTGCACAAACGACATCTCGCCCTTAGCCTCCCTGTTATTTTTAAGAACTTGCTGGATTTGCACATTAATTGCCCGTTAAACTCGCCACAGAAAGTTAAGTCTGATAATTATCAGCGTAAGTTCCTTTTTAACAACATGATAATTGTTAATGAAACTTCTCTGGCTCAGAAATTAAACAATTTAAACTGTGGAGTCCCATTTCTTCAGGTGGTCAATTGTTCTTAGAGATTTTAAAAATGTCAAATTTTTAAAATGTTTTCTTACTTTTCCTTTCTGACTCTTTTTTTCTCTCTCTCTTAATCCAATCTTTCTTTCCTGCTCTTTATTTCTCTTTCTGTACCTGATCTGACTCAAATCCACCCTCCATCTCAGTCATTCCTCTATTGCTCTCTCAATCCTTAAATCTCATTGTTTAAGGAGATAGACTGTTGGTCCCGCCGTTCACTAAGGTCCAAGATGCCCTGTTACCCTCGCCACACTGTTACCAGCAAGTTACAGTGCAAAAAATATTTGAGCTGAAGGGTGCAGAAAAAAGTCTAACTAACGGGGTATACCGCGAGATGCCCCACCCCAGCAAGATCCGGCCTGTTATATTATAAAACGACATGTTAGCATTTTATTAAGTACTGTCAGTGCAACTCTAACTGGTACAAAACTTTGATTTCGTTAGTAACCTAAGTTGTGTAAAATCCACTATTCTTAAAGAACATGTCCAAATATTTATGATGACCACATTTAATTCAGTTTATTGACCAAGCTACAGGGGATTTCTTGCCCAGAAAAGAGGGAAAATGATGTATGATGAAGCTTCATCTCTGTATGACTGATAAACAGTTGAGCCCTGAAATTCTTGTGGCTGGACAGGGTGGAAAGACTTTTCTCTGCCTAAGAGGGCCAGGGATTTGGGGCAGCACTTGGTAACACCTGGACTGTGCCCCTTTAAATTCCAGTGGGAGGGCCCACCCTGCAATAGCAAGGGGATGTGCTGAGGAGTTCCGAGGCTATCCTGAGAATTTCACCCTATAGGCATCAGCAAGACTCCTTGAGCTCCTGTAAAAAGGCCCCAAACCTTTATTAGGAAAAGGTAATCAATCACGGAGGGGGTTCCACCCTGTCACACCTGTGAATTTAAGAGCTTTATTATTTCATAACTTTGTCTTGCAATTGGCAAATCTAAATGGAGGGCACCATCAATTTATACTTCTAATCTTGATGAAGAGGTTTGGTTTATACTATGGTGAGAACTTGATCCTGGTAGGTAAATAAAACATGAACTGAATGATAATCACTGCTAAATTATCTTGCCCTCAATTTTTTTTTTCCATTTTACATGAATTCAAAAGTTAATCAGAGGGGCAAAGGGAGACCTGGAAAAGGCATAGCAGCTGAGGTTTAAGCATAACAGTAAAGAATCCTTTCAGTGCTGCAACAGCAAACGGTAAGTCGGAGAAGAGGTGAAAACCAATAAAGATGCAAAATGGCTTGAAACTGAGGATGAGCGCAAAATAGAAAATATTCTGAATAACTACTTCTTCCAAGTATTCATAAGAGAAGATGTGAGCAACATGCCCTCTACAAACAAAGACATCCCAAGTAAAATCAATGAGTTCATTATAAATTAAATGGAAGTTGTAGGCAGCCTAAATGGCTCTAAACAAATATAGCCTTAGGGATAGATAATATTTATCCCAGAGTGCTGAGAGAGATTAGGGAGATGATCTGTGTCAGAGTGGGGGCAACTATTGTTTGTGGTGCCTCAGGACTGTGTTCACTACTATATCTAATTTACAGGAATGACCTGGATTCAGAAACTTAAGGCAAAATGGTCAAATTTGCAGATGATATCAAACTTGGAGGGCCAATGGAATCAGAGGGGCAGCTGAAAAATTACAGAATGAGTTCGGCAAAATATGTAAGTGGGCAGAACAATGATGGGCGCGAGTTGCGTGTTCCGCTATTACCACGCACCCGATGGCCCCTACGAAGGCAGCACATGAAGTTCGAGCTGCCTGCTGATTACCATGATATCTCCATGCAGCCAGCGCTACCCGCGCTGCTGAGAGGCTGCACGGAGAATGAGGAAGTCATAAATGGGGCGTGCTCAGCGCACGTCATCAGCAGCCTGCACCTCTTAAAGGTGCAGGTGCACATTTTAAATGGGACATGCACAGGAGGAGGGAAAGATGGCTGCAAGGATGGCAGGACTGGTGTGAGAGAGAGCCCCACGCTTCTCCGAAGATGCACTGGAGGCCCTGGTGGAAGGGGTGGATGAAAGGAGGGCCAACATGTACCCGCTGGGTGGTAGGAGACCCTCCAGGCTGCAGTTCCGCAGGCATTTGCAGGCTGTGGCCCAGGAAGTGAATACCACGCACGTGGGTGCAGTGCCGAAAGAAGTTCAATGATTTGACATGAGTAGTCAAGGTGAGTGAATGCAAGTGTCAAGTGGCACATCCAACCAACTGTACCACTGCTCCACGCATCACACTCCCCGTCACCCACCCACCAACAAACACTGCCCAGCCATACGCAATGCAGCATTTGGCATGCTGCATCTCACCCGCACATAGTACCACACTTACAAGCCACACAACCACCACTCACAGGTCACACACAATGGAAGCTATTCGACCATGACAGGCACATCACCCACACACCTTGCAGGATACTAACTGACACACTGTCCTCTGTCCCTCAGGAGAAGGTGGCGCTTAACAGCTGGCAGCAGGAGAGATCGGGGGGGTGGACGGAGACGCTTACACGTCCTCACCCCCCTAGAGGAGACAGTGCTTCGGATCATTGGGCGGGTTGTCGCTGCAGCCGTGACAACATGCCATGCTTGAGGTCCCGATGAAGGGGGTCTCTGTATATCTAATGCTCCTTCTCCTTTCCCATATCTCCCGCCTCCCATAATCTTTTTTGACTCACATGCTGCCGGCATGCATGTCTTACTTGCTCCAGGCACAAGTGCGCAGGAGCCGGGGCGGGGGGAATGGATACCGCAGATGCCTGCTCACCAGAGGGCGAGGTCGCTCACTAGTTCAGTTGCAGAGGAGTCAGATAAGGACTTTGATGGGCCAGGCTACAGAAGACGGCTGATGGGCATACACCACCAAATGCCTGGGGCACTGCAAAGCCTGCCAGAAAGCCTGCGCACAATGACAAGGTTCATGGAGGAGTCCAGCTCCAACTTGGTACAGGGCTTTGCGCAGAGCTTGAAGCCCATCCTTTCCCACATGGAACGGGAGTCACCTCCATCAGCACACCAGTGGAACCCACCATGATGCGACATCTGATGGCCAATGTCACGGCTTTCATTGCAGCACAAACCGATGTCATCAAAGGTCTGCAAACTACGGTTGCTGCTCAGACTGCTGCCTTGGAAGCACAGGCTGCTGCTATCATGGCTCTGGGGACCACTGTGGAACGGGGCTTCCAGGGCGTCACAGCACTCCAGCAACCCGTTCTCCAGCTGATCACAAGGAGTGCTGAGGCGCAGCCCCGGGAGAGTGGCAGTGGCACCATGGCAGATGGACCTTGTGTCCTTTCTCAGGACAACAGCATTCCTGCTCCCATCCCTGCCATTCCGCCAGTGCCCTTGATGTTGCCTATTGGCCAGCCAGGCCAGACAGCTGCAGCCCATGCTGCGATGGTGCAGTCTGAAGCCGGGCCTTCCCGGCCCAGAGCTGCTCAAGGTCGTCCTCCAAGGCCATCTGCACGCTCCTCCATTGAAGGCCAGCAACTTCCCACCACCCATGCTGCAGCCACCGGGGAAGCACCTCGTAGGAACACTAGGTTAGGTAAAGGCACACAAACAACAGGCACTAAGGCAATGCACAAGGGTGAATAATTCTGTTATGTTTACATAATTTCATTTGTTCATTGATAATTGTGACTTTGAATTTGCATTTGGTGGTGGTTTTTATTTGTGTGATAAGCTGAGGGGGAAACCAATGTGTAATCAGATGGAGGGCGATTAGATTGTCTTGTAGGAGTGGAGAGGTGGGGAGTGTAGGACTGTTGGTGAGTTGGGGGGTGTAGTTGACATTGATAGTGGGCACGGATCAGGCGAGCAGCAGAGCCCTTGCAGACAAGGCGTGTGGTCCCTGTTGCACCCTTGCGTCTTCCTCCACTTCCTATTCTGGCGCCTCCCTCTTCTTCTCCTCAGCCTCTTCTTCTCCTCAGCCTCTTCCTCCTCCTCCACCTCTGGCCCAGGGTCTTCTCCGATCATTGGTGGCAAAGGCTGGTCCCTCATGATGGCGAGGTTGTGCAACATGCAGCATACTATCACGAATCTACCCACCCACTCAGCAGAGTATTGCAGAGCTCCTCCAGACCGGTCCAGGCAGTGGAATTGTTGCTGTGGAGGCCTATGGGGTGCTCCACGATGTTGCTTGTGGCAGCATGGGTCTCATTATAGGCCTACTGTGCACGTGTCTTGACCAGAGTCATGAGTCATGGCGTGAGGGGATAGCCCTTGTCGCCCAGTAGCCAGCCTTTGACTTACCGAGCCGGGTGAAAGATAGCTGACACGTTGGACTGCCGCATGACAAAGGCGTTGTGACTGCTCCCAGGGTAGCGGGCATCGACCTTCATGATTCAATGCGTGTGGTCGCACATCAGCTGCACGTTGAGGGAGTGGAAGCCCTTTCAGTTGACGAAGACAGCGAGTTGAAATGCAGGGCAATATGCGTGCAGTCAATGGCACCCTGCACCATGGGGAAGCCGGCAATGCGAGCGAACCCCTGTGCTCATTCGTTCTGCTTGTCTGTGTCAAGAGGGAAGGTGATGAACCTGTTCCTCATCTGGTACAATGTGTCTGTGACCTCCTTTATGTAGCAGTGCACTGCACACTGCGAGATGTTGCACATGTCGCCTGCAGAGGCCTGAAATGATCCTGAGCCGTAGAAATTCAGCACCACGGTGACCTTCACAGCCACAGGCAATGCTGTCCTTGCCCTGCTCTGAGGCTGCAGTTGTGGCTGCACCAGTTGACAGATCTCAGTCATGGCTTCTTTGGTGAACCTCAGGCGTTGAATGCAATCTTCCTCAGGCAACGGAACCCTGTGTGAGAACCTCTCTGGATACATCGAGGGCATCCTGAAACCCATCGTACAGGGAACCCCCAGCTTCTGTCGCGACACTACAGACTTCCAACAAAAACTCAGCACCCACGGACCAGTTGAACCAGGAACACTTCTCACCACGATGGACGTCTCGGCACTATACACCAGTATCCCCCACAATGACGGCATCGCTGCGACAGCATCAATACTTAACACCAACAACAGCCAATCTCCAGACGCCATCCTACAACTCATCCGCTTCATCCTGGATCACAATGTCTTCACCTTCGATAACCAGTTCTTTACCCAAACACACGGAGCAGCCATGGGAAACAAATTCGCACCCCAATACGCCAACATTTTCATGCACAAGTTCGAGCAGGACTTCTTCACTGCACAAGACCTCCAACCAACACTATAAACCAGATACATCGACGACATTTTCTTTCTATGGACCCACGGCAAGGAATCACTAAAGAGACTACACGATAATATCAACAAGTTCCATCCCACCATTAAGCTCACCATGGACTACTCCTCAGAATCAGTTTCTTTCTTGGACACACGAATCTCCATCAAAGACGGGCACCTCAGCACCTCACTCTACCGCAAGCCCACAGACAACTTCACGATGCTCCACTTTTCCAGCTTCCACCCTAACCACGTCAAAGAGGCCATCCCCTATGGACAGGCCCTGCGAATACACAGGGTCTGCTCAGACGAGGAGGAACGCGATGGACACCTACAGACGCTGAAAGACGCCCTAGTAAGAACGGGATATGACGCTCGACTTATCGATCGACAGTTCCGACGGGCCACAGCAAAAAATCGCATAGACCTCCTCAGGAGACTAACACGGGACGCAACCAACAGAGTACCCTTTGTCGTCCAGTACTTCCCCGGAGCGGAGAAACTACGCCATGTTCTCCACAGCCTTCAACATGTCATCAATGACGACGAACACCTCGCTATGGCCATCCCCACACCTCCACTACTCGCCTTCAAACAGCCACCCAACCTCAAACAGACCATCGTTCGCAGCAAATTACCTAGCTTTCAAGAGAACAGCGTCCACGACACCACACAACCCTGCCACGGTAACCTCTGCAAGACATGCCAGATCATCGACACAGATACCACCATCACACGAGAGGACACCACCCACCAGGTGCATGGTTCATACTCCTGTGACTCGGCCAACGTTGTCTACCTCATACGTTGCAGGAAAGGATGCCCCAGAGCATGGTACATTGGCGAGACCATGCAGACGCTGCGACAACGGATGAACGGACACCGCGCAACAATCGCCAGACAGGAGGGTTCCCTCCCAGTCGGGGAACACTTCAGCAGTCATGGACATTCATCCACCGACCTTCGGGTAAGCGTACTCCAAGGCGGCCTTCGAGACACACGACAACGCAAAATCGTCGAGCAGAAATTGATAGCCAAGTTCCGCACCCATGAGGACGGCCTCAACCGGGATCTTGGGTTCATGTCACGCTACACGTTACCCCACCAGCGAACAAATGTTATCTGTTTTTAATATAACGGGTCAGTTGCTGTCTTTTCTATGTTTCTACCTCTCTATCTCTGGTTTTTTTTTTGTTTGTTGTTTTTTTTTGGTGATTTGTATATTCTGAGACCTTGCAGGTAACACCTGTCTGTCTGCAAACTGATTGCCTTGGCAACGGGCAGTTGAAAAAAATGTCTGTAATCACCAAGCATTGTTCTGTGAATTATAAATGCGATTTCATTTCGAGGATTTCATTTCGTTCACCTGAGGAAGGAGGAAGCCTCCGAAAGCTTGTGAATTTAAAATAAAATTGCTGGACTATAACTTGGTGTTGTAAAATTGTTTACAATTGTCAACCCCAGTCCATCACCGGCATCTCCACATCATTCCTCAGTCATGTTGAGGTAAGAGAATTGGTCCCAGAAGGCCCTCATTGGATACGGCCTCCTGCTCAGTGCACTGCGCCTCCTTGTCCTCCCTCTCCTCGCAGCTTGACCTGCTATGCATGGCCTCTTTGCATGCTCCCAGTCGTGGTCAATGCTCAGCGGGAGCCCTCGCAGGCCATCCATGGTTGCCAGGAATGTTGTTCGATCACGGTTGTAATTTTCCGAACCATAAGGCAGTACCTGCCAAACCACTCTCAAATGTACTCTAAGAACTCTCAGTAAGTTTTGGGAGCTTCGAAAAACACTTCCTATTCCACCAGCAGCCAGAAGTAATAATCCAGCAACTAACCTGTAAATCCTGCATGGTCCCTTTAAAAAGCACTCCAGGCACTCTAAGACACGTTCAGGTGTGCGTGGTTAAGACAGTGCGTTGAGTTGAGCGTTCAGATCCAAAATGGTGTCTATCACTTTAAATCAGCATTTTCTCCTTCTTTACATGCTCCCGGCGTTTGGTATTTGCACATGCGCTAACTCCTATACCTAGATGGCGTCTGGCACACGTCACGCTGGAAACATGCGTGCGCAGCCGAGAGGCCATCTTGGATGTTCGAGAGGCCACATAGCAACAAAACAACGGGCGCTACATGGCCCAACTTAGCGCCTGTGAAGTTTAAAGCAAACAAGTGTAAAGTGCTACACATTTGAAGTATAACTAGACAAGAGGCATACTTGCTGAATGATGTCGAAATAGCTAAGGATGAGACTGAAAGAGAACTGGGAGATTTAATAGAATCAATGCTCAACATTTCCAACCAATGCTACAGCAATCATCAAAGCCAATAGGATGTTGAACTACATAGCCAGAACAGGAGAATATAAATCACAGGACATGGTAAGCAAATGTTATAGTGCCCTGGTCAGACTGCATCTGGAATGCTGCAGCCCATTCTGGTTGCCATAATATAAGAGGGACATTCAAGCACTGGAGACAGTACAGAGAGGAGCCACATGGCTGAACCCCAGTGTCAGGGGTCTGAGTTATGAGAAAATACTGGAGATACTTGGGCTTTTTTGGCCTAGAAAGGAGGTATTTGTGAGGTGATATCATGTAATATGTAAGATTGTTAAGGATATAGAAAAATTAGCCCAGAATATTACTTTAAATTAGACTGCAGGTGTAGATCTAGGGCACATGAGTTCAAACTAATAAAAAGTACTTTTAGGACTCACATAGGAAATTTCACCTCACACAAAGAGTGATCAACATGTAGAATAAACTTTCAGATAGAGTAATGGAGAGAAAAAGCCTGGAATCACTTAAGAAACTATTGGATGCCAAATGGGGAGACATTAGAAATTGGTATGCATCGTGCCTGTTTTCTGGGCGTAAAATGAGCGCAAAGCATTTTTAGCAGTGGAACGGCCTGCACCTAATCTGCTCTTTGTAAATTAAGGACCTAATGCCTTTTGAAGGATCCTATTGAGATGAGGCGCGAGCCTGCCCGCTCAGGATTCTTCAGCCGGCCCCATGGCCGCCAACGACAGGTATGTAAATTTTTTTTTAAAAAAAACATTCATTTGGAGCCAGGTGGAGCAGGAGTGCTCTCCGAATCCATAGGAGTCATGATCAGCCCCCACCATCTTCCCGCAGCCTGCTCCAACCCCCCCCCCCACTACTTCTCTCCCCTTCCAGGCCTTACCCAAGGGCCACTGCAGGAGAGGCAGTCAGCCTGACATTGATCTCTTCACTTGGGCGAGCCGCCTCTGGAGGACTTGACCAGCTCTGACAGCTGTGCCGAGTATGCTAATGAGGCCTGAGAGCTAATTTTCATCGATCCTCTGGCCTGATGTTCAATCACACAAAATCTACCCCTAGGATCTCTCTGGACGGATGAATTAAATTGGAATCCTAATGGCTTTCCTCATCCATAATTATTTTACGATTTTGTGAATGCCTGTAGGGCTTTGGTGAGACCACACCCGGAGTACTGTGTGAAGTTTTGGTCTCCTTATCCAAGGAAGGATATACTTGCCTTAGAGGGAGTGCAACGCAGGTTCACTAGATTAATTCCTGGGATGAGAGGGTTGTCCTATGAGGAAAGATTGAGTAGAATGGGCCTATACTCTCTGAAGTTCAAAAGAATGAGAGGTGATCTCATCAAAATATATAAGATTCTGTGAGGACTTGACAGGATAGATGCTGAGTAGCTGTTTCCCCTGGCTGGAGAGTCTAAAACTAGGGGGCATAGTCTCAGGATAAGGGGCTGTATGGCCTACTCCTGCTCCTATTTCTTATGTTCTTCTATATGATCTTGTATTCTCAGCCAGCACATGACCTACATTTATCCCAGGGCTTTATCCTGTGGTGATTGGTGAATGGGTGACTCATTAAATATTATATTTTCCCATCTTGTGATTGAATATGACAGTTTAACAGTCGTTAGTTACTCTATTCTTATATAACAACATGTGATGAGTTAATGTTCTCTGTAGTAGTTTTTAGCTCTCAGATTGAATTGTATCATACATGTTTTTAAGCTGATCTGTTTATTTAATGATTTTTGCTGCCATTAGGAACGAAGCACCATTTTATCTTCAGACTGACTGAAAACTGAGGTAATACATAATGGTATACAGACAGCATGCCCTTTCGAGTTAAAAGAAATCTAAAATAATATACTCGTGATAAAATAATTGTCTGGAATTTCCGAGACGTTCTCCCCATCTCTCACTGTAACTTTGGTGGAATCCCTGGAGAAACTGCTAAAAAAGGCTGTTTCTGGAATTTCCATGAAGTTATGGTCGGAGATCATAACTCCCCCTATTAGTTCAGAAAAAGTAAATAAAACTCTGCTTTCACTGCAGCTTGGCACCAATTGACAGAGATCACAGCACAAAAGTTGTAAATTTGTCAGTCTCCACACTGAGTGGATACAAAGTAGAGATACAAAGTAGAGATCTCTCACTGTACTCAGCACTTTGCACTCCTTTGGTACCTAGATCAAATAAAACAGCAAACCAAAATAGCTGCCTAAATGGGGGAGGTGGTGGGGGGGGGGGAATTAAGATACATGGGGCTCAATTTTCAAATTAAAAAATGGGTGGGTTGGGGGCGGGGGGGCATTTAAAATTTCCGCCATTTCAGACCTGCCTCCAACACGCCCATTTCCGGTTTTCACCGGGTATGGACGAGGGGCGGGTGACCAACCCACTTCCAGGAGACGGGTCAGGTCTTATAGCCTTTCAAGGAGGCTTCAGGCCTCCATTTTTCACTAATTGCCGATTTCAACCCTGGGGGGCTGGGATTCTCGAGCATTCTATTTTACGCCTTGTGAAAGGAGGCGAGAAGGCCCGAGACTGCAGGTAAGTGCCTAGAAAGGCACAGCTTGTGAGCCCGGAGGAGCAGGAGTGCTTCCCCCAGGCCCAACAAGCCTACCTGCACTGACCCCCGAACGATCGCGGACCCCTGACCCCTGATCGCGGACCCCCCGATTGCAGACCCCCGACCCCTGATCAATGACCCCCGACTCAGATCCCGACCCCAATCCCTCGATCAGCTGATCAGTCGGAAGGGAAACCGACAAAAAAAAATAACGTCCTTCCGTCAAAATCGAAGGACATCCGGGAAACCCACACTAATGGGTTTCCCAACCTCAACTTGATGCCCCGCCCCCTTCCTGGTTCCGTTTTAAAATCAATCCCATTGAAACTAGCAAGACAGACAGTATGCTCACAAATTTATGACAGCCATAAAGTTGAAATGTTGTTATGGCAGTTAGACATGTTAATCTTTCAGAATTGAAAGTGTTGGAAAGAGCCACCTTGCAAAATCGTTAAAGAGGAGTCTTCGTAATGACTGTTCTTTTTCAGAGGATGTCTCTGTGCGGTGTCATTTTCGTGGAGTGACTGGGTTGGTCTTTCAGTCACACAGCTGTATTACTATTAATAGCATGTTTGCTATTTCATATGACAATTCCATTGCAGTGAGGGAAGTAAAAGTATTCACTAAGTTCTGTTCAATCATTCAGGAGAAACACACTATATATAAAAACGCCGGGGTTAAAATCCCGATGGACCTGCTCCACTGGTAGAAGTGCGGTGGAGCAGGACCTAAATGTGCCAGCAGAGGAAGACCCACACCCTGCCCCAAATTGCGGGGACATCTGCATAATAGGGCATCAGTGGTATCTGATAAAGACCCAGAAAATCAGAGCGGCATCATGCTGCTCCAATGGTGAAACAGTAACCCGGGAAGTGCTGAAGCTGGGGAGGGCAAAATTTTGAAGACTGCACCCAAGGGAGCACTGGGCCATTAAAGTTAAGGTAATCGTAACGTCCCTTCTGGGATCAACATACTAGGCTGCAAGAGTTCTGAAGCCCTTCCTGGGACCTCAGTGGGACTCACACCAGCTCTCAGCTGATGACTGTTTGCTAAGGCTTGTTGAGGGTATTCTGGGCGGAATCCCTTGGGTAGTCTGGGAACTCTCCAGTCACCCAGTCATGACTCACTGTCTTCCCTTTTACTGGAAAATCTCTCAGCTGTGCAAATGGGCAGGAATCCCTGGCAGAACCGGGTTGCACCCCAGTCCCTGTCTGGCAGCTCTGGCGTGAAGCACCCAAGGCCCGATTAAGGTTTCAGGCCTACTGTGTCTAGTATATGTCTGTGTTTGTCACACTTCAGTCGTCGCACTTGCAAATTTCTGTGTCACACTTAAGTATAGAAAAAGAAAAGCAGCCTGCTGTTTAATTGACCTGAAGATCTGCTAACAGTAATCAACATGCAATTCATTTCAAGAATGCAAAGCAATTACACCTTGTAGCCTTAGAGGAATATATATCTATACTTCAGTTATGCATTTCAACAGCAGGATACTACATTATGCATCGCATAGTATAATGCCCCTGTCCTTTGAAAATAACACACCCTCTTACTTAGTGTGAGCAGTGGCATGGAGGACGTGCTAGAAATTCCCTATGAACTAAAAGCCCAAAATTACAGTCTGGGCTAAGGCACAAATGGGGCAGACCTTCGGTCAAGGGCCAGAAAATGGCGCAGAACCAGGCTGCAACTGGACTTCACCCTGATTATTAGCTCCAGCCATTTTCTGGTGGTAGGGCCATTGGCAGATCTTTTGTGCACCCCCACCACACCCCCCCCCCACCCAACCTCACATCAAGGGAAGTTCTGTGCTACATTTCTACTCTTTATGCCCTTAAAAGGTCTCAGTGAAATTTATGCCAGCTGAGAGCAGGCATGTGGCCTTGGAGGTCTTTTGATAGACCCCAATCCTTAACTACACTAAGGTAATCAATCCTGAAAGGGATCGATTACCTTATGTCTTGAGGCAAAATGGCTCCATATAGAGATGAAGACTGGTGTTGTTTTTATTTTCAGCCTGGAAGGCCTGGGGATACCTCAGGCAGAATGGCTGTGGGTTGCTTCACCTTAGAAGGCCAGATCAGGGTGGTCATTGCTGAAGAACTCTTCCAGGAGCCTGCAGCCTGACCTGCACATCCCCTTATGTTGCGACAGGGTCAATGGCCAACTATGTGTTGAATGGGGGTTCCACTTTGCTACTCTTCCACCCACAAAGTGGTCCCCACGGAATTTCAGGCCTTAAATACTTATTATTTTGGCCATTATTTTCTGAAGTCTTCCAGTTTTTGAACCCTCCATTTCGGCACAAGATCAACATAAATCAAAAAGATAAATTTGATTATGGAGTGATCATATAGTTGTATATGCCATTTCTCCGGGGTTTCTGCTGATCTTCCGTTGGAGTTATTGTAGGAGATCGGGAGAATCCCACGGAAACTCTATAATTCTATAAATAGGGAAAGGAAATATATTTTCGGGGTGATTTTAACCCTGGCAGTTAAAATCTGCGGCGATCCTTACTCGCCAGGATCCCACCAAGTGCGATTTTAACCTGCTCTCCACATTAGGCAGCAAGGACTCCCGAGCAATGCTATCTTTGCCCCCTTTGCTGCATTTTGTCCAGGGGTGTCTCAATTTCAGCCTTATTAAAATTATGTGCTCTTCTCTTCTGCCTTCTTGCAATGCTCTGCTCCTTTCTGTGGATGCTTCTGCCTGTTCCTGCACTTTAAGACATTCTTTAAACCTTCCATAATATCTCTCGTGTGCCATCCATTTCATCTACCTGATAGTTGACTCACTGTGCCAAGTACTTTACTACCTTACCTGCATCTTCCCTGGCCTGCTGCTGCATTTTTCAGCCATTCTTGGCTTTTCGATGGCTGCACTTTTAATTTCCAAGCCCCACTCGGCTCATTACTCCCATTTTACATGGGAGTTACACTCTGAAATGCAAATAGACCATTATAACACATTCCAATGGCTAATCCATTGCCTCTAGAGGTATCCCAGTAAACAGTTTGACTTATTTACAACTGCTTCAAATTGGCTAGATACCTTCACATATAATCAGTGATTGTTCTCAAATCCTTTTCCTTTTCTACCCATAATACATTTCCAGTCCCGCTACTGGACACCTTTTCATGTTATGTAAACACTGCATGGACTTTTTGTTTTAGTTTCCCCTGAGTTTATCCATTTGATTTGATTTGTTGTTTTAATTATCTTTGATGAAAAATCAATTTGGATGGGCCAGAACCTCCCTGGAAATTTTAGTCATGTCATTTCCTAAAGGGGAGGAGCAAGGGGCACTTCATTGTGTCCCTATGGGGCTGAGCTTACATAACCCCACAAATCCACTGCTGTATTTAAAATAGGATCCTTTCATGTTGTACCAAGACACTGCTAATGCTAAAGTTGCTGGTGTGATCCCTGTACTGGTGATGCATAGTTTGGAGGACAAGTCTTTCATATTGTTGATTTTGTTATTTGTATTAGTTTGAGTGGATCATAAAGTCCTCTCTGAGCTTTTAACGGCATTGCCCTTTTAAGAGGAAGCACTTCAAAGCCTCGAGTTTCTAACTGTAACCCCGAGAGTAGTACGTTCATATTAATGGGTTCCCATCAGCTTTACGATTGGGAAACCTGGGCTAATGTGTCTCAGCCCATTTTTACTGGCCTAATTAAAATAGCACCCTTTCAGGTTGTTGACTTTGTTATTTATTTACTTTTAAATTCTTTTAGTTAAAACCAGTTTGGGTGGATCACTATTTTCTGAGACTTTACTGATGTTGCCCCTTTAAGGAGAAGCACTTCATGTATTCCAATGGGATGGGCTAACTCGTTCCCAAAATTCCCTGCAGTCTACCTTGAAATAGGTTCCATTCATGTTATACACATGTTTACTGTTTCCTGTTTCTATTACATTTATTCACATTAAAATCCATCTGTAATTTCTCAGCCCAGATGTTTAATTGGTTTAATTACTTCTATTTCTTCTTTCTATTCATTACCTGCCAATATAGCTTTGTCATCAGTAAAATTAATAATACTATTAATATCCTTCTGCATATTATTCATAGCGTGAACAGCAGAAGAGCAGGAAAGTTCCCAATGGAACATCATTGGTCACAGCCTCCGGAACAAAGATTTTGCCATTTATCACATCCTCTGGTTTCAGTTGCAAAGCTAGTTTTCAATGTGAATAATAATCTGTAACACATTCCCATGAGGCCTAACCTTCCTTAAGAGCCTCACATGAGGAACTTTGTTAAATGCCTTTTAAAAAATACAAGCAAACAATAGGGTAGACTTTCTAGCTGGTGGGATTGATCAGTAATGGGTGAGGAAGGGCTGGAAAATCAAGCAGAGATCCATATCTCCAGATCCTTGCCCAAATTACGTAGCGCTTAATCTTCCAGAAGATCTTTTAAACGGCCAAAAGCAATTTCATTCTCTGTGAGAGCTTCAGTTTAATATTCCGTCCTCTTGACCTCTCTGCAGCCCTTGACCACTCTATCCTCCTCCAATGCCTCTCCTCCATTGTCAAGCTCATTGGGACTGCCCTCGTTTGGTTCCACTCTTCTACTCATATCCATTGCATTTCCAGCAATGGCTTTTCTTCCTGTCCTATGCCATTATCACCAGAGTCCCCCAAGGATCTATTCCTGGCTCCTCCTCTTCCCTATCTGCATGCTGCCCCTTGACAACATCATACCAAGGCATGGAGTCAGGTTCCACACATACACTGATGGCACCTAGCTCTTCCTCTCGACCACCTCTCTCGACCCCTCCACTGCCTCTGTGTTATCAGACCTAGTCCAACATCCAGTCTTGGATGACTCGCAATTTACTCCAGTTAAACATTGGGAAGACAGAAGTCATTGTCTTCAGCCTCTGCCATAAACTCCATACCCTCGCCACCGATTCCGTTCCCCTTCTCGGCCACTGTTTCAGTTTGAACCTCGATGTCCTATTTGAGCCCGAACTGAGCTGCTGACCGCATATCCTCTCCATCATAAAGACTGCCTACTTCCACCTCCGTAATGTTGCCTGCTTCCACCTCTGTATTAGCCCACCTGCTGCTGAAACTCTCATCCATGCCTTTGTCACCTGCAGACTCAACAATTAGGATGCTCTCCTATCCTCCACTCTGTATAAACCTCAGCTCATCCAAAACTCTGCTGCCCATATCCTATCCTGCACCAAGTCCCGACCACCCATCACTCCTGTGCTCACTAACCTAAATTGGATTTTAGTCCCCCAAAACATTTCAAATTTAAAATTCTCATCCACATGTTTAACTCACTTCATGGCCTCAGCCCTTCCTATCTCTATAACCCCCTCCAGGCCTACAACCTTCCAAGAACTTTGCGTTCCTTCACTCTGGCCTCTTGTGCATCCCTCACTCCCTTTGCCCTACCATGCCTTCAGATGTCAAGGCCCTATGCTCTGGAATTCCCTCTCTAAACCTCTCTATGTCACTCCCCCTCCCTCCTTAAAACCCACATCTTTGACTAAGCTTTTAGTCACCCCTCCTAATATCTCCTTCTTTGGTTCATTGTTAATTTATGTCTGATTACGCTTCATTAACCCGCCTTGGGATGTTTTTCTACGCTAAAAGCACCATATAAATGTAAGTTGTTGTTGTTGTAATGGTTAAATCCATGGAAAGTGTGTTAAAATGAATAAGAGCATGATTTTCCAATTTTCTCATGGGCAATGCACTGAGCACTCAGCTCCCCCATATAAAATGGACAGTGGAAACTTACAAAATTCAATTTTTAAAATACAGTTTTTTGTCATAATGTAAGCCTTTCATTACTAAAACAGATCAGTATAATGAGTACACAGCCCCTTTCTTGATAAATCATCCATTCCTCTTACTCAAATCATGACTCTTATTTCTGTTTGTTTATTAAGTCTGCTGCTATTGTTGCAATGATCCAAGCCTGCTACTTACTGTTAAATTTATCAAACATGAGAACATTTTATGAGCTGAACTCATTTTGTTTGCAGCAGGAATTCTGGACTTTGAATCTTGTGCACTGAACTTCCACCTCTGGCCTGCAGGGTGCAGCTGCTATGTCGCCTACTGCCCTCACTACGCTCAACCCTAGACCTGCTGAATAACACAAGGAAAGTGTGTGATTTAACAGCTGTTTACATCAATCTAGATGAAGTGTGGAACAGTGCTTCTGTTCTAAAACCTATTACAATAATGGTTTATCGGATTTTGGACATTTTCAGAAACTGTCACTGTATCTAACATTTCTACAAATGTTTTCAAATGGCTTATTGATTTTCATTCTGTATTTTTCCTGACAGAAACACTTGTGGTCAAAAAAGTGTATGTCACTCCTCCACTTCCTTCATCAACTAAATTACTGCCAGCCTTTGACCTTTGTAAACTTTCCAATTGAGCAAGGGCTTAAAAGAAAATGATCAAATTTATATGTCAGATGATGCTAAAGTGTAGACCAGTTTTATCATTTTGGAAAGTCTTAAAAATTGAGGAAGCAAACGAGTGGCTGGCAATATGACAATGTGTCAGTACACGCTATCTTCTTAAAAACTGGAGGTCCTTCCAAGATAACAAGGACTGGATCAGGAGAGAGGGGTTACATATGGAAGAAGGGATAAAGAGACCTGCAAGGAACATTGAAGAAGCAATAGACTGTTTGGGGGAGGGCAGGAGGAAACAGGATGCCAGAGAGATGAGAAGGTAGAAGGCCGTCAACAGGTAGTTATGGACACAGATCCCCAGAGAGATACGTATGAACCAGAGACCAAGAATAGGCAGACAATAGGGTACATGAGAAGAGGCAAATCTATAATATGCATATACATGAATGCGAGAAACATTAGAAATAAGATACTTGAACTGGAGGTTGTTGTGGCAGTAGGGAACTACAATGTGCTGGGAATATCAGAATCATGGCTAAATCTAGAGGATGGAAATGAATATAATATTCAAGGGTATAGAATATTTGGAAAAGCCAGAGTGGACAAATAAGGAGCTGGTATTGTCTTATACGTCAGGGACAATTGGAAGTAAAAGAAGTTAATCCTGTGGAAAAGTAAAAAGCTACAAAATGAGCTACTGCAAAAAAAATCCAAGCAAGCACTTGTGGTATGCTACAGACCCCCAGGCCAACATAAGAAGACAGAAAAATTGTTCTATGAAGACAAATTGTTCTATGAAGACATAAGAAGGATATGTGAGAACTAGAAAGTTATTTTAATGGGCGACTTCAAGCAACCTAATATAAACTGGGAAAACCTAAGTTGTCTAGAGGCAGAGTTGGTAGATGCAGTACACAATTGCTTCTTGACCCAGTTATCAAGGAAGCCACGAGAGCCAATATTCGTCTTGATATCGCATTTGTTAATGACCTAGAAATGTACAGGAAATGGATGATGCAGCACCGCTGGGAGACAACAACACAGAATGATAACATTTAACATGATCTGGGATTTAGAAATACCTAAGATCGGGAGCCATGTATATCTTTTTAAAAGAAATAATTCAAAGAAATGATGGAACAACCAAAACAAATATAAAGCAAATAAATTGAATGAGGTTGTTCAACAGCAACTTCAATAGAAAACAAGTGGAACTTCTTTTAGGATATAATGCTGAGCATGTCGGTTAGATACATTTTCGAAACCAACAAGCTCAGACTAAATAAAAGTGACCCTGAATGAATTAACAAATTACAAGAGAGATAAAAAGGAAAAATGAACCATAGAAATCCTGCAGGGAGAAAGAAGAATGGGATGAATGTAGAAGATGCAGAAGTACGTTAGAAGAGTGGTCAGAGGGTCTAAAAGATACTGGGTTAAAGGCATATAGCTGCTGATAAGCTTAACTGTAAAAAAAATCCATCAGTAGCACAACAGCAAGAGGGCAGTCAGAGGTGAGGTGAAAACCATAAACGATGCAAATGAACTGGAACTGCGGATGAGCTTTAAATAGCAAATATTCTTAATAAATATTTCCTTCAAATATTCCCAAAGGAAGATATGAGCAATGAGCATGACCCAAACAAAGATATCCCGGGTAAAAATCATAGACTTTATTATGAATGTCCTAGAAAGGGTAAATGGCTTCATAACAATTAAAGCCCCAGTGATGGGTGGAATTTATCCCGGAGTGCTACGAGAGACTAGGGAGGAGATTTGAGAAGCACAACAATCAGTATGAAGGAGTCAGTGGACATTATAGGGATCGGAAACAGGCTAATACGATGCCCACAATCAAAAAGGGTGACAATACAGTCAAAGGCAACTACTGACCATCTTACTTCCAGTACATGTAAAATAATGGAATCAATTATCAGGAGTAAATTTGAGGATCACATACATGTACAACAATAAACTAGTTAACAGCAGTCAGCATGGATTCAGAAGGAGATAACCTGCCTGACCAACCTCCTTGCCTTCTTTGAGGAAATGACAACCCACTGGAGTAAAAAGAAAAACCGTGAATGCTGAAAATCTGAAATAAAAACAGAAAATGCTAGAAATGCACATGAGAGTCATCAACATCTGAAAGAGAAAAGACAGGTTTAGATTTCAAGTGGAGACTCTTCATCACAAGTGGTGGGACTGAATTGTCCTCATAGTGATGGGGTAGCGGTGGGATGGGAGTTATGTTCACTCCTGTGACCCTGCGATAACCATGATCCATTTTCTTGGGTTGGGAGTCATTTGGTTTGCAGGGCAAGCCCCCGGTGGTATCCCTACCAAAACGAAGAAGTCCCCCCCTGCAGAAGAGGAGAATCGGCCAGTGCTGTAGTGGGACTGTTGCTGCAACACCTGACGGGGTGGTCAGCCAGTTAAAGGTCTCCGAACAGGGAACCAACATTCTATTTTTAGGCCTTGACTGAGACTGAGGCCTAAAAAGGTATGTCTTTGGGCCACTATGGAGGGAGAGGCGGCCATTACTAGGCCCTCACTCTCTATGGAATAACTTTGGGGAGTTATCGCCATTACCTCAGGGTACACCCCCACCTTTCCCCTGGCAGTCCCTAGATCTAGTGGTACTAAGGAGGGAAATGGCCTCTGCCCCCTTGCCAGCATTTACATGCAGCGGGTGGGGAAGAGACAGCAGCCTTCCTGGCAGAGGTGGGAAATTGAATTCTGGGTGGGAATGTAGCAGTAGACCTCATTGTCTGATTTCTGCCCTTTTCTGCCACTATCCTTCCCAATTTCATGCACATGTTATTTAAAGACATCCGCGATGGTTGTGTTTATGCTGAGGGAGACTGAGTCATACAGATCAGAAAAGTCAAATGCCCCGATATTACAAGGAAGACGGGTTGGCAGCGGGCGGGGTAGGGGGTGGCGACTGGGCACGAGGGTAACCCACCAAGTCAAATCATTCCGTTCCCCACGTGATCGCGGGTAAATTGAAGCCACTTAACTTGGCTTCCGGGTTTCCCATTGGAAACCTGCGCAGCAGGCGGACTGCGCACCCGCATCACAGGCTGTCAGCTGGAGGAGCCCTATTTAAAGGGGCAGTCCTCCAATGCTGCTCCTGCAGCAAACAGCCAAAATTACAGCCTGGAGCAGCCCGGGGGAAAGGCTGCTCCCAGGTTTAATGATGCCTCACTCCAGGTCTTACTGGATGGGTGAGGAGGAGAGAGATCTTCTACCTGGCGGATGGGAAGAAGTGGCCTGTCTCTGCCACCAAGAAGTCCTGGCTCGGGGTGGCAGAGGAGGTCAGCAGCACCAGCAACATATCCCACACCTGGATACAGTGCAGGAGGCGCTTCAATGACCTAACTAGGTCAACCAAAGTGAGCACACTTACTCATTCCCCTACACTCCTTTTCCACATCACCGCCCCCACCCCACAACTCCTTCTGCGCAGCCAACACTACTCTATCACATCACTCCTCACACCCACTCAAACCTCATCCTCAATTTACCTGCATTTACTCACCTCGCCAGTACTCATCCCGCCACTACCACTCAACCCAATCCTCATACAATCTCATAGCTCTGTCTCATACTCACCCTCTGAAGCATCTCTTTCACGGTCACCCTCACCCAACCTGCCACTACCTCTGCTGCAGCCACAGGGGATGCATCATGTATGAGTAGTAGGAAGTGTAAGGCAAAGGTTTCATGAGCACAAAGGGGGTGCACAAGGGTGTTTGACGATTTGTCATGCTTTTTATTTATATTTGATTTTGGTTCAACTCACATTAAATATCATATTGTCACCACTGCTGCCACGTCTTGGCCATTCTTGACTGGCTTGTGCAATAAGTCCCTTTCATGAGGTTCTCCATGAACACCCATACTTGATGCCACCCATTGGGTCACCCTACAGTGGGTGTATGTGTAGTTGCATGACTATTTTGTGCAGGTGCCTGTGGTGCAGCACTGTGTTGTGGAGCTCCATGTGGCAGAGGTGGACGGTGTGCCTGGCGAGGCTGGTGATGTTGCTCGTCCTCGGATGAAGTGATGAATGCAGCTATGGCGCCCCCCCCCCATCCTGACGGTGAGAGTTTGAGGGGGTCCGCAAGGTAGGTAAATGTGTTTGCACAACAGAGTTTAGGGTATAAATTAATAATTTTGAGGGGAAAGGCAAAGGTGTTGCAGCCAAAACTTTGTCTGAAGTGACAGAGTGCCCTGCTGCAATAAATGAGGTTTTCCCCCCAACTGTCAAAAAATCCTTTGCATCTCCCATTGGCTGCTGACTGAAACACGTCTGCTCCAACAGGGAATGTTTCCCACAGCACGGGAAATACGCTGAGGATCCTTGAAAATTGCACCCCTGCCAAAATCTCCAGTCAATGAGGTCTGTCAAGTACCTCAACTAGATAAGAATTGAAATTGTCATCCCGCCGGCTTTAATTGCCGGTGGGAGTCCCGCATGCGGGAGCTGCGTGTCACTGGGGAACCCGGAAGTGGGCGGGTTGGAGCCGGGCTCCGGAATTCCCCCATTTTAGGAGTCCCCCCGCCCCGAACGCACCCACTCGGCCATCCTAAAATCGACCCTAAAGGTTCAATCTCTAGTTTGTACTGCATTGATTTAGCTGGACATAACTGGGGCAATGGTAGGGATGTTACAGTTGGCTTCAGTGCCCTGGATTAAAGAGGGGAAAATTGACCATGATCTCACTCCCGATTTCTATTCTGTGCCCCATGCTGGAAGTGCCTGTACGTGGACATCATTTGATGATAGATTTAGCATGGCTGTAATGCTATCCAGTACTCGAACAATCTGCCGACGCTAACTTTCAGGGCTCACACATGAAGATGGGAGGTTGAGTAATGGAGAGACTAAATGGTGCTACTCAAAGTTTATCAGCTACTTAGTTTCCTAAGAGCAGTCTTGATCGATCAGTGCTCTGAATCTAAAAGCAGCAACTTTCAACATCCTAAGAACATCCAAAAGTGCTTCACAGCCAATAAATTGCTTCTGAAGTAAAGTCACCATTGTTACATAAACAAATGCGGCAGCTAATTCATATCAGGAGAACTTAATGCCGTGGATCTTTTATATTTAACTGAACAGGCGAGCAGGGCCTTGGTTTAATATCTCATCTTGAAGACAGCACCTCCCTCAGTACTGTGCTGAAGCGTCAGCATTGATTATGTGCTCAATTCCATATTGGGGATTGAATTCACAACCTACTGATTCAGAGTCAAAAGTGCTCTCTTGGAGCCAAATTATTACAGATGGTACAAAGAACAACTATATTACAAATTTATATCTTGTACATTTTCATCCATCTAAATTGTTGAGGAAAAATGGCCTGATTTATAAGTAATGGGTTTGGTGGAAAAATGCAGAGCATAATCACATCTGACTCAATTTTTTTGTGGTCTAGACTCAGTATGTAAGGAATCTTACAACACCAGGTTATAGTCCAACAATTTCATTTTAAAATCACAAGCTTTCGGAGATTATCCCCTTCACCTGACAAAGGGGATAATCTCCGAAAGCTTGTGATTTTAAAATAAAATTGTTGGACTATAACCTGGTGTTGTAAGATTCCTTACATTTGTCCACCCCAGTCCATCACCGGCATCTCCACATCATAGACTCAGTATAGCAGTGTGTAATTATGAGACTGAGACATCAGCTCATTTACTTATAGGATACTGGAAAATTCTAGTGGATAAGCCAGCATAAGCATTTGTTATGGAATGTTGATAATGTAGATCATTTATCTGGGCCTACTGAAAATGACCATTATGAAACATTTGTTTTATGAGGAATATAAACCAAATAAAAATCTTGGCGATAAAAGTAAAAATTCCAAATGGTGAAAATATGAAATAAAAATGGATAATTCTTGAAACAAACAACATTCTAAATGTTCCAAGGATACAACAGCAGAAAAGAACGTTGCCCACTACCCACGATTTTACAGTATGCAGTGGTGACAGACGTGGTCCTTTGTCACCAGATCGCATTTCAAACATTTAGGTCAATTAGTCAGTCAATATCTAAAAGACAAAAATCAGTCAATGTTTCAAGAGGGACCCTTCATTGATTTTGATGAAGGGCTTCATGCAAAACGTTAACCTATTTTTCTCCTGAGGTGCTAAATAACCCGATATGTGTTTCCAACATTTTTTATTTTTATTTGTAATCAAAATTGCGATAGATTCAAATCTAGGCATCAGTTGAGATTCCAAAATCAACAGTCTCAAGAACCATAAATACCCTTTCTTCCTTCAGCAGTGGTCACAAATCTCACACTACACTGTGAACAAAACACCTGATGACACACATGATTACTTCCAATAAGCATTTGACAAAGTTCTGTACAAAGGCCAACTGGGTGGGATCTATATTGAAACCATTGCTGTTTCTAATTTACATTCATGACTTAGATTCAGAAATTAGTCAAATTTACAGATCATACCAAACTAGAAGGGGCAATAGATTCCGAGGAGGCATCTCAGGGATACAAAATGAGTTGGACAAAATATGTAAGTGGGCAGAACAATGGCAGATGAAATGTAATATGGACAACTGTAAAGTACTGCACAAAGGAAGAAAAAATAGGCAACACTGGTTGGTGTCAAAATAGCTAAGATGAGGAATAAAGAGACCTAGGGATCCTAGCAGACTCGATGTCTAACATTTCCAACCACTGCAGAGCAGTAGTCAATAAAGTCAATAGAATGCTGAATTATACAGCTAAAACATTAGAGTGATAGTTTGAGAAAGTTATGCACAAACTGTATATGCTGTGGTCAGACCATTCCTTGAGTAATGTGATCAGTTCTGGTCACCAAGGAACAATGAAGACATTCAAGCATTGGAGCCAGATTGGAGAACAGCCACAAGGCTGATCCCCTTGAGTAACCACTGGAGAAACTTAGGTTACTCAACCTTAAAAGGAGATGACTGAGAGGAGATCTTATAGGGGTACATAAGATAGTAAATGGTATGAAAAAGGCATATCTGGAAAATCACTTTCAATTAATTTGTGAGAGTAGGACAAGGGTCACAGGTTCAAATAAGTAAAAGGCAAATTTAGGACCAATGTTAGGAAGTTCTTCTTCACTTAAAGATTGATCAACACGTGGAATGGACTCCTGAATAGAGTAGTAGAGACAGAATTCCTGGAATCATTTAAGAAATGATTGGATGGTGCAAAAGTAGGAACAGAAATAGTTTTCTCTAAAATGTGCAAAAATGTTCTGAATTTCATAAAGCCTTGGAAACAATTTTTCATTCCAATAGGGCTATGAAAAGTTGCAGATTACAGATTAACTTCCCTTGCAAAGAAACTTTGCGATGCCTTGATTTAATGAGGATAATTTTCTGTGTACACGCTGATGGTGAGGTATTTTGTTTGCTACCAGGAAATATTGGAAAATAATGCCCAGTGAGCCATTCTGCATTACTTGTGTTATAAGGGGAATAGTGCTTCCAAGGGTATTGGCTGTCTGGGACATTTAAGAACTTCCAATGAGCCCTGACTGGATTTATCTGGGTGCACAAAGTTAATACAATTTAATCTTGAGAATCTTTGAGATACCATTTGCCATATATAAAATTATTCTGCTTTGCTGCAATAGTGGTTTGGCTTGGAACAAAGTGGTGAACTAACGAAGAATGAAATGACATATCAGACTCAATCATTGTGTCTCTCGTTGGTTTATACTGTTTCCGATGATAAATTTGTGCTCATTAGATGAACGATATTGGTGGCTGAAAAGACGATCTTTTCTCCAATTTGGGCACCCACTGTTAGCATTAAACGCTCCTAGATCAGGTATCCATAAATTACATACAAAGTAGAATTTCCTCTTCTCAACCCCAACTAACTAATCCTAACCACAGAAGAGCACTACTCACCGTGCATGTTTCTTACACTAGACATCCATGAGACCTCTAAGTGAGATTGCCAATTAATGTCAAATTAGGTGAGGTTAGTGCAGTGAGCCCGTGCCCACTAGGAACTATAGGGTAAATTTTATGATTGCAAGCAGTTGGCAGTAATCTTAATGGACAGAAAATCATGGGCTACCCACACCCGATTTCCCAATATGTATTCCCAGTGTGTGAGGACCAGCAAGAGCCTGTTGCTGACCCCACATGGGTAAAGAGGAATTCAGTTCCATGATGTAGGCCTGGCATCTATCATTTGACGGATAGTGATCAAGAGTAGAAACGCTGGCTGATTTTTGTCTTCCTATCAGGAGCAGTGAGACCAATTATAATATCCCAGTTGTCTCTTAAAAACATTTCCATTATCATTTGTTTCGAACAGTCACTAAAATTAATTGAAAAATATTATTACTCCCTCCTCAGACCTGTTGCAGCAGTGCCCTATTTAACATCTAATACTAATTCAGATTGGTCCTGTGTCTCAACTGATAACGCCAGTGTGCAGCTGACTCTTACACTCCAAAAGGTCCCAGGTTCAATTCCTAATCTGCACTCAGTTTGCTGATCTTGGCAGAAAGGGCCTCATTGCCATGGCTAAGGAGGGGAAAATTAACTAGTGTTCCTACTCCTCGTTGCTATTCAGTGACCCCTACTGGATGTGTGTGTACATGAATGACAACTAAGAACAAGATCAGGACAAGATACCCCATCAGGGAAATAGTCGGCCAGCACTCACTGTCAAGGCTCACAGATGAAGAATGACTACTTGGGTGAGGAAGCAAAAGACGACTGTCCATTCAACTATACCCCAGCAGGAGCCAATGGGAGTGAAATTTGTCTAGGGCAATAGCGCAAAACGGGCGTTAGCAAATCGGCAGCCCGATTTTAATGGCCGGGCAGCGGCATCCCGCCAGGAAGTGGCACGCTTATGAGGCCCGGCTGTTAAAATCGCAATCTGCAAAATTTGGCTCTTTGCAATTGATAGAGCAGTAGAACTGAGAAATTCATGGAGCAGATCATCCTGTCCTATTGAAGAGGACACCATTGCAGAAAGGCCATTCATTATTAGTAACCTTGCTGTAATACCTCAGTCCCAAAATAGCAGTAAGTTTTGTCTTCAGTTTTCTATCTAGGGGTGATCTTATAGAAGTCTATAAAATAATGAGGGGCATAGATAAGGTAGATAGTCAAAATCTTTTCCCAAAGGTAGGGGAGTCTATAACGAGGGGGCATAGATTTAAGGTGAGAGGGGAGAGATACAAAAGGGTCCAGAGGGGCAATTTTTTCACTCAAAGGGTGGTGAGTGTCTGGAACGAGCTGCCAGAGGCAGTAGTAGAGGCGGGTACAATTTTGCTTTTAAAAAGCATTTGGACAGTTACATGGGTAAGATGGGTATAGAGGGATATGGGCCAAGTGCAGGCAATTGGGACTAGCTTAGTGGTATAAACTGGGCGACATGGACATGTTGGGCCGAAGGGCCTGTTTCCATGTTGTAAACTTCTATGATTCTATGATTCTATAAAAAGAAAATTATCCATTCCTAGTTGCAGCTAAAATGGATCCTTAAATTAAAAAAGAATCAATAGCTGTTATTCCTATGCCTGTTAGACTTTACTTCTGTAGAATTTCAGTCTCTCATAGCACGATGGATGGTTTCAAAACTCAGGGTGCACCTTTCTGATGATCTTTTTTTTCTATACAGAAAGCATTGAGAGATTGGAGCCCACTGAATTAACAATAATGAAGGGTTGTAGCATATCAGAAAATAATCTAGAGTGTAATTTTGTGACACAGGAATAATTTAATTCCATACATAAAACTAGACCTTGCTTTGTTGCACCGGTGCTATTGTGAAATAAAGACTGAAATGTTCATAGTGAAAAAAAAATTAATAGGAGTTTCCAACAATTCTTGAATTAAAATAAAACTTCAGGAAATCGCCCGCCCCCCCAAAAAAAAACATTAGGAAGGATTGGTTGTAAACCACTGCCAGTCTGAGTGTAATATCAATATCAAATTACTGCTTTAAGCAAAAAATCATTATTGTTCCATCCCCACCGCAATATAAACAAGACCCTAAGGAATGCTGGAAATGACCATTTTATGGATAATGAGAAAGTAATATCTCACTGTAAAAATAGCAATTAATTTATAACATCAACTTGTTGAGCAATGTTGGGAATTTAAAACAATATACTTTCACTTTATTTACTGTTTTTAAGTTTTATTTTGACGTAAGCCCACTTTTAAAATGACTGAATTTTCTTGTATAAATGATGTCTTTGTAATTATGAAAACTAATATCTGCTCCTTTTTTAGTGAAAGTAATGAATAACAATTGCCAGGCAGATCTCTACCATCGGGTCCTGCTCTCCCCTGCCACTATTCCAGGATCATCCTGGAATTCAAAGATAACCCCCGGCTTCTCTTCTCCATTATAAACCATCTTCTTGAACCCCTCCCCCCTGCCTCATCCATTCTCACCTCCAACAAGTGCAAGAAGTTCATGGACTACTTTGTCACTAAGTTTGAGACCATCTGTTCAGTAGCCTCTGCCGCTTCCCTCCCTTCCCCCTGCCCACCAAGCCAAACTTCCCCTACGGTTCCCCCCTGCCTTAGCCCTGAACTCGCATCTTTCTCCAGTTTCTTTCCTATCTCCCTTCATGCTCTCTGAGCTCATCTTGACCATGAGACCCACCTCCTGCTCCCTCGACCCTATTCCCACCAAACTGCTGACCATCCAACTTCCCTTCCTGGCCCCCATGTTAGCTGATATTGTTAACGGTTCCCTCTCCTCAGGTACTTTCCCCCTCCCCTTCAAATCAGCTGTCATCACCCCCTCCTCAAAAAAAACCCTTGTCCCTTCTGTCCTCGCAAACTACCACCTCATTTCCAATCTCCTTTTCCTCTCCAAAGTCCTTGAACATGTTGTTGCCTCCCAAATCCAAGCCCAACTTTCCAGCAACTCCATGTTTGAATCCCTCCAATCAGGTTTCCGCTCCTGCCACAGTACTGAAATGGCCCTTGTCAAAGTCACAAATAACATCCTATGTGACTGTGACCATGGTAAACTATCCCTCCTCGTCCTTCTCAACCTGCCTGCAACCTTTGACACGGTTGACCACACCATCCTCCTGCTATGCCTCTCCTCTGCCATCCAGCTGGGTGGGACTGCGCTTGCCTGGTTCCATTCTTATCTATCCAGTCATAGCCAGAGAATCACCCACAATGGTTTCTCTTCACACTCCCACACCGTTACCTCTGGAGTCCCCCAAAGATCTATCATTGGCCCCCTCTTATTTCTCATCTACATGCTGCTCCTCGGTGAAATCATTCGAAAACATGTTAGGTTCCACATGTACACTGACGACAACCAGCTCTACCTCACCACCACCTTTCTCGACCCCTCCACCGTCTCTAATTTATCACACTGCTTGTCCGAAATAAGCAAAAATTTCCTCCAATTAAAATATTGGGAAAGACCAAAGCCATTGTTTTTGGTCCCGCCGCAAACTCTGTTCCCTAGCCATCAATTCCATCCCTCTCCCTGGCCACTGTCTGAGGCGGAAACAGACTCTTTGCAACCCTGGCATCCTATTTGACCCTGAGATGAGCTTCTGATCACATATCCGCTCCATCACCAAGACAGTTTACTTTCACCTCTGTAACAGCGCCCGTCGCTGTCCATGCCTCAGCTCATCTGCTGCTGAAACCCTCATCCATGCCTCTGTTACTTCTAGACTTGACTATTCCAATGCTCTCCTGACTGACCTCCCATCTTCCATCCTCCATAAACCTAAGCTCATCCAAAACCCTGTGGCCCATATCCGAACTCGCACCAAGTCCCATTCACCGATCACCCCTGTGCTCGCTGACCTCCGTTGGCTCCCGGTCCAGGAACACCTCGATTTTAAAATTCTCGTTCTTGTTTTCAAACCCCTCCATGGCCTCACCCCTCCCTATCTTTGTAACTTCCTCCAGCCCTACAACCATCTGAGATCTCTGCACTCCTCCAATTCTTGCCTCTTGTGCATCCTCGATTTTAATCGCACCATCATTGGTGGCCGTGCCTTCAGCTGCCCAGGCTCTAAACTCTGGAATCCCCTCCCTAAACCTCTCAGCCTCTCTACCTCTTTCCTCCTTTAAGATGCTCCTTAAAACCTACCTCTTTGACCAAGCTTTTGGTCACCTGTCCTAATATCTCCTTATGCGGCTTGGTGTCAAATTTTGTTTGATAACGCTCCTGTGAAGTGCCTTGGGACATTTTACTATGTTAAAGGCACTATATAAATGCAATTTGTTGTTGTTGTCTACTTGTTCAGTGCCGGTTTTAGATAACGGTTTTTTTCATTTTGATGTACTGATTTCATTAAATAATTTAACTCAATTAATTTTGTACTTACGACTTTCCAGTCAGAATTGAAGCAGAACAGTACTAACACAGACAATAAAGGATATTTTTAAACTATATTTTCGATATAATTTCCTCTGATTTTCCCATGTTCTAAGTGTGGAGGTCAGAGAAGGAGATGAGCCAATCAACAATGGAACAGAATTACCGTGCTAACAATTTGCCACTTGACATTTTTGTTTTTTGGTTGGTTTTTACCAACGGTAGAACCGAAGCTTTGAGAAGTTGTATGGGCCTCTGCTCATGGTTCAATTAATGCATTCTACTCTAAGTTGAAGCAGTCACAAACAATGCAGAGTCTAGCCCTATTAAGATGCATCGCAATCCACTAATTTTTCTAAATCTCCCTCATTTTTCTCTATATTTTTATTATCTTATTTTGCTCATGTTCATTAAATCCAATATATAGGTTGAAAGGTATTTCTTATACATTTTTATTGGCAAATGCATGAAGTATCAAATTTATACACATAGATAACTTCTATGAGCATACAAACAAGCATGCTCTAAATTCCATACAAAATTTTCTAAATACTTACAGTGCTCGGCCATTAATAATTGTAATGTAATAAATGCTAAAAGATATATAGTCATCTATCCTTTGTCAGTCCATTTTCAAGAAATTTGTATGGCCACTCTGGGAAGAGATTGTAAGGACATTCTCCAAGATCAACAACAATGAAGTTTGTTGGATGCCAGAAAAAAAGGCTAAAATGTTATCTATTGTGTCAAATTAAATATTTTAGGATTATTGGTAGTCGGACTACTGGTCCTTTAAAATGCAATAACCATGACAACATATTCCTGGCTAGTTAGTGCCGGAGGGGAGGGGGAAACACACACAAATATATATATAAGATTTAGAGGACTACTGTTGTCCTATGGGAAATTAGGCACATTAGATATATGATGCAAAGATCATGGTCTAGAAATCTGATCACGCCCAGAATCGGGCGTGCAGAGGGCAGGGTGCGCAGGGGTCACTGCATGTGCCTACTACAATTGACGCAGGCAGAATGTAATATTTGTGCTGCCTGATCATTATCGTAAGTCAAGCGCACAACCAGTGCTATCCGTGCTACTCATTGTCTGCATGCCTGTAAGGGGGGGTGAATATTGGGCATCTATGACACCACTTAAAAGCAGCCAGCGCCTCTTAAAGGGGAGGTGCATTCTGGCTACAGACTCCAGAGAAACACTTTTGGAAGCAGAGATGTAGCTGAAGCAAACACTGAAGGCTTTTCGATGCACCCTTGGAGGCCCTGTTGCAGGCGTGGATAGGACGAGGATCAGCCTCCTCCGCCCAGGGGGCATGAAGCACCCCAGGCATCAAGTCCGCCATCAGTGGGAAGAGATTACAGAGTATATAAATGCCAGGAGCCTAGCACATAGGACATGGCTGCAATGCTGGAACAAATACAATGATCGCACTAGAGTTATTAAGGTAAGAATACTGCTCTCTTACTCTCTGCTCACAGCTGTACCACTTACAGCCTCACTAATCACAAGACTCATAGGACTCACAAGATTCCCCTCACTCACTTCCTTTCATTCTCCTACAATAACTGCACCACACTTCACCACAACTCCTTCTCCTCATACTCACACACTCACCTCTATTATAACCCTCACTTACCCACAACTCACAACTTGCACACAGACTATCAGCTACTCTAGCATGACAGGCACATTCTCCAAACACCTAACTGGACTCTCACTAACATACTCTCTTCTTTCTTGCAGAAGAAAAATCACACGCACCAGGCGGCAGGCTGGCGGAGGAGGAAGAGCCCATCTGCACACCCTGTGCCCTCTCAAAGAATGCGTACTTGCCATCATGGGCAAGGGCAAATCAAGGCCAACGCTCGAGGAGTTGTCAGCAGGGTTTCTTCATACCTAATCCTCTTTGTCCCTTCTGAATTCTTTCTCACTCCAGGTTCTGCATGACAAAGCTACAGATGCTTTCACCACTCACTTTTCTCTCTCTGATCTCCCTTCATAACTCAAGCTAACACTTGTCCTTCTCTTTCATTTCAGGTGCTGAGAATGGGGAAGCCCCTGTGCCATTTCCTTCAGATGGGAAGATGGGACAATGGGACACTTTTGCTTATTGACTTCTCTATCATTCCATCAGTGATCAAGGTCTGCTGGCAGGTGGTGCACTCGTGAAGGTCAGGACTAACTTCTGCCATTTTTTCATCCTTTTGAGGTAGTAACTCTGGTACTGTGGAGTACTCTATCATATGTGCTGCTTCAAAAGCACCAAAACTTTTCCAGTGTCTGGTTTCGACACCACTAATAACAGAGTAACTGTTCATTCATTTCATTGTGGTCATGGGATCCTTTGCAAAAAATAGCTGCTGTACTTCCCTACATAACAGCAGCTGCTGCACTTCATGGTTTTCAATTGTGGGTGAGGTACTCTGATCGTTTCTGAGAGTCATGATGCAGCACAATATAAATGGGGGCTTTTCTTTTTGCTTGTTTTCAACAACAGCTTTCCTGAATTGCACGGACAAAAGTATCAGTTGAGTGCTGAGAGATTCTATTAGGACTGAATGACATATGTGTTTCAATAAACTGCATTAGAAAAAAAGACTGACCTTTTAACAGCTTGCTGACTTCCATGCAGACATCTTATAATCTTCTATTTGACATTCCAATTAGTCAGTCCACCAGTAATCACTTTACATGGTCAGGCCATGTCTATCAAAGATGATACAGCTTTCAACCTCAGCAGGCAGCAAAGATTAATGCTCTCACAGGGAAAGTATTGATGAACATATTATCCCTTGCAAAATAGGCCTCGGGCACATGCTTTATGCATTTATGGATGGCCAACTGACTGATTTGGCTTCTGTGGTTGGTGATAGATTGAAAGGATTAGGTAGCGCGAAAGTTTAGAAAGAGCTGCCCCATATAAGGTGTCTTGTATGTAGGCTTCCAAAAGATGATATAGCTACATGGCAGCCTCTTTGTGAAGTGGAAATATTGAAGACAGGAAGGACTATCTGGGCCAGTAAAGGTGAGTAATGGGGTAAGGATGGATGTGTACATAACACGTGAAGTACAGTCGTACCTACCTTTCTGTTCCCTCAAGAACTGTTGTTCCTCCTTCAAATCTAGGAGCGCCAAAGGAATTCTGGTCCTAGCCATCTTAGTTGCTGCAAATGAAACAGCAGCTGGAAGAAAGACAGTTGTAAGAAATGCATTCTGAAATAAAAGTCTTGCAATGCAAAAAAAAATCAAACTTAAACAAAAACGAAAGCATGAATACAATTGCAGATAATGTAATAGAAGCAAAAATAAAATTAACTTTCAATCCAAAAAATTTAAAAATAAATTATACCTTTAAACTGCTTGCTCCTGCAGGTCAGGAACTCTACAAACTGTTGCACCCATTTCAAATGCAGCACTAAAGATGAGGAAATGGCAAGATGCATCTTGGGACTTAAGACCATATTTTTGCTATGAGGCTTGCACTGGCCGTCAGTTCAGTCTACAAAAAGTTGACATTTTTCTTATTGCAAATTGCGGCCTGCTGTGAAATAGGCGATAGGCTGTAGTCCTATTCTATCGACCCACATTCAAACAGTGAGGGACTATAAATTGTACAGGCCTGTGATCCTCATTTAAGTACTGGGATGCGTCCACTGTGAACTTCTATTGCTGACCCTGCCAGAATTTCTGGGTTTAAGGGAGAGATTCCCTAGTCTGTATATACTGGGCACCTGCGCCACTATGGGTGCAGCTTGGGTGTCTGCCAGAAGGGGAGAGGAAAATACAATGCTGGCCCAGTAATTTGCAGGCCTGCCAGAATGAGTGGTCCAGAAGATGCAGAGGTGAGCCCCTATTTGCCACCTTCACATGGGGCTAAGGAAAAAAATTGGAGCAAAATCTTAAGGGGTCCAGGGTTGGACACCCAGCTTGGTTCCTGTTCCACCTCTTGCCGATGTCAGGGCTATGTTACAGGATGCCTCTAGACCTATCCAAACAGTGGAATCACTTTCAGGGTGTTGTTTGCTCAATCAGAGCTCTGGTAGAAAGAGGGTGGCTCTGACTGTATCACCTGGTCCCTGGATAATGTAGTGGTGTCATCAACTGTGGTTGAAGTGGGTAACCCTGGTCTCCGAGCAACCATTCTGACACATTGGCAGCAAACAAAAGAATCATGGTGATTTCCAGGGTAACACGCATTCACATGCAAAATGAAGAGGCTGGCATTATTCAGAAGCAATACACTCAAAGAGTGAAAACCCTTCTTGCTGGTGAAATTTAGGGAGTCTTCAGTAAAGGTCTTAATGCCAAATGGGAGGCATCAAAGACACCCTGGACTTGGGGAAAATCCCACCACTCAATAAAATTCATGTGCTTGACATCTCTTTTCTGCTGGCTCCATGGGAAAGTAGATGGAATCTGAGGCTCACTTCAACAGGGCATGTGTCACCTCTTTAATGCAGCGGTGCACTGCTGATTGACTTATGTGACTTAGGGCACCTGCGGCTGCCTGGAAACAGCCAATGGCATAAACATCTAGAGCTTTTATAAACTTTACAGCCACTAACAGGTCTGTACCCCTGATAGAAAGAGTCTGCAGGTCTGTTGCTAATATCTGGCATAACTGACTTACTGCATCTGGAGGAAACTGCAGCTTTCTTACACACTGCCAGTGGGAGAAATCCAAATAGGATCTCCTTGGTCTGTGTACCCTCTGGCATTGGTTCTTACGTGTTGGGTAGTACCTGCATTTATGATGCCTGATTCTCAGGTGCATCCCTCCTCCCCTCTACACTATACTCATCATCTTCTTCCTCAAAGTACAGCAATAATGCAATTCCAAAAGGGAAATCCATTATTTTTGTACAATGTTATTCTGCCTTTAAATTTTTCCAAATTGCAAACTGAATTGTCATGATTTTTAAAGGGAACACAAGAGTAGGCACCAAGGGGAGCCACAGTGAACTTAAACAGTAAGAATGTTATCCAATTGGTCGTCAGTGATATAGTTTTGTCATTGATTGGATGTGATGGATTCCCTGCTTTGGTGCAGATTTTTGGTGGGACAGGACTTGTACTCATCCATCCAAAGCCACCGCATTTCCTCGGCTCAGTGGTAATTTCAGATACAGCACCAGAAGAGGCAGCTGGGCAGGTAAAGGGGCAGAAGTGTCCTGAAGATTGACCCAGTGGCTGCCCTGTAGGCCTGCAGAAGAAGGTAAGTTGGGGCCTATATAGAGGGAGAGGAGTCCACTACTCTCTTAGGTGGAAGTAAAAGGTCCAATGTCCCTATTCAAAAGAGTGCAGGGGAGTTCTCCTGGTGACCGGGCTAACATATGTCCCCCCTAGGGATGGGCAATAAATGCTGGCCTTGCCAACGATGCCCACATCCTATGAACGAATAAAAAGAAAGCCAACACCACCAAAAACAGATTATCTGCTAATCTACCTCATTGATGTTTGTGAGGCCTTGCTGTGCACAAAATGGCTGCTGCATTTCCCTACAATACAATAATGACTATGTCTCAAAAGTACTTCAAAAGCAAAATACTGCGAATGCTGGAAATCTGAAATAAAAACAGAAAATACTCAGCAAGTCAGGCAGAATCTGTGGAGAAAGAAACAGAGTTAACGTTTGAGGTCGATGACTTCTCGTCAGAACCTGAAACATTAACTCTGTTTCTTTCTCCACAGATGCTGCCTGACTTGCTGAGTATTTCCAGCATTTTCTGTTTTTATTTCAAAAGTACTTCATTGGCTGTGATGTCCTGAGATTGTAAAAGGCGTGATATAAAATGCAGGTTCTTCCTTCTTTCCTGGTCCCACTGCCACCTTTCACACTGTGACCTTGCAAAGTGGCGGTAAGTGGGGTGCAGGCCATGTAAAATCTGCTGGGGACCAGGCTCCGTCCCCGCCATCATTTGCATGCATCATTGTAAACAATTTTACAACACCAAGTTATAGTCCAGCAATTTTATTTTAAATTCACAAGCTTTCGGAGGCTTCCTCCTTCCTCAGGTGAACGTTTGTCCAACAAACGTTCACCTGAGGAAGGAGGAAGCCTCCGAAAGCTTGTGAATTTAAAATAAAATTGCTGGACTATAACTTGGTGTTGTAAAATTGTTTACAATTGTCAACCCCAGTCCATCACCGGCATCTCCACATGCATGCATCAGGCAGGGAAGGAGCGGCCGTCAGCAGTTCCAGCCTGAGGCAATGGAGGACGATCCAGTTTGGTGTGGTGAGACAGCAGTGGGCCTCACTGCCTGAATTTTCCCTCCTGCTCCACTGCAATTCCACCTGCTTTTGGGAGGGATGAAGGAGGAGAATCCAGCCTAACGTGTGCAGAATGATTTGGGGGAAAGACAATGGAATGTCTGTGTGAAGGAATGGCAAAATTATCTCCCAATTGGAGCCATGGAAGTTGTGGAGGAGAGCTCAATGTCAGCTAGCAACTTAGACTTATTGCCAAAAGGGGACCGTGCTGGTAGGACTCATATGGCAGTAGGCTCAGATTTTAGTCAGCTCAAATTCTGCTTTATGAGCTGTTTCCACAGCTGTCTGGCAGCTGGCGCAACTCAGTTACTGCAGCGTGAGGAAGCATGGCTTTCTGAAGCATTGCCTATCTGAATCTGCAGTCTGAGAGGCATAGGTGCCAGTGGGCAGGGACTGGAGGGTGTTTATGGTGCCTGTTCAGCCTGGCATCTCTGTGGTGGTCCTCCTGATCCTTCTCCTAGCAGAGGGACAGATGCTGGGCTAATGGTTCCTGAGGCCCAGTCTGCAAGATTAAACTTAAAAATCATGGCAGAATAAGTCTTAAAAATAGTTTTTAAATTCTTAAATACACTTCTAAGAAGCTTAAAGATCCTTCAAAAAAATTAAAGAAACTTTAAAAGAAAATTAAGGAAACTTTTAAGAAACTTATAAAAACTTGAAACGTTCTTAAAAAAATTACCTTTAGTTGCTAAAACTTTTAAGTTACAAAATTTATAAACCTCCCTTCAAGCTTTTGCAGCAGAGATCTGACACTGAGTCTTACGGCTCAATCTCCCTCCATTGGTTTCCCTGTGAATGCCTGAAAGTAGGCAACTAAATGGAGGTAAATCCAGGTGTAAGCCTCTTGCAGTGAACAGTTTTGCTTATTGGAGGTAATTTTCTGACTTTATGGAGTGTATATCGAAAATTTAATACCTTATACGTAACTAATTTAAATGGTTATAAAACCATGTGCAGCTTGCATCTGAATTTTAGATATATGCTCCCCATGGCAAGGCTCCCTGCCAGTAGAGCCAAAACAGGAAATGATCCTTATGTGCCATGTGTTTCTGTAATTAACTGCTTGACAATAGCAGCAGCATATGTCCTATTTGAAAAATTCTCAGGGGCAATTCCATTGGGCAGTGCAGGCCCACTGCCCACCTGATGGCATCGGTTCGAGGCCTGACCAGTTCTCATGGTTGGGCCTCATTTCCATCCTGCTTGGAGGCTGCGGGTGCTGACACAGTGCTCACAGGCAGCTTGCCCATTGACGGTGGTGGGAAATCTGGTGGCTTCTCCGAAGAGCTAAGCCAGGAGTAAAGAGTTAACGGGAATGGGGGGAGGCAATTGTGGTGGGGGAGGACTGGACAGGAAATTCGAGATGGGCAGGTCTCGGGTGGCCAATAAGCGGGAGATTTTGTTCACAATTTTCGTCTGCCAACCGTTCCGATTTTCAATGCGATCAGGTCAGAAAGCTGATGAAAATCATTGCCCTCCCTTCCTAGAGTGTAGTAAACACGTTCTACACATCCTGCTTTTATTATTATGTTTTATTGTTAAATCTATATGATGGAAAATATATTGATTTGATGTCTTATAAATCAAATCTGTTAGTCCTTAAAGGTACAAATTATCTTTCTAGAACTTTAGCTGATTAAAGGCAGAATTAATGGCCACCTAGAAACATAATTGTTGTTGTTTAAAGTACAATAATGATTAAACTCTTCTGGGAGCTACCCTCATGGAATTAATTAATGTAGAGCCTTATCCATGAATGAAATTTGCTTGTCGTAAATCATACGATTGCAGATCTCTAACAGCGAGCTCTGAAATTCCAATAACATCCTACAGATCTACGTAAGATTAAAGATTAGCTTATCAGTGCACTGTTCTGTCCTCCCACGTCATTTGGTCAACATTCCTCAATAGATACTCCAGACATCAGTCTGCAATTACTAAATAAATATAAGCCAAACTTTAGCAGGGTATAAAACTGGCAAAAATATGAACAGTTCTACATAGCCATGGATACTGGCAAATGCATCAGCATCTCCCAAACCCACGACCTCTACCATCTAGAGGGACAAGGGCAGGAGGCACATGGGAACAACACCACCTGCATGTTCCCCTCCAAGTCACACACCATCCCGACTTGGAAATATATCATCATTCCTTCATCGTTGCTGGGTCAAAATCCTGGAACTCCCTTCCTAACAGCACTGTGGGAGAACCTTCACCACATGGACTGCAGCGGTCCAAGAAGGCGGCTCATCACCACCTTCTCAAGGGCAATTAGAGATGGGCAATAAATGCTGGCCTTGCCAGCGACGCCCACATCCCATGAACGAATAAAAAAAAAGCCTGACATCAGTAGTAGGGAAAATGTTAGAGTCTATTATAAAGGATGTGATAATAGGACATTTTGAAAATATCAACAGGATTAGACAAAGTCAACATGAATTTATGAAAGGGAAATGGTGTTTGACAAATCTACTGGAGTTTTTTGAGGATGTATCTGGTAGAATAGATAAGGGAGAACCAGTGGATGTGGTTTATTTGGATTTTCAGAAGGCCTTTGATAAAATCCCACATAAGAGGTTATAGTGCAAAATTAAAGCACATGGGATCAGTGGTAATATACTGGCATGGATTGAAAATTGGTTAACAGACAGGAAACAGAGAGTAGGAATAAATGGGTCTTTTTCAGGGTGGCAGGCGGTGACTAGTGGGTTACCACAGGGATCAGTGCTTGGGCCCCAGCTATTCACAATATACATCAATGATTGGATGAAGGAACCAAATGTAATATTTCCAAGTTTGCTGACGACACAAAACTAGGTGAGATCGTGAGTTGTGAGGAGGATGCAAAGGGGCTTCAAGGCGATTTAGACAAGTTGAGTGAACGGGCAAATACATGGCAGATGCAGTATAATGTGGATAAATGTGAAGTTATCCACTTCGGAAGGAAAAACAGAAAGGCAGTGTATTATTTAAATGGTGATAGATTGGGAAATGTTGATGTACAAAGGGACCTGGGTGTCCTTGTACACCAATCACTGAAAGCAACATGCAGGTGCAGCAAGCAGTTAGGAAGGCAGATGGTATGTTGGCCTTCATTGCAAGAGGATTTGAGTACAGGAGCAAGGATGTTTTACTGCAGTTATACATGGCCTTGGTGAGACCACACCTGGAGTATTGTGTGCAGTTTTGGTCTCTTTACCTAAGAAAGGATATACTTGCCATAGAGGGAGTGCAGCGAAGGTTCACCAGACTGATTCCTGGGATGATAGGACTGTCGTATGAGGAGAGATTGGGTCAACTCGGCCTGTATTCACTCGAGTTTAGAAGAATGAGAGGGGATCTCATTGAAACATATAAAATTCTGACAGGGCTGGACAGACTGGATGCAGGGAGAATGTTTCCCCAGGCTGGGGGGTCCAGAACGAGGGGTCACAGTCTCAGGATATGGGGTAGGACATTTAGGACTGAGATGAGGAGAAATGTTTTCACTCAGAGGGTGGTGAACATGTGGAATTCTCTACCACAGAAGGCTGAGGAGGCCAAGTCACTGAATATATTTAAGAAGGAGCTAGATAGATTTCTAAATACAAAAGGCATCAAGGGGTATGGGGAGAGAGCTGGAATATGGTATTGAGATAGAGGATCAGCCATGATCATATTGAATGGCGGAGCAGGCTCGAAGGTTCTATTCCTGCTCCTATTTTCTATGTTTACATCATCTAATTCAAGGTTATGGCATATCCCAGTTCTAAGTGAATGGGCAAAACTGTGGCAAATGGAGTTCAATGTAAAGAAGTGTGAGATCATCCACTCTGGATTTGAGAATGACAAATTGGAGTATTTTCTAAATGGTAAGAAACTAAAAACTGTTGGACACCCAAATCTCTTTGCTCCTCCATGTACACAAATCACTAAAAGCTAATAAGCAATCAAAAAGGCGAGTAGAATGTTGGCCTTTATTTCAAGAGGGCTGGAATGCAAAGGGGTGGAAGTTATGCTTCAGTTGTACAGAGCCTTGGTCAGATCTCATCTGAAGTATTGCATTCAGTTCTAGGCACTGCACCTCAGGAAGGCTATATGGGCCTTGGCGGGGATACAGCGCAGATTCACCAGAATGATATCAAGGCATTAAGGGTTAAATTATGAGGACAGGTTGTAGATTGAAACAGTTTAGTCTCCCATCATAATGCCTCCTGCTCTGCTCTGTGTTAGAACTTTGTCAACTCTCTCTGATCCTTTAACAGTCCAACACAGAATAACTTCATCTCCTATTAATCATAAAGGAGGAGACATCCTGGTAGATTTTGACTGTAAATGTACCTCCAGATGTGGTCATATTCTCTCTGTTTGATTTCACAGTTTGATACTGCACTGTTCAGCAATGTGGTGGTGTACTGAGTTATGAGGGAAAAAAATCTGTGATTGAAGTTCAAAAGTTTCTGTGAAATGCAGGTAGCATGAATATTAATTAAATATATGAATGGAGAGAGAATGAACTGCTAATACATACATTTTGTAACAGATGACTCTGCCTGTTAGAGATACTATTTATCAAATTGATTTGTTTCTTGTTCCTCTGCTTTTTGTTCTTTTTAATCTTATCAAGAGGGTTTTATTTTTATTTTACACTGGTTTTGATTAATTATCGATTTTGGCACACCTCATCCCCGCGATTTCAGGGCCCCCAATTGCTGACACCCCCCGGCCAGTAGTTCCCGGCTTTTGTGAAATGGGGAGTTCTTTACTCAGCATCCACAGTGACAGAGAGATCACTCTATCCCTGGGATGGTGCCATGCAACCATTCAATGTCAGAAATAAAGCGGTTTCGCTGCCGCTATGGATGCTGGGTAAAGTGATCTCCATTCCACCATATACGTTTCTTTCACAAAACCCACTGCTGCCTCGCACTTATCTGTGTGTCTCGTGTTTTAAGTTGTTAACGAACTTGGTGCATTGAAGGTTGTCCGTAGTTTGTAATTTGCAAGTGTTCATGGTTTCAAGGTGCAACTTGTATCTATTAAAATGTAAGTTATTTGGGACTGTCAATAAGTGTCCGTTTTTTGCAGGTGTTCATTTTTTGGGGGTGTCTGTTTGTACAGGTTTCACTATATTGTCTTTCATATAAGACATCAAAAAAGGCCTTGACTGCCTGTTCAGGTGGCTATAGCACTATTCGAAGAAGAGTCAGGGAGTTCTTTTTGTGTCCTGGCCAACATTCCTCCCTCAATCAACAGGAACAAAAACAGATGAACTGATCATATTTACTATTTGGGAGACTGTGCTGCGTGTAAATTGGCTGCTGTATTTGCCTACAAAACAACAGTGACTACACCACAAAAGTAATTAATTGGCTGTGAAGCAATTTGGGACATCCTGAGGAGATGAAAAGTGTTTAATAAATGAATGTTCTTTCTTCCTTTCTAGTTCACAATTTTATTTTCTGCTTGGCTGACCATTTTCACTGGCTGTGCAAGATAATACAAGTCAACAAGTAAAAAACTGCATTGCTGTCTTGTAAGGCTAGCTAAATGCGCAGCCTGTCTATGGCTGGAAAATTGCAGCCCTTCTCTCCGGTGGCTGTGTTTATATTTACCACTTGGGTAGGTAATGTGTTTGGAACTGCTAGCAAAGAAACACTTTTTCAGCTGGGTCCAGGTGCTTCCAGAGACAGCAGTTCTATCTCACACAGCATTGTAAAGGGAGCATTAAGAGAACCTGTTACATCAGCCACACAATTATATGAAGCAAGAGCTGGGATCTGTAACACTGTCAAGAAGCCAAGCCCTGCAATTGGTTCTTTTGTGGTCATAATTAGCTCAAGTTGTGCCCCCTTTGTATTACTTTCACCTGGTAGTAAGGTCACCTTCAGGGTGTCAATGTGAAATGGTTTGTAACCTGGAATAACTTAAGTAATTGTTGAAGAAAAAAATCAGTTCCTGCTAATTATCTTCAAGCACACTTGACATAAGAGAACAGAGCACAGCACCCATCGAACATCTATAGAGAAAAGTAAATCATAGACAGTTCACAGATTTGAACAAGTCTACCAGCTTATCTTACTCCAACAGTCGCCATACAAGAATTAATGAAAAACAACTCTTGCTGATCCAACATTTACACCTTAAAGGAGCAGTATTTTTTAAATGAAAATAATAATGTACCCTCATCCTACAAGATGCTGTTTTAGTTTTAAAAAATATATATATTTCTTAGTAGTTGCTCTAACATGCCCCTGAACAAGGTGATCCCAGCTTCCTCCAAGACTCTCACAGTGACAGACACAACAGTGAATCTATCACATCTGTTGCTCATAGCTGAAAAATCAATGAAATTTTAGGAATAATATTTATGGTAGATTGTAAACCATTAAAATTTGCTAAGCCATTAGAGTGACATATATTAAAAAATAGGGCACATTTTAGAAAATCCAATGATTTGTTACTCCTGATGAGTGACAATTGGCAGCTCTGGTTGATCTGGCATGTGCTGTCAGGAAACAGGATCAAACTACATATGAGCAACAGCGGGCAGCGAGATTCTGCTCAGCCCATCCAGTGTGCCCAATGGTGCTCGCAGTAGGCCAACAGGACACAGATCTTGCATATATTTCCTGCTTTTTAAACTACACGTTACTAATTGTCAGATACAAATAACAACAGTTAATTAGTGCATACTATTCTTTTAACTACTGCAAAAAATTACATTAATCTACAAGCATAACCAATACAAAACAAGTAAATTGTTCATAATTGCAGAAGATTTTAAAGAAATGACCTTTTCTAATTACCCAGTGATAATATGCAAAGGGTTGTACTAAAATGAAACAGGTCTTTTTGAGTAAAATCTATAAATCTACATATTATATAATAAAGACAAGCGAGTATTAGGTAAGATTGAAAGATGACTTTCCTTCCAATCATATTTTGGACCCAATAATCAGTGGGTTGTGATCCTGGCGGTTACACTAGTATCTTGCCTGCCCGTGCTCTCTGGTGCTGGCCCTGCTGGAATATGCGGCATCAGTAGGAGGGCATCTAATTTGTATGGGACAGGCAGGTACATACGTCACTATGGGCACATCGCCAGCGCCTGCATGCCCTGTTTGGCCAGAAAATCCAATGCCTGACTGCCTTTGAGAGGGGTTGCCCAGGCCCCTCCCCTGAGCCCATGGTATCTTCCCTCAGCCCCCTGTGCTCTTTGGTCTTCCACGCTGTCTTTGGGAGTCCAGGTCACTTCCCTGGCCTGGATGCCCAATGGGGCCTACTTCCTTCTATCTGGGGGCTGCTATGTCTTACCTCACTCAGCTTATTCCACTCCTACACAGAATCCTGACTGAACAAGAGAAACAGGAATTCCTGGTGTAGGGGGTCCCTGTCGCTGTCTCCACACTAGGGCCACCCCCTGACATCAATTGTGTTGTCAGACGTCGGCAGAAGCTCCTCCCCTTAAAAGGCTGCTCAGAAGATCTTGGAAACAGTGGGGGCCTGGCACAAGCTGGTTCCTGCTATTTCCGGTGGGTTTGGCTGGACTCCCATTGGAGTTATGGCAAGAATCCATTGGAACCCCGAGAGAATTTAGGACTAGTGTTATCTGCAGTGGGACCACCTCTGCAGCATCAGATGCGCCATGAAGTACTGACCAGATGTCCCAGTGAAGGCCTAGGCTGAGACCGTGGCCTTCAGCAGGTAGTGTTGAGGGTGGAATGGAGTGAGAAAAGGCCACCATAAGCCATGGGAGTACTACTGGACTGTTACTTGCGCCCTACTGCCAGCTACCCCATAGTGGTGCTGAGAAGCATTGGTAACATAGGCGGACGAGAGAGAAATCCAGGGTCGAAGGCGGATCATTTATATGCTGTAGGTCATGGAGAGATGGGTGGTGGTTCTGGAAGGGCAGGGTAATCGAAACACAGATTGTGTAGTAGGCCTTAAAACCCTGATTTTCCTTTGTTGCTGCTACACTGCCCAATCTTGGGTGGGATTACAAAGAAAAATCCGGCCCTTATTTCTGGCAGCCAAAAATCTGCCATAGTCCAAAATATCCCCAATGCACGTAATAATCCGTGGAATTGTTGCATGAAGAAGTGATTAAAAGTGCCTTGTTCAGTATTCCAGGATAGCATCCCAACAGCATTGAAGAAGGTGGTGCAAAACGGAAAGGGTTGATGAGGGTAGTGCGATTGATGTTGTTTATTTGGACTTCCAAAAGGCGTTTGATAAAATACCACATAAAAGACTCGTTAGCAAAATTGAAGCCTATGGGATTAAAGAGGCAGTGGCGGCATAGATCCAAAATTGGCTAAGAGACAGAAAGCAGAGAATGGTGGTGAACGGTTATTTTTCAGACTAGAGGAAAATGTACAGTGGTGTTCCCCAGGGGTTGGTATTAGGACCACTGCTGTTTTTGGTATATATTAATGACCTGGACTTGGACATATAGGGCATAATTTCAAAGTTTGCAGATGAAACAAAACTCGGAAATGTAGCAAGCAGTGAGGAGGATAGTAACAGACTTCAGGAGAACATAGACAGATTGGTGAAATGGGCAGACACATGGCAGATGCAATTTAATGCAGAGAAGTGTGAAGTGATGCATTTGGTAGGAAGAATGAGGAGAGGCAAAATAAACTAAATGGTACAATTTTAAAGGGATGCAGCAACCAATGGCTGAACATTCTGCCAACCGTAATGGAGTGGAAGGAGAGGGGGATGCACAGGAGGCCAGGGTTATTATTCAGGAAGCATCCAACAATGACATGGGGAATGAATTTCCTTGATGCTTCAGCAAAGTTACGGCAGTGGAATATAGAAATAGGAGTAGGCCATTTAGCCCCTCGAGCCTGTTCCGCCATTCAATGAGATCATGGCTGACCTGCGGCCTAACTCCATATGAGTTAGCCCCATATCCCTTAATACCTTTGGTTAATAAAAATCTATCAATCTCAGATTTAAAATTAACAACTGGGCTAGAATCAACTGTCATTTGTGGAATAGAGTTCCAAACTTCTACCACCCTTTGCGCTCCAGGGCTTTGTATAGTTGTAGCATAACTTCTACACCCTTGTATTCTAGTCCTCTAAATAGTCCATTAGCCTTTTTGATTATTTTCTGTACCTGTTCATGTAATTTTAATGATCTATGTACATAGACCCCTAAGTCTCTTTGGACCTCCACTGTTTCGAGCTTTTCACCATTGAGAAAATACTCTGATCTATCCTTTTTAGATCCAAAGTGGATGACCTCACACTTGCCTATATTGAACTCCATTTGCCACAGTTTTGCCCATTCGCTTAATCTATTAATATCTCTCTATGATTTTATGCTTCCATCTACACTGCTTACAATGCTGCCTGTCTTTGTGTCATCAGCAAACTTGGATATGTGGCTTTCTATCCGATCATTTGCATCGTTAAGAAATAGTGAATAGTTGAGGTGCCAACACAGATCCGTGGGACCCCACTAGTCACATCCTGCCAATTTGAGTACCTGCCCATTATCCCTACACTCTGTCTCCTGCCGCTCAGCCAATTTCCTAACCAGGTCAATAATTTGCTCTCGATTCCATGGGCTTCAACTTTAGCTAACAGTCTCTTATGAGGGACTTTATCGACTGCCTTCCGGAAGTCCATACAAACAATATCCATAGACATTCCCCTGTCCACTACTTTAGTCACCTCTTCAAAAAATTCAGTCAGGTTTGTCAGGCATGACCTACCTTTTACAAATCCATGCTGGCTCTCTCTGATCAGCTGAAAACGTACAAGGCCTTCAGTCACTCAATGGAGCAGGAGCAGTTCCGAGGAGGTTTGTTCCCATGATGTACAGAAATGGACAGGCCTTTCACTCCCTTAGTGTGCAGATGGTATGTGATGTACAATTTAGGTTCTGCCCATTAATGCTCACATCCAATTCTGCTTTACCAAAATCCTGGTAACAACCAGGGGTCCCCAATCAAGTCATCGGTTGGGATTGTGGCTCACAACCCAAAGTTAGTGGGTGCATCCCATTGTAAAGCAAAAATAATCTGAACTTTGCAAAGTTTAAAAACTTAAGCCCAAGCATCACAAAGTTGGGTCCAGGTTTATATTAACACTGTTACAGATCAATGCAGTTGCTTTCCCATAATGGACAGATTGTCTGACTCACTCTGACAATAGTAGAATGCTTTGAAGAGAGGATTTCAGAATGTTTTCAGAGCAGCCTTGAGAGCATGTGAAGCACAAAGCAACGCTTAATTAAATAAAACGGCGCTATTACAGAGAACGAGTCCTCCTCCAAGATGTGTTTAGCAGCAGTTGTCATATGCAAAGAATTCGCGAACAGGTGGGAAGTTTCGGCTCCATGCCCCATTCGACTTAGGATTTTTCAACCAATCACAACAGCAATTATCACAGTTCAGCAACGTAACAACCATCAATGAGCCTCTTTACTCCTTTAAAAGAACAAACTTATCACCATTGCAGAGTGCTGGGCTGAAATTCATGATAGAAATATCAACCAGAAAAGATCATTTCATGAATGCTGTGGTGAATTTGATTTGTACAGGAGGCATCGATGTTTCGTTCTGGCATTCACCACCATGATTTTATAAGGCATCGATGTTCAATTCTGGCATAGACCACCAAATTCACATACTGAAAGATAAACCTGGGAGGAGATCAGCAATCACATAAGGGTAATGCCCACTGCCCATAGCAAGTGCAGAATTTCCTAGCCTCTGGTCGGGAATTGGATATATACTTGAAAAGGAACAATTGGCAAGGCTAGGAGGATAGAGCAGAGCAGTGGGACTAATTACTTAACTCTTTCAAAGAACTTACACAGGCATGATTGGCCCACGAACTCTTTCTGTGCTGTATGTTTCTATGTTCAGCATCTGTTTCTCCTCTGTGAAGTGTCTTGGTACATTTACTATGTTAAAGGTGCTATATAAATGGAAGTTATTGTGCTAGCTTTCAATTGACAAGAAAGCAAGACTATAGGGGTATTTTCAACTTCAGCACAAAGCAGGCACAAAGTTGGTGGAGTGTCTGTGGCACCCACCCAAAGACACATTTGGGGGGCCTGAACCATTTTCAGGTTTAGGCTTCATTTGAATTTTACCCGTGAACAGTTGCTCTGGTGCAACTCGCTGGTTTCAGACGGCAGAAAATCAGCCAGCTTCTGTATGAATCCAGTCCACAGATGGAGCCTGTTGGGAGTGGGTGGGTGGGGGGGGGGGGGTGGAGTGGGCCGAAAGATTTACGTGGGGCCTTGTTAAAAAAAAATTTCTGAGCGGCCTCGCGACACTCTGAATAACTGGGACCAGCTTGCACAGTACATACTCTACCCATTTCACATTAAATTTGCAATCAGGGGTCTATTAACCAGCATAGGACCCCAATTTGCATATTTAAACAGCCTCCCACCTGTTTGAAGGCAGGGAGAGATGGCTGGGCTTTCTGTTGTTGAAAATGGCCATTACCTGTCATTGATGTGCTATAATTGCTACCTGCAACTCAGCCCAAGCCTGATGTGCTCAAGGGGATAATTTTAACCCCCACAATTGAGTGGGTTGGACAGGGGTAGGCAGTGAAAATGGTTGATTTTTGCAGCAGGACCGCATCTTGGCTACAATGCGTCCACTTGCGGGTTTAACCCAGGCACGATTGGATGCGTGCGCGCAACAGAAACTCGGAGGTCCCGTCCCCACTTAACACCAGCAGGACGATACTTAAAGGGGCAATGTACCTCATTGCGATAATTGAGGCACTTAATTTTTTGTGTAATAGAAATGTCAAACAAATTTAACCTTATCTGTTCAGGTTTCCCATCACTTCAGATTCACGTTAGGAGAAAGCAGGCGAGAAGGGCCGGATCCATGAGGTGAGTGCCTTTATTGCACTGCTTGTGGGCCCAGAGGAGAAGGAGTGCTTCATCCAGGCCCAACGAGCTCACCTGGCGTGATTGGACCCTCGTAATGGCTGCTTCATTATAGGAGGAATTGTGAGTGAAGCTGCACACTGTGCGAATCATCAGAGATCAGCTCCACTCCTGGCCCTATGATGGAGGAACGGTCATAGTGACGCAGCTGAAAATGATTGAGCTGTATGTATTCACTTAGATGTTTAACACGAGATTTATTATCAAAATTCAGGCATATGGTATAAGAGGAAATGTTGCCGCACAGATAGAAAGTTGGTTGACAGACCAGAGAAAGGTTGGAAGTAACGTACCCCTAGAAGACATAGATAGTAAAGCTGAAGGGCAGACAAGTGGCAGATGCAATTTAATGTGGATAAGTGTATGGTAATACATTTTGGAAGAAAGAACAAGGAATGGGATATATATTTAATGGAAAGCTACTGAAGGATGTAAATGAACAGAGACCCAGCAGTTCAAATATGTGATTTCCTGTAAGTGTGAGCGCAGGTAGATAAGGCCCAAAAAAAGGCAAATAAAATTTTGTTTTTTATAAATAGGGACAGAGAGTACAAGAGGAAGGAAGTAATGATGAATTTACACAAAATATTGGTTAGGCCACATTTGGAGTAACGTGTACAGTTTTGGTGCCCGATTATAGAAGGCACGTTAAAGCCATAGATTCAGCAGGACGATGCCAGGGATGAGAAACTATAGTTATGAGGAGACTTGAGATACTGGGACTATTTCCACTGGAGCAGAGAGGACTAAGAAGATGTTGAATCAAAGTTTTTAAAATTATGAAGGGTTTTGATCATGAATAGGAACATAGGAACAGGAGTAGGCCATTCAGCCCCTCGTGCCTGCTCCGCCATTTGATAAGATCATGGCTGATCTGTGATCTAACTCCATATCCCTTAATACCTTTGGTTGCCAAAAAGCTATCTATCTCAGATTTAAATTTAATAGGGAAAGACTATTTCCTTAATGGGGTCGTCACTTTAAAATCACTGAGAGTGAGCTGGTGGTTAAGAGAAATTTCTTTACACAGAAAGTTGTTTGAGTGTGGAATACTTTTCCACAGAGAATGGTCGACTCAGAGACTATTGCAACTTTTAAAGCAAAACTGGATAAATATTGGAAGCAGAGAATGACACAAGGCTATGGAGAGTACGGGGCAGTAGGGTTAATTTTGGATTGCTCCAGCAAAGAGTTGGCACATGACATGATAGGCCGAATGTTCCCCTTCTATGTTGAAAACTTCTATGGTTAAATGGCAATAAGGTTCAACGAATATATTCAAACCATTACTCAATTCTACTGGCAACATAGCATTGCTCCATTACTTTAATTGATAGTGCTGTGATCCACTCCTGAGATTCCTCTGTCACAGTTCTGCTGAATACGCAGAGGTGGGAATAAACTACAGAACCATGAATTGGTAAGTGTATTCTAGTTGCAGACTCTGACATGGTTCAATACACAGATGATGCACAATAGGGAACAATTACCAGTAAGAAATCAGTTTATTCCACACGTAAGGAAGACTTGGCAGCTGACAAGTTACGAAGGCCTTCCTGACAAGTGGAATACACTAGGTTTTTCATCACTTGCTATTGGCTATTTTCTCCCTGAAAATCCGTGGCAGTTCTGGTAGACTCCTGCTGTAACTTCAGTGAGAGTCTGCTAGTTGGAAGACTGGGACTTAATTGCCTAGTGCCAAAATTTCGAGGAGGGCCTTATGGGGGTTCTCTGCTTGTCCCTTACAGGGCCATCAATATAAGGGGATGGCACCTGGGTGCACCAGTGGAACTTCTGGCAGTTGTGCAGCCCGCAAGTGTGGGGTCCAGGCTTGAATCATTACCTGGAAGGGAGCTGCAGAGGAACCTTCTTTAGGAGGGAGATCCAGAAACAACCCCTCCCCCCTACTTAACCAGCTGGATTAAGTAACACCTATGGCAAGATGCATCCTTAGCTTGCTGAAAAATTGCAAAATAGCCCACTGAACTCACAATCTTTGGCAGTGTTGGCGGCCGAGGTCCAGGGTGGGCACATCTCGGCACTTGAACGGATATGTGCTACCCTGTGGATTTTTGGGGCCTTTGTCTTTACAATATACATGAATGCATTTGTAAAATAAATTGGGGGTGAAGATCTGTGGCACTTCTGGTGTATGTCTGCTGTAACTCAGGCAGAAATGTACCAGAAGGGACAGGATTGAGGTTGGGACCCGGATACGCTGAGTTTCCTCTGGCCACTGATGGGGGCGGAGCCTTTGTCCACCTAAACAAGGCCAATGACAGGAGGAGGCAGCAGGAGGGACTCCCAACCCCAGGAGTTTCTGCATCCCCAGCTCTCAGAGGGATCTGGAGTTTCATTGACAGTAGTATGGCTGATGCGACCAAGCTTACCAGCCCACCGATAGTGGGCTCCACCTGCGTATCCAAGCCTGAGGCTTGGCCTGGACCTCCAAAGATCTCAATAATTTTGGGGAGTTTTTTGGCTCTCATACAATGGGAGTTGATGGGCAGGACAGTTTCAGGGGTTGGGGGGGGGGGCGGTACATAGCATTGTCTCAGCCCCTAAGCAGTGACACCAGGAGCTGATCTGAACATATCGCTCATGATTTGATACAACCACAAAAAGATTCAAATTTAATATTTTCATGCATGTGTTAGCTATTGTCCATATTGAGAAGAACAGTTTTTATATCATTCAGGTATGATAAAGACATCACAAAGAAATTGTCAACTTAAATGTACAGTTGTTTATGCCATAGTACTGGTACGTCCACATCTACAATAAAAATCAATAGCCTGGTTTTTCTGGCCAATGTCACCAGGGAATGCTCAGTACCCTAGATGCAAAGATCTGAAAAAAGGGAGAGGAGACCTGGATTGCTATTTTTCCACACTTTTAACATAACCACTGGATTTCCAGGACAGTCCAGAGAATGGGGGGGGGGGCGCGGGGGGGCTGCACTTGGAGTAGGACAGGCACGATGAAGCCACAAAGTAGTCAGAATGAGGCATTCCCAGCTGCCAGGTCACTCTCTGAGTCTTTCACTCTCTGAGTACCTTAGAAAAGATGGCGCTGTGACCTGCCCATGAACCCCTACTGACTGGAAGCTCCATTCAGGGGGCAGGCTGAAGAATTACAGGTAGACTTCTCACTCCCTCCTCCACCTTCACCCCAAAAATTAATATTTTACTACCAGGAAACAGAAAAAAAATCTTAATTCTCAGGAGTAGGTTTGTTCTGTGCACTATGTGTAACAAAATTATGAACTCATTTATAAAGAATAGGTTTATGATTTTGTTACATGTACCTCACAAAGGAAATCTTCCTCCTTAAAAGGCAGTTGTGAAAGCCACATTTACAATTATGATACACAAGCGGCCTGCAACACAATGAATTACTTTCCACTACTTATCTTTAACTTGGAAGTAAAGCTGATGATGTCACATAGTCAGGTTTTGTCTGGCACCGGTGTTTTGAATTATAAAATGATTCATTTATTTTATTAGTGTTATTATTATATTATACAAGTGTATCAATATAACTGATACGGGCAGTGATATGGGGAAAATAACCCACCTTGTGGTATTGAGAAACATCCAGCCCATTGCCTCTGAGCTTGTGAGCTGTCTTTGTAACATCACTCAATGGATTATTTACAATATCCCACTGATGCCCATCAGTGTCCACAAATGAAAAGCAGTGAGCCTGCATAAAGCAAGGCTCAAGAATTTAAAGACATGTTGTAAATGAATAGTACAGGACCCTCTGACGAGTTGATATTAAACTGAGAGAGGACTGACATCTTTGGAAAAAGTTATTCTAACGTTGTACATTGATATGTTGCAATTATAGCTTTAATGGGGGGAAATTACACTCTACAAGAGTAGCATGCAAATTCCTCTGGCCGATACGTTAACAAAGCCATTAACCTGTCTAAAATGAATGGATTAATGTTATTAAAATAGTACCCAAAGGAATTTCACATGAAAGTGTTATCATATGCTAACATTCTACAGCACAATTTCACCCCATAAGTAATGAGAAGAGATCACAAGGGAACTTGTTTTCATTAGAATAAAGACATTTGAGAAAAAGCATGACCCAGATTTTTTAACTGATGAGAGGAATAGATAATATGGGTACAAGAACGTAATTTAATTTGGTCTGTAAGCACAGAAGTAAAGGATACTGATTTAAAATTAATAAGCCCCATAATTTTCCACTTCCCTGAATCACCTCCAGAGTACTAATATAATTTTTTTATTTGATATCACCCTTGCTGAGCATTGTCCAATATTTTAAGAGTAGTATTCTAATTCTTGATAACTTGAATTTTTCATATTTTACCAAGGAAGCAAGTTAAGGCAAGTCGTTCTTTACCATGGCTTATGGCATAACATCATCTTTCTGACTCTTAGGAGAACAGGATTCAGGTGAGGCAGCCTGATATGCCAAATTCAATGGTTTCATTACCTTCATCCATTGGCCAAAGGCTACTTCCTGGAGTGGGTGGCCATCATTGATTGATTGATTGCAATGATGCCCAAAGAGGAGTTGCTATCAAAGTATCTTACCTTGTGTATTCCAAAACAGGGCTGGGAGGGGAGCATTCATACTGTTTCACAGTCCCGATATGTGTTTAGTGCAACCATGGGAGAGTTTTAACCTTTGAAATTATCAATATCTCCACGGAAATCACCTCCGGAACTGACAAAAACAAAAAGACAGAAATTTGCATGATTCACAATAAAGAAAAAAAAAGACTTTTTAATGATGTGCTCTGCATTATGTTTCCCCTTTTTAATGATGCGCTCTGCATTATGTTTCCCCTTTTTAGTGATGCGCTCTGCATTATGTTTCCCTTTTTAATGATGCACTCTGCATTATGTTTCCCCCTTTTAATGATGTGCTCTGCATTATGTTTCCCCTTTTTAATGATGCGCTCTGCATTATGTTTCCCCTTTTTAATGATGCGCTCTGCATTATGTTTCCCCCTTTTAATGATGTGCTCTGCATTATGTTTCCCCTTTTTAATGATGCGCTCTGCATTATGTTTCCCCTTTTTAATGATGCGCTCTGCATTATGTTTCCCCTTTTTAGTGATGCGCTCTGCATTATGTTTCCCCTTTTTAGTGATGCGCTCTGCATTATGTTTCCCCTTTTTAGTGATGCGCTCTGCATTATGTTTCCCTTTTTAGTGATGCGCTCTGCATTATGTTTCCCCCTTTTAATAATGTGCTCTGCATTATGTTTCCCCTTTTTAGTGATGCGCTCTGCATTATGTTTCCCCTTTTAATAATGTGCTCTGCATTATGTTTCCCCTTTTTAATGATGCGCTCTGCATTATGTTTCCCCTTTTTAATGATGTGCTCTGCATTATGTTTCCCCTTTTTAGTGATGCACTCTGCATTATGTTTCCCCTTTTTAATGATGCGCTCTGCATTATGTTTCCCCTTTTTAATGATGCACTCTGCATTATGTTTCCCCTTTTTAGTGATGCACTCTGCATTATGTTTCCCCTTTTTAGTGATGCACTCTGCATTATGTTTCCCCTTTTTAGTGATGCGCTCTGCATTATGTTTCCCCCTTTTAATAATGTGCTCTGCATTATGTTTCCCCTTTTTAATGATGCGCTCTGCATTATGTTTCCCCCTTTTAATGATGCGCTCTGCATTATGTTTCCCCTTTTTAATGATGCACTCTGCATTATGTTTCCCCTTTTTAATGATGCGCTCTGCATTATGTTTCCCCTTTTTAGTGATGCACTCTGCATTATGTTTCCCCTTTTTAATGATGCGCTCTGCATTATGTTTCCCCTTTTTAATGATGCGCTCTGCATTATGTTTCCCCTTTTTAGTGATGCGCTCTGCATTATGTTTCCCCTTTTTAATGATGCGCTCTGCATTATGTTTCCCCTTTTCAATGATGCACTCTGCATTATGTTTCCCCTTTTTAGTGATGCACTCTGCATTATGTTTCCCCTTTTTAATGATGCGCTCTGCATTATGTTTCCCCTTTTTAATGATGCGCTCTGCATTATGTTTCCCCTTTTTAGTGATGCGCTCTGCATTATGTTTCCCCTTTTTAGTGATGCACTCTGCATTATGTTTCCCCTTTTTAGTGATGCGCTCTGCATTATGTTTCCCCTTTTTAGTGATGCACTCTGCATTATGTTTCCCCTTTTTAGTGATGCGCTCTGCATTATGTTTCCCCTTTTTAGTGATGCACTCTGCATTATGTTTCCCCTTTTTAATGATGCGCTCTGCATTATGTTTCCCCTTTTTAGTGATGCACTCTGCATTATGTTTCCCCTTTTTAATGATGTGCTCTGCATTATGTTTCCCCTTTTTAGTGATGCACTCTGCATTATGTTTCCCCTTTTTAGTGATGCGCTCTGCATTATGTTTCCCCTTTTTAGTGATGCGCTCTGCATTATGTTTCCCCTTTTTAGTGATGCACTCTGCATTATGTTTCCCCTTTTTAGTGATGCGCTCTGCATTATGTTTCCCCTTTTTAGTGATGCACTCTGCATTATGTTTCCCCTTTTTAGTGATGCGCTCTGCATTATGTTTCCCCTTTTTAATGATGTGCTCTGCATTATGTTTCCCCTTTTTAGTGATGCACTCTGCATTATGTTTCCCCTTTTTAATGATGCGCTCTGCATTATGTTTCCCCTTTTTAATGATGCGCTCTGCATTATGTTTCCCCTTTTTAGTGATGCGCTCTGCATTATGTTTCCCCTTTTTAATGATGCGCTCTGCATTATGTTTCCCCTTTTTAATGATGCGCTCTGCATTATGTTTCCCCTTTTTAATGATGCACTCTGCATTATGTTTCCCCTTTTTAATGATGCGCTCTGCATTATGTTTCCCCTTTTTAATGATGCGCTCTGCATTATGTTTCCCCTTTTTAATGATGCGCTCTGCATTATGTTTCCCCTTTTTAATGATGCGCTCTGCATTATGTTTCCCCTTTTTAGTGATGCACTCTGCATTATGTTTCCCCTTTTTAATGATGCGCTCTGCATTATGTTTCCCCTTTTTTAATGATGCGCTCTGCATTATGTTTCCCCTTTTTAATGATGCGCTCTGCATTATGTTTCCCCTTTTTAGTGATGTGCTCTGCATTATGTTTCCCCTTTTTAATGATGTGCTCTGCATTATGTTTCCCCTTTTTAATGATGTGCTCTGCATTATGTTTCCCCTTTTTAATGATGTGCTCTGCATTATGTTTCCCCTTTTTAATGATGTGCTCTGCATTATGTTTCCCCTTTTTAATGATGCGCTCTGCATTATGTTTCCCCTTTTTAATGATGTGCTCTGCATTATGTTTCCCCTTTTTAATGATGTGCTCTGCATTATGTTTCCCCTTTTTAATGATGTGCTCTGCATTATGTTTCCCCTTTTTAATGATGTGCTCTGCATTATGTTTCCCCTTTTTAATGATGTGCTCTGCATTATGTTTCCCCTTTTTAATGATGTGCTCTGCATTATGTTTCCCCTTTTTAATGATGCACTCTGCATTATGTTTCCCCTTTTTAATGATGTGCTCTGCATTATGTTTCCCCTTTTTAATGATGCGCTCTGCATTATGTTTCCCCTTTTTAATGATGCGCTCTGCATTATGTTTCCCCTTTTTAATGATGTGCTCTGCATTATGTTTCCCCTTTTTAATGATGTGCTCTGCATTATGTTTCCCCTTTTTAATGATGTGCTCTGCATTATGTTTCCCCTTTTTAATGATGCACTCTGCATTATGTTTCCCCTTTTTTAGTGATGCGCTCTGCATTATGTTTCCCCTTTTTAGTGATGCACTCTGCATTATGTTTCGCCTTTTTAATGATGCACTCTGCATTATGTTTCCCCTTTTTAGTGATGCGCTCTGCATTATGTTTCCCCTTTTTAATGATGCGCTCTGCATTATGTTTCCCCTTTTTAATGATGCGCTCTGCATTATGTTTCCCCTTTTTAATGATGCGCTCTGCATTATGTTTCCCCTTTTTAGTGATGCGCTCTGCATTATGTTTCCCCTTTTTAATGATGCGCTCTGCATTATGTTTCCCCTTTTTAGTGATGCGCTCTGCATTATGTTTCCCCTTTTTAATGATGCGCTCTGCATTATGTTTCCCCTTTTTAATGATGCGCTCTGCATTATGTTTCCCCTTTTTAGTGATGCGCTCTGCATTATGTTTCCCCTTTTTAATGATGCGCTCTGCATTATGTTTCCCCTTTTTAGTGATGCGCTCTGCATTATGTTTCCCCTTTTTAGTGATGCGCTCTGCATTATGTTTCCCCTTTTTAATGATGCGCTCTGCATTATGTTTCCCCTTTTTAGTGATGCGCTCTGCATTATGTTTCCCCTTTTTAGTGATGCGCTCTGCATTATGTTTCCCCTTTTTAGTGATGCGCTCTGCATTATGTTTCCCCTTTTTAATGATGCGCTCTGCATTATGTTTCCCCTTTTTAATGATGCGCTCTGCATTATGTTTCCCCTTTTTAGTGATGCGCTCTGCATTATGTTTCCCCTTTTTAATGATGCGCTCTGCATTATGTTTCCCCTTTTTAGTGATGCGCTCTGCATTATGTTTCCCCTTTTTAATGATGCGCTCTGCATTATGTTTCCCCTTTTTAGTGATGCGCTCTGCATTATGTTTCCCCTTTTTAGTGATGCACTCTGCATTATGTTTCCCCTTTTTAGTGATGCGCTCTGCATTATGTTTCCCCTTTTTAGTGATGCGCTCTGCATTATGTTTCCCCTTTTTAATGATGCGCTCTGCATTATGTTTCCCCTTTTTAGTGATGCGCTCTGCATTATGTTTCCCCTTTTTAATGATGCGCTCTGCATTATGTTTCCCCTTTTTAATGATGCGCTCTGCATTATGTTTCCCCCTTTTAATGATGCACTCTGCATTATGTTTCCCCCTTTTTAGTGATGCGCTCTGCATTATGTTTCCCCTTTTTAGTGATGCGCTCTGCATTATGTTTCCCCTTTTTAATGATGCACTCTGCATTATGTTTCCCCTTTTTAGTGATGCGCTCTGCATTATGTTTCCCCTTTTTAATGATGCACTCTGCATTATGTTTCCCCCTTTTTAGTGATGCGCTCTGCATTATGTTTCCCCTTTTTAGTGATGCGCTCTGCATTATGTTTCCCCTTTTTAGTGATGCACTCTGCATTATGTTTCCCCTTTTTAATGATGCACTCTGCATTATGTTTCCCCCTTTTTAATGATGCGCTCTGCATTATGTTTCCCCTTTTTAGTGATGCACTCTGCATTATGTTTCCCCTTTTTAATGATGCGCTCTGCATTATGTTTCCCCTTTTTAGTGATGCGCTCTGCATTATGTTTCCCCTTTTTAGTGATGCACTCTGCATTATGTTTCCCCTTTTTAATGATGCACTCTGCATTATGTTTCCCCCTTTTTAATGATGCGCTCTGCATTATGTTTCCCCTTTTTAATGATGCGCTCTGCATTATGTTTCCCCTTTTTAGTGATGCGCTCTGCATTATGTTTCCCCTTTTTAGTGATGCACTCTGCATTATGTTTCCCCTTTTTAATGATGCGCTCTGCATTATGTTTCCCCTTTTTAATGATGCGCTCTGCATTATGTTTCCCCTTTTTAATGATGTGCTCTGCATTATGTTTCCCCTTTTTAGTGATGCACTCTGCATTATGTTTCCCCTTTTTAATGATGCGCTCTGCATTATGTTTCCCCTTTTTAATGATGCGCTCTGCATTATGTTTCCCCTTTTTAGTGATGCGCTCTGCATTATGTTTCCCCTTTTTAATGATGTGCTCTGCATTATGTTTCCCCTTTTTAATGATGCGCTCTGCATTATGTTTCCCCTTTTTAATGATGCGCTCTGCATTATGTTTCCCCTTTTTAATGATGCGCTCTGCATTATGTTTCCCCTTTTTAATGATGCGCTCTGCATTATGTTTCCCCTTTTTAGTGATGCACTCTGCATTATGTTTCCCCTTTTTAATGATGCGCTCTGCATTATGTTTCCCCTTTTTAATGATGCGCTCTGCATTATGTTTCCCCTTTTTAATGATGTGCTCTGCATTATGTTTCCCCTTTTTAATGATGCGCTCTGCATTATGTTTCCCCTTTTTAATGATGTGCTCTGCATTATGTTTCCCCTTTTTAATGATGTGCTCTGCATTATGTTTCCCCTTTTTAATGATGCGCTCTGCATTATGTTTCCCCTTTTTAATGATGCGCTCTGCATTATGTTTCCCCTTTTTAGTGATGCACTCTGCATTATGTTTCCCCTTTTTAGTGATGCGCTCTGCATTATGTTTCCCCTTTTTAGTGATGCGCTCTGCATTATGTTTCCCCTTTTTAGTGATGCGCTCTGCATTATGTTTCCCCTTTTTAGTGATGCACTCTGCATTATGTTTCCCCTTTTTAGTGATGCGCTCTGCATTATGTTTCCCTTTTTAATGATGCGCTCTGCATTATGTTTCCCCTTTTTAGTGATGCGCTCTGCATTATGTTTCCCCTTTTTAGTGATGCGCTCTGCATTATGTTTCCCTTTTTAATGATGCGCTCTGCATTATGTTTCCCCTTTTTAGTGATGCGCTCTGCATTATGTTTCCCTTTTTAATGATGCGCTCTGCATTATGTTTCCCCTTTTTAGTGATGCACTCTGCATTATGTTTCCCCTTTTTAATGATGCGCTCTGCATTATGTTTCCCCTTTTTAGTGATGCGCTCTGCATTATGTTTCCCTTTTTAATGATGCGCTCTGCATTATGTTTCCCCTTTTTAGTGATGCACTCTGCATTATGTTTCCCCTTTTTAATGATGTGCTCTGCATTATGTTTCCCCTTTTTAGTGATGCACTCTGCATTATGTTTCCCCTTTTTAATGATGCGCTCTGCATTATGTTTCCCCTTTTTAATGATGTGCTCTGCATTATGTTTCCCCTTTTTAGTGATGCACTCTGCATTATGTTTCCCCTTTTTAATGATGCGCTCTGCATTATGTTTCCCCTTTTTAATGATGCACTCTGCATTATGTTTCCCCTTTTTAGTGATGCGCTCTGCATTATGTTTCCCCTTTTTAGTGATGCGCTCTGCATTATGTTTCCCCTTTTTAATGATGCGCTCTGCATTATGTTTCCCCCTTTTTAATGATGTGCTCTGCATTATGTTTCCCTTTTTAATGATGCACTCTGCATTATGTTTCCCCTTTTTAGTGATGCGCTCTGCATTATGTTTCCCCTTTTTAGTGATGCGCTCTGCATTATGTTTCCCCTTTTTAGTGATGCGCTCTGCATTATGTTTCCCCTTTTTAGTGATGCACTCTGCATTATGTTTCCCCTTTTTAATGATGCGCTCTGCATTATGTTTCCCTTTTTAATGATGCGCTCTGCATTATGTTTCCCCTTTTTAGTGATGCGCTCTGCATTATGTTTCCCTTTTTAATGATGCGCTCTGCATTATGTTTCCCCTTTTTAGTGATGCACTCTGCATTATGTTTCCCCTTTTTAATGATGCGCTCTGCATTATGTTTCCCTTTTTAATGATGCGCTCTGCATTATGTTTCCCCTTTTTAGTGATGCACTCTGCATTATGTTTCCCCTTTTTAATGATGTGCTCTGCATTATGTTTCCCCTTTTTAATGATGCACTCTGCATTATGTTTCCCCTTTTTAATGATGCGCTCTGCATTATGTTTCCCCTTTTTAATGATGCACTCTGCATTATGTTTCCCCTTTTTAGTGATGCGCTCTGCATTATGTTTCCCCTTTTTAGTGATGCGCTCTGCATTATGTTTCCCCTTTTTAGTGATGTGCTCTGCATTATGTTTCCCCCTTTTTAGTGATGCACTCTGCATTATGTTTCCCCTTTTTAGTGATGTGCTCTGCATTATGTTTCCCCCTTTTTAGTGATGCACTCTGCATTATGTTTCCCCTTTTTAGTGATGCGCTCTGCATTATGTTTCCCTTTTTAATGATGCGCTCTGCATTATGTTTCCCCTTTTTAGTGATGCACTCTGCATTATGTTTCCCCTTTTTAATGATGTGCTCTGCATTATGTTTCCCCTTTTTAATGATGCACTCTGCATTATGTTTCCCCTTTTTAATGATGCGCTCTGCATTATGTTTCCCCTTTTTAATGATGCACTCTGCATTATGTTTCCCCTTTTTAGTGATGCGCTCTGCATTATGTTTCCCCTTTTTAGTGATGCGCTCTGCATTATGTTTCCCCTTTTTAATGATGCGCTCTGCATTATGTTTCCCCCTTTTTAATGATGTGCTCTGCATTATGTTTCCCTTTTTAATGATGCACTCTGCATTATGTTTCCCCTTTTTAGTGATGCGCTCTGCATTATGTTTCCCCTTTTTAGTGATGCGCTCTGCATTATGTTTCCCCTTTTTAGTGATGCGCTCTGCATTATGTTTCCCCTTTTTAGTGATGCGCTCTGCATTATGTTTCCCCTTTTTAGTGATGCACTCTGCATTATGTTTCCCCTTTTTAATGATGCACTCTGCATTATGTTTCCCCCTTTTTAGGCTGCAGCACATGAAGTAATCTTTTTAAAAAATCAGATTTCAAGTTTGGACTTTTCAGTTTTAACAGCAAGGGTGAAATCAAATGAAAAAAAAGGTGCAACTCCTGAGAAGAATTTTTACTTTGCAGTCTCCTCGTCAGGTAGCAGAGTGGTTTGCTGGGGAACTATCATTTTTGTCGACACTCTAGCAACTTTAGGGATAATAAATCTTGTTTGTGCTGCATCTGTGTCAGTGTATTTTTAGATTTGTCCATCCATCATCTAACATACAACTCTGCTTAAAATCGCCCCAAAACATCATGAATTATCTGTTCCTGGATGCTCCTAACCCACTTAATGACAGGATTATTGAGGATGTTTGGATCTGTGTCATTGCAAAGGTAATTTTGCCTCAATGGAAAGTCAGATTATATTCTGTGGACGACTGAAGACTACCCCAGGACTCAAATATCTTCTGATATTGGGAGCACTTTTCAAGGAGTCTAAATGTCTTCTTGTTGACAGATCTAATGGGATGATGTGAACTATTCAACCAGGCATGGTGTGTTGTGTGGAAGTTGCAAGGAAATGTGATTAGCTAGGTTTCCAAAGCACTTCTGTTCTGGAACAAAGAAAACAGCTATACAAAAAGCCACAAAGCTTGCTAAACATGCTGCAATCCCTAGCCCTAACTAAAGCCAACCACCACATATTACTAAACATATCTATCATTGTAGGAGATCTTGATGCCCTGGAAATTTGGCAACTTGCACAAACTGAATGCAAACAGTTACAGTTTCAGAATATCAAGGAACACAGATGTGTTTATGTATCTGGTCAGCAGCTCCCAGGACATTTGAATTCTACAATCACATAGAACTCCTTTTGTGCTGTTTTCCCCCCTCCCCTTTTTCTTATGGTTGATCAATCGGGAAGCTTATGTAATGTTCAACTCGTGGAGCAGTTACCTGGCTGACACAACTCTGCAAGGCAGAAACCCTCGAGACGGCAGTTGTGTGGGCAGGGGTCTGGGTGGGCAGCAAATCATGCTGACCTCGGCAGTGTAAGGCCGGGGACTCGTGCACAGGCTGCTACAATGTCCCACCTGGAACCGGTAACTGGCCGGTGGGCAGAAGCACAATGTCGGTCAGCAGGAAGTGTCACTGGGAACCAAAAGAACTGGTTAACTTTTGGGCCTTTTTTTGGCTATCTTCTGCATACAACAACAACACTCTCTCTGTTCTCCCTTCACACTAAAAGCTAACCCTTGTCCCTCTTTCATTTCAAGTACTGAAAATGTCAAGGCTCCTGTGCCACTTCAGGAATAGGAGGCCAGCCTTCCTAAAGATGCAGCGTCACGCGATCCTAGCAAGTACCAGCTCAGAGACTGGCACCACAAGTACTTTAGAGGGTAAGTTAGAGGAGGGGTCTTCACATGGTGAATCACCAGCCCCAAGTGTGCAGGAGCTAGGGGCAGGGGGTTACAACACCACAGGTGCCAGCTCGCTGCAGAGCAAGATCAAATACTAGCTCTGGTACCGAGGATTCAGATGCTGACTTTGAGGGCAAGGACTGGAAACAGGTTCAGGGCTGTACTGCAAAGCTCCACCTAAACAGTCCAGGTAGTGGAAAGCAATTCATCCAAAAGAGCTTCACATGAATCATCCCTTCCATCCCCGATATACCGTAATCCTCATCACCAACGTCCTTACTATCACCATCCGAAAAAGAGGGTAAAGTGTGCAGCGATTCCTCCAGCACTGCCACTTGCCACAGCCATGACTTGACTCCAGCTCGCGATGAGCAGCATGTCTTCTTCCAGAGGGGAAAGAATACGCAGGCAGGCTCGGCCTCCTTCGGTCTTGGCCTCCTGCCGCACGTGTGCGCAACCTTCTCCTGCAAGAGAGAAGGGAGCGACAGCCTTGTGAGGTGTTTTACGAATGTGCCTGTCATGGTTGAATAGTTTGTGTGTGTGTGGCAGATGTGAGGTGTGGGAAAGTGAGGGTTGCAATATTGGTGAGAGTCGGAAGTGCGGAGTGTGCTAGGAGGAGAAGTAGGTGGAGTGAAGTGTGGTGCAGTAATTGTAGGAGAGTGAAGGGAGGGAAGTGTTGTGAGTAGTGAGGCTGCAGGTGGTGCAGGTGTGAGCAGAGAGTAATTAATGTGAGAGGTAATATTCTTACCTTTACAACTCTGCTGAGGTCACTGAACCTTTTGAGGCATTGCAGCCATGTCCTGGAAGCTAAGCTCTTGGCTTCGACCTCCTCAGCAACCTCTTCCCACTGGTGGTGGAGGTGATGCCTGGAGGGCTTTCTGACCCCTGTGGGGGAACAGGATCTTCCTCCTCCTGTCGACAGTCCGGACCAGGGCTGCCAACGCTGCATCCGAGAACTTGGGTGACGTCTCTGTACCTCTTTCAGCCATTACAGCCCTTTGACGATGTTTCCCTGCTGGCTGCCTTTAAGTGGCGTCACTGAAGCCCGATTTGCCACACTCCCAAACGGCTGTACAGCCAATAAGCAAAGCGGTTGGTGCTGGCTGCATGCCTGGCTCATTATAATGAGCTCGCTGCGTGAATTTCACATTGTCCTTGTGACCAGGCGAACGGGGGGGCGGGGTGGGGGGTGCAGCCCTGCCTCATGTGTGCCCGTTTTCAGGCACGATCGGATTTCTAGGCCGACGAGTGTCAAATCTGTGAAGACTCCTAGGTCTCAGTCAGGTTCATCTTTCGTTATTTGAACATCATTCATGCTGTATGCATGTCTTCTATTTTTCCTTCCTATGTGTAGCACTTCTCTGCATTAAATTTCATTAGCCATTGTTCTGCCGACTTAAATATCTTGACCAACTCATTCGGTAATTTCCCGGCTGCCTCCACTGCCCCTCCTAGATTGAAATCATTTACAAATTTGACCGTTTGTGTTGAGTTTCTGAATCCAGGTCATTTCTGTAAATTTGAAACAGTAATGGTCTCAGGAGCCAGCCCTGAAGCAGCTAAATCGTATTTACCCCCAATCTGACATAACTTCACCAATGAGGGCTGGTTTTCTACCCTTCATTCAGTTTCCAATCCATTCCCTTGATTTTTACTGGATCAACATCCTCACCAAACTTGTGGCCACTTGTGGGGGAGTCCAAAGCTAGGGGCTATAAATAGAAGATAGTCACTAATAAATCCAATAAAGAATTCAGGAGACACTTCTTTGCCCAGAGAGTGGTTAGAATGTGGAACTTGCTACCACAAGGAGTAGTTGAGGCAACTAGCATAGATGCATTTAAGGGGAAACTAGATAAGTACATGAGAGAGAAAGGAATAGAAGAATATGCAGAGAGGGTTAGATGAAGTCGGGTGGGAGGAGGCTTGTGGGAGCATAAATATCGGCATAGACCAGTTGGGCTGAATGGCCTATTGCTGTGCTGTAAAGTCTATGTAATTTACCCTGAACCCCCACAACTTTGAATTTAATTAGTAGCCTTTCGTGCAAACCTTTACCAAAGGCCTTTTGGAAGTCGAGACAGATACCACATCATAGAGCTTACCACAGTCCATTTGGGTTGTCATTTCCTCAAAGAAATCAAGACAGTTATTCAGGCAGAATCTTCCCCTTCTGAATCCATGCTAACTGCTGTTAGCTTGATTATTGTTTTACAGATCACCCTTAAGTTTACTCCTGACAATTGATTCCACTATTTTAGATGGACTGGAAGTACAATTAGTGAAGTTGTATTTGTCTGTGTCTGTTTGTCACCTTTTTGAATATGGACATCAAATTAACTCATTTCCAATCTACTGGTGCCTCCATATTGCCCATTGTCTCTCTCATAATGATGATCAGTGTCTCACAGATCTCCTCCCTAGTCTCTCTCAGCACTCTGGGATAAGTACCATCTATCCCTGGAGGTTTATTTGTTTTTAGCTCGTTTCTAATGAAGTCATTGATTTTACTTAGGGTATCTTTGTTTGGAGAGGCCGGCCTAGAAATTAGATCATGCCTGAAGTAGGGCAGGGCGTGCGCCTAAAGAGGCCGGCGGTGGGACCACAGCAAATTGGTCCGTCGGCCTCATTTGCATGTGGGTGTCAGTCGTGGCCCCAGAGGCAGCTCAGAAGTGGACGGGAGGGTGGGGGGAAATTAGGAGCTAAATCGGCCAGTCAGGATGCCAACTGAGAGCCTAAAGAGCGTCCGGGGGTGCAGGGAGACAATTGGGAGGGGGATGTGCGCAGTCTGGCATGGGCTTGCAGTTTTAATGTGGAGCCAGGAGTAGCACATTCAGATAAATTAATAAACGTTTAACTTAACCTTTTGGGTGGCATCCTCCAGCGTCTGTTTAAGGCTGCTGTATGCCTGAGAAAATTGCAAGGCACATGCTACACTCAGTTGGGACCCAATTTCACAAAAGGGCGTTAAGCCCCCCGGATTTGCATAGGCAATGGGCATAATGCCTAATGTATGTTTCATTCGGGTAGGCTGGGAAATTACAGAGAGCCTTAACCAATATGGCAGACTGAGCACACTCAAGCTTCACACCATGGGCTCGAATTTGCCAGGCCTGCGGGTTTCTGGCAGGTTGGGTTTCGGGAGCGTGGTCAACACGCTCGGCGAAATTAGTGGGTTGTCCGCGCGATCGTAGCAGGCAACACACTAATAGGAATCAATTACCTGCTCCTCCGGGGTCCACGGCGCTGGCCTGCGCGTCGGGCGGGCTGCGCATGCGCAGTACGATCTGTCAGCTGGAGGCTCTCTAGTTAAAGGGGCAGTCCTCCACTGACAGATGCTGCAACCAATGGAACAAATTGCAGCATGGAGCAGCCCAGGGGGAAGGCTGCTCCCAGTTTAATGATGCCTCACCCCAGGTATCATCAGATGGGGTGAGGAGGAGGGGGAGGACACAGATCTTCCCCCCGGCGGGCGGGAGGAAGCGGCCTGCCTCTGCCACCAAGAAGGCTTGGCTCGAGGTGGCAGAGGGGGTCACCTGCACCACCAACATATCGCCCACCTGCATACAGTGCAGGAGGCGCTGCAATGACCGCAGTAGGTCAGCCACAGTGAGAACACGAAGTCTTTCCCCTACACTCCGTCTGCCACAACACTGCCCCCACCCCACATCTCCTTCGGCATCGCCAACACTACTCTGTCACATCACCCTTCATACCCACTCAAACCCCATCCTCATCTTACCTCCACCTACTCACCTCGCCAGTACTCATCCTGCCACTAACACGCAACCCAATCCTCATACAATCTCATGGCTCCATCCCATACTCACCCTCTCGTGCATCTCCCTCACGGCCAGCCTCACACAACCTGCCACCACCTGTGCTGCAGCCACAGGGCATGCATCACATATGTGCAGTAGGCAGCGTAAGGCAAACGTGTCGTGAGCATGAAGGGGGTGCACAAGGGTGTCTGAGGGTTTGTCCTGGGTGTTACCTATATTGAATTTCAGAGCAACAAACAGCACACATTATATTGACACCACCACTGCCATGTCTCCGCGAATCCTGTCCGTTGTGTCCAATAATGCCCGCTCCTGGGTATCACTATGAGGACCCACCACTGATGCCACCCATCGTGTTACTGCAGAGTGGGTGCAGGTGTATTTGCAGGGCTCTTCCGCGCAGACGACTGAGAGACATCGGCGGTGTAGTCGGCTGCACCCTGGAAGGATGCGGAGGAGAAGTTGTGGAGGGCAGTGGTGACTTTGACAGCGACAGGTAAGCAGTTGGTGCTGGGGCCATCCAGGAGCAGCTCGGCATGAAAGAGCCTGCAGATCTCCACGACTACATGTCGAGCGAATCTGCGCCTCCCTGTGCACTGCTGCTCGGAGAGGTCCGGGGAGCTGCGCCTCGGTCTGTGGACCATGTGGCGAGGGTAGTGCCTTCTGCGATGCGTCTCTCCCTGCGGTAGCCCTCCCTCCTGCTGTGCAGATGGGCGTGCAACAACACCGTGTTGGGGGGCTCCACGTCTCTGCGGCGGACGGCGTGGACTGCGAGGCTGCTGGGGCTGGTCATGCTGTTCGTCCTCCGAGGGTGTCCACGCACCACCCATCTGGCAGGTGTTGGTCTGAGGGGTTGTGCAGGGTAGGTGGGTGGTTCCTCGGACTGGGGCTGCGGTTTTGTGTCGGTCTGTCCTCTGGCTTGGCGGGGGGTGGTGGAGGGCAGGGGTTGCCCTATGTGACGCGGTGGCCTCCTGCGTGGGTGAGGGCTCTCCCCCGTGGAGTGCACCTTGGCACCTGCCACAGGCTGCTGGCTGCAACACGCCTGGTTGGAGAGAGACTGTTTCCCCCAGTGTGGGAAACTCACTGCCTTGAACCTAAAATCCCACACTTCCTCTTTTGACAGCTGCTTCAGCTCATTAAATGACCACAACGAGCAAGGTAAGTACTCTCAAGTGGAACCCCGCTGGCTTTAATTGCCTGCGGGATTCCCATCAGCGGGGCTTGCGCGCGCAGCCCCGCACGTCAGCGCGGTACCCGGAAGTGGCCGGGATTTCGTCGCGATCCGGTCACGTGACCGGATATCGGGATTTTCGGGGCCCCCTCACTGGAAACCCGCAGGAAACCCGACGCGAAAATCGAGCCCCATATGTGTGTGCCCTGCATCGCCCGTTTTCCGTCCAAAACATGGGCGCTGCGAATCGAATTTCTAGGCTAGCAGGTTGATCGTGTTTTCCCTTGTGAATACTTGGAAGTAGTATTAATTCCAAATATCTTCTATTTTATGTGCACCTTCAGTTTCAAGGCGATGTGCATCTTTTATGGTTTTCATCTCTTCTCTGGCTGCCCTCTTCCTGTTGCGGTATTGATGTCTAAAATTTAAATCGTCCCTCCACATCCCTTAATTTTAACGTTGCTATTGGTCAAAGGACATAAAACGTGTTAGATGATGTCATTCCATTAATTCAATATCATTTCAGTATGTGTGCCCCTATCTGGGATGTACTGAACCTCACCCATCACATATAGTGGGAAATCAGACGGGTATAAAAATAGTGAGGATGAGTTGGAGGATGTGTCGTGCGATTTCCTGCACCCGCCTGCCTCAGTTCCCTCAACACACTGGAAGATCTCAGCCAGGCCGGTTCTGGTTGGATGAATTAAGTATGGTCTTTCTCCTAAATATTTTATGATCTTTCCTCTGATCATCCTTTACAAAAGTCATCTGAAATTATTTAAAATTAAAGAAAGTTAGCCAGAAAAAAAAAAACAGAACTCGCTACTGCAAAGTAAAAAGTACAGCATTCGGGTGATCAATTTAAATAACTGATGAGGTACTGTACTTAAACTGCTTCCAAAATCCTGTTTGCATAAATACAAAATAGGAGCTGAAAAAAGCTTTGAATCAATGTCTGCATCAATCATTAATTTGTAATTCATTAAAACCAGTAAGTCTGCAGAAGAAATGATGTGAGCTAGGAAATCATCAATGCAGACTACATGCAAAAACAAGACGATATTAGGAGCCCCTCCCACCGAAACTATGGAAGGCACTTTGCCACAGTGGGGGAAAGAAGGGCCTTTGCCAAAATCTCCATTCTTCAGTTTTTGAATATCTGAGAAAGTTTTTTTAAAGAGAAAAAAACTTTTTTCTTTCCCATCCAGTTTTATGGGGTTGCTGAGCTTCCCAAGGTCCAGGATGTAATTGATGGCACCCACATTCCTTTTGAAACTCGAACAGAAAATGCCCTCAACTATGTCAACAGGAAGGGCTTCCATTCCCTTAATTTGCAAATTGTTTGTGACAACATGCAAAGAATATTTTTTTATTATCCGTTCATGGGATGTGGGCATCGCTGGCAAAGCCAGGATTTATTGCCCATTCCTAATTGCCCTTGAGAAGGTGGTGGTGAGCCACCTTTTTGAACCGCTGTAGTCCGTGTGGTGACGGGTCTCCCACAGTGCTGTTAGGTAGGGAGTTCCAGGATTTTGACCCAGCGACGATGAAGGAACGGCGATATATTTCCAAGTCGGGATGGTGTGTGACTTGGAGGGGAACGTGCAGGTGGTGTTGTTCCCATGTGCCTGCTGCCGTTGTCCTTCTAGGTGGTAGAGGTCGTGGGTTTGGGAGGCGCTGTCGAAGAAGCCTTGGCGAGTTGCTGCAGTGCATCCTGTGGATGGTACACACTGCAGCCACAGTGCGCCGGTGGTGAAGGGAGTGAATGTTTAGGTTGGTGGATGGGGTGCCAATCAAGCGGGCTGCTTTGTCCTGGATGGTGTCGAGCTTCTTGAGTGTTGTTGGAACTGCACTCATCCAGGCAAGTGGAGAGTATTCCATCACACTCCTGACTTGTGCCTTGTAGGTGGTGGAAAGGCTTTGGGGAGTCAGGTGGTGAGTCACTCGCTACAGAATACCCAGCCTCTGACCTGCTCTTGTAGCCACAGTATTTATGTGGCTGGTCCAGTTAAGTTTCTGGTCAATAGTGACACCCAAGATTATGATGATGGGGGATTCGGCGATGGTAATGCCGTTGAATGTCAAGGGGAGGTGGATGGACTCTCTCTTGTTGGAGATGGTCATTGCCTGGCACTAATGTTACTTGCCACTTACCAGCCCAAGCCTGGATGTTGTCCAGGTCTTGCTGCATGCAGGCACGGACTGCTTCATTATTTGAGGGGTTGCGAATGGAACTGAACACTGTGCAATCATCAGCGAACATCCCCATTTCTGACCTTATGATGGAGGGAAGGTCATTGATGACATCTACACATCAATGCCAGATATGTTGGAAGTTGTCATAATGCTTTCATCCTTCAAAATTCAGCCCTAACGGACATCTTCAAGGAAGAAAATCAGATCAACAGATGGCTTCAAGTGACAAAGTCTACCCATTTCTCCCATGGATAATGATCCATTAAGAACGGCCCAAACAGCTGCAGAGTTACACTACAATGAGGCATATGTACCTACAAGATTAGTCATTGAGACCTCAAAGGCATGCTTTCACTGCATAGACAGTAGGGAGTGGCTCTGCAGTATGCTTCAGATCATGCATCATGAGAGTTGTAGCTTGCTATGTCCTGCACAAATTTGCCATATAGAAAGGGCTGGACTTTGACATTGCTAGCAAGGAGACCCTAGCTTTGTTGGAGCCAGAACCACACGGAGGACAGCATCATGATGACCTGCACTGAGAGGAGTCCTCGGTAACTGCTGCAAGGGGCAACAGAGCACACCTCATCTCTGAAGCCTTCTCTTCTGTGTAACACCAGAGTCTTACCTCCTTCTCCCTCATTTTCAAATAAAGGAACATTCCCTCAGTCACTACCCATCTTACATCATGACAACACATCAGCCCTCATCACCTGTCAATGATGGCATGCCAATATCACCACGTGATTGAATGTCAGTATCAAATAATTTCACCATTTCTTGTATGACTTTAAACTCCATCAATAACAATGTATGATATCAGTACACATTCTATTTTATTACAATAAAGTCTAAAGAATAAAAAGTGAATACAAGAAAACATACTCTTTCCGAATACCATACTTCTCCTAGCTGCAATTGAAGGTCAGTATCGCAAGAGATGTTTGGCTGCACACCCTCTACAACTGGGGCATGGGACTGAGGTAGCACTCCTCTCATGGCAGCTGGTTCCTGGCAGGGAGAAGCTGCTGTTAGCATCTCTGGAGCTTGTTGCTGGGCAGACTGTTGTTGTCTCCCATATTCTATTGGTGTGGGGCTCTGAAAGGGAAGGCCGAATGCCTGGCGTGTGCTGCTGTCTTAAGAGATGACAGTATCAAGCAGATCGACTTCAGCCATTGCCATACCACTGGGCCCTGGATCCATGTTCCCACTGATCAGCAGGATGGGTGGTCTAATGGTAGCTATCAGATTCTAAAAGCACCGAGAGACAGCAGCATGCATCGTGGTCACTTATGATCTGGAAGCCTCTATGCAGGGTGCTGTCTAGTCTCTCCACCATTACAATCTGTGGGCTTGTGCGGTGCTTCACAGGGATGCTGTGCCTTCAGCTGTCTAGGCCCTAGGCTCTGGAATTCCTTCCATAAACCTCTTTGCCTCTCTACCTCTCTCCTCCTTTACGACGCTGCTTAAACCTTATCCCATTGACCAAGCCTTTGGTCACTTGTTCTAATGTCTCCATTTTTGGCCCAGTGTCATTTTTTGTCTGATTAAGCTCCTGTGAAATGCCTGGCGACGTTTTACTACGTTAAAAGGTGCTATATAAATGCAAGTTGTTGTTGTGGTTGTTGTACAGGGCACCGTTAATGATTGACCTGCCAGCTTGGCTCACTGGTGAAAACTTGAGGAGTAAACTTGTTACTGTGGACTAGAATTCTTCCCGCTCAACCTTAGATAGGGGATTGGTTTACAGAGCTAACAGGTAGAGTGTTTCTAGGTGAACAAGCAGCAGGCAGCTTCACAGTACTTTGAATTGGTGAACTGTGCAGTTTTCGATGGTTAAACTCCAGTACACATTTAGGAGTGCCTAAGACTTGATTCTGCTGATCTAAGCCTAAGCTATCTGGAGTTAGGTAAGTGGGGAGTGTCACTACAGGGAGAAATTGTGCACTCCGCATCCAGTAAACAGTATAGGCATTGCCTTTTCCGTAGCTTAGTTTGGAGACTTTTAAATATGTTTATGGTTTTCCGAGTGTTGGACACCTGACTGACTAAGAAATAAATTTGCACAGTGTTGTCTGCTTCACTGCTTTCACCTCAGGTTAAATATCCAGCTCACAGCTAGGTTGACAATGCCTCTCATCAATTTACAGACCTGGAACAGGGGTCGCACAGTTTAATCATTGGATAAAGGACAACAATTAATCAGCTTTCTGTTTAAGAAAAGATCATATTCAATTTATCACAATGTAATTAGCAGTCAAAATACATTCTGACTTCTTTGAATGGGTACGAATGCATGATACAATGAAAGTGATAGCCCATGGCCCCTTCATAAATGTTTATTCTCCGATATTCGTACTTGTGACTGATCTCGTGTAGGAATACCAATTAATTAATGTGAGTGGCTATAATAGCAACACCGTTTAGAGTGAAGCCTTTCTCATTTTCCAATCTGGGTTTCTCCAAATGGCTCATTGAATTCATCCAGTAAGTAGATAAGTTATATAGGCCAAGAAATTCTTAGATTTCATCCACTGTATGTCGGCATCAGTTCAGACAGTAGTATCTATGCAACAATTAGGCCTCAGCACCCTGGATTAGGGAAAGGAAAATCAGTTCGGGTTGCCCATGCCTGATTGTTATTCAGCAAATCCTGCTAGAAGTGTGTGTGCATACATCAGGTGATTTCACATTTAGACTCATCTGCCACACCTCTGCAGTCAAATTGTCTGCCAACAATCACTGTCAAGGTTCACATATAAAGTATGGCCACTTGGAAAAGGTACTGGGCAGCGAGTGGCAACTTTTAAATCATACCTCAGCAAGGATCCAACACCTTCAGGAGAGGCAGTTGGAGCCAAAATGGTGAGAAAGTAAGAATAAGAAATCACAGCTGTTTGAATATTTCAGTACCACTTTATTACCCAACTCAGACAGTCAAGTTCCTGCTATGGTGAAACCAACATAAGTTTAAACCTGGACATAGAGCTGGACTTTCATAAAAATGGCTATGCAAATGTATAAAATGGGTCTGATCAGAAAGATCCTCGACTTCTTTGTGGAAGCAATAATCCAAGTTGACTGCAGTAAACCCTATGATGTGTACTTAGAACTTTCCAAAATCAATTGGTGATGTTCTGCATATAATTACATAAAAATGACAATATGAAAACAGGCCTTTTGGCCCGAACAGTCCATGGTGGTGTTTATTCTTGATGTGGAGATGCCGGTGATGGACTGGGGTTGACAAATGTAAGGAATCTTACAACACCAGGTTATAGTCCAACTGTTTTTATTCTTGACATAAGCAGCAGGTGTCAGCCGCAGCTCAGTGGTAGCACTCTCACCTCTGAATCAGAGATTGTGGTTTCAAACCCCATTCCAGAGATTTGAGTACATAATCTAGGCTGACACTTCAGTGCAGTACTGAGGGTGTAAAATGTTAAACTGAGGCCCCATCTGCCCTCTCAGGTGAATGGCACTATTTCGAAGAGGTGTCCTGGTCAATATTTATCCCTCAACCAAACATCACTAAAACAGATTATCTGGTCATTATCTCATTGTTGTTTGTGGAACCTTGTTGAGCACCAATTGGCTGCCACGTTTCCGACATTGCAACAGTGACTACACTTCAAAAGTACTTAATTGATTGTAAAGTGCTTTGGGGCGTTCTGATGTAGTGAAAGGCACTATATAAATGCAAGTCTTTCTTTTTCCTAATCCCATGCACCCACTCTGTTTCCATATCCGTTTATTCCACTTTCCTTCAAACACCTATCTAATCTATTGTTAAATGTTAACTTACATCAGGACTTTCCTCAGTGCTGCTTTACACACATGAACAGGTTTCCGCCACTCTTGACAAAGCTATAGCAGCAGAGCGGAAGCAGCTTCAAGGCTTTCCCAGCTAAGGTCTTTAGCTTCAATCACTAACTTGTGTAGTGCATTCTAAGCCTCACAAGCCTGTATAAAAAAAAGTTTTTCCTGCTCTTTTGTTCCAAACAATCTTACATCCATGTCCCCTCACTCTAGACCCCTCAATCACTGCAGATAGTCTGTTTCTATCTTCTCTGCCACATCCCTTCATAATTTTAAATACATCTATCAAATCAACATTTAATCTCCTCTGTTCTAATGGAAACAGCCCCACTTGGGCCATATTGATAATCAAAAATCACAGAACTCCCATCGTCACTCTCAGAAGTATGACTATTCACCCATCCAATACCTTTATCCTAGTGGCAACACAAAGTTTAGATACAAGGCCCCCAATTGCTGCATGTTCAATTTGTTACAACTAGTGTCAATGAGAGTAACTTTCAAATCAAGCGGCACTTACTCACCAATAACCTGCTCACCGATGCTCAGTTTGGGTTCCGCCAGGACCACTCGGCTCCAGACCTCATTACAGCCTTGGTCCAAACATGGACAAAAGAGCTGAATTCCAGAGGTGAGGTGAGAGTGACTGCCCTTGACATCAAGGCAGCATTTGACCAAGTGTGGCACCAAGGAGCCCTAGTAAAATTGAAGTCCATGGGAATCAGGGGGAAAACTCTCCAGTGGCTGGAGTCATACCTAGCACAAAGGAAGATGGTAGTGGTTGTTGGAGGCCAATCATCTCAGCCCCAGGGCATTGCTGCAGGAGTTCCTCAGGGCAGTGTCCTAGGCCCAACCATCTTCAGCTGCTTCATCAATGACCTTCCCTCCATCATAAGGTCAGAAATGGGGATGTTCGCTGATGACTGCACAGTGTTCAGTTCCATTCACAACCCCTCAGATAATGAAGCAGTCCGAGCCCGCATGCAGCAAGACCTGGACAACATCCAGGCTTGGGCTCATAAGTGGCAAGTAACATTCGCGCCAGATAAGTGCCAGGCAATGACCATCTCCAACAAGAGAGAGTCTAACCACCTCCCCTTGACATTCAACGGCATTACCATCGCCGAATCCCCCACCAGCAACATCCTGGGGGTCACCATTGACCAGAAACTGAACTGGACCAGCCATATAAATACTGTGGCTACGAGAGCAGGTCAGAGGCTGGGTATTCTGCAGCGAGTGACTCACCTCCTGACTCCCCAAAGCCTTTCCACCATCTACAAGGCACAAGTCAGGAGTGTGATGGAATACTCTCCACTTGCCTGGATGAGTGCAGCTCCAACAACACTCAAGAAGCTCGACACCATCCAAGATAAAGCAGCCCGCTTGATTGGCACCCCATCCACCACCCTAAATATTCACTCCCTTCACCACCGGCGCACTGTGGCTGCAGTGTGCACCATCCACAGGATGCACTGCAGCAACTCGCCAAGGCTTCATCGACAGCACCTCCCAAACCCGCGACCTCTACCACCTATAAGGACAAGAGCAGCAGGCACATGGGAACAACACCACCTGCACGTTCCCCTCCAAGTCACACACCATCCCGACTTGGAAATATATCGCCGTTCCTTCATCGTCGCTGGGTCAAAATCCTGGAACTCCCTTCCTAACAGCACTGTGGGAGAACCGTCACCACACGGACTGCAGCGGTTCAAGAAGGCGGCTCACCACCACCTTCTCGAGGGCAATTAGGGATGGGCAATAAATGCTGGCCTCGTCAGCGACGCCCACATCCCATGAACGAATAAAAAAAAATTTTAAAAATCGGCAGGGACGTGAAACTGACTATCGGATTGGACACCTGTTATTCCCCCTGCCTGATTTTCCTCTCCACTGACTTCAGTCTGTAAGTATCCTATGATCTGCAGAACAGCAGTGTTAACAGAGTTAATTATCTTGGCATGTCAGAGCACGGATGAGAATTGCTGATAAGAGAAGCAGTCAAAATAATCATTTCTTCCACTACCGTGGTGATACTTCAAAATCTTCCTGTTCATTCACCTCACTAACACCAGATATGGCCTGGAGTAAAATTGTCACTTTTTGATTTAACTGAGCAACTGAGGAATGCTGCACAAGTTTATGACTTTAACAAGGCCTTAAATACTTTGGAAAAGTTACTAAAAGAATTCTATGTGAGACAAATGTTAAAGTTTGTAAGAAGCATGAAAGCCATTCCAACCTCAGCATTGATTGCAGATGCTGATTAACCCCATTAGCCTCTGATAGTAGGCATATTTAAGTTTTAATGGACCAATTTGATGGACAGTGGCCCAATTACTGCAATTGTTCATGCAATGATAACAGAAGCACTTCCTGTGGCACTGACAATTTTATGGGTTGGTAGGTGAAAAAGCAGCATTATGGATAGCCTACTGCAGGCACAACCATACGGCTGTAGCTGAAAATGTTACCGCGTGTTTTGGGAAGTGTGGGTCCTGGAAACCAGCACCAAAATCAGCTCCATGCATTACTTGCCCATTTTGGTATTTGAAGTCTGGAGAGATGTATAAATAGAACTGGAAAAATGTGCACTGGTTTCCAGCAGTACTACCTCCTTGAGCTACATCTATTAAGTCACACTTAAATATGGCTTGCTTCATGTTTGGCTTTCATATTAACATATCACCCTTCCCTAAACTGCAATGAAATGGTATAGTTACAAAGACTAAAACATTTCATTAGTATAAACACAGAGGGGGAGATAGTTGTGTCCTTGTGGTCAGCGGGTGGGCGGAGATGACCAGGGACCCGTGCAATATATCAGGTCACCCTTCATTAATATGCGGTAGGCAAGCTGGCAGCACAAAACGTGCTCCCCACGAGCATAAGGTTTTGAGGTAGGAAATCTGGTGTTGCAACCACTTCCCAAGGGCCTGCAGCAACTGCTTAAAGGGGAGGTGCATTTTTTTGTGCGGCACAAAGAGAAACAATACTGTTGAGCAGCAGGGAACAGGAGTTCAGAACCTATGGCAGCAATTGCAAGCACTTTCAAATCCTTTAAGGTGAAAAATCTCAATCTACTGCAAGAAAAATGATAGATTAGGTGAATGGCAAAACTGTGGAAAATGGAATTCAATGTAGACAAATGTGAGGTCATCCACTTTGGATCAAAAAATGATAGAACAGGGTATTTACTAAATGGTAAAAAGTTAAAAACAGTGGATATCCAAAGGGACTTAGGGGTTCAGGTACATAGATCATTGAAGTGTCATGAACAGGTACAGAAAATAATCAAGAAGGCTAATGGAATGCTGGCCTTTATATCTAGAGGACTAGAGTACAAGGGGGCAGAAGTTATGCTGCAGCTATACAAAACCTTGGTTAAACCACACCTGGAGTACTGTGAGCAGTTCTGGGCACCGCACCTTCAGAAGGACATACTGGCCTTGGAGGGAGTGCAGCATAGGTTTACTAGAATGATACCTGGACTTCAAGGGTTAAGTTATGAGGAGAGATTACACAAATTGGGGTTGTATTCTCTGGAGTTTAGAAGGTTAAGGGGTGATCTGATTGAAGTTTATAAGATATTAAGGGGAACAGATAGGGTGGATAGAGAGAAACTATTTCCACTGGTTGGGGATTCTATCAGTAGAAGGCACAGTCTAAAAATTAGAGCCAGGCCTTTCAGGAGTGAGATTAGAAAACATTTCTACACACAAATGGTGGTAGAAGATTGGAACTCTCTTCCGCAAACGGCAATTGATACTAGCTCAATTTAAATCTGAGATAGATATCTTTTTGGCAACCAAAGGTATTAAGGGATATGGGCCAAAGGCAGGTATATGGAGTTAGATCACAGATCAGCCATGATCTTATCAAATGGCGGAGCAGGCACGAGGGGCTGAATGGCCTACTCCTGTTCCTATGTTCCTAAAAATGTCTTCCAAAATCTTTACCTGAGAGCAGCTGAGGATCCTTTTAAATAACACTCCAGATAACCACCTTGTACCACCCATTGTTGGTGAATGGGAGAAGGAACTGGCATTAGTCAGGTGGTGAGTGAGTAAAGAATATTGGGATCTAAGTGACATCACGCAATCCCTATTTACATGTGTTCATGAGCCTCCCATCATGTTTTAGATAGGAGCTCTGGCTGTCCAGCCTCACCTCCACCTGAAAATCAAACTGCATGTAAAAAGCAGCAGTACGTGGTTGGCTTTATTTTCAGGCCACTAACTCCCAATTTTTGACAGCAAACAGGGGCCTTAACAAGATGAAAATTGTCCTTGTGGCCTTGCAGGTAAACCATACACCTTATATGCTGCAAAAAAAATGACTTCACAAAATGCCCTTCGAGGCCTGATTTTAACTCGGGGTGTGCGGGGACCGGGGCAAATGGCAAGCTCGCATCCCCCGCCCCTTAGGTCCAGAGAGCTTTTAACTCCCGGGCCTCATTTAAATGCTGGCCGTGAATCTCCTGCCCAAACCTGGTGGGAATCACTACCTGGCCGACAGATGGGAACATGGCATAAATGCAGAGGAAAGGCTGCTACCTCGATTTTAACCCCCCTCCTGCATCATTCTAGTTAGGCAAAGGGAGGGCGGAGTTTAAAAAAAAATCGATCAAGAATAGGTTTCCGTCTAATTTCCTCAAGTATTGGGTCATTAAGTAATATTGGATTGGATATTTCAGTTTACAGTAAACGTACAAAGTGTTTTGAATTATTTTTTAATCTGCTGACATTGGCTACCAGCAGCTAAAAACTTTATAACAGCTGCTGTTAGCAACGCCTCACTGCCAGCAGAGCAGAATAAAGTAATCAGTTGACTCAGTAAAATTACTGAGCTATCTCCTAATATTTCCAATTTCAACGGAGATGAATTGAACTAGAGGTTGGCCTTATTCGACCACTGCTGTTTTTAGCAATCCATCACTTCTACAAGATAGCTGCAGTCCTGTCTTCAGTGGAGCAGGAATCCAGCTGTGTTCAACAGCATTCATCATGAAATACAAAAAATTATGACTTTATAAAAAAGTATGTACGTGATTCATATGTGACAAAAATATGTATCTTAATCCACATGGCATGTAGACAAAAGTAATTCATGGCCCTTCAGCCCATTTAATCTCATTCGTTCAGAATACCAACCCTACCACCTTTCCATTTCTTAAATGAGTCCAGTATCCTGCCTATCAGAGATAAATAAAGAGTTAGGGTCTGGCATGTCCATGTTGGCCTAATTTGCCCCTTATATGGTGAAGCAAATTACTTGTTGCAAATAAACCACTAGAAAATATCTATTATGAATATGTTACATTACAATTGCCAACATGATAAATAGATGTTACGGCAGTGAAATGTGATTTATAGTTGTACAAGTCAGGTTGACTGGATAATTTACGAGTCTCAGAAGGGCATATATTTTACAAATTTACAGATGATGAACAGAAAAAAAAGCTATGCTTAAATGTTCTCCGGCTATGGTGCTTGGGGGGTTGAGAAAAAGAAATACCATTTCTTGACCTTGGATTTAGCTTTGACTGAAATACAGGAGGTTCACATCAAGCTGATATAAACAGTGTGATGCACATCTCCTGCTGAGGAGAAAAAAATTCTGCACGTGTCAGAGAAAAAAAAATCTAATACTTCCCATTACATCAACTGAATCAGGGCTGACAATTATAAACCCTGGGAGTCCAAATTCAATTTGAGGCTAAACCTACCTGCTGGCAATTTATATTAGAAATCTGTTTATTTTAAGATTAATATCCTGTTTGCTATTAAAGACAAAACAAACAAACAGTCATTCTTCTCCTCCATAATCATAATTTTTGAAAAAAATAGCGTTCTGAATTAATTCGCACTTTGAACATTGCTATTGCTCCAAGAGGGAGTGCAGCGAAGGTTCACCAGACTGATCCCTGGGATGGCAGGACTGTCACGTGAGGAGAGATTGGGTCGACTCGGCCTGTATTCACTCGAGCTTAGAAGAACGAGAGGGGATCTCATTGAAACATAAAATTCTGACAGGGATAGACAGACTGAATGCTGGAAGGATGTTTCCCCTGGCTGGGGGTGTCCAGAGGGGTCACAGTCTCAGGATACGGGGTAGGACATTTAGGACTGAGATGAGGAGAAATTGCTTTACTCAAAGGGTGGTGAACCTGTGGAATTCTCTACCACTGAAGGCTGTGGAGGCCAAGTCACTGAATATATTTAAGAAGGAACTAGATAGATTTCTAGACACGGAAGGCATGAAGAGGTATGGGGAGAGAGCCGGAATATGGTGTTGAGAATCAGCCATGATCATATTGGATGGCGGAGCAGGCTTGAAGGGCCTAATGGCCTACTCCTGCTCCTATTTTCTAACGTTCCTAAGAGGATTTTGTAGCTGAGTTGTGCTACCCATTTTTGTTGATATTTTAGCTTTGCAATGAATGTGAAGTAAACTTAGGTGCAAAGGCACCAAACTGACAATGCTTTGCATTTTAGCAATCAGTGTGGAGTACCTCATGGCAATAATCTCACATATCATCTTCTTTGGGCTAAATGCAGTACAACTGCAACCAGTGTGAAGCAACATTTGAAAGTTTCTTTGCAACTGGTTGAATTGGCTGGGAGATGTTATATTTTTTCTTCCCCCCTTCTCCTATTATGACTAGGTTCTGTGTACAGTTCTACCCTCTGGCACTTTGCATAAGTGTCTATTCTACATGTGTGAGCCTTGACAATCAGGCAGGATTTTCCACCAATTTATGTAAATTTTCCAGTATCTTTCAGGTGGGTGGAAAATTGGCCGGTGATCCATCTCTGCCCATTTCTGCACTAGTAACGACCCTCAAGCATCACTTCCACTGGACAATGAAAGCACCTGCCCAGATAGGGACGGATATATTCAAATAAAGTACGAATGACATCATACAATCTGTCCATTATTACCACCTTAGTAAGGCTAGACACTACTCATGCCAGCATTTTACTGCTAGGGCTGATAGGGATGGGGCTAAAATTGAAATAGTCCACTCCAGTGAAATTGAGCACAGAGCAATCAATGCACTATCCCTCACCATTAGATTTTTTCAGGAAACAAAGAGGCCCCACATTTCTCAGATGGCAACCACCCCCTCAAGGCATAGCAGACCTCCCTGCACAGGTTAAAGCACCACCAGGAACCACCAAAATAAGGTGCATAAGGCTGATCAAGAGATTTCTGGAGTCAGTGGTGGGACAGACAGGTGGAAATTCTCACGTTGAGAGTTAGCAGGGAATTCTACCTTGGCAGGGGGCAACACAGCCAAATCCAATCCTGTCCTCACACAATGTTCATAGAATCTTCCAGCAGGTATTACTGGAAGCAATGAGGAGCAGGAACACTCGTCAATCTCTCACACCAAACCCAGGGCCACTGAGTCTAATTGCAGAGCCCCAACCACAGCTGAGAGCAGCTAACTCAGCCCAAACTGGGTATTGAACCCAGGATTTTCCTGGTCTGTGTTACTCAGCTATTACTGCTTAAACCTGCTGACTCATTGTAAAAACCTGGGAACTTTTTAAAAGTTCATTTTAACCTTCTTAATTATCAAAAGTCGACTGTACTGTTGGCAATTTTTGAGCATGTGTAAAATTCAAATGGCCTTTGGACTCGTGAGTAGCAGTATAACCTGAGTCTGCCAGCTTTGCATCAATCTAAGTATGTATCAGTCTCAAACCAATACCTTCGTATAACTTAGCCCCATAGGAAAACAAAGCCATTTTAGGAAGTAACTGAAGGATATGAATGTGGCTCCCAAACAATATTCTATGTGATGGAACAATCAAATTCTCACAACAGCGCTCTCCAATAATTTCTGGGGTAGATTTTCAAACTTTACGCCTGGGTGTAAAACTGATGTTGCAGATTGGCTGCCCCTTATAAAAACTACCCGATTTACATTTCCATTGAAATCAATGGCAGTTTACACGTGGGCGACAAGTTGGAAATCTACCCCCCTCTTTCTGCTACGTTAGCAGAGGCATTAAGCTATTAATTTTAAACTTTGCAATACCTCCAATAAAGTCACGGAGAGGGGAATTTCAGAAAAATGCTTTAAGTGTTATCAACTGAGGCACAAGGGAAGCAATTTTTAGCTAGGCTCAGTTGGTAGCACTCTTGCTCCGGAGTTAGAAGTAAAAAGGAAAGAGCTTACATTTATATAGCACCTTTCACATTCTCAGGGTGTCCCAATCACTCCACAGCTAATGAATTTGCTTTTGAAATATAATTGCTGTTATTATGCCAACAAATACAGCAGCCAATTTTGCACATAACAAGGTTCCACAAACAGCAAATAAATGGCCAGTTATTCTGTTTTGGTGGTGTAGATTGAGGGATAAATATTGATGAAGGTTGTGGTTTCAACCCCACTATGGACTTAAATACATCATTTAAATTGATACTTCAGTGCAGTACTGAGGAAGTGATGCATTGTCAGAGGTGTCATCTTTCAGACAAGATGTTAAAGCAGATCGTATCCGTCTACAAAACAGGGACTACACTTCAAAAGTACTTCATTGGCTATGAAGTGCTTCGGGATGTCCTGAGGATGTGAAAGGTGCTATATAATTGCAACATCTTTCTTTCTTCTTTACTCTATTAAATTTAAAAGATCCCATGGCATTATTCAAAGACGAGCAAAAAGTTATCCTGGTGTTTTGGCCAACATTTTCCTTAAAGTAACACCACCAAAAACAGATCATTTGGTCAATCATTCCTTTGCTGTTTGTGAATCCTTGTCAGGTGCTGTGTTTGCCCACATAACAGTGACTGTACTTCAAAAATAATCCATTGGAAAATCCTGAGGATGTGAAAGGTTTTCAATAAATGCAAATGCTTTCTTTCTCTTTCTGTCCAAGCCTTGAGGTGCAGAGAAGGGCCACAAGCCTGATCACTAGCATTAGAGAACTCACTCATGAAGGTTAGAAAAGTTAGACCATTTAGTCTTGTAAGGAGGTAAATAATAGTGAACAGAGACACATTATGTGGAATAGAACACGTCAATATAAGCATTATTTTAATGACTGCAGATCAAGGGAACATAGGTACAACTGGTAAAAGGCAAGTTCAGGACTGATGTCAAGAAGCATTACTTCACAAAATGATTAATACCTTGAACGATCTTCCGACTAGAGTCAAAAACTCTGGAGTCATTCAGAAGCTTCTTAGATGCTGTGAGGGGCATTTTTCAACTGCCGGCCACCAATTTCTTACCTGAAAAGCGGCTGGCTGGCTGGGAGCACCTCGGTCACTCCATTGATACCTAAGGCCCACTTGTTTCAGTCAGGCCTGTAAATGGATGAACTGCCCACCTGCCAGTTTCCAGCAGGATGCTTAAATATGCGAATTGAGATCCTACACTGGTTGTAGGAACCCGATTGCAATTTTCAGGAACAAATGGTTGGAGCATGCGCCATGCTTACTCCGCCTATTTGTGCTAGGTGTTGAGCGGTATAACTAGCGGTCCTTAAAAAGGAGGCTGCTGAAAAAACAGCTGAAGAAATTTTCAACTTATATTTTTGTGGGGCCAGGAGGAGCAGGTGTGCCTTCCTCCCCAAGCCCCCCCAGAATTCACACAGCTGACAAGCTGCAGTGGTGTTAGATTAGGCAGGTATATATTTGAAGATCGTATCAGTGTGCATGTAATAAATCAGGGAATTATTGTACATTACTGTATGAATCATAACTCTGCAACCACAGGCTGGTTATGTTAAAGTAATCAGCAGCAGAGGTATGTATTTCAAAGCCCACTAGAGACATCTGGAGATCAGCAGCAGCCCATCTCATGTTAAGTGCAGTCTCCTCTACATGAGGAAGATCAAACGCAGACTGGGTGCTCACTTTGCTGAACACCTCCGATCTGTCCGCAAGCGTGACCCTGAACCTGCTGGTCACTTGCTATTTTAATTCCACATCCCACTCCTACTCTGACCTCTCTGTCCTCAGCCTCTTACACTGTTCCAATGAAGCTCAACGTAAGCTCGAGGAACAGCTCCTCATCTTTCGTTTAGGCACTTTACAACCTTCCGGACTTAACATTGATTTCAATAACTTCAGATTATAACCACTGCTCCTATTTTTTCGGTCAGCTAGTGCTGGTAATGGTTCTGCTGCCATCATTTACAGCTACTTCTGATCAATTTTTTGTTTCTTAACCTGCCCCATTACCACCTTCCTTGCACCATCATCCCTTTTGTTATTTAATCACTCCTGCCCTCTACCTTATGAGACCTTCCCTTTTGTTCTTTCCTCCCCCCCTTTCCCTGGTTCCGTACTTGCTCAAAAACTTTAACTCTTTTAAAGTCTTCCAGTTCTGATGAAAGGTCTTCGACCTGAAACGTTAACTCTGTTCCTTTCTCCACAGATGCTGCCTGACTTGCTGAGCTTCTCCAGCATTTTCTGTTTTTATTTCAGATTTCCAGCATCCGCAGTATTTTGCTTTTGATTTCATGTTTAAGTGGGTTGAGCACTCTATCATACAAGCCATTGTCCAGGCAATTTAAATTATCAGCATACTAATGCCATTAAGTCATCTCGTGTAGATGCTCGGCCATTGTTCTGGCAAGGCCAACACATTAGGCCGGCGCCGACCAGTCCAGGAGCCTTTTGTTCTGCTGATGGGCCACTCATTGTCAATCAAATCGGAGCTGGGAGGAGTAGTCAGGTAACCACATGACTCCCGCTGCTAAAAAGGTATAAAGACCTAACACAGCAGACCATCAGGGTCGAGGATCCCTCCAGCAAGGCAGACAGTGGCTAGGGGGAATGGAACGGCTGGCACCTGATGGCTGTAAGGATATGATAGCAGAAGTCTGCAAGAGGAATGGATGCCATGGAATCAATGAGGGTGGGGGCTGTGAGGATTGCGAGAGACCAGGTGTGAGTTCGACCCAGAGTGGAAGTGGGTAATATACCACCAGTTTCCGCCCTGTAATCTGCTGCTTGAATAATACTACGGGTATTTAACTGTTCCTCACATTAAAGTACTTGCCACCGTAACCAATTTGGGTTGACTCAAATCTTTTGGAGCAGGGGCTCTTTGAGACAGTGTCGGTGTTCCTGTCAATAATGGGGTGCCAGTTTGGTGCCTGCAGTTTGCCGGCGGCATTTAAATGAGGCCCGAACCGAAAAATGGTTTGGACCTCCCAACCCCAACTTTGGGTGGGCATTGTGGTCACTCCACCCACTTCATGCTCATTTTGGGTAGAAGTCAAAGATCTCCCCCCATAGCTTTATATGATATAGGTGGCCTTCCTCATCTGGACTTTTCCATGCGATGAATTCTTTGGCATGCTCTTTTAATTGAAGCATACAAATTAGTTATTAAATAGCTAATTATTAAAACAAAGTACAATCCTAATATCCTTGCTGTAGTAATTAGTAATGTGATGCATGTCTAATGTCTCAGTTGGGATCTTTAAAGAAGGATAAATGAGGTCTTTTTTGATCAATGTAGCTATATGAGATTATCGTAGAAAGGAAATGAGATGCAAGAGTGTGGGTGGTATAATAAAGGGATTTGTTGAGTCTCAGCTCAGTACATCAATCTAATATAGATTTACGCATTCAGTTCCAATAATAACTTCTTGCGGTGGGATGTTATTAAGTGAATATTGGCATTTATGAAAGAAGATGATTAGCTAATCATCATCATTGTTTTGTCAAAAGTTATTCTTTACTAAGACTGAAAAGTATAAGCACTTTAAAAAAAAATTGAATGTGAAATGGATCAGATTGATTGGTAGGTCACTTGGAAAAAAGATATTGTGGCTTAAATGTACAGTTATTTCAGAACCTGTTGTGAGTTGTTAGTGTGTTCAGATAATCTCTGGCCCTCCACACAAGTAAGAGTTTTGGGATGAACCAGAATCTCCAAATCATGAAACTACCAGTGTTAGTGTAATAGCAGTGTTTTAGGCAGAACCATTTAATTAATAATAATTTGTAGGTTAAATATTGGACTTTATTTCTTTCAGCACGGTTAGAAGCTACTGTATTAGATGGCTTCAATATGATAATTGTAAACAATTTTACAACACCAAGTTATAGTCCAGCAATTTTATTTTAAATTCACAAGCTTTCGGAGGCTTCCCCCTTATCAGGCAGCCTCGGCAGTGAAAATTGTGTCTATTCTCTTAAATTATAATAGCTTTGGTTTTTAAATATTTTTATCCTGGGGGTATGTGATGGTGCCTTAATATTCTCTATGGCTTCATATGAGGCACCATTTGTCCCTCTCCTTAGGTTTGCAACAAACATTTTGAAAATCTTAACGGGGGAAATTAAAAGTCAAAAGTACTTACCTCAAGGCATCATGGAGCTGACTTGCTTTCCCCCTGCCACCCTATTACACCAGTGCAAGTCAGGTGGTGTGTGTTTAACACGTGTCTAACATGTGAAAAAGAAAATCGGGCAGCCGATTCGCCATCACCTGTTTGAACTACCGCCCAAGACCAATTTCACCTCATTGAATGTCATCCGTTGATTATATAAATCAAGGCTGCAAGAGACAGGATGCTCTGATTTTCACAAACTTCCAGCTTAAATTAAGGTTGGAATCCACTGTTAAGATTGATATTAATTGACATTATATAATCAAGCTGATCTTTCACTTGTCTCAGTACATATTTACATATTATCAAAATAAAACAAGATCATGTTGAGGATATCAAAATGTTAATAAACAGTGCATTCTCTCTCCTGGAGCATATCATAGCTTTCTGAAAATGCATTAATAGCATGATATATATAGACTTTGAAAACACCACTTTATAATTGTCATGTAATTAGCTTGAAAAGAATTTGTAATCTTCTGTGTTTCAAACTTTTGAGATTATTGGGCTGGATTTTGTTGGAGTGTGCCCAGTTAGACTTTTGTGCACGTTTAGGTTTTAAATTTTTTGCCCAGAGTTACTGGAAGTGCGAACTGGTAACGGCACAGCGAAGGACCGCGGTGAACAACAGGACCAACAGTGTATCTCCTTAACCAATGAGAAACAAATGGAGGAAGGACTGAGAAGGGCGTGAATTCAACATCCAGTCAAGTACAGATAGAGAAGTAAAGAGGGAACGAAAGATTGGATTAAGAGAGAAAAAAGAAGAGGAATGAGACTCCACACATTTAATTGTTTACTTTCTGCACCGTGATTATTGATGGGGGATGAGAACTTCCTCTTTTGCTGATGCTCATGCGCACTGCGCTGGGCCCTCCTTGCTGCCGTTCACTGAAAAGCACGGTCAAGGGCCCGAAGGCCGAGCAGGAAATGCAACCGATGCAGGGAGCCACAAGTGGAGCAGGAGCCTGGAGGGGGATAACAGGAATCTGGAGGAGAGTGGAGAGCAGAGCACGGTGGGGGATGGGGATGGGGGACGGGGGTGGGGGACAAGAGAGGGAGGACGTGGGTCCAGATGGGGAGATGGATTGATTTCTCAGAAAGCTTGGCGCATGCGTGGCAAGTGAAGTCATCTGGCAGCCCAAAATCTGGATGTTAGGACACGGTGTCACTCTTCACTTGAATGTAAAAAGTGACCCCGCCCCCACTTTCCACCCAATAAACCTGAAAACAATCCATAACCCACACACAATGCCCCATCCGTCACTGCAGCTCTCTCCCAGAGTGTTTAGTTTGACAGAGTGATTAATGACAGTGTGGGTACTTCCGGTATTCGATTGACCCGTGACATCATCCTTCTGCGCGTGCTCCAGGCCACCCGATGACATCACTCAGTGCATGCTAAAAACCTACGGCTCCACTCATGATGTCACTTCCAGTTACGTCACCCTCACTCGGTCTCGAATGAATTGCGCCCTCACTAAACCAACCTTGCAGCTCAAATTATGTAAAAGAGTCAATGCAGTGGATTTGTCAAATTCAGCTGCAGAAACGGTTACAGCCCCGCGCATGACCTTGCAGTGCCCGTTCATGGGGCCATATGTTTGAAGGGGCCCACAAGTCAATTGCTGGGTTGGCCTGGCATGGAGTGTTTGAGTCAAAGCAAGGTGGGAGGTTGCTCAATGTGGAGGCCTCACTCCTTCGGTAGACAGGGAAATTGCGAGGGAGTTTTTAAACAGATCCTGTTGATGGTGTGCCATGCGTGACTCCAGGTTCACAACGACTGGCACAAATTGGTGCCAAGCAGCCCTCTATAGAGTGGGGCCTGGTTTGTCAGACTGGCCAGTCCTCGTAGCTACTTAATTCACCTGCTTGTCTGTTTGGTCAGCCCTAAACCAGAGAAGTAGCTACTGTGCTGCTCCTCTCCCTAACCACAGAACTAGTTTTGTGACTCCTCACTGAGTTCTCTTAGTGCATGACACTTCAACAATTACCACCCACCTCCAGCTGGGCAAGGGCCAAAATTCTGAGAATCGCAGTAAACCTTTACAATGACAACAACCAGCTCGACGAGGTGTAGGGAAACATTGCACTACTGAAAAGCAGCACAATCTTATGATGCACCAGTCAGTTGGTTGTCCTTTGCATCTCACAAAAGGTGCTGAATGCTTAGGGAAAGAAACATCTGAGCAGCCTGGTGCCTCCAGAAGGACCCTTCCTGTGCATGATCCACCCATCCTATCATCTTGTTTACTCAAGCAGCAGCTCAGATACACCCATTCCGGGAGATGGTATTACTGACACAGATCAGCAGTGAGCATAAGGAGCTGGGAGGCAACTTTAAGGAGACATCTGCCGCTCCCCAGGTGACATAAGCACGAGACCTCAGCTGAGGATTCCAAGACCAAGATCTCAGGGGTCTAGGGTGATAAAGATCAATGATTCAGGAGCACTGGTCTCACATGCAGGCAGTGGAGAGTCTCTCTCATGGTGCTGATGACGGGATAATTAGAGGAGTCCAGAACGCACATCTGCAATGCAATGAGGGAGGCAGGACATGAAGTGAGGAAGACCCTCATGACTGGTAGTCCAGGAGATCAATGGAGCCGCCAGCCAGACATTAGCAGGAGGATATAAGAGCGGTTGTCATTTCTGTATAGGCAACAGTTACAGCTTCCATAGATCGCAGTCTTACAAAGTAGCCTTGACTGCTCAGAAACTGCAGTTTCAATATGGTAGCGGTGACTCTCTGTCAAATCTGTGTTCCAGAAATCACACTGTTGTGTGCTTGCATTTAGCCAACCCTTCCCCTGTTCATTTGATTCCAGTGGGTGTGCAGCCAGCAGAATGATCAGGGCCACAGGAGAGAAATCATGGCAGAAATTGGAGGTGGCCAGTTCTGGTGCGGAGTTTTGGCTGAGGTGCCCTGCCCCACTCCACTTGCTAGAACACCACTCAGAAGTGGGTGGTTTTCATAATGAAAGTCCAGGCTTTTATGTCAGAGGAAGTTGTGAACAGACTGCAGCTCAGACCACACCTTGACTCCCTTGTGCAGCGCTGGTCACTGAGGCACAAGGGAGCTCCTGATGTGCTGTGGCTGGTACAGAGAAAAGCCACCAGGAGGATTGCTAGTATAGGAGAAAACAACAGATTCAAATATAGGAATGATCAAGAAATCATTCTTCAGACAAAGAGGGATCAACACTTGATTCAAGATGAGCCAAATGGCCTTGCTCATCCATAGTTATCTTGTGATCTCTTTCTTTGAATGAAAAGAGAAGGAGCAATGGACAGAGGATAAGCAGCATTCATAGATACACATAACCCAACTGGCAGAGCAGCTGTAGGAGTGAAGAGGAGGCACTGTGCAGTTTGTGTTGCCTGCAATTCCCAACTATCGCCCGTATTACAAAAGGCACTGAGAGTTAAATTGGTTAACTCCCAAATCCGGGCACGGGCATCGCGGTGTGCAATTAGCCCATGCCCAATGGTACCTATGCAGCCAGCACGTTAGATTGGTCCAACTTCATTTACCTGATTGACGTGCAGCGTGGAACCCTAGCTGTGTTCCTCTCTCCATTTCTCACCAGCAGATGGGGCCCCAAATCTCGGGTGAGTTGCTCTCACCTCTTAAAGGCAACGGGTAACTCTTATTTACAAAAAAAAAGATGAGCCCACAGGGAGAGCAGACATCGCACACATAAAACACAGATGCAGATCCCGTCCCTATGTTTACAAACTGATGAGTTATGTTAAAACATTGAATAAAGGTTGCACACTACTAAATCCCACATCCTCCAATCTGCCCGCCAGACCTCACCAATCTGACTTTGTACCAGTCCTGCGAGAGTGTGTGCACCAAAGTTCTCTGCTGATGCACTAGCAGCCTTGGTGCAAGAGGTGGACAGAAGGAGGGGCATCCTATATCCGCAGGAGGTCCTCCAGACAAATGCTCCCGAGGCAGTATGGGACGAAGTCAATGCCAGGCGCATAGCACCATGAACATGGATGTAGTGCAGGAAGCAGTTCAATGCTTTGACATGAGTGGTTCAGGTGAGTGAGGTCAACTGTCAAGTGGCCTCTCCTACCAACTGCACCACTAGCCGCATCCACTGCTCCACACACTACACCCCTCATCACCCACATACCAACAAACTCTTTCAATCAGTACTCAACTCTTCCAATCAGATGCTTCCTCTCACCCATCATCACTGTTGCAAGCTGCACACCCACAAGTCGCAGGTCACACACACTGGCAGCTATTCAAACATGACAGGCACATCACCCAAACATCCTGCAGGACACTCACCGAAACACGTCCCACTTTCTTGCAGGAGAAGGTGGTGCACAAAAGGAGGCACCAAGTGGCAGTGGCATTTAGCCCCTCGAGACTGTTCTGCCATTCAATAAGATCATGGCTGATCTGTAACCTAACTCCATATGTGGCTCCATATCCCTTAATACCATTGGTTAACAAACATCTATCAATCTCAGACTTAAAATTAACAATTGAGTTAGCATCACCTATCATTTGCAGAAGAGAGTTTCAAACTTCTCCCACCCTTTGTGTAGAAGCATTTCCTAACTTCACTTCTGCAAGTCCTGGCTCTAAATGTTAGGCTATGTCCCCTAGTCCTAGTATTCAAGTATAGGAAACCTCCAAAAACAGGTACAAATGTATTGGCAGCCAGAAGCAATAATCCAGCAACTAGCCTGTAAATCCTGCATGGTCCCTTTAAATAGCACTGGTTGTGGGGGGGAGGGTTCCTCCAGGCTGGCTAGGACGTATTCAGGTGTTTGTGGTTGAGTGCATTGGCTGCAGTGTTAAGTGCCAAAATGGTGTGTATGCCTTTAAATTAGCGTTGCACACTGATCTAACACATTCTCCTTACTTTACATGCTGCTGGCTTCCATTATCTGCATCTGCGCAAACCCCTTCACCAAAATGGCGTCCAGCGCACGTCATGCAAGCAGCATGCGGGTGCATCCCGGATGCCATTTTGGAACTTCGGGAGGCCGTACCACCAAAACAACCGGCCAAATTTCTAGCCCACTGTGCTTTATCTGCAGCTGTGGAGTAAAAGGCAATGCTGCTGTCCATTGGCCCCATACCCGTCTGCCATCTTTCCCATAACTCCACTTTTGAACCTCTCCAATCAGGTTTCAGCCCGAATCAAAGTCAATAGTGACATCCTCTGTGACAGTGGCCATGGTGCACTATCCCTCCTCATCTTTATTTCAGTAGTTTTTAAACACGATTGACCTCATCATCCTTCAATGCCTCTCCCCCTTTGTCCTGCTGAGTGGGAATGCTCTTGCTTTGTTCCACTGTTACCTATCAAGTCATATCCAGAGAATCTTCTGCAATGGGTTCTCTTCCTGCCCCATTATCTCGAGTCCCCCATGGATCTATCCTTGGCCCAATCCTATTTCTCATCTACATGCTGCCCCTTGACGACATCATCTGAAAACATGACATCAGGTTCCACATGTATACTGACAACACCCAGCTCTACCTCATCACCTCTCGACCCCTCCACTGCCTCTTTGTTGTCATGATGCGGAGATGCCGGTGATGGACTGGGGTTGACAAATGTAAGGAATCTTACAACACCAGGTTATAGTCCAACTGTTTTATTTGAAAAACAGTTTTCTTCGTTTTCAAACAATTTTCTTTGTTGTCAGACTGCTTGTCCAACATCCAATCTTAGATGAACTCCAAATTCCTTCAACTAAATATTGGGAAGATCAAAGACATGGTCTTTGGCCCCTGCCACAAACTCCATTCCCACGCTACTGATCCCCCCCACCCCGACCACCGTCTCAAGCAGAAACAGACTATTCGCAACCTCGGCATCCTATTTGACACTGAGCTGAGCTTCTCATCCCATATCCTCTCCATCACAGAGACCACCTATTTCCACTGCCACATCATTGCCCATCTCCGCCCCTGCCTCAGCACATCTGCTGAATACCTCATCTATGTCTTTGTTACCTCTGGACTCGAGCATTCCAATGCTGTCCTCCCATCTTCCACCCTCCATAAACTTGTACAAGCATGTACCACAACTCGCAGCAAGTCCCATTCTCCCATAACCTGTGTTCACTGACCTACATTGGTGGACTAGGAACCAACACCTTGATCTTAAAATTCTTATCCTCATTTTCAAATCCCTCCGTGGCCTCACCCCTTTCTCTCTGAACTCAGTAGTGTAGGCGCCGTGTGTTCCCTGAACTAGAGTGTTAGCACTATGCCATGTCTGAACTCTAGCTTGCCTGACAATGACTGGATCAAATTACACATTCTAGACAAAGCGTTGGGTAAGTATTGTCCTCCCACTGCCTCTTGGTGAGAAGAAGAAATTTGCGTATTCGCACTAGTGGTGTCAATAGACACAGCCTACTTTCTAGGCAAGAGATTAATTGGCAGAAATTAATTATCACATTGCTAAGGGTACTTATGCTAATAATTACAAGACTTAACTGTGGCAATTTTAATGGGCAATTAATGTGCAAATGCAGCGACTTCATGAAAATCACAGAGGTTAAGCACGAGGTGCCATTTTCATTAAGCTAACAGCAGAGAGGCGCAATTCGTCCAGCTTTGTGGCTATTTGCAATTCATGGGGTATCTCTTCCTCGTTACAAGTTGCTGGCCGATTTGCACATTGATAACGGCGTGCGTCATTCAGACACCATTATTTCTTCAGCAAAATCTGGCCCGATATCAGTTTCACCGCAGTCTTCAAGACTGTATCTTTAATTCTCATTATCTTTTGTGATTTGACTTTGTTCTAATTAAGGACTAACAGACCACATTGGAGCTCTTGTTTTTTTTAAAAACTTGTTTGAGACTCACCTTATAATGAATTCAAATTAAGGTGGAAAGCCTGAATTAATATAGAGCAGTGTTTTAGCCTTTTAGCTTTGCTGCTCTCAAAACTATTGCTTATGAGAAAGATGAGTTTCATAATGAATATCTTCAGCCTTTCATTTGCCAAAGGTTGTAACACTATGCCCCACTGAGTCATCTCTCACAAGACTGTTTATATTATTCCACTCCAAATTAAATTTAAAGCTCTGATGGGTTCACCTCCTTAATGACCCATTTTTCAAATTAATTTCTTTGCTGCCTTTCTTGTTTGTGTTGTGCAAATTTCAACCAAGACTCATTCTCCCAGGCAGACATTCACTGTTCATCCTCTTCAACCTGCTTTCTCAGAAATTATAGGGTTATCAATTTTTTTTCCAGCAATACAAGTGAGAAGGACATTTTCCAAGGTATAAAGTCAAAATCTGAACACAAAACTTTTCAAAATGCATTCATTCTTGATGTAGTCAGTGTAGGAGGCAGACATTCTGTATCAGGGGAAATGAATTAATTTTGGAATCAGTGTCAGCATCAAGCAATCCCAGATAGGGATAGTGTGAGCCAGATGCAAAATAAAGTTCTCTCTGCTCGGCCCAGCAATATACAGTGTGCATCTGGAAGTCACGGGAAGCACAGCCACAATTTTAAAGATACACTGGTGGCGGGCAAGGTACCTCACTGCTAGAGCAGACTTGGAAACATTACTCCTAGGTCTTAATCCAAAACCTTGGATCGAGTTATATAACAAATTAGGTTATACTGGATCACATGCATGCAGCACACTGACAAATTGGACGAGCTTTATTAGAGGTGTGCAATTCTACCCACCTGATTTCCTTCTATGTGCTATTCCCATGTAATCCAATACACCCAGGTACAAGAACAGAACAATCTGCCCCACTAGGTATTATTGGTTATAACGCCTGTATATTTTATACAATAGTAATACATTGTATAACACTTCCATTATTATCCTCCTATTCACTGCAAGCAATGCCCCAGATGATCCACTAATATTAAATCATGAAAGTTTTTGTCTGGTTCACTGAGTTAGTGATTGCTATTTCCTTTAAAATCGAAATTGTATTTTGTGCTATTTAACTCTAGGGCTGATTTTCCTGTGGCCCATGGAAATTATGTACAATGCGTGGGCAGAACACAAAGCAGCATCGTGCCTGACATCAGTAATGTGTGCCCGGATTTCATCTCAGCCTAATCTGCATGGATGGACGCTGAGGCCTCCAATTGGGTACATTGATAACCCAGGAAATAAAAGTGGAGCTGTAGGTCTTAAAGGGCTACATATGCTTAAAGGGGCAGGTGCATCTTGTGCCTTAGGGAAACCTGTGGAGAAAACAGTGAACCCTGAGCCTGTGAACATTTTTCAAGTCCAAAATTGCATGGGAATATCCTGGAGTGCAGCTGTGAACTTATGTGCCAACAGACAGTTTTACAATTGACAGTGCCAAGGTGGAAGATTTGGCTGGACTGAAGAAAAACAGTTCCAAATCATTATAATGCCAAAGAGGGTAGGTCACATAAGGGCACGCTGATTTGATGAAAAGTCCATTGAGCTGCTGCTGCAGCAAGTAGAGCAAATGAGGGATGCCCTATTTCCCTGTTATGGCAGGAAGGTCCTGAAGTATGCTGGGCATGGCAAGAGATGGCTTAGGTGATCACAGCAGGACCAGCACCAAGAAAAGGACATGGTGCAGGGCCAGAAATATTTTAATGACCCCAGCAGGAGAGGGAAAGTAAATGTGAATCTTTACACAGATGTAAGATGGTTTGTTATCAGTCACTGTCCTTTGTTTGCTGATAAAATATTTTAATAAGTGTGGTGCAGTCTCATTCCCACTTGGGAATGACACTCTGCTCATAAGCCAGACACTCCACATAAGCCAACGCACAGATATAATGTGAGAAAGAGCAAGAACTTAGCACCACATTCACAACTTACTTTAATGCAAAAGGAAATGGAAGGTGCCCCAGTGCTGCATATATTTATGAAAGCACAATATTTCTCTGCAGGTGGAGATATTTAACAGGAGGTAGAATTAACAGTTACTGAAGGACCTGCTACAGTTCAGGAAGTCACCCTAAAGAGCTCCACAAAGGCAACTTAGAGATAAAAGTCCATTGTTCTTCCTTCTCTCCCAATCCAGGTCAATGTATCTGAAAATACCACTTGTCCAGACCTTTCCATGCAGATGACAGTAGATGATGGAAGCCCATGATGAAAAAATTTGCATTTTTTAATGCTTTTCACATCCTCAATGTGTGTACAGGGTGTGCCCAGGTGAACAGCAGAAATAGAGCCCAACAGTAAGGATGTGGGCAGTGAAAAAGCATTGATTGCAGGCATCAGGCAAATCCATGAAGGAACCAGAATACTTGTGACGTTTCCTCCACCTGAGGCACAAGGAACAGTGCAGCCAGCTCCTTCTCACAGTAGGTACATCAGAGTATAGAGACAGTTCCAAAGTGCTTCAGAGCAAATAAACTACTTTGGCAGTGAAGTCACTGTTATAATGCAACTGTGATTTTCTTCTTTTTCCTCTATGTAGAGGGAGAGGTTAGGATCAGGAATACACTGCCTAAAATCTGCTTCCACCACCCTTTCAATCTCAACTTTCAAAAAAGGAATTAGATAAATACTTAAAAGGAACAATGTGCAGAGCTATGGGGAAAGAGCAGGGGAGTGAGACTAAATGGATAGCTCTCTCAAAGCCAGCAGAGGCACGATGAGCTGAATGACCTCCTTCTGTGCTGTATGATTCTATACAGTCTTCAAAAAGGAACAGCAATCAGGCCAGATTTTCCATAGTATCTGTTGGAAGTAACTTGTCTGGCACCCAGTCACAATTTCAAGACTTGGCATGCAGCAGGCCTGTTACACTCATGGGATATCCAGATTGAGATAGAGAAGATGAAGGGATCATTGAGGTTGAATCACTGACTGAAAAGCAGGAACAGGAAGGGAAAGAAGGAGACCCCTCATTGTCAGAGGAGGTGGTTTCCTCCAACAGCTGCACAGGCAGTGAATCCAGATCCCCATGGTTCCTGCATTCAAAAGAAGGACATTTTCAGAGCAAGATAAATTGTTTCACTCATTGGGTGATGAGCCCAGTAGCTTCTGCACTATGGTGGTAAGTGTGGAGGAGTCCACATCCTGCATGCGAGATACTGATGGACAATAATGAAAGTAAGCAGACATTCTTGATAGTGGCAGCATCTCATAGCTGAGGCCTTGTTACCAATCTGTGGCTCCCTCATGAGCATTTGGCTGCTGCAGTACAGGTCTTCAGCTTTAATGTGGCAGCAGAGGTAACTCAACAGGGAGGGAAATTGTGTGGCATGCATCCCACCAATCCTGTCATGGAGTTTGACAACCCTCAGACTCAGAAGAAATGGATTGTTGGAGCAGACTAGAGGTTGGAATAGTCTCCAGAAGGCTCCATCAGTATCAGGCCATGTTGGACCGAGTGGTCTCCATGCTCTGCACAATTCCTTGAGACAAGTTGGAGCTGGACTCCTCCGTGCTCCATGGCATTGTGTGCAAGCTTCTGGCAGGCTGCCCAGTGAGTGAACCTAGTATTTCCTGGTATATGCCCATGTGCCTTTTTTGGTAGTCTGGGCCCCTCGAAGTCAGCATCTGAATCCTCTGTAGAAGATCTAGTATGTGACCTTGCCCTCCAGCCAGCACCTATGGTGTCCAATCCCCTTGCCCTAGTTCCTACACATGCCTGGTAAGTCACCACATGTAGACACCTCCTATAACCTAGCCTCTAAAGTCAGCATGGTGCCAGTATCTGAGCTGATGTTTGAAAGTCAGATCAAGTAACAGTATATCTTCCTTAAGCCTGGCCTCCTCTTCCTCCACCTGCACAGGGACTGCTGCATTCTCAGCACCTGTAGAGGGGGACAAGGGATGAAAAGAAAGAAAAAAAAAGAATCTGCAGCCTGTCAGGTTAGAGATAGAAGACAGAAGGGGCAAAGAGGATTAGGTACGAAGAAGAATCTGCTGCTGTCTCCTCCAGCGTTGCCAGGCACCACAGCCTTGACTTTGCCCCTGCCCATGATGGCAAGCCCACTTCCTTTGAAGGGGGTGGGGGTGGGGGAAAGAGGGTGTGCTTTTGGGCTCTTCCTCCTCTGGTGCCCACCTGCTGTCATATGCAACCTTCTCCTGCAAGAAAGGAAGGAAGTATGTTAGTGAAAGTTTTGCATGATGTTTGAAGAATGTTCCTATCATGCTGGAATAGCTGATAGCCTGTGCATGGTGACAGTTGTGGGTAAGTGCAATAATGGTGTGTGGCAGTTTGAGGAGAAGGAGGTGTGATCTAATTGCAGGAAAGTGAAGGGAAGCAAGGGAGGGGAATTGGGTGATTAGTGAGGCTGTAAGTGGCCTTCCTTTCTTGCACCTCCTCAGCTAACTTATCACATGCTGTAAGCAGAATGTAAGAACATGCTGTAAGCAGAATGTAAGAGCACAGTATTCTTATCTTAAATACAATGATCTCACTAGAGTTGTTCCAGCATTCACAGCCATGTCTTTGTGCTAGGCTTCTGGCATTCATATACTCTGCAGTTTGTTCCCACCTGGAGGGCTGTGAACCTGGGGGGATAAAAGATGTCCCTCTTCCTGTCCTATGCCGGCACCAGGGCCTCCAAGTAGCATTGGAAAATCTTGGTGCCCTCAGTATTTGCTTCAGCCATATCTTGCTCTAGAACTGTTTCCATGATATCAGCCAGAATACACCTTCCTTTAAAAAGGAGGTGGCTACCTTAAGTGGTCATAGATGCCCAATATCCATTCCCCCTACAACCATGCAGCCAGAGTAGCACAGATAGCACTGGCTGTGTGCCTGACTCATGATAATGATCAAGCAACATGAATATTATATGCTGCCTGAGCCAATTGCAACAGGCACATGCAATGACCCCTGTGCACCCCACCCCCTATGCCCAATTCAGATTCCTAGGTCTATGTATGTCAGACACCCAGCTACCCAAAGGAAAAAAAATAGAAATTCCAATCTCCATTGGGTGCTTGTTATTAAAGTAACTTTAAAAAAGTCATTTACATACAGATGAATGAAAACTACCATAAATCCCACTTCTCAAATCAAATCCATCACCCAAGTACCAAATTTTATGAGGCATCTGCTTGTCAATCATTGGTCCCATACTGTCAAATCATGAATAAAGATTAACTACTGGAAAATGACTTCAGCACCCTGAGATTCTCAATGTCTGAGCCTCATCCAGTACCACTGATGTGGAAGCTTTTGACATTTTAATATTCCATAATAAGGATGAGGCAAGAGCCACATTTGTAATTTTATGTGGTATAATAAAACTTGCAATATGGACCAAGGTACAATTTACTGGGCTCCTGAAACACATTGAATTTCTGGTAATTATATTTATACAGCATTCTTTGAATCCCTAAATATGCATATTCAATAATAACAGAAGTAGGTGCACATGATGGATTTCAGGCACAATTTATTGAAATAAAAATTATGAAAGTTTTCCATAATGCTCATTCAACCCCAACTCCTACAATATCATTTCTAATCCCTTTTCTCCTTTATTTAAACACATAACACAATTTTGTTGGAGAATTCTCATTTCTCAACTACTGTTATGACATTTACCTCTAAGAAAATAAGAATTTGATTTGGGTCTAGGAACATTAGAAATATCAAGTATACTGATGAGGCCACCAGAGAATGATATATAGATATATAGATACACAATGAGTTAGTTGAGGAGGTACAACAAAGGAAGGCAGCTGCTGTTTTTGGAGTACTGGCCACCCTCCTGTGAGGACAGAGGTGCAAGCTGCATGTAGCGAGTGGTTGAGAGAGTACAGATAGTCTCCCCAGGAGAGAATGAGGAAGAGGTTTTCTGGTATCTAGTGAAGTACCAAGGTAAATATACACTTTCATACATTCTTTTTCTTTGTCCATGAAAGGCATGGTCCCCATGGAAATGGCACTTTTCATCCTCAGGGAGACACTATACCAGGAGCATTTAACCTTTTTCATTGCACTCTTGTTTACAGCAGAGTAAAACAAACAACTTGCATTTCTATAGCACCTGTCACAGAATCCCATCAACTTGTAACCTCCTTCATGCAACAAATAGTCCATGGCCAGTTCACACATCAAAACACTTGCCTTTTAATTCACACCACAGTACCTTTGGCAATATCCAGTACACTTTCCCACTCCACAGTACCTTTTCAGTGGCTCACAGCTACCTATCAACTCCTTAAGCCTAGTCCCCTAAAGTCCCATCTTCCAGGACTCTGGTCAAGGGGTTCTCCTCTACAGCCCTTGACCTGTCCCTTTTATCTCTCATCTGACTGGGGAAGGTCTTCATGCACTCCAGCATTAATTACCTTTTAAAGGTGAGGTCTCTTTAAAGGGCCATACCCTTCCTCTTAAAGGGAAGGTCTCCTTAAAAGGGCCATACCCTTATTCGGGGATCAAGGCTCTCCCTTACTCTGCTACATGCCTTTAACGTAGTAATACGTTCCGAGGCAATTCACAGGTGCGTTATTCAACAAAATTTGACTCCAAGCCACATAAGGAAGTATTAGGACAGGTGACCAAAAGCTAGGTTAAAGAGGTAGGTTTTAAGGAGTGTCTTAAAGGAGGAGAGGTAGAGAGGCGGAGAGATTTAAGGAGGGAATTCCAGAACTTAGGGCCTAGGCAGCTGAAGGCATAGCAGCCAATGGTGGAGCGATTAAAATCGGGGACGTGCCAGGGGCAAGAATTGGAGGAGAGCAGTGATTTCGGAGGGTTGTCGGACTGGAGGACATTACAGAGACAGGGAGAGGCGAGGCCATGGGGGGATTTGAAAACAAGGATGAGAATTTTAAAATTCCCAGACCTTGGAGCCAATGTAGGTCAGTGAGCACAGCGGTGATGGGAGAATGGGACTTGGTGCGAGTTAAGATACAGGCAGCAAAGTTTTGGGTGAGCTCAGATTTATGGAGGGTGGAAGATGGGAGGCCAGCCAGGAGAGCATTGGAATAGTCAAGTCTAGAGGTAACAAAGGCATGGATGAGCGTTTCAGCAGCAGATGAGCTGAGGCAGGGTCAGAGATGGGTGATGTTACAGAGATGGAATTAGGTGCTCTTGGTGATGGAGCAGATATATGGTCGGAAGCTCATCTCAGGGTCAAATAGGATGCCAAGGTTGCAAATTGTCTAGTTCAGCCTCAGACAGTGGCCAGGGAGAGGGATGGAGTCGGTAGCTAGGGAACTGAGTTTGCGGCAGGAACCAAAGACAATGGTTTCGGTCTTCGCAATATTTATTTGGAGGAAATTTTTGCTCATCCAGTACTGGATGTCGGACAAGCAATGTGACAAATGAGAGACGGTGGAGGGGTCGAGGGAGGTGTTGAGAGGTAGAGTTGGGTGTCGTCAGTGTAAATGTGGAATCTGCCGTTCTGTTTTTGGAAAATGTCACCAAGAGGCAACATGTAGGTGAGAAATAGGAGGGGACCAAGAATAAATCTTTGGGGGACTCCAGTGGTAATGGTGCTGGAGCAGGAAGAGAAGCCATTGCAGGTGATTCTCTGGCTATGACTGGATAGATAAGAATGGGACCAGGTGAGAGCAGACCCACCCAGCTGATCAATGGAGCAGAGGCATTGGAGGAGGATGGTGTGGTCATCCATGTCAAAGGCTGCAGACAGGTCGAGAAAGATAAGGAGGAATAGTTAACCACGGTCACGGTCGCGGTCACATAGGATGTCATTTGTGACTTTGATAAGGGCCGTTTCAGTGCTGTGGAAGGGGTGGAAACCTGATGGAGGGATTCAAACATGGAGTTGCGGGAAAGATGGGCACAGATTTTGAAGGCAACAAAATGTTCAAGGACTTTGGAGAGGAAAGGGAGGTTGGAGAGGTGGTGATAGTTTGCAAGGACATAGGGGTCAAGAGTGGGTTTTTTGAGGAGGGGGGGTGACGATGGCAGATTTGAAGGGAGAGGGAACCATTAACAATATCAGCTAACATGGGAAGAAAGGGAAGTTGGGTGGTCAGCAGTTTGGTTGGAATAGAATCGAGGGTGCAGGAGGTGGGTCTCATGGTCAAGATGAGCTTGGAGAGGGCATAAGGGGAGATAAGAGAGAAACTAGAGAAAGATGCAAGTTCAGTTCTAGGGAAGGGGGGATCCATAGGGGAAGTTTGGCTTGGAGGGCAGGGGGAAGGGAGGGAAGTGGCAGAGGCTGCTGAACAGATGTTCTCAATCTTAGTGACAAAGAAGTCCATGAGCCCCTTGCACCTTTCATTGGAGGTGAGGATAGAGGGGCAGGGAGAGAGGTTTAGAAAGACGGTTTGTAGTGGAGAAGAGAAGCTGAGGGTTATCTTTGCATTTCAGGATGATCCTGGAATAGTGAGCAATTCTGGCAGAAGAGAGCAGGACCCAATAGTGCTTTATGTGATCCAGCCAGATAAATGGCTAAACCAGTTGTCTGCCATAAACCTTCAAGTCTGCTTCCCTTGGACTTAAGGGAGCAGAGATGAGGACCGTACCAGGGGCAACCATCAAGGTGAGAGAGAGTAATGGTTTTAAAGGGAACGAGGGCATCAAAGGTGGAGGTGAGGGTGTGATTGAGCAGATCAGAAGCTGAGGAAATGGATTTGTGAAAGGTAGGTCGTGCCTGACAAACCTGATTGAATTTTTTGAAGAGGTGTCTAAAGTAGTAGACAGGGGAATGTCAATGGATGTTATTTATATTGACTTCCAGAAGGCATTTGATAAGGTCCTACGTAAGAGACTGTTAGCTAAGATAGAAGCCCATGGAATAGAGGGAAAAGTACGGACTTGGTTAGGAAGTTGACTGAGCGAAAGGCGACAGAGAGTAGGAATAATGGGTAGGTACTCACATTGGCAGGATGTGACTAGTGGAGTCCCGCAGGGATCTGTCTTGGGGCCTCAATTATTCACAATATTTATTAACGACTTAGATGAAGGCATAGAAAGTCTCATATCTAAGTTTGCCGATGACACAAAGATTGGTGGCATTGTAAGCAGTGTAGATGAAAACACAAAATTACAAAGCAATATTGATAGATTAGGTGAATGGGCAAAACTGTGGCAAATGGAATTCAATGTAGACAAATGTGAGGTCATCCACTTTGAATCAAAAAAGGATAGAACAGGGTACTTTCTAAATGGTAAAAAGTTAAAAACAGTGGATGTCCAAAGGGACTTAAGGGTTCAGGTACATAGATCATTGAAGTGTCATGAACAGGTGCAGAAAATAATCAAGAAGGCTGGCCTTTATATCTAGAGGACTAGAATACAAGGGGGCAGAAGTTATGCTGCAGCTATACAAAACCCTGGGTAGACCGCACCTGGAGTACTGTGAGCAGTTCTGGGCACTGCACCTTCGGAAGGACATATTGGCCTTGGAGGGAGTGCAGCATAGGTTTACTAGAATGATACCCGGACTTCAAGGGTTAAGTTACGAGGAGAGATTACACAAATTGGGGCTGTATTCTCTGGAGTTTCGAAGGTTAAGGGGTGATCTGATTGAAGTTTATAAGATATTAAGGGGAACGGATAGGGTGGATAGAGAGAAACTATTTCCGCTGGTTAGGGATTCTAGGTGTAGGGGGCACAGTCTAAAAATTAGAGCCAGACCTTTCAGGAGTGAGATTAGAAAACATTTCTGCACACAAAAGGTGGTAGAAGTTTGGAACTCTCTTCCGCAAACAGCAATTGATACTAGCTCAATTGCTAAATTTAAATCTGAGATAGATAGCTTTTTGGCAACCAAAGGTATTAAGGGATATGGGCCAAAGGCAGGTATATGGAGTTAGATCACAGATCAGCCATGATCTTATCAAATGGCGGAGCAGGCACGAGGGGCTGAATGGCCTACTCCTGTTCCTATGTTCCTATAAATGTCGTGGTGAATGGAGGGCCAGTTTGGAATTTGAACGTGCAGTTGTAACTGATTAAAGGGCACAATTGCACAGTGATACCTTGCAGGAAAATTTTTTAATTCCACTCGCAAAGAGTACTGCTTGCAAAAATACCATGCTAGCAAAGTTGCAACGTTTTAGCCCTGGAAGAGAGGTCGTCTGGGCACAGTGGTGCTGTTTGCAGGGGGTTCCAATAATCTTCATTACTGTGTTATGCTTACAGGCCAAGGCTGCAGTCAACTACAATAAGACTACTTGATAGGTGGGGGAACCAGCTATCTTTAAGCAGCTGGCATCACCTGAGAAGCTAGTCCTACCTTTTTCGGCAGTGCAACTGCAGAGGGTATTGGTGAGAGCAAGTTTGAAGGCACAGTGCCATCAGCTAGCAAGTATTTTCCATTTATTATGACCCTTCATGCCCTTACTCATGTGTCACCTTTTGGCTCAGTTGGTAGGTTCAAGTCCCATTTCGGTATTGGTGGTGCCATTTTTTCAGATGAGAGGTTAAAACGAGGCCCCATCTACCCTCTCAGGTGATGTAAAAGATCCCATGGCACTATTCCAAGAAGAGCAGGGATGTTCTCCCTGGTGCTCTGGTGAATATTTATCCTTCAACCAACACCTAAAGCAGATGATCAGGTCATTTACTTCATTGCTGTTTGTGGAACTTTGCTGTGCACAAATTGGCTGCAGTGTATCTTAAATTACAACAGTATCTACACTTCAGAAAGTACTTTGTTGGGTGTATAGCACTTTGGGACATCCTGAGGTCATGAAGGGCATGATATAAATGCAAGTCTTTCTTTCTTTCTTACTACTTTCTTAATTTTCATTTTATTTAAATGGCAGCATGATGCCTTATAATCGTACCTGTTTGAAGACCATGCTCATTTCAAGCAGTCAGAGGGGATCTATGCAATATCACCCAGGATGCCTCCACGCATGCATTCATTTTCAGTAGAACTGGGGAATTCATCCAATTGGACATGACAGCAAGGCTGCAACATGATAGGGCCTTCCAGTTTTACCATATTGCTAGCTTCTCCAAAGTGCAGGGTTCAATCATTGGTGCCCACATACCATTGCGAACTTCTACGATTAACTCCCTCAATTTTAGAGGATTACGGGGGGCAGAGAGGAAAGAGATAATTGGACATGAAGATTCCTGGGGAGGTGGCATTTCCTGCTTTGAAGGCAGAAAAGCATGGAGGACAGCATCAGGAAGACAATCACTTGGAGAACTCCTCAGTGACAGTTGCAAAAGATCATCAGAACTCTTCTTATATGAATAAATGAAAATGACGGACAGTAAAAGACTTACAGCTCCATCCAGCTTGTGCCATTCAGTTATGATGCCTCATCCATCACAATACATACCATTCTCACCCAACCAGAGCGACGTAATCTCCTGGGAGAGGTAAAATACCAGATAAAAACCCAGACCAATTAGGGGAAAAAAAATCTGGAGAATTCCTCTCCGACCCCCTTAGGAGATTGAAACTGGTCCAGGAGATCATAATGGCCATTATTTATGTTATCAATGAAGTTTTCTATCTGTTTAACAGTGACTACCTTTATTATCACTACCATAACTCCTTCGCCTTGCCGTCACATAAATTACAAATCTTCAATCCAGTACCCATCTAAGAACATCAATCACATCACGTCATGTCAGGTCATGTCATGTCATGTCACGTTACGTCACATCACGTCACGTCACGTCACGAGATATCTTTTGCTCCACATAACTATGAAAATCTTTATCATCTGATTGAATAAATCAGCACAAATTAAGTGCACCCTTTCTTGGTATGACTATAATCTCCATGAAGAGCAGAACACAACAGAAGTGTAATGCTCTTTTAATAAAGGAACTCAAAACTGAACATAAGCCACCTTATTCTTTCCTCAAATGTGTTCCAATGAGTTTCTAAATGCAAGCTTTTTTCTCCTCTTCTACTATTTCTCCTAAGTGCAACCTCAGGGCCAGTATTGCAAGAAATAGTTTGCAGCTCTTGTAATACAAAGGTTCATGATATTGAGGTGGCCCTCCTCTCAGGGCAGCTTGCTCCTAGGAGAATGTAGCTCTGGCTGCATCTTTAGAGCCAGTGCCTGGGCAGCCTGGTATTGCCTACTATGTGCCATTTGCGCGATTCCTCTCAGGGAAAAGCCTGGATACCTGGCATGAATGAGAAACAGCAGCCTCATGCAGCGCACCTCCAGGGCCCTGGATCTGAGTCCCCACTGATCAGCAGGCTGACTGGTCTAATGGTAGTTCTCAGATCCTGAAAACTCTGACAGACAGCAATCTGCATCCCAGGCCCAGGTTCTGAAAGCTAGTACAAAGGGTGCCTTTGATCTGTCCCCTACTTCCATTGGAGCTGTAGGCTGTGCTCCTGTGGAACAGGAAGCATCAACTGGTCGCTGGCAGCTTCTGCAATGAGGGGGATATGTCACAAATTCCAGTGAAGCTGCCATTACTTTCATTGCTGCCTGTAACAAAGATAAAGCATCCCTGATAACCTTCCTCAAATGAGGGCTGTTGATTCCAGAGTGACAGCTGTTAGTTGCCACTCATTCTTGCAGACTGACCTCAGAGCCTACACATAGGAGCAATGCTCCTTGAACGTGTTTCTTTTCAGACGAGTACCCATGTGATCTGGGTTCCACAATTCTGAAGCCATAGGCTGCCTTCTCCTCAGCCTTAAACTGAAATCAAAACTCACTCACCAAAAATTGGCCCCAGTTAAAATCAGGGTCTCTGTGCTTGTATGTTTCAACACTTGTGTAGAGCCCAGTATGTCAGTGAAACTTTCAATGTTACTGAAAAGCTGTGCCCAACCGGCTCTTTACTAATATTAGACACATAAAATGGGGTAAAGTTATTTTGCAGCTGGTTTGAAGCCCAAACAATGGGAGACTAGATCCTCCGGGTGGCTTCACTCCACTTGCCAAAATTATAAGCAGCAGCATGTCAATGGCCAAGGATTTCCTTGGAGCTCCTGCAGCTCCGCGGCCATAACTTTGCTGGAAGTGTGGCGGAAACACTGTTTACGGGCATAAAAGAGATTTCCGTCGCAGTTATGGTGAAGTTATGGTGACGGAGTAGGAACGGCTCTGAGGAAATTCCTTGAAAATCCAATGACATCCAGCTACAGTTATACTGTCATTTCTACATTGTTGCAACATAAAACAATGCTGCATCAACAGAAACTACAGTATGCTTTACCCAAAAGCTAATGGAAATGTGTCCTTTGAAATCCTCATTGTAAACAGAATTTAAATATTGCAGGAACACTTGATTCTGACCTGAATGATACCATTGTTTTCATCCTCTGTTATTTTCGTTCCTTCAGTATTAATCTTTTGACATCTGTGCTTGCAGTGATAACAGTTGCCAGTTCCCTTATGGGTCTGCACTGAAGGAAAAGTCTTGACCTCAGAATTGTTTGTTGTCAAAATTGTTTGAGTAATGTTGGGATGAATGATGTGTTTGTACCAGTCCTTCTGGTTTTAACTAATCACAGCATTTCTACACTTCAAGCAATATACAGCGTCCCTGAACAAACCAGTTCCTGTTAAGTTCTTTCAATAGCCCCTGATGGAAGCAGATGACAGGTTGCTGTTATTTTATTGAATAGACCAATGTGGCAAAGACTAATGAATCTGTCAGCAATGTGTAACACTTTCCATGAGTCAGCAAAGGTGAGTGGATGTGAAGGTGACATTTCTTACAGTGGGAAGAAGATGCAGCCCTCTACTCTATCTTCTCCATTAGAGGAAGGGCTAGAGAATTTCCATCTGTTGTGGAAACCTTGTTCAATTTAGTGGAATAGGTGCAGCCTGATACTCAGCTCTCATAATAGTTGATCAGAGCACCCATTATGCTGGAAAGTCATTTGCTTTACAGATCCTAAAACATTAGGCATCATATACAAACTTTCAGAAGAATGCTATCAGGAAATTCCTACAAGTGTCCTTGATGTGGAGATGCCGGTGATGGACTGGGGTGGACAAATGTAAGGAGTCTTACAACACCAGGTTATAGTCCAACAATTTTATTTGAAATCACAAGCTTTCGGAGGCTTCCTCCTTCGTCAGGTGAGTGTATACATTTATGGAATCCTATACTCACCTGACGAAGGAGGAAGCCTCCGAAAGCTTGTGATTTCAAATTAAACTGTTGGACTATAACCTGGTGTTGTAAGACTCCTTATACAAGTGTCCTGTCAGTCTCCAGTCACAGCATTTGCAAATATTTGACAAGATTGAGTCACGAATAGCAGATGACAGAGATCCAACAATGGCTCAGCTGTCCTTGAGTTGCAAGTACTTTTGATGATACCCACATTCCCAACACATCACCACCAAATGCAATGCAGAAATTTAAATGTGCTGCAGGCACTGGCAGTGAATAAATTATTGTCAGTAGCACAGCACGAGCTGCGTAACCTGCTTCAGACTAGTGCAGTCAATCTCTATGGATTAATTTGTTTTACCCAATACTGAAATTACTTCCAAATACACACACAGCAGCTTTTGTTCTACAGTATGGATCTGTAAAGGAAATTACTCTGAAACATGCATCAATAGTTTTAACCCTTAACAGCCATAATGTTGTGGAATAATAACAGGGATGCAGAACTTCTCCAATCCCATGAAACAGGAAACATAAAATGGGGTTTTGTGGAGATCACCACAGATGTTGATAGATAATGGGCTCAATTTTGAAATAGCGGTGGGATGGCAGCGGTGGGTGGGGGGGGGGGGGGCGGGCGGTGAAGGTGCGTGTGACAAACCCGAATTTTAAAAAACTTACCTTTTCCGACGCAATCGCGATGTGGTTGATGATGATTAAATTTGTTTCCGGGTTTTGTGCCCGACAGCCAGCTTGATTGACAGGCTGGCTGCCGACGGGAGCTGCAACGCTGAGGGGGAGGGAGAGAAAAAGAGATGTCATCCGACGCTGGAACAGAGAGTGGAGGGTGCTGAAGTTCGGGGGGTGGGGAGAAGGGAAGATCGGGGGGAGAGGGGTAGATTGGGGGGGGAGAAGGAGATCAGAAAGGGACATCGGAGGGGGAGAGGGGGAGATCGAAGAGGCAGACATAGGGTGCTGAGAGGGACATCGGAGAGGGAGAATCGGAGGGAGAGAGGGACATCAGAGAGGGAGACGTCGGACATCGGAGCAGGATGGAAAGGTAGGTTTATTTTGTTTTTTAACTTTGTGCAATGGTTTTCTATTTAATTTATTTCGTTTATTTTTGCCTGATCCGATCCTTCACGCCTGGTTTTACCAGACTTTTAGTTAGAAATAAAGTACTTTAAGTACCTCAGTGAGGTATATTTGGTTCTTTAACTATCATCCCGCCGGCTTTAATTGCTGGTGGGACTTCCAGATTCGTGATCCGCGCGCACACACAGGTGCGTCTGTGGGTTGGAGCCGGCTTCCTCACCCGCTCGGGATTTCCCAGAATTTTGGAGCCCCCATCACACCCACATTTTGATTTGAAAATCGGGGCCAATAGTTTTGGCTTGTCATATACTTACATGAACAGAACCATGTACTGATTTCTTTTAAAATATATCTTGATTGAAATTGCTGTTTGTGGGACTTTGCGGTGCGCAAATTGGCTGCCGTGTTTCCTACCTTACAACAGTGACCACACTTCAAACAGTACTTCATTGAGTGTAAAGTGCTTTAGGACATCTTGAGGTTGTGAAAGGCGCTATATAAATACGAGTCTTTCTTTCTTGCTTTTCACTTAACTGGATGGGTGCAGCTGCAACAGCATTCAAGAACCTCGTCACCATCCAGAACAAAGCAGTCTGCTTGATCGACACCGCAATAAATGCCTGCCTTGCCAGCGATGCCCACATCACGAGAATAAATAAAAAAAATAACCTGTTGCACTTTGAAATGAGCCAATGGATAAATTTTATTGCAATAGTCACTGTCTAGTGGTCTTTGCTGTGGATCTGGTCTGCAGTTCTGGCTGCATCAGTGACCATTACTTCTCCAGGGGTTCAGGACTGAAGTGTAGCCTCCTATGGCATATCTCCAGAGAGAGATTCAGAAAGGATTTATAGGACTGTAAACCCTATTGGCAGGGTATCTGTGAGAGGGTCCTGATCTTTGTTGGTGCTGGCTTACTTGATGGACTTCCATGCAGTCTTACTGCTCTTCTTCCACTTTGTCCTCCATCATATATATTAGAAATAATGGGATCCCAATTGGGAGCTATATTTTTCTGTCTTCAAAGATTACAGTCCTGAAATTCCTAGATTGGGAGAGGGCATATGTCCAATTTCTGCCCTGGGGGGCATGAATTATGGGGTGGAACCCTGGCTCCAATTTAGCTCTTATGCTGACATATTGGGTCCCAGGAATTTCTGGGCTTATATTCTATTTGACGAGCTGACAGTCCTCTCCAGGAGGACTTGGATTTGAAGCTGAAAAGACTAAAAAGAAAATTTCTAGATAGATGCAGGAAAAGCAAAGTTGGAGACAAAAACGTTTTCCTACCACAAAGCTGCTGCAGTATTCCTTTCAGCCCAACTCCTTTATCCTTTGGTCCTGCAGGAGGTCAGAGAGGCACTAACAGGTGAAGGCCCCAAGCAGAACAGCAACAGAGAAGTGGAAGAAGATGGCAACAGCATTAAGTGCCAATTCAGCTATTTGGTGCACAGCCAATCAATAGGAATAAATGGGCAAGATTCCCCATTGTGTTGTCAGCTATTCAAAGGATACCTCATTACTATCCATGTACTGCATAGGTGAATGTCTCCTCCTGAGAGTTAAGGCATGCTTTAGAGAATGATTTAATTTGACAGGGAAGTGCAAAATTGGGTAGGGATCTGATGTAACAGATCTCTATGCCACTTCCTTACCAAATACCACCCAAAATCAAAATCATTTTTCAGAGAAAAATCCAGTTTACTGCCTTTATATCTGCATTAAAAAAAATTCAACTATCCGTTTTCAAATACAAATAACAAAAATCATTTGCTACTGTCCAGTTTCTGTGTCATCCTAACGCTTGTCCCTTTTCTCTTTCCTGTCCGTCCTTTTCAACAACCACAGCTTCCTGAAGAAGACACCTCAGCTGAGAAGAATCCTTCTGAGGAGGCACTGTCATGTGCTCCATCACTCTCAAGTACCAGAACAGAGATTGACAGCCTAGTTGGGTTAGAGAGTGAGGCAATAATGGGCCTATCTGCTCCTCTTCCAACAACTGTCTGTCAATCCAAAGGAAAGAAGCAAAAACAGCAGTGAGTGCTTAATGAGGGTAGTAAGGGGGAAAAAAGTCTGAAAGAATCAATCTAGAAGTTCAGAACTGCCTTGGAAATGCACTACTTACAATTGTAACACAGATCTGAATGACCTAAGTGCATGCGGTTGAATGCCCCTTTAAATTCAGCTTCCAGTCATGTCAATCTGTTTGTAAAGCCAATCCTGCTAAGTTTTACTCAGCGGGTTAGCTGCAGGGTGGGACTTCTGACCTGCCCAGTGAAAATTGCATTGGGATCAATATGACATCATCGGACCCCTATTTGAATTTATTCATGAAGTAACCCGTCTCTTCCCGGTGGGTGCATTTATGACCTGAGTGAGCTCCACAGTGAAAGTGGCGGTTAGTCGGTTTTGGGCAGGAATTGGGTGGTTAAATCGACTTTCACAATATTAACCGCCCACCTACTCCATTCCTGCTGAGTGGGTTGGGTTAAAATTGTTATTTCTTGATTTTCTCTGACTTGAAATAACCTGGAGAGGTTGTTGAGGTAACGGGTGAGGCTCCAAGAGTCTACCAATCTGGAGAGACTTCCAATAATAACAATAATTAGCCTGTGATTGATCTTGTGATCTCTTTACATCGCTTTCCCACAGAGAGCACTTGAGCAGCGACCTTAAAGGGACAGGGCATGTAAGCAGCTTAAACATTGTAACCACATTCCATACCTCAGACTACCTGTGAGAATCAGCTAATAAACAAAAATAGGCTAAGGACTGTAAGCTGAGACAGTGAGAATAGGTATAAGGAAAGCAGCTTTCAAGATAATGACTGTATCTCATCCTCTCCCATAGTGATCCTATTATTGGCTTCCTGACAGCCCCTTATTAATGTAACGCATACCAGCGGTGAAATATCATGTAAATTGCATTGCCGCTTTCTGCAGTCAAAACATGAGTAATAATATTGGATATTTCAAAAACAGCATCATTTTTATCAGATTAAGGCAAACTTCAAAATGAAAATAAAATACAAGTTTCTCTGTAGACACTTGCCAAAAATCTGTTAATACATTATATATTTCTCATTAATAATTTTTTAAAAACATCAAATGTGGATATAAGGACTGATTATCCGGTTTGGTACACTGGTAGTGATGAGCAGGGTCATATGATCAAGCCTTGGGCCTGTTTTTCACTCAAAACGCAAGGAGCGCTATTCAGAGGTGTTTAAGCACAAAGGGCAATTATGCTTTTCATGTGATATTCTCATTAAGGCTTTAGAATTAACACTAATAACCTGGTGGCTCCATTTTTCATCTACAGCACACATATGTGATGTCCTGAATGCCCACTTAAAACCAATGCTGCATTGGTGGTCCTTTCAGTCACTTGAAAGATTGCATTATTAAAGGGGAATGCATTATTAGCTGCAAAACTTTGTTTTGCTGCAGTACTCATTGTTAATGTAGATTTTTTTTCACTGTTCTCACTACATTTGTTGCTGGTTGTGGCCTAATTATTACATTTTTTTGCATTTTTGTCATCCCCTATTTTTTATCTGTGACTTTTTGGTCAGCTGCAATATAAATTGCCACAACCACAGTTTTGAAGATTGGCATCCTGCCGTGTATACCTCTATATTTGCTGGTTTTGGTGGTTTTGGTGGATGAATATCTGCCATGCCCACATACCCTTCGCCGGGGAGGCAGTCAAAGAAATGTGACTTCAGACAAATACCAAGACAGGAACTGCTTTGGCAAGTCATTGTCAAGGTCTTGAACCTAGTAAACACCCTTACTGCCTCACACTGTGGCACCATGATAACCATACAGATTTAATAAACTCTCTCTTGGCAAGATGAGAACAGGGCTGGCTGCATTCAGGATTATCAGGTCAACGTGTGACTGCCGGCAACGCAGTGTGTATCGTTCACCAACGTGAGGGATAAACGGAGCAATTTTTCACTTTGGAGGCAGTAAAGGAAAATAATGCATTTCCAGATCAGGTATATCATGGGTAAGGTGCAAATGTAAGAAATCTTACACCAGGTTATAGTCCAACAGTTTTATTTGAAAATCACAAGCTTTCGGAGATTATCTCCTTCGTCAGGTGAGCGAGTGAATGAAAGGTTCTCAAATCGCATATCTTATATTAGGCTGGGACACGATCACACCAGTCAAAGGTGTCGTTGGTGTTCAGACAGGTTAGCCACGGAAAACAGTACGTCCCAGTATACTGAATACACAATGGGTCAGATTACACAGACAAAGAGAGAACGAGACCCGAAAGGCGAGAGAGAGAGGAGATTGCGGGGGCTCTAACACAGATATTCAGAACCTCTCTGGCCACAGGGGATGTGCCAGAGGACTGGAGAACCGCTAATGTAGTACCATTATTCAAGAAGGGGAGTAGGGAAATACCGGGGAACTACAGGCCAGTGAGCCTAACATCAGTGGTAGGAAAATTATTGGAAAAAATTCTGAAGGACAAAATTAGTCTCCACTTGGAGAAGCAAGGATTAATCAGGGATAGTCAACATGGCTTTGTCAAGGGAAGATCATGTCTGACTAATTTGATTGAATTTTTTGAGGGGGTGACTAGGCGTGTGGATGAGGGTAACGCAGTGGATGTGGTATACATGGATTTCAGTAAGGCCTTCGATAAAGTCCCCCACAGGAGACTGGTCAAGAAGGTACGAGCCCATGGAATCCAGGGTGCCTTGGCACTTTGGATACAAAACTGGCTTAGTGGCAGAAGGCAGAGGGTGATGGTCGAAGGTTGTTTTTGTGACTGGCAGCCTGTGGCCAGTGGGGTACCACAGGGATCGGTGCTGGGTCCCTTGCTGTTTGTGGTCTACATTAATGACTTGGATATGAATGTAAAAGGTATGATCAGTAAGTTCGCTGATGATACAAAAATTGGTAGGGTGGTAAATAGCGAGGAGGATAGCCTCAGTCTGCAGGACGATATAGATGGGTTGGTCAGATGGGCGGAACAGTGGCAAATGGAATTTAACCCGGAAAAGTGCGAGGTGATGCACTTCGGAGGTACTAACAAGGCAAGGGAATACACAATGAATGGGAGGACCCTAGGCAAGACAGAGGGTCAGAGGGATCTTGGTGTGCAAGTTCACAGATCCCTGAAGGCGGCAGAACAGGTAGATAAGGTGGTAAAGAAGGCATATGGGATACTTGCCTTTATTAGCCGAGGCATAGAATATAAGAGCAAGGAGGTTATGATGGAGCTGTATAAAACACTGGTTAGGCCACAGCTGGAGTACTGTGTGCAGTTCTGGTCGCCACACTACAGGAAGGATGTGATCGCTTTGGAGAGGGTGCAGAGGAGATTCACCAGGATGTTACCAGGGCTGGAGCGCTTCAGCTATGAAGAGAGACTGGGAAGATTGGGTTTGTTTTCCTTGGAGCAGAGGAGGCTGAGGGGGGACATGATTGAGGTGTACAAAATTATGAGGGGCACAGATAGGATGGATACTAAGGAGCTTTTTCCCTTCGTTGAGGGTTCTATAACAAGGGGACATAGATTCAAGGTGAAAGGCGGGAGGTTTAGAGGGGATTTGAGAAAGAACTTTTTCACCCAGAGGGTGGTTGGAGTCTGGAACTCACTGCCTGAAAGGGTTGTGGAGGCAGGAACCCTCACAACATTCAAGAAGCATTTGGATGAGCACTTGAAATGCCATAGCATACAAGGCTACGGACCAAATGCTGGAATATGGGATTAGAGTAGACAGGGCTTGATGGCCGGCGTGGACACGATGGGCCGAAGGGCCTCTATCCGTGCTGTATAACTCTATGACTCTATGACCATGGATGAATAAAGAGATAACGGTAAAATTGATGCTAAAGAAAAAGGCATGGACAATAAAAGAGAGGATGACAAAAGGGAATACGAAGAGGTTAGGAAAGAAATCCAAAAACAATTAGGAAAGCAAAGAGGAACTACGAGATTAAATTATTAAGGAATATAAAAAGAAATAGTAAAGTATTCTACAGACACATAAATAACAAAAGAAAAATCAGAATCGGGACAGGCCACTAAGGGATATACAAGATGAACTCACAGGTAATGGCAGAAATATTGAATAGTTACTTTACCTCGGTATTTACCGGAGAGACAAATAAGGTGGGCATGACATTAGAAGATGAGATCAAAAAAGATATTAAAAACATTTAAAATAGCAAGGCGGGAGATAATTAATAAACAAATCAAACTTAGAAAGGATAAAACCCCTGGTCCAGATGGATTACATCCGCAAATATTAAAAGAAGTTAGGGAGGAGCTAGCAGAGGCACTGTTACGTATATATATGAAAATTCATTAGGAAAGGGAATAGTGCCAGAAGACTGTCGGACAGCTAATGTAATTCCTATATTTAAAAAGGCAGATAGAACAAGTCCAGGGAACTATAGAACAGTTAGCTTAACGTCAGTGGTAGGTGAGATAATGGAATTTTTACTCAAAGATGTAATAGAAATACATCTAGAAAACAAAAATATAATAAAGAATAGTCAGCACGGATTTCAGAATGGAAAGTCATGCTTGACCAACCTTATTGAATTCCTTGAAGAAGTAACAGAAAGGGTATGCAAGGGTAATGCAATAAATGTATATATATGGATTTTCAAAAGGTCTTCGACAAGGTACCGCATTGTAGACTCATGACTAAGGTCAGAGCATGTAGAGTCAGGGGACAGGTTGGATAGCAATTTGGCTGCAAAATGGAAAACAGAGAGTAGAGGTTAAGGGTAGCTATTCAGGCTGGCAAAGGTGGGAAGTGGTGTTCTACAGGGATCGGTGCTGGGACCACTGTTGTTCACAACTTAGATTAACGATTTGGATTCAGGAATTGGAAGTACAATTTCAAAATTTGTGGAACATACCAAATTGGGGGGTATAATTAATAGAAAGGAAGAATGCATGAAAATGCAAGGGGGCATTCATAAATTTGCAGAATGGGCATGTAATTGTAATGAATTTCAATATACATAAGTGTGAGGTGGTGCATTTTGGTAAGAAGAATAAGGAGGCCATGTACTGCTTGGATTATAAGAGTCTAAATGGGATAGAGGAGCAAAGGGATCTAAGCGTACAAATACACAAATCACTAAAAGAAGCGATGCAGGTTTATAAGGCCAGAAAAAAGGCGGATCAAGCAATGGGGTTCATTTTTAGACGGATAGAATTGAAAAGCAGAGAAATTATGTTGAACTTGCATAGAACCTTGGTTAGACTACATTTGGGGTACTGTGAACAGTTCTGGTCTCCATATTATAGAAAGGATATAGAGCCATTGGAGAGGGTACAAAAAAGATTCACAAGGATGATACCAGAACTGAGAGGATATACTTAACAAGAAAGATTTAACAGGCTGGAGCTCTTTTCTCTAGAAAAAAGAAGGCTGAGGGGTGACCTAATAAAGGTCTTTAAGATAATGAAAGGGTTTGATAGGGTAGACGTAGAGAAAATGTTTCCGCTAGTGGGGGAGACCAAAACCAGAGGTCAACAATATAACATAGTTATTAATAAATCCAATAGGGAATTCAGGAGAAACTTCTTTACTCAAAGAGTGGTAAGAATGTGGAACGTGCTATCATAAGGAGTAGTTGAGGCAAATAGCATAGATGCATTTAAGGGGAAGCTAGATAAGGAGATGAGGGAGAAAGGAATAAAAGGGTAAGCTGATAGGGTTAGAAGAAGTAGGGAGGGAGGAGGCTCGTGTGGAGCATAAACGCTGGCATAGACCAGTTGGGTCGAATGGCTCGTTTCTGTGCTGTAGTTTCAATGATGTAACAATTGATGTATAAGTGTAGATATTTCCCATTCAAAGTTTTCCAGATGCAGAATGTGACAGTTACAAGTGTGCAAAATGTAATGCAATGTTTATTCAAAATGGTTAAATGCAGTTAGCTGAAAAATAACTAGGACTGTCTGCTTTACAATTTCACTTTCCTCTTTATCTTAAAGGTTTCGTTGCAGTCCTTGTAAGTTCGCACAATCTGGAGGCTGCATCTTTTGATAATCTAAACAGAGGAGATGATCTGAGAATTAATAATTTCTGGAATTACAGTAACCTGCTAACTCAATTAAACAATCTTGCGCTAGGCAACTGACCACTCTCTCCGTAACGGTGAATATTGAGGAGAATCATCATCATCAATCCTGTGACCGTTCTCCGCACCTCTTTATTCACTGTGCATGAAGGTAACTCTTCATGGGATTTTCTGTAGGAAGCACAAGCAAGCAACTGCCACCAGTAACCTGAAACAGCCCATCGGAAGTTAATTAACTTTACTCAAATCAATTATTAACAATAATGTACAATAACTATGGGATAACATGGGGTCAATTTTCCTCAGGAAGCCTTGCGTCCAGGCACCCGAAGTGTATTTGTGCCTGTCGAGGCTAGGGCATGCCTGAATTTGGTACTTCGGTTATTAACAAGGCCAGGTCACTCCCTCCCCACAAAAGTAGCAGGGCTTTGAGCCAGGAATCGGTGGAGAAAAATAACTGCAGCTACAGGCCTGAGGGATCTGCAGTTGTGGCACCGACCACTGGCCTTGGCACTTTCTGCCTGCCATTGGTCGCATAGTTTTGAATTTATTGCATTAGATGTGCATCTATTGAATTTAACAAACTGCCTCAGTTTGCAATGGCGGAAACCACAGTTTTAATACAATTTTATTAGCGAATAATATTTTATTGATCTGATTGTGATGTATGCCTGTGTGGAAAAAATGTACAGTCAGCTCATTTGATTTGCTCTTCCTAAGGTGTGCTGTCCATAACTGCACCCAGTTCTCGAAATGGGATCTAACCAGAGCTTTATATAACTGTATAGGACAGGTTTCCAGTGTGTTTTCTGCTCTTCAACATGTGATGGATTTTTATAGGAGTCACTAAGATGAGAATTTTCTTTTTCCTGAAATTGCTAAGCAGTGGTATTAAACATTTTTTCAAAAATTTAAAAAGCCACCAAGAAGGTATGTTTCTTAAACAATTCTTACCTGAATGTGGATATTTGGAGCAGGAGTGCTGCTCCCGGCTCCACAGCAGTCCCGAAGACTGTTGACAGCTCCCTCCAGATTGCCTCCAGCCCTCTCCAAGGACTTACCTGAGGGCCGCTGTCAGCGACGCAGTGTGTATGGTTCATCGACGTCAGGAATAAATGGAACAATTTTTCATTTAGGATGCAGTAAAGGAAAATAATGCATTCCCAGATCAGGTATATCATGGGTAAGATGCAAATTAGAATTTCCCAAACACTACTGGCATTATGCCATAGTCTCTATCTCAGAAGAAGAATACTCCCAACCATATATTTCTAGTTATCATTGCGGTCTTATTGCAGCTGCCCTGCTCAGTAAAACATGTTGGGGAACTAGCGGAGTCCCTAAAAAGAAAGTTTTAAACTTATCTTAGTGTGGCTGGAGAAACAGGAGTGCTCCTCCAGGATCCACAAGGGAAATCTGGGACTCTGCTACCCTGGGCTCCCCTCCTTCTAGCCCTCTGCAACCTTCGAGCATCCCCCCCCTCCCCCCCGCCGTGAATTGCCAGAGTGCCGCCCGATCTTCGCCAGCCAGCTACCTCTTTATGCCTGTTTTGGGCATGCAGCTCATCAGCGGGAAGTAAATGAGGCCCGAGAATTAAAACAGACCGTGTCTGAAATTGATATCATCGGGGTGGGTTTGATGCTCACCTCACCTCTCGACCGCCCAAAATCAGTTAAAGTTGACCCCCTGGAGTAAAATTTAACGACAAAAAAAAGAGATGCTACTTGCCAAGGCTTACAATTCCATGGCTGCCTGTTTCCATCTCCCTATTGAACAATGCATCAATATACACCTGTATGCTGAATAAACCTACAGTCATGCTTTTTGGAAGTAAACTTCCTACTTCCAAGCATTTAACTTCTTTACACAAGATGGCAATGTCTTCACTTACTGCATAAGCAGGAAGAGCAACTGCCACCAATAACCTGAAATAGTCCATCGGAAGTTATTTGCCTTTACTCAAATTAATTATTAACAACAATGTACAATAACAAATGGGACAAAATGGGGAGCCTTGCGTCCAGGCGCCCGAAGTGTACTTGCACCTGGTGAGCCTGGAGCACGCCTGAATTTGGTAGGTGGGTCATTAACATGGCCAGGTCACATCCTCCCCACAAAAGCTGGCTCTTTAGCAGGGCTTTGAGCCACAAATTGGGGGAGAAAAAGAAGTGCAGCTACAGGCCTGATAGATCTGCAGCTGTGGCACTGACAACTGGCATTAGTAATTTCTTCCTGCCATTGGACACATAGTTTTAAATTTATTGCAGTAGAAGCAGCATCTATTGAATTTAACAAACTGCCTCAGTTTGCAATGATGTGGAGATGCCGGTGATGGACTGGGGTTGACAATTGTAAACAATTTTACACCAAGTTATAGTCCAGCAATTTTATTTTAAATTCACAAGCTTTCGGAGGCTTCCTCCTTCGTCAGGTGAACGATGTGAAAATGAAATCCTGTTTGCAATGGCTGAAACCATCGTTTTAATATTATTTTATTAGTGAATAATATTTTATTGATCTGATTGTCATGTATGCCTGTGTAAAAAAATGCACAGTCAGTTCATTTTGATTGGAGAAGTATTTGAAGAGATTTCAACAACTGAAAGAGTTTCTGAGAAGAATGAGAGCTTTGTACAGAGCATGTGATCTGTAAAGTTCCTGCCAGTCTATTCAAATAGTAACGAGATACAAATGGTGTTTTCTCTTTGCTTGGCAGTGCAAGACATCCAAAACATTCAAATCTATTCAAATGCTTTTGACGTTTGTAGTATGAATATAGATATTTCTCATTCAAAGTTTTCCAGATGCAGAAAGTGAGTTACAACCGTACAAAATATAACGCAATGTTCATTCAAAATGGTTCAATTCAGTTAGCTGAAAATAAACCTATGAATGTTCCCTTTCAATTTCACTTTTCTCTTTCTCTTAAAGGTTTTGTTGCAGTTCTTGTAAACTCACGATAATTTAGGAGGCTGCATCTTTTCGATAGTCTAAGCAGAGGAGATGATCTGAGAATTAACAATTAATCGAATTACAGTAACCTGCTAACTCAATTAAACAGTCTTGCACTAGGCAACCGACCACCCTCTTCGTAATGATGAATATTGAACAGAATCATCATCATCGACCCTGTGACGGTGCTTCGCAGCTCTTTATTCATTGTGCATAATGGTAATTCTACCATGGGAATTTCTCTATCCTTTACAAGTTGAGTATTGTGCTTAATTCTAGGCTGACCTCTCTTCTTAGTTCCACACTTTGCTTGCCAGAATGATAGTTCCTCTTTTGCTCTGAAGGGTTGGCCAGCAAACTTCAGCCTTTATTACTGTTGTTATTCTGTCTCCATGTAGTATCTCATGTGGTCTTTCCGACTGACATCCAAGGCTTTTCCCAATAGTCTTGTGTATAAACAACAACAACTAAGATATTTATTTACAATCAAATAGGAACAGGGGAACATAGGAGCAGGAGTAGGCCTTTCAGCCCCTCAAGTCTGTTCCACCATTCAGTTAGATCATGGCTGATCTGTATCTTAACTCAATCTACCTGCCTGGGTTCTGTATCTCGTATTCCGTATTAATAGATTAAGTGAATGGGCAAAACTGTGGCAAATGGATTTCAATGTAGGCAAGTGTTAGGTCATCCACTTTAGACCTAAAAAGGATTGATCAGGGTACTTTCTAAATGGTGAAAAGCTCGAAACAGTGGAGGTCCAAAGAGACTTGGGGGTCCGTGTATATAGATCATTAAAATGTCATGGACAGGTAGAGAAAATAATCAAAAAGTTTAATGGATTGCTGGCCTATATATTTAGAGGACTTGAATACAAGGGGATAGAACTTATGCTACAACCATACAAAATCCTGGTTAGACTACACCTGGAGTACTGTGTTCAGTTCTGGGCACCGTACCTTAGGAAGGATATATTGGCCTTGGAGGGAGTGCAGCGTAGATTTACTAGAATGATACCTGGACTCCGAGGGTTAAATTATGAGGAGAGATTACACAAACTAAATTTGTATTCCTTGGAATTTAGAAGATTAAGGGGTGATTTGATCAAAGTTTTCAAAATATTAAGGGGAACTAATAGGGTAGATAGAGAGAAACTATTTCCGCTGGTTGGGGAGTCTAGGACATAGCCTAAAAATTAGAGCCAGGACTTTCAGGAGTGAAGTTAGGAAACATTTCTACACGTAAAGGGTGGGAGAAGTTTGGAACTCTCTTCCGCAAACGGCAGTTGATGCTAGCTCAGTTGATAATTTTAAATCTGAGATTGATAGATTTTTGTTAACCAAAGGTATTAAGGGATATGAGGCTAAGGCGGGTATATGGAGTTAGGTCACAGATCAGCCATGATCTCATTGAATGGCGGAACAGGCTCGAGGGGCTAAATGGCCAAGTTCTGTTCCTATTTTCCTATGTTCCATTAATACCCTTGCCTAACAAAAATCTAACAATCCCAGTTTTGAAATGTTCAATGGACCTAGCCTCAACAGCTTTATAAGGGAGACAGTTCCAGATTTCATCTACCCTTTGTGTGAAAAATGTTACCTGACATCACTCCTGAAAGGCTTAGCTCTAATTTTAAGGTTATGCCCCCTAGTTCTGGGCTTCCCCACCAGAAGAAATAGTTTCTCTCTTTCTATCCTATCAATTCCTTTAATCATCTTAAACACCTCAATTAGATCACCTCTCAATCTTCTATACTCAAGGGAATACAAGCCTAGTCTATGCAATCTGTCTTCATAATTTAACCCCTTTAGTCCCAATATCATTGTGATAAATCTATGCTACATCCCCTACAAGAATATATCCTTCCTGAGGTGTGGCGACCAGAACTGAATGCAGTTCTCGAAATGGGTCTAAACAGAGCTTTTTATAGCTGTAAATAGACGTATGGGCAAAAGGTTCAGCCCACACAAGAAATAAATATGAATATAGAAAGATAGGGCAACTAAAGCCAGAGCTCCCTGGATGACAAAAGAGATAGAGAGTAAGATGAAGCAGAAAAAAGGGGCTTATGACAGATGTCGGGTTGATAACACATGAGAACCAGGCTGAATATAGAACGTTCAGAGGGGAAGTGACAAAGGAACTAAGAGGGATAAAGAGAGAGTATGAGAATAGACTGGTGGCCAACATAAAAGGGAATCCAAAAGTCTTCTATAGGCATGTAAACAGTAAACAGGTAGTATGAGGAGGGGTGGGGCCGATTAGGAACCAAAAAGGAGATCTACTCATGGAGGTAGAGGGGATGGCCGAGGTACTAAATAAGTACTTTGCATCTATCTTTACCAAGGAAGAAGATGCTGCCAGAGTCTCAGTAAAGGAAGATGTAGTTGAAATACTGGATGGGCTAAAAATTGATAAAGAGAAGGTACTGGAAGAGCTAGCTATACTTAAAGTAGATAAGTCACCCGGTCCAGATGGGATGCATCCTAGGTTGCTGAGGGAAGTAAGGGTGGAAATTGCAGAAGTACTGGCCATAATCTTCTAAACATCCTTAGATATGGGGGTGGTGCCAGAGGACTGGAGAATTGCAAATGTTACACCCTTGTTCAAAAAAGGGTGTAAGGATAAACCTAGCAACTACAGGCCAGTCAGTTTAACCACGGTGGTGGGGAAACTTTTAGAAACGATAATCCGGGACAGAATTAGCAATCACTTGGGACAAGTGTGGATTGATTAGAATGGATTTGTTAAAGGCAAATCGTGTTTAACTAACCTGATAGAGTTTTTGATGAGGTAACAGAGAGGGTAGATGAGGGCAATGCAGTTGATGTGGTGTATGTGGACTTTCAAAAGGCGTTTGATAAAGTGCCGCATCATAGGCTTGCCATCAAGACTGAAGCCCATGGAATAAAGGGGGCAGTAGCAGCATGGATACCAAATTGGCTAAATAACAGGAAACAGAGAGTAGTGGTGAACGGCTGTTTTTTGGACTGCACGGAGGTGTACAGTGGTGTTCCCCAGGGGTCGGTACTAGGACCACTGCTTTTCTTGATATAAATGATTTGGACTTGGGTGTACAGGGTACAATTTCAAAATTTGCAAATGACATAAAATTTGGAAGTGTAGTGAACAGTGAGGAGGATTGTGATAGACTTCAAGAGGATTTAGACAGGCTGGTGGCATGGGCGGACACATGGCAGATCAAATTTAATGCAGATGAATACGAGGTGATACATTTTGGTAGGAAGAATGAGAGGCAATATAAACTAGAGGGCACTATTCTAAAATGGGTGCAGGAACAGAGAGACCTGGGGGTATATGTACACAAATCATTGAAGGTGGCAGGGCAGGTTGAGAAAGCGGTTAAAAAAGCATACGGGATCCTGGGCTTTATAAATAGAGGCATAGAGTACAAAAGCAAAGAAGTCATGATGAACCTTTATAGAACACTGGTACGAACACAACTGGAGTATTGTGTCCAGTTCTGGGCACTGCACTTTAGGAAAGATGTGAAGGCCTTAGAGAGAGTGCAGAAGAGATTTACTAGAATGATTCCAGGGATGAGGGACTTTAGTTACGTGGATAGACTAGAGAAGCTGGGATTGTTCGCCTTTGAACAGAGAAGGTAGAGAGGAGATTTGATAGAGGTATTCAAAATCATGAAGGGTCTAGGCAGAGTAGATACAGTGAAACTCTTCCTATTCCTCGGGTCAAGAACGAGAGGGCATAGATTTAAGGTGATTGGCATGAGGAAAAACCTTTTTACACAGCGAGTAGTTAGGATCTGGAATGCACTGCCCGAGGGGGTGGTGGAGGCAGATTCAATCGTGGCCTTCAAAAGGGAATTGGATAAGTACTTGAAAGGAAAAAATGTGCAGGGCTACGGGGATAGGGCGTGGGAGTGGGACTTGCTGGATTGCTCTTGCATAGAGCCGGCATGGACTCGATGGGCCGAAAGGCCTTCTTCTGTGCTGTAACCTTTCTATGATTCTATAATAATGATAACAGTCCATAATGAGTCAACAACCCATTGTGAGAATGCAGCCGGAAATCCTCAATCCCTCTGGCAAACTGTGGCTGAAACTCTAGCAGGCGTGCGGTGGAAAATAGGTCGGGACCCAGATATGTCAAATCCTGGACTGACGTCAGGGACTCCGCAGGGCCTTGCCAGGGTATTATGACCCATTGAGAAGATGCGCACGAGCTCCGTCAAACTACGTACGTGGAGCCCATGTGGGAATTTAGGCCGCAATCATGTCCAGGATCCCCAAAGAAATTCTTTTAATGAGGTCCCTTTTACATCAGTCGCTGGATATTTCTGCTTGTTCTGGCTGGCAGGCACCCGAGATGCACCCCTAGTGGTGCGGGTACCTGCCCAAAGAAAGAAAAACGGGGTGACCTCCTCCCCCTGACCCTCTAAACGTTGGTGGAATGCAGCGCTGGTAGTTACCAATGGGCATATCCTGGCTTTTATGCCAAAGTGCAACCCCCTTAAGGATTTACAGCCCCAATTTCTTAAATGAAGAAAATAGTCCCTAATTTACTTGTGAATAAAATTCACTCCCTTACTTGCAAATTTAGCCTGTTTTTGTAACATAACCCACTAAAGTACTTCATTGGACCAGACCAGGACTTCGAAGAACTACTGAACTGGAGCAAATTCCCTTTTTTTATTCAATTAATTCTTTTGAAATCATGATTTTTGGACAAATTTAAGGGGAATTTTTACTTCGAGCGGGAAGCTGGCGGGATTCTCTGGCTGCCCATCTGCGGGCTCCATTGAAGGCCGGCTGCAATAAATGGCCAGGCTTCATTTACGTTCCATTGGCTAGCTGTCTACCTGAAACGGGCATCGAACGCTTGGGAGAACCCCCCATGGAAATTCAACCCCAAAGTGTTGCAGCAAAAGCATATTGGTGAAAGTGCAACAACAGAACATGTGACAAACAGTAAATGAAAGCTAGTTAACTCGCATCAAGTCCTGTTCACCTATCACCCCTGTGCTCACTGACCTATATTGAATCCTGGTCCGGCAATGCCTCAATTTAAAAAAAACTCATCCTTGTTTTTAAATCCCTCCATGGCCTCACCTCTCCCTATCTATGTTACCTCCTCCAGCCCTGCTACCCTCCGAGATCTCTGCGCTGCTCCAATTCTGGCCTCTTGCATATTCCCGATTTTAATCGCTCTGCCATTGGCGGCCATGCCTCCAGCTGCCTAGGCCCTAAGTTCTGGAATTCCCTCCCTAAACCTCTCTGCCTCTCTACCTCGCGCTCCTTCTTTAAGAGACTCCTTAAAACCTACCTCTTTGACCAAGCTTTTGGTCACCTGTCCTAATATCTCCTTATGTGGCTCAGTGTCAAATTTTGTTTGATAACACGCCTGTGAATCACCTTGGGACGTTTTACTACTTTAAAGGCGCTATAAAATTGCAAGTTGATGTTGTAGCCACAAGACTTTTAAGGGGATGATTTTAGAGGTGGTAGTGGACCGACCATGCATTATAACCCCCCCCCCATCCTCTTCTGATTTGACGGGGTGTATAATGGGTAGCCAATCTGCAACCACTCATGTTCCACAACTGACAAAAGTTAAAATCAGCCCTTAATATATTAGAGATAGATATAAAATATATAATTCTTGATCTAAGTACAACTTTAAAAGATTCCCAATTCCTTATTACAGACGTCACTGACCTTGTAAGATACAGGATTGTTTTGGTTTCGATTTAAATCATAGAATCACAGAAAGGTTACAGCACGGAAGGAGGCCATTCAACCCATTGAGTCCATGCCAGCTCTATGCAAGAGCAATACAGGTAGTCCCACTCCCCTGCCCTATCCCCGTAGCCCTGCACATTTTTTCCTTTCAAGTTCTTATCCAGTTCCCTTTTGAAGGCCATGATTGAATCTGCCTCCACCATCTCCTCGGGCAGTGCATTCCAGATCCTAACCACTCACTGAGTAAAAAGGTTTTTCCTCATGTCACCTTTGGTTCTTTTGCCAATCACCTTAAATCGATGTCCTCTGGCCCTTGACCGTTCCGCCAACGGGAACAGTTTCTCTCTATCTACTCTATCTAGACCCTTCATGATTTTGAATACCTCTATCAAATCTCCTCTCAACCTTCTCTGTTCCAAGAAGAACAACCCCAGCTTCTCCAGTCTATCCCAAATAACTAAAGTCCCTCATCCCTGGAATCATTCTAGTAAATCTCTTCTGCACCCTTTCTAAGGCCTTCACATCTTTTCTGAACTGCAGTGGTCAGAACTGGACACAATACTCCAGTTGTGGCCGAACCAGTGTTCTATAAAGGTTCATCATAACTTCCTTGCTTTTGCACTCTATGCCTCTATTTATAAAGCCCAGGATCCCGTATGCTTTTTTAATCACTTTCTCAACCTGCCCTGCCACCTTCAATGATTTGTGCACATATACCCCCAGATCTCTCTGTTCCTAGACCCCTTTTAGAATTTGTGCCTTCTAGTTTATATTGCCTTTCCTCATTCTTCCTGTTATGCTCTTCCTGCCCAATGTGGGAAATCAGGGACCCTTCTGGTGTCCCTGACGACCATGTGTGCGGGAAATGTATCCAGCTGCAGCTACTGACAAACCGCATTGCGGCACTGGAGCTGCGGATGGATTCATTAAGGAGCATTCGCGATGCTGAGAACGTCGTGGATAGCACGTTTAGTGAGATGGTCACACCGCAGGTAAAGGTTGTACAGGCAGGAAGTAATTGGGTGACCACCAGGCAGAGTAAGAGAAGCAGGCAGGCAGTGCAGGGGTCCCCTGTGGCCGTCCCCCTCTCAAACAAATATACCGCTTTGGATATTGTTGAGGGGGATGACTTCTCAGGGGAAGGCAGCAGCAGCCAACTTCCTGGCACCAGGGGTAGCTCTGCTGCACAGGCTGGGAGGAAAAAGAGTGGAAGAGCTATAGTGGTAGGGGATTCTATCGCAAGGGGAACAGACAGGCGTTTCTGTGGCCGTAAACGTGACTCCAGGATGGTTTGTTGCCTCCCTGGTGCCAGGGTCATGGATGTCACTGAGCGGCTTCAGGGCATTCTCAAGGGGGAGGGTGAGCAGGCAGAGGTCGTGGTCCACATTGGGACCAACGACATAGGTAGGAAGGGAGATGAGGTCCTGCTTCAAGAATTTAGGGAGCTAGGTAGCAGATTAAAGAGCAGGACCTCAAAGGTTGTAATCTCTGGATTACTCCCAGTGCCACGGGCTAGTGAGTATAGAAATAGGAGGATAGAACAGATGAATGCGTGGCTAAAGAGTTGGTGCAGGAGGGAGGGTTTCAGTTTCCTGGATCACTGGGCCTGCTTCTGGGGAAGGTGGGACTTGTACAAGTCGGACGGGTTGCATCTGAACCAGAGCGGGACAAATATCCTTGCGGGGAGGTTTGCTAGCACTGTTGGGGGGGGTTTAAACTAACTTGGCAGGGGGATGGGATACAGAGTGGAGCTACAATAGGGGGTGATGTGCAGCCAAATATAGAGAAAAAAACAAGTCAGCTTGGAAGACAGGGCAAATATGTGAGGGCAAGGCTGGATGGCATCTATTTTAATGCAAGGAGTCTTGTGAATAAGGTGGATGAACTGAAGGTGTTGATAAACACATGGGAGTATGATATTGTTGCTGTCACAGAGACATGGTTGAGGGAGGGGCAAGACTGGCAGCTCAATATTCCGGGGTACAGAATCTTCAGGCGAGACAGAGGGGGAGGTATAAGAGGAGGGGGGGTCGCAATATTAATTAAAGAATCAATTACTGCCATAAGGAGGGATGATATATTAGCAGGTTCCTCTAATGAGGCCATATGGGTGGAGCTTAACAACAAAAAGGGGGCAAGCACTTTGATGGGAGTGTACTATAGGCCCCCAAACAGTCAGGGGGAGATAGAGGAACAGATATGTAGGCAAATCTCAGAAAATTGTGCAAATAATAGGGTAATAATAGTGGGGGATTTCAACTTCCCCAATATTAACTGGGATACTCAGAGTGTAAAAGGCTTAGAGGGTACAAAATTCTTAACGTGCATCCAGGAGAGCTTTTTGAGCCAGCATGTAGAAAGTCCTACAAGAGAGGGGGCGGTACTGGACCTAATTCTAGGGAATGTGGCCGGCCAAGTGGAAGAAGTGCTAGTAGGTGAGCACTTTGGTGACAGTGACCATAATTCGGTGAGATTTAAGGTGGTCATGGAAAAGGATAGGGAGGGGCCGGAAATAGAGGTTCTAAATTGGGGGAAGGCCGATTTTAATAGGATAAGGCAGGATCTGGCCAAAATGGACTGAGATCAGCTGCTTGTAGGAAAATCCGCATCGGAGCAATGGGAGTCTTTCAGAAGGGAGATTGAGACCATAAAATGGCAACATGTTCCCGTAAAGGTCAAGGGTGGTTCCAAGAACTCCAGGGAACCTTGGATGTCAGGGGATATACGAGAATGGATTCGGAAAAAAAGGAGGGCTTTTGGCAGATACAAAAGGCTAAAGACGGAGGAAGCCCTAGAGGAGTACAAAAAGTGCAGGGGGATACTTAAAAAAGAAATTAGGAGATCAAGGAGGGGCCATGAAATAACACTGGCGAGCAAAATAAAGGAAAATCCTAAGATGTTTTATAAGTATATAAAGGGTAAGAGGATGACTAGGGAAAAAATAGGGCCCATTAGGGACAAAAATGGTAATCTGTGTGTGGAGCCGGCAGATGTAGGAGGGGTTCTAAATGAATTTTTTGCATCTGTTTTCACTATGGAGAAGGACGACGTGGACATAGAAATACGACAGGGGGACTGTGATATACTCGAACATATTAACATCGAGCGGGAGGAGGTATTGGCGGTTTTAGCAGGCCTAAAAATGGATAAATCCCCAGGCCCGGACGAAATGTATCCCAGGCTACTGTGTGAGGCAAAGGAGGAGATTGCGGGGGCTCTAACACATATATTCAGAACCTCTCTGGCCACAGGGGATGTGCCAGAGGACTGGAGAACCGCTAATGTAGTACCATTATTCAAGAAGGGGAGTAGGGAAAAACCGGGGAACTACAGGCCAGTGAGCCTAACATCAGTGGTAGGAAAATTATTGGAAAAAATTCTGAAGGACAAAATTAGTCTCCACTTGGAGAAGCAAGGATTAATCAGGGATAGTCAACATGGCTTTGTCAAGGGAAGATCATGTCTGACTAATTTGATTGAATTTTTTGAGGGGGTGACTAGGCGTGTGGATGAGGGTAACGCAGTGGATGTGGTATACATGGATTTCAGTAAGGCCTTCGATAAAGTCCCCCACAGGAGACTGGTCAAGAAGGTACGAGCCCATGGAATCCAGGGTGCCTTGGCACTTTGGATACAAAACTGGCTTAGTGGCAGAAGGCAGAGGGTGATGGTCGAAGGTTGTTTTTGTGACTGGCAGCCTGTGGCCAGTGGGGTACCACAGGGATCGGTGCTGGGTCCCTTGCTGTTTGTGGTCTACATTAATGACTTGGATATGAATGTAAAAGGTATGATCAGTAAGTTCGCTGATGATACAAAAATTGGTAGGGTGGTAAATAGCGAGGAGGATAGCCTCAGTCTGCAGGACGATATAGATGGGTTGGTCAGATGGGCGGAACAGTGGCAAATGGAATTTAACCCGGAAAAGTGCGAGGTGATGCACTTCGGAGGTACTAACAAGGCAAGGGAATACACAATGAATGGGAGGACCCTAGGCAAGACAAAGGGTCAGAGGGATCTTGGTGTGCAAGTTCACAGATCCCTGAAGGCGGCGGAACAGGTAGATAAGGTGGTAAAGAAGGCATATGGGATACTTGCCTTTATTAGCCGAGGCATAGAATATAAGAGCAAGGAGGTTATGATGGAGCTGTATAAAACACTGGTTAGGCCACAGCTGGAGTACTGTGTGCAGTTCTGGTCGCCACACTACAGGAAGGATGTGATCGCTTTGGAGAGGGTGCAGAGGAGATTCACCAGGATGTTACCAGGGCTGGAGCGCTTCAGCTATGAAGAGAGACTGGGAAGATTGGGTTTGTTTTCCTTGGAGCAGAGGAGGCTGAGGGGGGACATGATTGAGGTGTACAAAATTATGAGGGGCACAGATAGGATAGATACTAAGGAGCTTTTTCCCTTCGTTGAGGGTTCTATAACAAGGGGACATAGATTCAAGGTGAAAGGCGGGAGGTTTAGAGGGGATTTGAGAAAGAACTTTTTCACCCAGAGGGTGGTTGGAGTCTGGAACTCACTGCCTGAAAGGGTTGTGGAGGCAGGAACCCTCACAACATTCAAGAAGCATTTGGATGAGCACTTGAAATGCCATAGCATACAAGGCTACGGACCAAATGCTGGAATATGGGATTAGAGTAGACAGGGCTTGATGGCTGGCGCGGACACGATGGGCCGAAGGGCCTCTATCCGTGCTGTATAACTCTATGACTCTATGACTCTAAAATGTATCACTTTGCATTTTTCTGCGTTAAATTTGATCTGCCACGTGTCCACCCATGCCACCAGCCTCTCTATGTCCTCTTGAAGTCTATCACAATCCTCCTCACTGTTTACTACACTTCCAAGTTTTGTGTCATCTGCAAATTTTGAAATTGTGCCCTGTACACCCAAGTCCAAGTCATTAATATATATCAAGAAAAGCAGTGGTCCCAGTACTGACCCCTGGGGAACACCACTGTACACCTCCCTTCAGTCCAAAAAACAACTGTTCACCACTACTCTCTGTTCCCTGTCCCTTAGCCAATTCAGTATCCATGTTGCTACTGCCCCCTTTATTGCAATCTTGATGATAAGCCTACCGTGCAGCACTTTATCAAACGCCTTTTGAAAGTCCACATCAACTGCATTGCCCTCAGCTACCCTCTGTGTTACCTCATCAAAAAACTCTATCAGGTTAGTTAAACACGATTTGCCTTTAACAAATCCATGCTGGCTTTCCCTAATCAATCCATCCTCTTCCAAGTGCCTGTTAATTCTGTCCCGGATTATCGTTTCTAAAAGTTTCCCCACCACTGAGGTTATATAATAAACTTTTGACTGGCTAATGGAAAACCCAGCCTTAAGTTGTTGAACAGACATTTTTGTCAGTTAACCACAAACTACTGACTTTTGTCTACTGTTAAAGAAAAACAATACAAGACAGACATGGAACAGGAATAAGACTTTGGATACTGCATCAGCAAAACAAATTTCAGGGGTGGCCCCTTTTATGGTAGTCGAAAGCCATAAGACTAAGCCTCAAATCTTTATAAAAAGGAGAATGAACTCTGCCAACGGCAGGAGAGGCAGCATGAAGAAGACAAGGAATAATCGCTTTGGTAGATACTCCCGGCCTTCTTCCCAGGACAATGATCTGGTCAATACTGCACCTTGAACCGTATTCCACTGTTGTTAGTATTGCTTAGATTTATTGCTTATTGTTGTTCAGCAATCAAATTAAGTCCTAACCAGTTTTTGTAGTTGCTGTCTCCACTCTAGCATTAGAACAAGTAATCAAAATTATTAATAATCCTACAACCTCACACTCAATTTAAAGTGATCCTATCCCCTATTTGCCTGATCCTGAAGGAGAAAGCCACTGCCTCTACTATTTAGAAGAAATTTCAATCTTAGCAATAGACTGAGTCAGACTGGAGCATGGATTGAGATAACTATGAGAACAAAATTCAGCATTTCAGAATTCTTTTCAACAATATAACTCCCATGCTGCATCGATCAAGTATGGGAACATAGCGTACAAGTTTCCAATGCCTGTTTACGATGTTGGGAATGAATCGCCAACACTGTTGGACAAAACCAATAAAGCTCATTATATAGAATTACATTGAATGTACAGCACAGAAACAGGCCATTTGGCCCAACAGATCCATGCCGTTGTTTATATTCCATACGCGCCTCCTCCTTCCTTACTTCATCTAACGCTACCAGCATACCATTCTGTTCCTTTCTCCCTCATGTGCTTATCTAGCTCCCCCTTAAATGCATCTATGCTATTTGTCTCAACTACTCCTTGTGGTAGCACATTCCACATTCTTACCACTCTTTGGTTAAAGAAGTTTCTCCTGAATTCCCTACTGGATTTATTAGTGACTATCTTATATTTATGACCTCTAGTTTTGGACGCCCCCATGAGTGGAAACATTTTCTTTATGTTTACCCTATCAAACCCTTTCATTATCTTAAAGGCCTCTATCGGGACACCCTTCAGCCTTCTCTTTTCTGGAGAATTTCTATGTATGAGTCTTGATTTCAACACAGTGAGGTTGCAAGGGAAATGAAGAGTGTGCACGACAATGTACTTACATCTTAGGACAAACAAGAGAAGAAAATTCAGAGGAGCACTGACCATAGTAGTATCAATAAAATAGAGACAAACAAAAAAGATATCATCCAAGAGAATATGTGACATTGTAGCTTGAAGTGAAAAGGGGATTGTCAATCAAATGACAAGATTTTTTGTGCAAAAAAGGTTATTGCTCTAAGTTTAAGGAAAGCCTTCGACCCTGCCCTAATCAACTTCTTTAATGCCTCGAGGCCCACAATCTGGAGGGTCTCAAGGATCTTATGCTTGCTCTATCCCCTCCTGTCTGCAGTTGTTGTTGCCTATTATGTGTGGTTTCCTCCTGCAAGTAGATTGAAAAGGGACACATATTGGATTGAGGAAGATGAAAGATTTTTATTCATTATCAGGATATTATTAGCAAGGCCAGCATTTATTGCCCATCCCTGGTTGCCCTTGAGAAGGTGGCGGTGAGCTCTAACTGGGATATCCCTCTCTCGCTCTTGCTAAGATCTCCACTGGCTGCTTCTTCCCCCACCCAATGCATGCAAATGAAAGAAGTTTTTGACAATGTCCTACCTGTAGGTTGTCCTGTGTCACCTCATCCCTCTCTTCTGAGTATCCTCTTCCTAATTAGGGGTTTGATTGGCTCTACCTTCTTACTCTTTATTTACAGATGGAAGGCCCAATCTTTTTGTTACAGCCAAATTATGAAGGATTCAGCACACCACTGTAATTCTGGACTGGAGTGTAAGGCTCACCTCTGACATATTCAGGCAATGGAAATGGGACTTGAAAATCTGAAAGATTTGTTCAACTATTATTTGTGTGGCACTCAATGCTACATTGTATCTGTTTCCAGATGATGAAAAGAGTCATTCGAATGGTTGAAGCGGGTACCCCAGTCTCCTAGCAGCCTGAGAATAAATAAATCATGGCTGTTTCCAAGGCAGCATGCATTGATATGCATAATGAGGTGGCTTGCATTACTTACTATCTGCACATTCAGTGATTGAAACCTTTTTCTGTTCTTGAAATTGACGGCACTTTCAGATAGACCCTTTATTGACACATAGGTAGCTTGACAGCCTGCACTTGGGGGAATTCAGCCACTTAAGAGAAGTTGGTTACTCTTTTTCTCTCTCCTTCTCTGCTTCACTGAATCCATAAAGATGTAAATGAACTCAGAGGCATGCCTCAACAGGGCATCTGTTTAATGAAACAATGCTGACTAACTGATGTGACTAATGTCTCCAGAGGCTACTTGGAAACATCCAGATGTATAAAGATGTAATGTTGCTATCACTATCACAACTACTGACAAGGCTGTGTCCCTGATGGAAAGAGGCTGCAGGTTAGGTTCCCACAACTGGCACACCTCAGTTACTGTATCCGGGGGAACACACGGCCTGATCCTATAATAAAAACTCAAATAGGACCTCCTTGGTCTGTAGACCCTGTAATATGGATATCTATGTTATCTACATGTATGATGCCACACTCTCATGGCTTGCATCTTCTCCTCCTTTATGTCCTCATCATTCTCCTCCTGAAAGCATAGACTACGAAGATAAAAATCTATTATTTCCTGAATCCGAACTCTAACTAAATTGGCAGCAAAATTCAGTAAATATCTTCCATGCAGGGATTTTGCATCTTTTAAGTATTGCACATCACTTCCAGCCAAAACACTGCAGGATCACTACTCTGTGTGACCTATGGTCTTCCAGATTCTTTCTTCATTCTGGCCCAACACCACCACCTTTATAGCGTTGGTGATTTCAAGGGGCAGTATATGGTTGGTAAATCAGGATAATCTCGTAGATGACTAAGCCATGCTCCCCACCTGCATGCATTGATGCAGGCTTCAGGCACGCAGTTGAAGGTTACAGCATTTTCTGGGATGGAGTTTTGGCAAAAGGCCACTCCACCTCATTTTTTTGGCAGGCTGCGTCTATACAGTCCAAAATCAGTTCTTTAAATAAGGACAATCCATGCCATGGTTTCCGAACATTACAAACTAGAGCTCTGCATATACATCGAAGCTGATGTCACTGAATTTGGTGCGACCTACAGTCAGGAGCACAATTCCGGTCGGTGGATTCTGCATCACAATCCACAGGTAACAGGCTAAGACCAGTAACTGCAGTATAGCTGCCCGTTGCATTTTCTCTTTTCATCTCTGATTGTTATTTTAAAATAACTGATTTTGTCTACTAACTGCCTTACTTTCCAATTTCTTTTAATCATTAAATTCTTTTCATTGTGCTTATTCTAACTTCCCTATTCAACCATTTAAGTCTAGGGTTTTGATATGATCCTCCCACCCAACAACAATTTGCACTTATACAGGATTGTAAACAAAGCAAAACTTCCCAAGGAAGGAGTGGGAGAGGTGTAGCCAAGCAGGACTTGGGAGGAGGGTTAGGGTAGGTGATTGAAGATGCCATTAAAGAGGTAGGTTTCAGAGATGCTTTTAAAGATGAGAAGAGATGTGGCATGAGAGAGTAGTTTAAAAGAATTCTAGAGTGCAGTGGTGTGATGACTAAAGGTACTTCCAATGGAAAAAGAAGAATGAATGCAGTTATGAGAGCCTAATGTCTGAGTAAGTACTGAGGGCTGAAAGAGTGGAGTGAGGACATGGAAAGATTTGTAAACAAGCGCAAGGATTTTGAAATAAATTCACTAGAGAACTGGGAGCTAGTAGAAGCCAGTGACTGGGACTTAATATCAAGTAGGATGTGGGTGGCCAAACAGGATTACTTTGATCTTGCAAAAATTGAGCTGGAGGAAGTTCTAGTTCTACCATGATTCAATGTCAGACAACCTTACTGTGTAAAGGGACAATTTTCCTCTGTTTTGCGCCTGGAGAATGCTCAGTTCCCAAATGCAAAGCAGAGGATAAAGGGCAGAAACCTGTAATGCCAAATGTCTGCCTCCTTTGCATTGCACTCAGATTTCTAGAGATTCCCCTGAGGCAGCATGGAGTGCTTGTGCCTAGAGCAGGCACATTAAAACCTTATTTAAATGAGGCAGGGGCGAATTAAGACCAGCTCCTCCTCATTTTCATTTCTCTACACCAGCCAGATGTCCATTTGGAGGAGCAACAAGAAGGAATGGCCCTTAGGCCTTGCTCTAGTTCCACTCAAATTGGAAGATCTGAGAAGGGACAGGTAATAAGAGGATAGAACCCAGTAAAAGGTAAGTACTTTTTTTTTTACCAGGTACTCGAGAGTACTCTTCAGTGCTGGAAGCTTCTGGCTGCTGTTTTTTGATTTCCACTTTTGATTCTGGGTGCTGGCCCCTGCCCAAGGACAGGCCTGCACCGGGTAAACATAAGGCCTATTAAAATGACCTGAGCCTGGAAATACAGACAGGTTCAGGTTATGTCAGGCAGACCATACCTGGCTAACACCCAGGTGTGGGGGAGAAGAAAACCTTTTCCCGGAGCCCAAATAATTTCATTTTAAGTTTCCTCTTTTTGCTCTGGTTACGCATTAATTTCTCAGTATCTTGTTTATTTACCATTGTGTCAATTGCATTTATTCAAAAATGAATCAGTTCTCACATTAATCATCTAAACTAAAGGTTAAATCATCTCTTTAGGTTTCTGCCAAACTCCCTCTTATTAGTAGCAACAATACTCCCCTTCCAATCTACTTTCTCGTTCCTTCTAAATAATTGAACACTATAATATGAAACTCATATGCACCCGAGCTTTAACCATGAGGTAAATTTTAACATACCAGCGGGAACTCAGCAGGGGGATCAATGCACGCGTGGGAAACCTGGAACATTTTCTTATGTTTTCTTGAGCGTTCGCGACTCAACTGAAGGCCTATAATGTGACTTCCAAGCTGCGCAGCAGACACACTGCGCACCCGAATGACACGCTGGGAGCTAGATTATTTAAAAAGCCATTGCAACCATGGATTTTGAGGGAGAAATGTGAAATTGAGCCAAATGGAGCAACAAAGGATGAGGCCATCATCCCGGTTCAGTGACTCTTCACTGGAGTTGCTACTTGCCGGTGTGAGGATCAGGAGAGATACATTGTACCCGGCTGACAGGAGGAAGTGCCCTGCCTCTGCCATCAAGAAGGCCTGGCCCAAGGTGGCAGAGGAGGTGAGCAGCAGGAGCACTGTCTCAAGGATGTGGGTGCAGTGCAGGAAGCGCTTTAATGACCTAACCAGGTCAGGAAAAGTGAGTACAGTTACTGATTCACCTACAATCTGTGGTGTACATTACCCCCTGTCTCACTCTGTCTTGCCAAGCAGACTCCATCACATCATTCCTCACACCCACTTAAGTCTCATTATCAACTTACCTTCACTTTCTGTGCACTTCCTCACCTCCCCATTTGTGAACCCACCTACTCGCACTCACCCCAGTCCTGATGCATTGTGATGAATCTGTCTGATAATCACCCTCTGATGCATCTCCTTCATTGTCAGCATCGCCCAAAGCAATGGATCCATCGGGTGACCCCGTCATCCTCACTCACTCATACATCTGTTCTTTCTCCCCTTGTAGGAGAAGAGAGCGCAAAATGCAAGGGAGAGGAGTCGGACTGGAGGGGGGGCCACCACAAATAGTGGCCCTGACAGAGGCAGAGGAGGAGGCCTTGGATCTCAGCCATGTGGTTGATTGCCTGGCTGTCAAAGATGGTGAGACTGGCACCCCGCAAATGTCTGGTGACAGAACTTTAACATCCCTCACACACATCATGAATTGACGTTATCAATGATTGACCTGTTGCATACTTCGGTATGCTAATCGCACCATAACTTCTGCGATGATTCTTACTATTGCTGTATGTTCTCTTCCAAGGCCTACAAGGAGTGCTGAAGAGGCACACGACATGGACGAGGGCGATTCCTCAGAGGAGCTCCATGCCTCTGAGGGCGCACCGTCTAATCATAGTGAGCCATGCACCAGCGCAGATACTCACACCTTGGTGGATCCTATTACAGAGTTGGTTGGGTTGCCACCTGGTGGGTTGCCACCTGGTGATTCAGCACACAAGCAGACACTGGTGGTAAGGGCAGCTGTGGAGAGTCCACGTCAAGGGACGCACTCCTCTCCAAGCTCTGTTCAGCTGGATGCAGATGCTGAATCCTGGGGGCCATCGTTGGGAAGAAGAATGGTAGAGGTACAACTGCAACTTTGTAAGGTACTGAAAGACATGCCTTGCACACTCTCCACAATAATGGAGGGGACAGAAGAGTGCACCTCCAGCATTAGTGGAATAGTGGCGCAGGTAAGTGTGGGAATGTCTGCGATGGAGAGAAGGCTAGCCTCCATTGAGCTTCAAGCATGGCTCAAAATGAGTCCATTCAGGCCATGACAATGGCCATGCGGACTCGGGGTGCTGACTATTCTGCCACCTTTAACAGGCAGACAGATACTTTAGCGGTGGCCTTACAACGCATCACAAATGTGCTCCAAGCTGTTGTCCAGCTGTGTGGTAGGAGTGATGTGGCCCTGGCCCAGGAGAGGGATGATTCCAAGGGACATGGAAGTGAGGACTCCACTCAAAGTGCTCCCACATCTCACCTGTTGCCCCCTCTCAACCAGTACCCACAATACTGCCTCTTCTCCCGATGACTGAGTCTGCCCCTGCACAGGTGCAGGTGGAGCAGTCTTTGGCGGGGCTCTCACGGCCTCCAAAACCCAGAGAGCGTAGACCGAGAGCATCTCAGCAGTCAGGGTAAGGACCTGAGCAACCTGCCACTACCTCTACCACCACGGCCACGTCTTGTCCATTCTTGAGTCTCTTTTGTGAAAGTGCCCATTCATGTGCCTCATCAAGAAAGGCAAATCTTCATGCAACCCATTGGATGCTTTTGCAATTGGTGTATGTGTGGTTGAAGGACTCCTTTGTGCAAGCGGACGGAGTTAGGGGCTGATGTTGGTGGTGGTGGTTGTGCTTGTTCCAGGTGGTCTGAGTATTTCCCTATCTTCACTTTGCAGATCTCCTTATGAGAATCTATCAAGATATAAGTGACTCACTGGCATCACAAACAGCCAGATATGCTGCTGCTCTGCCGATAGGTTGCCCATTATTGTCTTCCTCCTCCTCATCCTCCTCCTCGTCTTCTTCAATGTTGTCTGCAGATGTGGATGCTTCATGGGCGCATGGGATCTCCTCCACCTGTAACCCTCTCTGCTGAGCGATGTGTAGGGCGCAACTCACGTCTATTATTCTGTACACCCTCGCCAGTGAGTACTGAAAGGCTCCACCAGATCGATCCAGGCACCTGAAACGCATCTTGAACATTCCTATGGCTTGTTCAATGACAGACCTGTTGGTGATGTGACTGTCGTTGTACCGCTGCTGTGCCTCATTGGTGGGGTTTCTCTTAGGTGTCATGAGCCACGTCTACAGGGGGTATCCATTGTCTCCAAGGAGCCAGCCCTTAAGTCTGTCTTGTGCGTGGAAGAGGGCTGGGATGGACTCGCGCAAAATGAAGGAATCATGGCAGCTGCCAGGGAGTTTGGCACACACCTGCAGAAACCTCTTCTGGTGGTTGCACATCAGCTGTGCATTGATGGAGTGATATCCCTTTCGGTTGATGAACAGTCCTGTTCATGTGCAGGTGCTCAGATTGCTACGTGTGTGCAATCAATTGCGCCCTGTGCCCGTGGGAAGCCAGCCAGAGAGTGGAAACCCACCGCCCTCTCAGTCTGGCTGATGTCATCACAGGGGAAGTTGATGTAGTCGGACACCTTGGCAAACAAGCCATCATGACCTGTCGTATACACTTATGTGCAGACAACTGAGAGATCCTGGTGATGTCATTGGTGGCACCCTGGAAGGATCGGGAGGCGAATAAATTGAGGGCAGTGGTGACTTTAACTGCGATGGGCAATGCACGGCTACCAGGCCCAGCCGGAAGCAACTCTTCATGAAGGAGCCTGCAGATATCTGTGGCCGCCTGGCAACTCAATCTGAGCTTGTGTAGACACTGCTCCTCAGAGAGGTCCAGAGAGCTCAGCCTCTGCCTATACACCCTCTCATGTGGGTAGTGCCTCCTGTGACGTTGGGCTCTCTGTTGGTCTCCTCTCTGCTCTTCTGCAGGTCCTTGTGGTGCACCTCTGTCCTGTGGAGCTGCAACTCCTAGAACTGAACGCTGTGCCTGCCATGGATGGTGATGTGCCTCCTCCTTAGATGTACTGCTGAATAAATCCATTGCACCCCCCCATCCTGATGGTGTCAGTTTGAGGGGGTGCTAAATGTAGGTAAATATGTGCGAACACAAGAATTCTGAGAGTGAACAAAGAAATCTCAGTCTAAACATAAAGAACTCCCAACCAAAGGTTTGTCTGAGAGAACTGATTGTCCTTCTGCAAAAACTCACCTTTTCTTCACTGTGTCAATCACTGGTTTAAAGATCCAAATGGGTGCCGGCTGCAATTCGCCTCCTTTTCCATGGCGTGCATCAGAGGCCACGGGAGACACGTTCAGGAGAAGTTAAAATGGCTTATGTAAGTCAATGCACAAACGCTTTACAGCTTTAAGGACTTAAAATAGCTCAATTGACCCTTTAAATATCAGCCAGCGGGACTTCAGAGTTTCAGAAACGTGCATCCAATCGAGTCTGGGTCAAACCCGGAAGATGGTGCGTTGGAGCCGGGATGTGATCCCGCTCCGAAATCAGAGAATTTTCACTGCCCACCTGACCCCAACCAACCTGTTCTTGGGGGTTAAAATTTACCCCATGTCTAATCAGCTGATGGATCCACCTTTCCTTCAGACATGGCCTCAAAGTTCCAGTATCTTTTTCATCATGCTCCTTATCTTATGATTAAAAAAAAGCTAGACATTAAGGTGATTCTCCTACCATGTGCTTCTTTATTGATCAGGTATAACTGCTCCCTGGTTCCTATTTTACATGCCATTGTAGAAGAAGGTTGTAACTAGTGGGGTGCCGTAAGGATCAGTGCATGGGCCTCAGCTGTTTACAATATATATCAATGGCTTAGATGAGGAGACCGAGCATAATGTATCCAAGTTTGCTGATGATACAATGCCAGGTGGGAAAATAAGCTGTGAGGAGGACGCAAAAAGATTCATAGAATCATAGAATCATAGAAGTTTACAACATGGAAACAGGCCCTTCGGCCCAACATGTCCATGTCGCCCAGTTTATACCACTAAGCTAGTCCCAGTTGCCTGCACTTGGCCCATATCCCTCTATACCCATCTTACCCATGTAACTGTCCAAATGCTTTTTAAAAGACAAAATTGTACTCGCCACTACTACTGCCTCTGGCAGCTCGTTCCAGACACTCACCACCCTTTGAGTGAAAAAATTGCCCCTCTGGACCCTTTTGTATTTCTCACCTTAAATCTATGCCCCCTCGTTATAGACTCCCCCACCTTTGGGAAAAGATTTTGACTATCTACCTTATCTATGCATCCTCATTATTTTATAGACTTCTATAAGATCACCCCTAAACCTCCTACTCTCCAGGGAAAAAAGTCTCAGTCTATCCAACCTCTCCCTATAAGTCAAACCATCAAGTCCCGGTAGCATCCTAGTAAATCTTTTCTGCACTCTTTCTAGTTTAATAATATCCTTTCTATAATAGGGTGACCAGAACTGTACACAATATTCCAAGTGTGGCCTTACTAATGTCTTGTACAACTTCAACAAGACATCCCAACTCCTGTATTCAATGTTCTGACCAATGAAACCAAGCATGCTGAATGCCTTCTTCACCACCCTATCCACCTGTGACTCCACTTTCAAGGAGCTATGAACCTGTACTCCGAGATCTCTTTGTTCTATAACTCTCCCCAACGCCCTACCATTAACGGAGTAGGCCCTGGCCCGATTCGATCTACCAAAATGCATCACCTCACATTTATCTAAATTAAACTCCATCTGCCATTCATCGGCCCACTGGCCCAATTTATCAAGATCCCGTTGCAATCCTAGATAACCTTCTTCACTGTCCACAATGCCACCAATCTTGGTGTCATCTGCAAACTTACTAACCATGCCTCCTAAATTCTCATCCAAATCATTAATATAAATAACAAATAACAGCGGACCCAGCACCGATCCCTGAGGCACACCGCTGGTCACAGGCCTCCAATTTGAAAAACAACCCTCCACAACCACCCTCTGTCTTCTGTCGTCAATCCAATTTTGTATCCAATTGGCTACCTCACCTTGGATCCCGTGAGATCTAACCTTATGTAACAACCTACCATGCGGTACCTTGTCAATGGCTTTGCTAAAGTCCATGTAGACCACGTCTACTGCACAGCCCTCATCTATCTTCTTGGTTACCCCTTCAAAAAACTCAATCAAATTTGTGAGACATGATTTTCCTCTCACAAAACCATGCTGACTGTTCCTAATCAGTCCCTGCCTCTCCAAATGCCCGTAGATCCTGTCTCTCAGAATACCCTCTAACAACTTACCCACTACAGATGTCAGGCTCACCGGTCTGTAGTTCCCAGGCTTTTCCCTGCCGCCCTTCTTAAACAAAGGCACAACATTTGCTACCCTCCAATCTTCAGGCACCTCACCTGTAGCTGTCGATGATTCAAATATCTCTGCTAGGGGACCCGCAATTTCCTCCCTAACCTCCCATAACGTCCTGGGATACATTTCATCAGGTCCCGGAGATTTATCTACCTTGATGCGCGTTAAGACTTCCAGCACTTCCCTCTCTGTAATATGTACACTCCTCAAGACATCACTATTTATTTCCCCAAGTTCCCTAGCATCCATGCCTTTCTCAACCGTAAATACCGATGCGAAATATTCATTTAGGATCTCACCCATCTCTTGTGGTTCCGCACATAGATGACCTTGTTGGTCCTTAAGAGGCCCTACTCTCTCCCTAGTTACTCTTTTGCTCTTTATGTATTTGTAGAAGCTCTTTGGATTCACCTTTGCCTTATCTGCCAAAGCAATCTCATGTCCCCTTTTTGCCCTCCTGATTTCTCTCTTAACTCTACTCCGGCAATCTCTATACTCTTCAAGGGATCCACTTGATCCCAGCTGCCTATGCATGTCATATGCCTCCTTCTTCTTTCTGACTGGAGCCTCAATCTCCCGAGTCATCCAAGGTTCCCTACTTCTACCAGCCTTGCCCTTCACTTTATAAGGAATGTGCTTACCCTGAACCCTGGTTAACACACTTTTGAAGGCCTCCCACTTACCAGACGTCCCTTTGCCTGCCAACAGACTCTCCCAATCAACTTCTGAAAGTTCCTGTCTAATACCATCAAAACTGGCCTTTCCCCAATTTAGAATTTTAACTTTTGGGCCAGACCTATCATTCTCCATAGCTATCTTAAAACTAATGGAATTATGATCACTGGTCCCAAAGTGATCCCTCACTAACACTTCTGTCACCTGCCCTTCCTTATTTCCCAAGAGGTGGTCAAGTTTTGCCCCCTCTCTAGTCGGGCCATCCACATACTGAATGAGAAATTCCTCCTGAATACACTCAACAAATTTCTCTCCATCCAAGCCCCTAATGCTATGGCTGTCCCAGTCAATGTTGGGAAAGTTAAAGTCCCCTACTATTACCACCCTATTTTTCTTGCAGCTGTCTGTAATCTCCTTACATATTTGCTCCTCAATTTCCCGTTGACTATTTGGGGATCTGTAGTACAATCCTATCAAAGTGATCTCTCCCTTCTTATTTTTCAGTTCTACCCATATAGACTCCGTGGGCGAACCCTCGGATATATCCTCTCTCACTACTGCCGTGATGTTCTCCCTAATCAAGAACGCAACTCCCCCTCCTCTCTTACCTCCTGCTTTATCTTTCCTATAGCATCTGAACCCTGGAACATTGAGCTGCCAGTCCTGCCCCTCCCTTAGCCATGTTTCAGTAATAGCTATAACATCCCAGTCCCATGTACCCATCCATGCCCTGAGTTCATCTGCCTTGCCCATCAGACTTCTTGCATTGAAATAAATGCAGTTTAATCTAGACTTCCCTTGGTCTTTGTCCTGCTTTCTCAGACCATCTGTCCGGTCATGTTTTGTACACTCTCCCTTACTGCCTTTTGTTTCTGTCACCACTTTACTTCCCACTGACTTCCTGCATCGGTTCCCATCCCCCTGCCACATTAGTTTAAACCCTCCCCAACAGCACTAGCAAACATTCCCCCTAGGACATTGGTTCCAGTCCTGCCCAGATGCAGACCATCCAATTTGTATTGGTTCCACCTCCCCCAGAACCGGTTCCAATGTCCCAGGAATTTGAATCCCTCCCTCTGGCACCATCTCTCAAGCCACGTATTCATCCTAGCTATCCTGTCATTCCTACTCTGACTAGCCCGTGGCACTGGTAGCAATCCTGAGATTACTACCTTTGAGGTCCTACTTTTTAGTTTAACTCCTAACTCCCTAAGTTCAGCTTGTAGGACCTCATCCCGTTTTTTACCTATATCGTTGGTACCTATATGCACCACGACAACTGGCTGTTCACCCTCCCCCTCCAGAATGCCCTGCAGCCGCTCCGAGACATCCCTGACCCTTGCACCAGGGAGGCAACATACCATCCTGGAGTCTCGGTTGCGTCCGCAGAAACGCCTGTCTATTCCCCTTCCAATCGAGTCCCCTATCACTATAGCTCTGCCACTCTTTTTCCTGCCCTCCTGTGCAGCAGAGCCAGCCACGGTGCCATGAACCTGGCTGCTGCCACCTTCCCCTGGTGAGCCATCTCCCACAACAGTATCCAAAACGGTATACCTGTTTGAGAGGGGGATGGCCACAGGGGACCCCTGCACTACCTGCCTGCACCTCTTACTCTGCCTGGTGGTCACCCATTCACTTCCTGCCTGTACTCCCTTTACCTGCGGTGTGACCAACTCGCTAAACGTGCTATCCACGAGTTTCTCTGCATCGCGGATGCTCCACAGTGAGTCCACCCGCAGCTCCAGCTCCGAGATACGATCGGTCAGTAGCTTCAGGTGGACACACTTCCTGCACACATGGTCGGCAGGGACACTGGTAGTGTCCATGACTTCCCACATCTTGCAGGAGGGGCATATCACGGGTGCGAGGTCTGCTGCCATGGCTTGCCTTAGCTCAGTTACCCCTTTTAAATTACGTTGAAATTAGAAAATGTTAACTATACTAGGGACCTAGGTTCACTTAAAAAAAAACACTACCTGCTATAAAAGCTGCTTAGTTTCCCAGCTCTTCGTTTAAACCAATGCCCTAATTTAGAGGAAAAAAACCAGTAACACTCACCAACCAATCACTTACCTGCTGTCCTGTGACGTCACTCCTTGGTTTTCTGTTGTTGTTTTTGATCCGTTCAGGTCCGCCGCTGCTCTGGTCTCGGGCCTCGGTCCGCCGCTCTTTTATCCCCGCTCTCGGTCTCTCTCCTCTGCTCCCGTTCAGGTCCGCTGTCGCTCTGGTCTCGGGCCTCGGTCCGCCGCTCTTTTATCCCCGCTCTCGGTCTCTCTCCTCTGCTCCCGTTCAGGTCCGCCGCTGCTCTGGTCTCGGGCCGCCGCTCTTTTATCCCCGCTCTCGGTCTCTCTCCTCTGCTCCCGTTCAGGTCCGCCGCTGCTCTGGTCTCGGACCTCGGGTCACCGCTGTTTATATCCCCGCTCTCGGGCTCTCTCCTCTGCTCCCGTTCAGGTCCGCCGCCGCTCTGGTCTCGGGCCTCGGGCCGCCGCTCTTTTATCCCCGCTCTTGGTCTCTCTCCTCTGCTCCCGTTCAGGTCCGCCGCCGCTCTGGTCTCGGGCCTTGGGCCGCCGCTCTTTTATCCCCGCTCTCGGTCTCTCTCCTCTGCTCCCGTTCAGGTCCGCCGCCGCTCTGGTCTCGGGCCTCGGGTCGCCGCTGTTTATATCCCCGCTCTCGTCTCTCTCCTCTGCTCCCGTTCAGGTCCGCCGCTCTGGTCTCGGGCCTCGGGTCGCCGCTGTTTATATCCCCGCTCTCGGTCTCTCTCCTCTGCTCCCGTTCAGGTCCGCCGCCGCTCTGGTCTCGGGCCTCGGGCCGCTGCTCTTTTATCCCCGCTCTCGGTCTCTCTCCTCTGCTCCCGTTCAGGTCCGCCGCCGCTCTGGTCTCGGGCCTCGGGTCGCCGCTGTTTATATCCCCGCTCTCGTCTCTCTCCTCTGCTCCCGTTCAGGTCCGCCGCTCTGGTCTCGGGCCTCAGGTCGCCGCTGTTTATATCCCCGCTCTCGTCTCTCTCCTCTGCTCCCGTTCAGGTCCGCCGCCGCTCTGGTCTCGGGCCTCGGGCCGCTGCTCTTTTATCCCCGCTCTCGGTCTCTCTCCTCTGCTCCCGTTCAGGTCCGCCGCCGCGATTGCAAAGGGATATAAACAGATTAAGTGAGTGGGCGAGAAGGTGGCAGATGGAGTATAATGTGGGGAAATGTGAAATTATGTAGGAAGAATAGAAAAACAGAATATTTTTTAAAAGGTGAGACACTAAGAAATGTTGGTAGTCAGGGGGATTTGGATGTCCTTGTACATGAATCACAAAACATTAACATGCAGGTACAGCAAGCAATTAGGAAGGCAAATGATATGTCAGTCATTATTGCAAGGGGGTTGGAGCATAAGAGGAAGGAAGTCTTGCTGCAATTATATAGGGCTCTGATGAGACCACACCTGGAGTACTGTGTACAGATTTGGTGTCCTTACCTAAGGAAGGATATACTTGCTTTGGAGAGGGTGCAACAAAGTTTCACTAGATTGATTCCTGGGATGAGAGGGTTGTCCTATGAGGAGGCATTGAGTAGAATGGGCCTATATTCTCTGGAGTTTAGAAGAATGAGAGGTGATCTCATTGAAACGTATAAAATTCTTAGATGGTGTGACAGGGCCGATGCTGAGAGGTTGTTTCCCCTGACTGGAGAGTCTAGAACTAGGGGTCATAGTCGCAAGGTAAGGGGTCGGCCATTTAGGACCAAGATGAGGAAACATTTCTTCACTCAGAAGGTTGTGATTTTTTTGAATTCCCTACCCCAGAGGGCTGTGGATGCTCAGTCGTTGAGTATATTCAGGACTTTGATCGATAGATTTTTGGACTCTAAGGGAATCAGGGGATATGGAGATCGGGCGGGAAACTGGAGTTGAGGTAGAAGATCAGCCATGATCTTATTGAATGGCGGAGCAGGCTCGAGGGGCCGTATGGCCTACTCCTGCTCCTATTTCTTATGTTCTTAAGCAGAATTGCACTAGCTTTAACACTATTACATTTAATTCTGAGATGAGTTAAATAGACGAGTTATCTTATCCAGGTGGAATCTATGTCAAAGACAAGAAATTTGTCATGCAACTGCCCTTTCTGGTTTGACATATGAAAATGCATCTATTTATCTAGTCACACCAATCAATCTCCTATGCCATTGCACACAGTTAGTCAGAATGCTCTTACTTGTTCTGCTATCTTTATGTAGCTGTTTCTCTCTTTCTCTCTCCTCTTCTATTTCTGTTGGTTTCTTTCCTTCTCTTCTGCTTCACTCCCCTTAAATCTTCATTTTGCTTCACTCTGTCATCTTCTGCTTCTTTCTCCGTGTTCTTCTTTCCTGTCAGTGAGGGGATACAGCAGAGAAAGAAGCCACCAACAGCTGAAGACTACATTTCACAGTTGTGGACTATGGGAAAAATATATCTCTCAGCAGCTTCCTTACCACCCTCTTCCTCAATCACTTGTTTTTCCCCCACCCTCTCATTCCCATCACTATCTATGCCTTTTCCTACTTGTATAACCCACTCAACCCATGTATCCTGCCCTCTCCCCTGCTCCACTATCCTTCATCTCACTCTTAACCTTCCATCTACTCCCCTCACTCCCATTTGCTACTCCCGAGAGCAGATGGTGAGAGGCCAGTTACACCTCACTGAACCTGTTTCTTCCTCCTTTCTCCTTCTTACCCTCCTTTCCTATCTGATTCCCTCAGCAGCTTTCAAAATTAAACTTTCTTTTCAAAAAAGAAATTCAATTAGATTGAGGAAATAAAATGGCTGTCTCTCCAGCTGTGTCTTTCTCCCTCTCCCTCTGTATCATGGGTGTTAAAAACTGGAATCTCTGACTCACAGTTGTAAATGATTAGCATTGACTGTTTCTGGCGACAATATACAGTTGGAGACAATGAGGTAGAATTTCTGCGGGGTTTCCCGATCTCCTGCCATAACTTTGGCGAAAGATCAGTGTGAACCCTGGAGAAATGGTGTAAACTTCCATTTACACCATTTCTACAAGGTGTCCATGGATCTTCTGTCAAAGATGTGAGAGGAGATTGACAGAGATTGAAACCCTGCGGAAATTCCAGCTGAATCATTTGGCTTCAAAATTCAATTGCTGTTTTTTTCTTTAAAAACATAATACATTAAATGAAGAAATGCACTCACTCTCTTTCTCTCTCATTTTCTTTCTCTGCCCTTCTGCCACCCAGCATCCATTTAAGGGGAGGCCATTTGTTAAAACCTTTTTAAAAGTTCAAGCATCTCTTTCCTTTAGCCCCTGTTGTCCCCTTTGTGTCAATTGTCTCCCTGCCCCTCTGCCTCATGCAGGGTGCTTCTTCTCCCATGCCTTTCACGTGCTGCTGCACCCAATAAATCATTAGCGATGTGCCTTGAGCATCAGTAAATCATGCAAATGTCTCCACCTCGCATTATCTGGTGAGGTCAGCCCATTTGTCTGCAGGCACACATATTGCCTGTGCAGCAATGGTGCAGGTGGTGTGGTGCTCAGGATGCTTTTAGGAAACTGGTCTCCAGGGAAAATGATGCCATTTTTTGATGTGGGGATCTTCTTAGGTCAGCACTGCCAGTCCAATTACCCTACAGCTGGACCTCATTGCTAAATCTTTCCCTCCAGCTGTACCAGTGCAGCCTTCAATATGCAAATGTCCCTGACCTCGGAATTTTGGGTGAGGGTCAGAGGCTCATCCGTAGGACAGGCGGAATTTCTGTCTCAACCCAGTTCTGCCGCCAAAAGGTCTTCATTTAAATTTTGCCCCCCATAATTTGATCGAACACTGCATCTTCATCTCTAAGTCTTGGCTCAGTAGTAACACACTCACATCTGACTTAGAAGATTGTGGGTTCAAGCCCTACTCTGGGCAGACACTTAAGTGCAGCACTGTCAGGGGTGCCGTCTTTCAGTTGAGAAATTAAACTGAGGCCTCATCTGCCCCCTCAAGGGGATGTAAAGGATCCCATGTCACTTTTCGAAGAAGAGCGGGAGAGTTCTCTCGGAGTCCTGGTCAACATTTATCTCTCAACAAAATCACTAAAACAGATTATTTGGTAATTTATATTATTTATTTGTGGGACCTTGCTGTGTGATTGACTGTTGTTTCCCTACATTACAACAGTGACTGCACTGCAAAATACTTAATTGGCTATGAAGTGCTTTGGGGTGTTGTGAAAGGTGCTATATGAATGCAAGTTCTTTTTTTCTCTAAGTATATTGATATGGAATTTATAGAACTTAGGAAATTCACCAATGTGCATTTGTTGAAAGGAGAATTGCTGCAAGTGTGTATATTCCATAAAGATACTCTCGAAACAGCACTGTAAGTTGTGCTCAATCTCTCATTAACCAGCATGTTGCTGGTTATATTTATGGATGCATTCCTTACTAAGCAACTATGGAGTAAACTTATGATAGCAACAATTACTCTTACTGATTAAAATTTCTGAAAAGTAACTTACAACATTGCTCCAATAAATAGTGTCATAACCATTGGAAGGTTTGATGCACTATCCATAGTCCTGAAGATAGCATGGCATAGCACTCTAATTAATGAGGCACAATGTCCATATTTCCTGTTGAGATTGCAATAGTTGAGTCAGCCCTCAGATACAAACAAACTATACATTCATTCAACCAGAGGAACTGAGTATAAAATGACAATACTCAATTAGGCAAGACTTGTGATTAGAAGTAGTTTTCATCACAGAGTCGTAGGCAAATAGAATCCCAGATAAATCAGTTAATGTTATGTTAATTAACATTTTTTTAAAAAGTGAACTGACAAATAGCTAAGTAAAATATCACTGAGAGTTATAAGGATAAGCACAAATCGATAGTATTGAGTGATGGATCCTGAGGTCCTGGGGCAATGGTAGTATCACACCAAGGAAGAAAACTGGTCTCGAATGTAGAATGTCAGATTAGCTGGGTATTCTGGGGTTTTCTTGATTTATTGTTGGGGGACAAGGAGAAAGTTTGCAGAACTTTTCTTCTGAAGATGAAATAGTTTGGGCTGTGTTGAAGTTAGAGTTTTGAATACTTTTTAGCTTGATGGGCCAATTAACTTTTTATGATTTGATGCAATAATATTTCCAACATTTATATAGTGCCTTGTTACATCAAATTTTTCAAGCACAATAACATTTTGAAGTGCAGTGGTTTTACAGATGGAACAGCCATTTTGCATTAGTAATATCACATAGGCAATCAGATGAATGCCCAGTTAATCAGCTTTTCTGGTCATATTGGTGGAGAGAGGAATGTTGGTGTGGCTCTGAGGGAACTCCCTGCTCTTCTTTAAGTAATGATACAGACACTTTTTTACATGCACTTGGTCCAGCAGCTGGGACCTCTTTTTAGCGACTCATTCAAAGGACCTCGGTATTGCTCGAAAGTGTATGAACTTAAACTGCAGCCTGGAGCTCACATCCACAACCTCCTGACCCAGAGGCAAGGAGGCTACCAGTTGAGCCAAGTTAGCATGCATGCTTCTTATCTTAAATTATGCAGGTGAATTTCCTCTGGGCTTCTCCCGCTCTGTGTCGTAACTTCAAGGGAAACTCCATTTACTTGTGTAAGTGGGGTTTCCACCAAACTTACGGAGGTAGAGCAGGAGACGCCTGAAGGAAATTCACCCCATAGCTATATATATATAATGACAGCATCCATTACACTCCAAAGAGGCAAAACTATGTAAAAGAGATGATGTGGAGATGCCGGTGATGGACTGGGGTGGACAAATGTAAGGACTTGCACAACACCAGGTTATAGTCCAACAGCTTTATTTGAAAATCACAAGCTTTCGGAGCTTTGCTCCTTCGTCAGGTGAAGTGAAGAGTTACATAAAGGCACAGCATATATAGTCAGAGAACAATGCCTGGTGATTACAGATAATCTTTCTAACTGCCCTTTATCACACCTCGGCAGAGAGATAATCACAGCAATCAAAGGAGTGTTCAAACAGGTTAGTCAGGGAAACATTACATCCAAGAATACTGAGGTGGGGTCACCAGGGGTCAAATGTAGCAGATGCTGGGGTTTGTATTAAAAACAGATAACAGATAATATCTGTTGTATTAAAAACAGATAACGATTTCCAGCCTTTATGTAACTCTTCACTTCACCTGACAAAGGAGCAAAGCTCCGAAAGCTTGTGATTTCAAATAAAGCTATTGGACTATAACCTGGTGTTGTGCTACTCCTTACATTTGTAAAAGAGAGAAAAAGAAAGTATGCTTTTTTTTAATGACATGAAGCCTGAAACTTACAAGTACTTGGTAATCTGTAAACTCCCTTTAACAAAGAGCAAATAAACTCTGATCGACCTCGAACATCTTTAGACACTTCCCCACAGGAAGTATCCTGAGCAGTGGCCTTAAAGGAACAGATCCGGTTAGCAACTGACCATCCCATCTGTGCTCCAGGCTCCAAATTACTCCTGAGCAATGCCACAAGAGATGAGTTAGTTTAATTAAATTGTGTAGTGCTCCATTTATGCAGTTGTTGACTTCAGTTTTTTTTAATCAATTGCTTTTGACAATTAGGTGATTGATCTGTTAGGACTAAACACAGTACTCTTGTATATTTGCATTTTTCCAGTATTTAAATTGTTTAGTTTTCAAGATTATTTTCATTTCCATTTTATGAAATTATTCAAGCAATTATCAGGCATACTACCCTTTCAGTGTAATATGCTGAAAAACTTGCAGCCATTATGCTAAGAGGCAAAAGCGGTTAGAGATCATTTATTTAGAGTGTGGTCATTATTGTCATAAATAGCTATGTACCCTTAACAACAAAAAGTATCTTACAGCACCCCAATTATTTCAACCACTTAAGCCGTAACTGAAAAAAATCAAAAAACAAACCCATTCAATAGAATGGTGTAAAATTCGCCCTCTTTTTGCTGTCTTATAATTACAAATTTAATTTGAGTACGGCAAATTACTTATTTCTAGAATTGCTGAAAGGGTAGTTATTTGCTGCTGCGTTCTAGTAGTGGATCTTTGATAATACTTGTTTCATATTTTATTTATTTACAATGCATATGCACACACAGGACACACATGAACAATTTGATCTCTCACTACAAAATATAGCCTCGCAACAACCGCCTATATTTTAGGTTATCAGTAAATGCTTACTTGGATACATTTCAGTGCTTGTAATGCGCATTTACTGATATCACTTTATCACTGTAACTCAGTGAAAATTCTGCATGAAATAATTGTGTATATTCTGAGCGAGTGAACTGTGAACAAACAAAATGGTAAACACAGAAAGTGCTAATGGTGAGCAATGAAGCAATGGGGCAAATTCTTTGATTTAATGATCTGATCTGGATGAACATAATAGTGCATTTATATGGAAACAATTAAAACTTTACATTGCTTAATTGTCCTCAATGATGGTAGTCTAGGCAAAATAATCTGATGCATACATATATTTGGGGTGTAATCATAAACTTGAGACCTGTTTTACGCACTAACTTTTTCTTGACAGCCAAAAGCCCAAGCATGGTCTTGTTCAAGAGCCTCTCTAACAAATGTTTCAACACACCCACACAACATTATGGTCTGTTTTCAATAACACCATCATGGGAAATACTTCAACTCAGGGAAGGAAACCCTAGTGTTCATGATCCTCACTTCCAAATTTCTCAACTTCTCAGGCACAGTGTCAAGTATTATATCAAGCATGAAAATTTTCCTTGTCCATATTGTAGCATACTGTCAAAAAAGCCCTGCATTAGCTCTACAGACTCCTCTCCTATTTCCATTTTAAATAAGGGCAATTAAAATTCCACATAATTATCAACCCCTCTTTCCTCTACTTCATTCTAAGTCACATCACTCATTTCCCTTGCTGACTGGTAGGTACAGTATCAATAAGGATTCTTCTTTATCAGCAAAAATAATACAAGCCCACAGAAAGGAATGGCATCTGCAGTTCATTTTTCTGCTGGGTTTTGACCTAGTGCCCATTGCTGTAGGCACTAAACCCAATGAAGAACATAAAAAGTTGAGGTAAAAGTGGCAATTCCTGCTGCAGACAATTTGATTTCTCTGCCAGATCCAAACTAGAGCTAAAATCTTAAGCAGGATTTTTTTTGCTGGTATTAAGCTTTTTAAGACCAATTAAAGCCGTTTTGTTGCTTTTCTACTTTAATTCTCCAGTTGTTGTCTGCGCTTATTTAAAACTAATGTAAAAATAATGGGGTAGTTTAACTAATGAGCCTCATTATCACTGTTTGTGTTTAGTGCCCATTCTGCCATGGATTTGGAGTTGTGCACAACATTCACTTAGGACCCTGAGGCTGCACAGAAGACATACTGGCAGCTCCTGTACTGCCTCTTTGGTGAAATTAACTCTTCTCATGCTGAGCTCCTTACTAAGATCTTCAAAAGATCTGTGTGACCTGTAAATTCTTCAGGGGAGGGTATTATCTCATGTGGTGTATCCTCCTCAAATACTGCCTCACCTTTCTTTCCTCCATCTTGCATTGCTCCTCTTCTTCCTCTATTAAATTAACGAACAAGGGAATGCCGATTAGGATTTCCAGAACTATAACTCTGCATCTTTTATTTGGTGGTATGGAAACACCTCTCGCTGCACTCTTTTCATGTGCAAAGGAAACAAATCTGCTCTCTAGCAAGGCTAGGGCTGCAAGCTCCAAAGTAAAACATGTCTGTCAGTATCAACTGGCAACAGGTACATCTCATTTATCCCATCATGAGTTACTCTTAGTGCAATGGGGTCTCTAATCACAGGTTTGGGCAATTACTACACCGTTCCAGATCATTTAAATATATTCTAATGAGCTCCCAGCAGCACTGTTAGAAGGACCCAGACCCGACCAGAAATGGCAACATTGCAATTTGGGGTCGATAACTTGTACAAATGGGTTCCACCCTAGAGAGTACATAAGTCAGTGTAGCACTAAAGAATGCTGGAAATATCAAACAAACTTAGGGCCAATTTGTATAATAAGGTGCTTTAATTTAGAATCAATAGTAGCATGAATAATTAAATGGGCTGAGGTACTAAAGTTGAAATTTTTTAATAAATTGGGTATACTGGTGGTGATGTTGATTTTGAATCAGCTTTTTAAATACCATCAAATCACAATAAATGTAGAACTAGCTGGCAAAAAAAGTCTAAGGTATCTTTATCCAGGAATGATCTTCATTTAAGAATGACATTTGTACTGTGACTCAACATTATTAAAATAAAATCCATGTTCCCAGCACTAAATTCAATACAGAATTTTTCACAAAAATGCTAAAAAATTGACAAACCTTAATATGAAATAATTATATTAACCCTCCAATATTAAAGAGACATAAAAATACGGTGTCAGCTGTGACTCAGTGAGTAGCACCCTCGCCTCTGAGGGTTGTGGGTTCAAATCCCACTCTGGGAATTTGAGCACAAAATCCAGGTGGATACTCCAGTGCAGTACTGAGGGAGTGCTGTACTGTCAGAGATGCCGTCTTTTGGATGAGATGTTAAACCGAGGCCCCATCAGCCCTCTCAGGTGGACGTAAAAGATCCCATGGCACTATTTCGAAGAAGAGCAGGGGAATTCTCCCCGGTGTTCTGGCCAATATTTATCCCTCAACCAAAACCAGTAAAACAGATTATCTGGTCATTATCTCATTGCTGTTTGTGTGAGCCTGCTGTGCTCAAATTGGCTGCCGTGTTTCCTACATTACAAAAGTGACTACACTTCAAAAAAGTACTTCATTGGCTGTAAAGCACTTTGGGACATCCTGAGGTTGTGAAAGATGCTATATAAATGCAAGTCTTTCTTTTAAAATGCCTTTCATTCTATGGGACACAATCTAAATCTGCTAACTGTGAGCTTAAATTCATTTTAAGCACTCTGCCTGTGACAGTCTTCATCTAATGTTAATCTTTGATCAGCACAAAAGTATAAATGAAACCCATAGGATACACAGAATTATAGCTCATCAACAGGACATTAGAATTACATCAGTGGATGATAAAGTCCACAGCGCTACATATCTGGAACAATGATCTCCAGGGCAATCTGAGCAACCGGTTGTAAGAATGTCATCATCCCATCCATGAAATGGGTAATTAACCTTTATAACTTGATTTGTTATGGTTACATCACTATTTCCAGTGAGTTCTGCACTGAATAAGAGGCAGAAAGCTCATTATACAAGCACTTTCATTGTTCAGGAGCACCTGGCTAGAATGGAACCTGCTAGGCGCTACAGTACAATGATTAGAAGGTAGATTGCATGTTTAACACCTTCATATTTGAGCTATACTCATACTAATGTAGGACCTGATTGACCACTACTGAGCCAAATGGATACAGTAACTTAGTGGCTATGGTACTGGGCTAGCAACCCCAGCTTAAGAGTTCACATCCCACCATGGCAAGTAAAATTTAATAAATCTGATAATTAGTTGGCCAGCATCAAGATAAAAGTGACTGTGATAGCTGCTGGATTGTTTTTGTCCTTCTTGGACGCTAGAAATTGTAAGACTGGCAGATGCTGTTGAAGTAAGTTTGGTGAGTTGCCGCAGTGAACTCTCTAGATAGTACATACCACAACCACAGTTCACCAGTGGTAGAGGGAGTGAACATTGAGTCCAGTGTCAGGGCATTGATCAAGCAGATTTTTCTGTCCTGAATGGTACTTTATGTATTTCCAAATGTTTTGGACCCTAGAGAGGAGAGGAAAGGGGGCATGGCTTACAAAAAAACAAGCTCTGGAATGCTCTTTGAATTGCTTGTTTTGTTGTGAATGGTTTTCATTAGCCTCAGAAGGGAGGGATCCTGATCTTCAGTCAAAATGAAGTGAGGAAGAGATATGGATTGCAGCCAATCAGAAGAAACCAAGGCATTTGCAGAAAAATGAGTTGTCATGGACCAACCCAACGATTCAAGCTTAGACAAGTGCTTCAAACTGAGCCTCAAGATTCCAACACAGGAGTAGACCTCTCCAGAAAAATGTTTTTCAGTGATTTACAATACATGCCAGAAACTCCGAGTAAGAATAACCATTTTATTCAGAATTATTTCATTTTTATGATGTGCCTCAAGTTATGAATGTTATTTTTCAATTGAGGGAATCATTCAAGATGGTAGCTAAGACTGTGCCAAGAATATCCCTTTTCAAACCAAAATGTCTGCAAAATTGAAACCGAACAAACCAAAGAGTAAAAAATGGACCTGCAAATAGGACTGAGTTCTCTGGGCTTTGTCAGGTCTCTCTCATGGGCTGTAGACTTTCTGTTTTATATGCGTGTGGAGTACAATGCTGGTGATGTCCAGATCTCTCTGTGTACATTCTTATGTCAGTTTGGATCACATTGAGACACCAGAGTATATTTTTCTTTGTAGCGCCAGAGATATTTTGGTTGTAAATTTAAAAATAACAAAATTAGTTTTTTTAATACAAGGTAATACACATTTTGTAGTCAAAACAGTGCAGGAGTGAGATCCCTGCAACTTGTTGCACTGTCCACAAAAAAAACTTAACATATATGAACGATTTTAAATTTGTCAAGTTAACTAAAATGTGATTTTAATCCTCCCATATTAACATTTCAGCTTGTTTTATATTGAAATAGTTGCAGTACTTATTAAAACATAAAGAACATCAAGTGCATTATCAGCTGATCTTTGATTCCTGTATTAAAAACATGCTACTGATAGGATAATTTTCAAATGATTTATTTTTTAGAATGTGATAGCGGGCTGGTATTAAGAAATTGCATATTGTGCCTTGTTTAATCCATTTTGCTAGTTTTTAGATTGGAGAGCTATTGCCATGCATTAATATCCCTGTCTTGGCTAATTGGGTAACAATTTAATTAACTTAGCTACCAGTTCCTGATAATAGCATAGACATGTGCAATGAATTCTTATCTTAACAGTACCAATAAAATAATTATAATCGTTTAAGGTGAAAGTCAGCTTTTAAACAATGGCACGTTCGTGATGAGATTCAACGAACTTCAATGAGAGTGCTTGCTTGCCAGTTGTGTAGTTAATTGATAGATGGGGCGGAGATCCAATGGGCTGGGACTTCCCTGTGACTACACAGGGCAAGATCTCCCTCCACAATCTCACCTGAAAATTAAGAAAAATGTGGTATTGGGACTATCACGGCCTCTCCTCCCGATCTGTATTTCCTGAAAGCCTGCTCTGTGGGGGTGGGTGAGAAATGGATTTTACTCTGTGTAGGGTTCAGGGATGAAATCCTGTTGCGTGAGGTGGGTTTGGACTGCCACGCTCTTGCTCAGTGGGGAAGGAAGAAATGGTAAAGTCTTACCTGGAGAGGGGGAAGCTCACGCTTGGTTGTTGGGGGGATGATGTTGAGGTGATGCTTAGTGGGGGAGGGAGAGTCGAAATCCTGTTCAGTTGCAGGGCTGTTTAGTGGCCAAGATCATGCATGCCGTGGGGTGGAGGAGGTTTGAGGGCCAGAATCATGCTCAGTGAGGGGGGGTGGGTGAGGGGAGTGGGTGATGGCAGATATTCTGGCTCATTGTTGGAGTGGACGTTGGTCCTGTATAGGACGGGTGGTTGCTGTATTGCCTTATTGGGTGGTGTGTTGGGTTGGTAGAAGGTTGGCTCATTTGGGGAAGTTGGGTTATATCCCAGTACACTTCTGCTCTTCACTCCAACTCCCCGATTGTCATTTTTCTCTGCATCTGGTGTGCTCCAGCTGTCCGACTTGTCTCTCTACAGGTACTTTTGTAACCAGTTGCTCATGGTATTTACAATTACAATGTGGCCACTGATTCCGCTACTCGTGCTTGCTGGTCTTCCATTTGTTTCTGCCATTGGGTGCGAGTTGCACTTGTTCCCTCAATCACTCTTTTTTGCAATGCGCTGGCAATGGTTTTTATGGTGCTCTTGTTATTTGTTTCAGAGTGAGGGGTGACATGCTTCTTCTCTTTGCTGCAACATCTTTTTCCATTTCCAGCTTTCTAATGCTTTTAGATTAATTTTGGTCTTTCAAGTTTTAAGCAGAATGCGAATTGAATTCTCCTGTACCTGGTAGGTCTGTCAGGTAATGTAATGTTGCACTGATAGCATCACCTACAGGTGCAGCTCCAATGGAATGTTGTGACCACACACCATTTTTAATATAGAATAGATAGTTTTAAAAGTGTTACTTCTTTTCTTGAATTGTGATATCTTTCAGCAATACTTACAAATTAATTTTCTTTAGTTCATTTCTTATCTCTTTGAAGTTTGTCTTTGCTCCGGTCCTTACTGGTGCTGATTGCCAGATAATCTTTAGTGTAATGATATTGTGGCTATTAATCCCGGTGTGGTGGGGGGGTTATAATATGGATACTATCTTGATCACTTGTAAGAATTAGGTTTAGATGTGAATTATCTTTAGTGGGAATCTGTAACACATTTGGTGAAAAAGAAATATTGGGGGTTAACCCTTGAATCTGGGCGCGGGCATCGCGGTTAGCAATTAGCCCGCGCCCGGTAGTATCAATGCAGCCAGAGCATTAAATTGGTGCTTCAACTTTGTTGGCCAGAGGCTGCAGAAGACTGCTGAGCTGAATTCGAAGTGCTAACGAAGACACTGACCTTTTGAACTGAGGTGACCTGGAGTTCAGTCACTGGTCTGAACTGGCCAGAACCGGTTTGAATTCGTTCCGCTTCTTACAGAGACAAAGAAACGGTGATGCTACCTGAGCCCTTGGAACAGAGCCAATCAGGGGATGACATCGGTCACTCCAGCAACTTTGAGCCAACCGGAGAAGACAGCATCGTTCGAAAAGACAGTCTTGGGGAATAAAAACTGAAGAGTTGCTGGTTTGGTCCCAGTGTGTGTCTTTGTTTGTTTGTGAGCAAGAGAGAGAGTCAGTGTGTGTTTTTGTTGGTGTGTGTTTGTGTCTTTGTTTGTGAGGGAGACTCTGGAGACTAACCCTCGTGGAAGTGAATACCTTACGTCAGGGACGTAAAGACTGCGTCAGGGACGTGGAGACGACGTCGGGAGTAAGAGGGAGAATTGCCTGGCCAGCAGCGTCTCTCCTTTCCGGGTAATATAATATCCTTTCTATTCTGGGACCACTCTGGGAGTGTTGTCAGGAAAACCTAGTGGGTGTGCGTTTAAAGCCTAATACTCGGGGAGTATTACTAGAGAAACCTAGTGGGTGTGCATTTAAAGCCTAATACTCGGGGAGTATTACTCAGGAAACTTAGTGGGTGTGCGTTTAAATCCTAGTTTGAGTATAAACCTGTATAACCTGCTGTAAACTACATGCCTATATCTAACTAGATGTATAAGCGGTATGTACATGATCTAATAACGTTAATAAAGCAAATTGAGAATTAAGAGAGAATTGACTCTTCCTCTGTGTACTAAGCCAAAACCGTTAACCGGTGACCTCCGGTCAACAACTTCATTTACCTGATTGATGCGCAGCGTGGAGCCCTAGCTGCGTTCCTCTCTCCATTTTCTCCATTCTCTCCACTTCTCACCAGCAGGGGGGGCCCAAATCTCGGGTGAGTGACTCACACCTCTTAAAGGCAGCCTGCACCTCTTATTTGCAAAATATAAGATACGTGTCCGCACAGAGTCTGAATGGAGATCAGACATCACACACGTAAAACACAGATGCAGGTCCCATCCCTATGTTTAAAAACTGTTGAGTTATGTTAAAACATTGAATAAAGTTTGCACACTACTAAATCCCACATCCTCCAACCTGCACGCCAGACCCGGCCAGCCTACCGATCTGAGTTTGTACCAGGCCTGCGAGAGAGCATGCACCAAGGTTCTCTGATGATGCACTAGAGGTCTTGGTGCAAGAGATGGACAGAAGGAGGGGCATCCTATATCTACGGGGGGGGGTGGGGGGGGGGGGCAAGAGGCCCTCCAGACATATGCTCAAGAGGCAGTGGGAGGCAGTAGGGGACGCAGTCAATGTCAGGCGCGTAGTATCACAAACATGGATGCGGTGCAGGAAGAAGTTCAATGCTTTGACACGAGTGGTCAAGATGAGTGAGGTCAACTGTCAAGTGGCGTCTCCTACCAACTGCACCACTAGCCACATCCACTGCTCCACGCACTACACCACCCATCACCCACATACCAACAAACTCTTTCCATCAGTACTCAATTCTTCCAATCAGATACTTCCTCTCACCTTCACACATTACCACTGTTGCAAGCCGCACACCCACAACTCACAGGTTGGAGACAAGGGATACCCCCTGTAGATATGGCTCATGACACCTATGAGAAACCCTACCAACGACGCACAGGAGCGGTACAATGACAGTCACATCACCACTTGTTCTGTCATTGAACAAGCCATAGGAATGCTGAAGATGCGTTTCAGGTGCCTGGATCGATCTGGGGGAGCCCTTCAGTACTCACCAGCGAGGGTGTGCAGAATAATAGTTGTGTGTTGGGTCCTGCACAACATCGCTCAGCAGAGAAGGTTACAGGTGGAGGAGCTCGAATGCACTCATGAAGCATCCTCATCTGCCGGCAATATTGAAGAATATGATGAGGAGGAGGAGGAGGAGGACGAAGATGTGGAGCCCATCGCCAGAGCAACGGCTCACATGGCACATATCTAGCAGGTTCTCATAATGTGATCTGCAAACTGAAGATAGTGAACTACTCAGACTGCCTGGAACAACCACCACCAACACCAGCACCACCACCCCCCACCACACCCCCCACCACCCCCCCCCCCCACCTCGTTTACACAAAACAGTCCTACAACCAGGCATACACCCATTGTAAACGTGCCCAATGGGTGGCATCATGTCTTGGCGTCATGATGAAGCACATGAAAGGGCGAATTCACAAAAGGAACTCAAGAATGGGCAAGACGTGACAGTGGTGGTGAGAATTATAACATTTAATGTGCATTTAACAAAAAAGAAAATAAGCAAAAAACATGACATTCCGTCAGACACCTTTGTACATCCCCTTGGTGAGTACAAAACCTTCGCCTTCCTCTTCCTACCGCTTCTATGTGGTGCATCCCCTGTGGTTTCAGCAGAGGTAGTGGCAGATTGCTCAGATTCGTGCCCTGACTGCTTAGATGCCTTCGGCCTACGGCCTCTGGGTTTTGAAACTCATGAGGACCCCACCAAAGACAGCTCCACCTGCACCTGTGCAGGGACAGACTCGACCATTGGGAGAGGAGGCAACACTACGGGTACTGGTTGGGGGGGGGGGGGGGGCAACGGGTGAGACGTGGGAGCGCTTTGAGTGGAGGTCCCACTTCCATCTCTCTCCCAGGCCGGCGCAATATCACTCCCACACCACTCTGCTGGACAGCAGGCTGGTGAGGAGATGTGCCACATTCTAAGGCCACGGCTAAAGTATCTGTCTGCCTGTTTAACACGGCAGACATGTTGGTATCCAAAGTCCGCACGGCCATTGTCATGATCTGGATGGACTCATTAGAGAACCATGTTTGAAGCTCAATGGAGACGGCCACTCTCTCCATCGAAGACATTCTGATACTTACCTGGGCCACCAATCCACTAGCAATGGAGTTGAACTCCTCCATCCACTGCACTATTGTGGAGAGTGTGCATGCCACGTTCTCCAGTACCTCGCAAAGGTGGAGCTGTACCTCGATCATTCTCACTCTCAATGATGTCCACTGGGGTTCATCATCTGGGTCCAGCTGAGCAGAGTTTGGAGAGGAGTGCACCCCCCGACGCAGACTCGCCACAGCTGCCCCTGCCACCAGTGTCTGCTCGTGCTCACTTGTGAGTGTTGAATCACCAGGTGACAACCCAACTATCTGCCTAACAGGATTCACCAAAGTGTGAGTATCTGCACTGGTGGATGGCCGGATGTGATGTGACGGTGCGCCCTCAGAGGAATGGAGCTCCTCTGAGGAATCGCTTTCTCCTATGGTGCCTGCCTCGTCATCAATCCGTGAAGGCCCTGGAAGAGAATATAAAGCAATATTAAAAAATCATCGCAGAAGTTAGTTTCCAATGAGCATACTGAGGTGTGCAACAGGTCAATCATTGATAACATCAATTCATGGTGTGTGAGAAGGATGTTAAAGTTCTGTCACCAGCTGTTTGCGGGTTGTCAGTCTCACCATCTCCGACGGCCAGGCAGTCAATCATGCGGCTCAGATTCAAGGCCTCCACCTCCGCCTCTGTCAGGGCCACTATTTATGGTGGCCCCCCGTCCAGTCCTTGTCCTCTCCCTTGCATTTTGGGCTCTCTTCTCTACAAAGCGAGAAAGAACAGACATCAGAGGGTGAGTATCAGACAGATTCATCACATTGCATCAGGACTGGGGTGAGTAGCAGTGGTGGGTTCACAAATGGGGAGGTGAGGAAGTGCACAGAAAGTGAAGGTAAGTTGATGATGAGACTTAAGTGGGTGTGAGGAGTGATGTGATGGAGTAGGCTTGGCAAGACAGAGTGAGACAGGGGGTAATGTACACCACAGATTGTAGGTGAATCAGTAACTGTACTCTCCTTTCCTGATCTGGTAAGGTCATTAAATGCTTCCTGCACTGCACCCATGTCCTTGCCAGGATATTCCTGCTGCTGAGCTCCTCTACCACCCCCAGCCAGGCCTCCATGGTGGCAGAAGCAGATCGCTTTCTCTGGTCAGCTGAGTGTAGTATCTCCCTCTTGTTTCTGACACCAGCCAGTAGCATCTCTGAAATTTCCTCTTTTCTCCTTCAAAATTCATGGTTGCAATAGCCCTTTAAATACTCCCGCTCCCAGCACGTCATTTGGGTGCACAGTACACCCGCTGTGCAGCTTGGAGACACGACACCCAGAAACAAAGGTAATTGACTGCAATCGAGATACGATCACAGATTTAACCACAATTACTTTGCGTCCGGGTTCCCCACACGCAAATCCAGATGCCGTGCTAAAATCAGAGCCCCTGTGTGCATTCCTATCCAAAGCAATTATAAAAAAAACTTTTGTTGTAGTCATGGAATTTCATTTCTCTTTCACTGTATTATATTTAAAACTAAAATAAACACAGTACAATTATGAATTACTCCTAGTAAGAAATTCAGATTGCCTCAAAACGATGTGTGTGTTAACCAAAAATGCACAATTACACACAGCATTAATCATCTTATGCAGAAAAACAGGTGTTAACCCGTCACTTTCATTCAGATGCTCATTGACCTGCTGTGCATTTCCAGCACTTTTTGTTTTTATTTTAAATTGATTCGAAGTTCACAGCAAAACTTAAACAGGAAAGTTAAAGTCGTATACATGTACGTATAAAGAGAAGAACATTATACGTACAAGTATACTATTTTAACTTTCCTATTACCTAATGTGATTAAATTCCCTATTTATAACTATTCTATTCTTCCCACTTAATTTTCTTTTCATGTATAAATACTTTTCTAGGCTGTTCTGATACTCTGTTGCTACATGCACTGCCCACAGTGTGGAATTGAGCCACATGGATTCAATCCCTATTCTATGTTGATTTGGCTGAGCTGTATGGGCAATAATCGATTGCTAGAATTAATTTCAGCACTACTGGATTATGATGGGAGAAATCAGCTAGGGTTCCTGCTCCTGATCCTTCATGTGGACATTAAGTGAGGACAGGAGTGAGGTTGGTTCTGTTGTTCTGCCATGGGGAATAAGCTGTTATTACTCATCTGCTAGGTGCACACATGAAGAATGTTCTCTTGGGCAACTGTCCATCTGTCTCCATCTTCATCTGTCTCCATGTTATCTATTATTTTATTAATTTACAATATGTCCTGGTACTCCTAACTAATAAGAGGCATTGCTTTTCTTTGAGACATAAGTCTCAAGTAGCAGAGATATGCATTGGAATCAACTATTCCTCAAAATACATAGTTTACATAGTTTAACAACTAGCTGTCTCATTGTTGGCAGCGGTGAAATGGAGCTTTTCCCCAAATGTTGCGATGGCCATATAGTTTTCATCAGATGAATCTTTAATTATCTACTAATGTGGTACTTGGGTTTTGAACTATGCTATTAATCTCAAGCTTTCCATTCTATGCTCACTGTTCACCCAGTACCTGATTTGGTAATGTTCAGTTGCTCGATTAAATTGCAAGCCCAAATCTCAATTAATTACTTTATCATTGAATTATCAAACGATGAAGGCCATACACACTATTTTGTAAAGTTGGCCTTCAAACATTAGATTTTCCGTACCACATGTTAAAAGTTGTTCCAAAATGTTTGCTTATAGACATACCCCTCTAGATTTCCTGCAGCCAATATTCATTTCCATGAGCAGCGAGGAAATATAAAGGAAGATTTTGAGAACTCCCTCCTGGTGGAAGTGGTGTGGTAGCACCCCGGAAATGGTGAGGTTTGACTTATCGCTGCATTCCTGCCGCCGGTGTGGCCAATGCTATCTTTCTAAGGGCCTACCGCTAGGCGGCTAAGAGCCGCCTGATTCAGGCTGTAGGCCATTTTAATATAACCTACATAGAACCCTGATTGCCATTTTAGGACTGAACTGGGCGGAACATGCACGCTTCGCATAGTTTCAGCTGGCGGTCCAGAAGGTAAGTTTGTCGGGCTGGGAGGAGCAGACGTGATTCTCTGGGCTCCACATAAACAACCTGGGCTACTGTTGCACCAGGATCCCCCTCCTCCACCCCTAGAATGGACCTCTCCCTCTCAGACCTACCTTTATCCAGGTCCAGAGGCCGGTTGGGCTGCTCAATATTGCAGCGGCCTGGAGTCAATGGGCTGCCCCTGGGCACTGGTTTTCTGCCTGCAGCCTGCCGGCAGTATGTTAATGAGGTCTGACCCTCAGAATCGTCCAGTCGGTTGGTGCGCTCAAATGGGGACGGGGGGGGGGGGTAAATCTGCCCCATAATTTATTACTACTAACAGCTGGACACCAATGATTAAACACAGTACCATTTCCTGACACTGTTTTGCTATTTATTTTTACAAAGTTATAATATTTATAATTTATACATTTTGGGGTATAATTGATTCTTTTGTGGTAATTTTTATACCCTGTGAGTCTAAGGTAATGTGAGTCAGCTACATAGAAAAATTATTTTCAAAATGTGCAAACCCAGGTTTCTTGTTCTTTTAATGCTTCCTCCCAGTATACATGTTATAGGGAGACAGTGATAAAACAATCATGTTTCATCAGGTTAAAATCTCTGTAAAGGTCATTTGCCTAATGCCCACTCGGCCTAAAAGCCTGGGAAAGAGAAATAATTTATTAGAGTAAAAGCAACAGGAATTTACATTAATGTATATGAAATGAAACAACAATACTGTTTTATTGCAACACAAGCAAATGGATTTAAATGGAAGTAAGGGCAACATTGGGTGCTATATACTACAAGGCAATTCTACAATAACCTTTACAAAGTATATCGAAAAACGCATTCAACAGTGGACTGTGTTTGTGTGCTAAAACAAAAGCAAAATACCACAGAAACCTGAAATAAAATCAGAAAATGCTGAAAACAATCAGCAGGTCAGGCAGCATCTGTGGAGAGAGAAACAGAGTTAAAGGGCATGATTTCAGCCTGGAAAAATGGGTGGGTTGGAGGCTGGGTGGGGGGGGCAGTAAAAATTGCAAAAATCTAAAACCTACCCTAAACCCGCCTCCAACTCGTCCATTTCCGGTTTTCACAGGGGTGGGACGAGGGACAGGCGACCAACCCGCTCTCAGGAGGCGGGTTGGGTATTAATGCTTTTAAGGAGGCTGTGGGCCTCCATTTTCAAAGTTGGTTTTATTTTAGCCTTTGGGGGCCGGGATTTCCGGGCCTTCACCTTCACGCCACATGAGAGGAGGCGAGAAGGCCCGAAACTGCAGGTAAGTGCTGTTAAAGCACAGTTAGTGGGCCCGAAGGAGCAGGAGTGCTTCACCCAGGCCCAACAAGCCCACCTGGAGCAACCTCCCCCCACCCCAAATGATTGCCGACCCCCCCAACGATCACAGACTCCCCCAACGATCGCCACCCCCCCCAACGATCACGAAGCCCCTGGATGACTGACCCCCGATACCCCTCGATGACTGACCCCCCCGATGACTGACCCCCCCCCTCGATGACTGACCCCCAATCCCCCCACCCCAGATGACCCCCTGATGACTGACTCCCCTCTCCCAACTGACCCCCCCCCCCCGATAACTGACAGCCCCCCGATGACTAAAGCCCCTGATGACCCCCCCCCGATAATCCCCCCGTGACCCCCAACCAGCCTCCCCATGACCTCCCTAATTAAGTTTTGTTTTATTGCAGACCAGTGTTAGCGCGGTAAGGTTATAATTATCCTTTCTGTCTGGCAGCATATAGGCATCTCTATCTGAGTACATCAATGATGGGATCTCACTCTATACGCCTTCATTGTTCAAGCCGTTTCCAGAACCTTTTTATTGTTCATTTACTGAACTTTGATCTTCACCTCATCTATCCTGTTAGTGTACCTTCAGGCTGTTCTGAAACAATCAGTTCCTGCAATATTCAAACTGTGCTTAGCAGATTTTCTCAGCTGAGGACTATTGTAAAATGTTTTTCTCCAGTTCTCTAAGGCACTTCATAACTAAATAATTAATTTACTATTTGATTACTTTGACAGGCTAATCTTCATTATTTTCCTAGTCCTTTCACTGCTCCTTAAAGACATAATCCCCCTGAATTTTCTTGTGGTTTCCACTGAACTCCCACTGTATTTACCTGAAAAAAGCAGGGACCCATATGTGCCAAGTTCCTACCAAGTTCAGGGTTTCTCAGTTGGCCTTGTAAGGGATGGAATCTCCTCCACCCCTTACAACGTCAAAGATGTCAACAGGGCAGATCTGGGGTTGCAGACTCCCTACACTCGGAGTTCCCGCTTCCAGACTCCGAAGCATATTACTGGAGGATGGTATACTGAGAGGGGGGGCATTCTGACCTCCAGATGGGTGCAAGTGGATCCCACCAGAAGGGTCCAGGTGATTAAAAATGGCCTGGCCCCCCACGAAAGGCAAATTTTTGTTTTATAAATATCTGTGTCAGCCCACTTACATATGGGGCCAAGAGGGAGGTGGCTAGGGTCTAGGGGTGGGGAGGGGGCTTTGGGGTGCCTGGGCAACCTCTTCCCCCCCCCCAACCGTAGGCACCAGATTTTCCAGCCACATGAGGCAGGTGAACACCAGAAATGTGCCACAAGGGGACACAGCCGCCTGTGGTCACCTGCTGGCTTCTCACTGACCCCTCAAACTCCAGCAGGGTTAGTGCTGGAGGGCACCAGCGGCCCCAGTCTTGGCAGTTACCCAGGATCGCAGCCAACGGATTTTCAAAAGCAACATATTAATTTCTGGTTTACTCCTTCAGCTGCAAAACAAGCTTAAAAAGATGAAGGTATGGGTGCATGAGTCTGATTGTTCCTATATGTAGGAATATTCTATAAGGGATCAATCCTGAAATATTTGCATGTAATGAAAGGAGGTTATGTGTTAAAGATTCAACAATATATCACATTCATAAGAATGCTTATATACCTTTTTATGACTTATCTACAGAAAAGATTATATCAAACATAAATAGTAATTGTTATTGTAGTTTCATCACAACTCAATAATTTAAGTTAAGTATTCACGATATTTGAGCATTTCTCTTCAGGGTATAATATGTAATGCTTCAAAAGTTACAAGAATATTTAATATTAGGACATGCTGAGCTAGAAATTGGGCCGTCTAGCACCTGTTGTTTTGGCGCTACACGGCCTATTGAAGTGCTAAGATGGCATTTTGGCTGTGCACGTCCGTTTCTAGCATGATGTGCGCCGGACGCCGTCTTGGTGTAGGTGTTCGTGCAACTAATGAATGCTGGCTGCATGTAAAGTAAGGAGAAAATGGATACAATCAAAGTGCAACGCTGATTTAAAGTGATCGACACCATTTTGGAACTTAACACACAACTCAATGCAGTCTTAACCACAATCATCTGAACATGTCTTAGAGTGCCTGGAGGACCCCACCCCACAAGCGCTATTTAAAGGGACCATGCAAGATTTACAGGATAGTTGCTGTTAGCTGCTGATGCATTTGTAACTGGTTTTGGAGGTCTCCTATACTAGAATGCGGGGACATCGCCTAATATTTAGAGCCAGGACGTGCAGAAGTGAAATTAGGAAACGCTTCTACATGCAAAGGGTGGGAGAAGTTTGGAACGCTCTTCTGCAAATGGCAGCTGATGCTAGCTCAATTGTGAATTCTAAATCTGAGATTGACAGATTTCTGTGAACCACGGGTATTAAGGGATATGGGGCTATGGCGGGTATATGGAGTTAGGTCACAGGTCCACCATGATCTCATTGAATAGTGGAACAGGCTCAAGGGGCTAAATGCCACTGCCACTTGCTACCTCCTGATATGTGCCACATTCTCCTGCAAGAACGCGGGACGTGTGTCTGGGTGATGTGCCTATCATGGTTGAATAGCTGCCTGTGTGTGGCCTGTGACTTGTGGGTGGGTGGCTTGCAACATTGGTAATGTGTAAAGGTGAGAGGAAGCACCTGATTGGTGGAGTTGAGTGCTGATCGAAAGAGTTTGTTGGTATGTGGGTGATGAGGGGTGTAGTGTGTGGAGCAGTGGATGCGGCTAGTGGTGCAGTTGGTAGGAGATGCCACTTGACGGTTGACCTCACTCACCTTGACCACTTGTGTCAAAGCATTGAATTTCATCCTGCACTGCATCCATGTTCATGGTGCTATATGCCTGGCATTGACTTCGTCCCCTGCTGCCTCCCACGGCCTTTTGGACATATGTCTGGAGGGCATCTTGCACTCCCCCCCCACCTGCGGATATAGGATGTCTCTCCTCTTGCTCCAAGGCCTCTAGTGCATCAGCAGAGAACCTTGTGCACGTACTCTCACAGGCCTGGTATGAACACAGATCGGCAGATTGGTGAGGTTTGGCATGCAGATTGGAGGGTGTGGGATTTAGTAGTGCGTAACCTTTATTCAATGTTTTACCATAACTCATCAGTTTGTAAACATAAGGACAGGACCTGCATCTGTGTTTTACGTGTGCGATGTCTGATCTCCGTTCAGATTCCATGCAGACAGTAGACTGTTATTTTTAGCAAATAACAGGTACCGGCTACCTTTAAGAGATTTTAAGCGACATCCTTCCTTTCAGAGATTGGGGCTCCCCCTAATGGTGGAATGTGTGCATTTCCTTGAATCGTTGTGTCAGGCCTACCTTTTAACGCTGCTTGAAGGTAAGTCCTCAGGCCGGACGAATATCTTGTCCTGCCTGTGCAGGAAGCACCGGGCACGGGTTAATTGCGGATCGCGATACCCCCGCTCGGTGTTGGGGGTTAACCAATTTAACCCCCGCTAACTCTCACCTGTAAATTCAGACATTGATTAAAAAAAGCGAAACAAAATTTAATATCCTGGTCAAGCTTATCTTTAGATTTTATGAGCACAATGCACAAAGAATCATGCATTATTCTCTCTGTGACCTCTAATAATTGTTATGGATTAAATCAACTGTGCATGCCATTTGTTTATTTTAGATGTTCCAGTGAGTATTGTTCAACAAACTTTATAGACTAAACCCTGTCAACTAATTGATTGGCAATCAAATCACCAGGTTGTGGCACACAATCTATTTCTGTTAAACCATAGAAGACTATCCTTCTGATTTGGTTACAAACAACAACAACTACTACTACTACTACTACTACTACTTGCATTTATATAGCGCCTTTAACGTAGTAAAACGTCCCAAGGCACTTCACAGGAGCGATTATCAAATAAAATTGGACACCGAGCCACATAAGGAGATATTAGGACAGGTGACCAAAAGCTTGTTCAAAGATGTAGGTTTTAAGGAGCATCTTAAAGGAGGAGAGAGAGGTAGAGAGGTTTAGAGAGGGAATTCCAGAGCTTAGGGCCTAAGCAGCTGAAGGTACGTTCACCAATAGTGGAAAGATAAAAGTCGAGGATGCGCAAGAGGCCAGAATTGGAGGAGCGCAGAGATCTCGGAGGGTTGTAGGACTGGAGGAGGTAACAGAGATAGGGAGGGGCGAGGCCACAGAGGGATTTGAACACTATCTAACAGGCTCATCAATCATTCTGTTACTGATCATTTGCGAAAATATTTGAATTTCCTCATGCACATATTCTTAATTGGTTGTTAGGAATTTTGGTCGTGTATCAATTCATTGTACATAAATTTTAACTCCTACCTCCAGGAATCTCTGACATCCTGCAATGGGCCGTTGTGGGCAAGAAGGCTGAGGCAGAGAAATCAGAGAAATCTTGCCGTTTTCCTTAATGTTGAATTCAAGACAGCATCACAGAAAAAAAACATGAATGGTACACAGTTTTGCAACATTTTCATAATTCACACAAATATCATTAATATTTTTTTGAAAATGTGTGTTATGTTCTCTAGGGAAAGAGGAGTGTGAGCGCCAAGCATACATGTTCATCATTTAGGATACATTAGCAGTCAAGCTACTCACTGACCTAATATGAATCCTCCTGTAATAATGTTGGTCTATCCAAAGTTCACTTGGTAGAATATCTAAAGATTCAAGTACTGGAACTGTACTTTGTCATTGAAGTATACTTCATCTTCCTCAATCTTTCATTTTCTCAATCATCTTCAAGGTTGATTGAACAGAAATACTCCTCAAGGAGAAGAGGGGTGTTTGATAACAACTTGCTGAAGATTCACTTTCACCTCCCTGTCTATAATTCTATTTCACCCCAACAGCACTATTCCTCTGATCAATTAGTGACATGATTGTTCTGTAAAAAAAAATGACAGGCCATTCTCACCTTGGATCATCTTGGTTGGTCTACTAATTAAGGGTATAAAAGATACTGCTTTTGACACCCAATATCTAAAGTTGAAACCAGAAAAAATGAAAAAGGTTTGAAAAATCTTTACATGAAAATTAAGAAAGCTTGATCAAACAAGTCCAAACATTTAAAGTGTATCACGCTGTTACTTAACAGTTCAAGTTTCTGAGAACAAAGAAATTAGGGATTACTTATTGTGTATAACAACATGCATGCAAAGTTGAATATATCAGGACGAGAAGAGGATGACCAAAACAGGAAAGGAATGCTATGACTACAGATAAAGATTAGCCCCACAGGCATCCCCAGATGAGAGTACAAATGTTTTAGAGGGAGGCAGATCTGCCCAACTCTGTAACAATTGACTCGGAAGGACAAGATTGTATGAAATCAAGGAATAATTTTGTTAAAGCTAATGATTTATCAGCAATACACTGAAATAGAGTTTAAATCATAGAATCATAGAATCATAGAAAGGTTACAGCACGGAAGGAGGCAATTCGGCCCATCGAGTCCGCGCCGGCTCTATGCAAGAGCAATCCAGCTAGTCCCACTCTCCCATCCTATCTCCGTAGCCCTGCAATTTTTTTTCCTTTCAAGTACTTATCCAGTTCCCTTTTGAAAGCCATGATTGAATTTGCCTCCACCGCCCCCTCAGACAGTGCATTCCAGATCCTAACCACTCACTGTGTAAAAAAGTTTTTCCTCATGTCACCTTTGGTTCTTTTGCCAATCACTTTAAATCTATGTCCTCTGGTTCTTGACCCTTCCGCCAATGGGAACAGTTTCTCTCTATCTACTCTGTCTAGACCCTTCGTGATTTTGAATACCTCTATCAAATCTCCTCTCTACCATCTCTGTTCCAAGGAGAACAACCCCAGCTTCTCCAGTCTATCGACGTAACTAAAGTCCCTCATCCCTGGAATCATTCTAGCAAATCTCTTCTGCGCCCTCTCTAAGGCCTTCACATCTTTCCTAAAGTGCAGTGCCCAGAACTGGACACAATACTCCAGTTGTGGCCGAACCAGTGTTTTATAAAGGTTCATCATGACTTCCATATTTTTGTACTCTATGCCTCTATTTATAAAGCCCAGGAACACATTTTTTTAACCACTTTCTCAACCTGCCCTGCCACCTTCAACGATTTGTGAACGTATAGCCCCAGATCTCTTTGTTCCTGTACCCCTTTTAGAGTTGCGCCCTCTAGTTTAAATTGCCTCTCCTCGTTCTTCCTACCGAAATGTATCACTTTGCATTTTTCTGCATTAAATTTCATCTGTCACGTGTCTGCCCATGCCACCAGCCTGTCTATATCCTCTTGAAGTCTATCACTTTGGAAGAATCTGATTGGCAAAAGTAGCCTGGAAGCTGAGTTCATAGAGTGCTTTTGGGACAGTTTCTTAGAGCAGCATGTTCTAGAGCCAACCAGAGAGCAGGCTATTCTAGATCTGGTAATGTGTAATGAGACAGGTTCAATTAATGACCTAATTGTAAAGGAACCTCTAGGTAGCAGTGATCCCAATATGATTGAATTTTGCATTCAGTTTGAGGGAGAGAAGAGTAGGTCTAAGACAAGTGTTTTAAACTTAATTATGAGGGCATGAAGACAGAGCTGGCTAAAGTGAACTGGGAAGCTAGGTTAAAGGGATAGGTCAGTAGAGATGCAGTGGCAGACATTTAATGAGATATTTCATAACACTCAGCAAAGATACATTCCAGTGAGAAAGAAAGACTCCAGGGGAAGGACGTACCATCCGTGGCTAACTAAGGAAGGTAAAAATAGTATCAAATTGAAAGAAAAAGCATGCAATTCCGCAAAGATTAGTGGCAGGTCAGATGATTGGACAGAATATAAAAACAGCAAAGAATGACTAAAAGAATAATAAAGAGGGAAAAATTAGAATACGAGAGAAAGCTAGCTAGAAATATAAAAAACAGATCGTAAGAGTTTCTGCAGGTAATTAAAAAGGAAAAGAGTAAGTAAAGTGAGCGTTGGTCCTCTCGAGAGTGAGTCTGGGGAATTAATAATGGAGAATAAGGAAATGGCGGGTGAATTGAACAGATATTTTGCATCCATCTTCACTGTAGAGGATACAAATAACATGCCAGAAATAATTGTGAATCAAGAGGTGAAAGGGAGGGAGGAACTTAAAACATTTACAATCACCAGGGAAAGGGTTCCGAAAAAAATATTAGAACTAAAAACTGACAAGTCCCCAGGTCCTGACGGACTTCATCCTAGGGTCTTAAAAGAAGTGGCTGCAGAGATAATAGATGCATTGGTATTAATTTTCCAAAATTCCCTAGATTCTGGAAGTGTCCCATCAGATTGGAAAATAGTGAATGTAACTCCTCTATTCAAGAAAGGAGGGAGACAGAAAGCAGGAAACTACAGGCCAGTTAGCTTAACATCTGTCATAGGGAAAATGCTAGAATCTATTATTAAGGAGGTTATAGCAGGGCACTTAGAAAATCTCAATGCAATCAGGCAGAGTCAACACGGCTTTGTGAAAGGGAAATCGTGTTTGACTAATTTATTAGAGTTCTTTGAGGAAGGAACAAGCAACGTGGATAAAGGGGATCCTGTGGATGTGGTGTACTTGGATTTCCAGAAGGCTTTTAACAAGGAGCCACTTCGAAGGCTACTACACAAAATAAGAGCTCATGGTGTAGGGGGTAATATATTAAACAGGAAACGGAGAGTAGGCATAAATGGATCATTTTCAGGTTGGCAAGATGTAACGAGTGGAGTGCCACAGGGATCAGTGCTTGGGCCTCAACTATTTACAATCTATATCAATGACTTGGATGAAGGGACCGAATGTATGGTTGCTAAATTTGCTGAATCCACAAAGGTAGGTAGGAAAGTAAATTGTGAAAAGGACATAAGGAGGCTAAGTGAGTGGACAAAAATTTGGCAGGTGGAGTATATTATGGGAAAATGTGAACTTGTCCACTTTGGCAGGAGGAATAGAAAAGCAGTATATTATTTAAATGGAGGGAGATTGCAGAACTCTGAGGTACATGAATCACAAAAAGTTAGTATGCAGGAACAGCAAGTGATTAGGAAAGCAAATGGAATGTTGTCATTTATTGCAAGGGGACTGGAATATAAAAGTAGAGATGTTTTGCTACAGTTGTACAGGACATTGGTGAGACCACATCTAGAATACTGTGTGCAGTTTTGGTCTCCTTATTTAAGAAAGGACATAATTGCTTTGGAGGCAGTTCAGAGAAGGTTCACTCGACTGATTCCTGGGATGAGGGGGTTATCTTATGAGGAAAGGTTGGACAAGTTGGGCCTGTATACATTGGAGTTTAGAAGAATGAGAGGTGATCTTATTGAAACATATAAGATCCTGAGGGGACTAAAAGGGGTAGATACTGAAAGGATGTTTGCCCTTGTGGGAGAGACTAGAACTAGGGGTCACAGTTTAAAAATAAGGGGTCTCCCATTTAAGGCAGAGATGAGGAGAAATGTTTTCGCTCAGAGGGTCGTGAGTCTGTGAAACTCCCTTCCCCAGAGAGCGGTGGAGGCAGGGTCATTGAATATTTTTAAGGCTGAGTTAGATAGATTCCTGATTAACAAGGGAGTCAAAGGTTATAGTAGGTAGATGGGAAAGTAGGGTTGAGGTCACAATCAGATCAGCCATTATCTTATCAAATGGCAGAGCAGGCTCGAGGGGCCGAATGGCCTATTCCTGCTCTTAATTCGTATGTTCGTATCACTATCCTCCTCACTGTTTACTACCCTTCCAAGTTTTGTGTCATCTGCAAATTTTGAAATTGTGTCCTGTACACCTAAGTCCAAGTCATTAATATATATCAAGAAAAGCAGTGGTCCCAGCACTGACCCCTGGGGACACCACTGTACACCTCCCTCCAGTCCAAAAAGCAACCGTTCACCACTGCTCTCTGTTTCCTGTCACTTAGACAATTCTGTATCCATGTTGCTACTGCTCCTTTTATTTCATGGGCCGCAATCTTGATGATAAGCCTACCGTGTGGCACTTTATCAAACGCCTTTTGAAAGTCCACATACAACACATCAACTGCATTGCCCTCATCTACCCTCTCTGTTACCTCATCAAAAAACTCTATCAGGTTAGTTAAACACGATTTGCCTTTAACAAATCCGTGCTGGCTTTCCCTAATCGATCCACACTCGTCCAAGTGACTGTTAACTCTGTTCCGGATTATCATTTCCAAAAGTTTCCCCACCACTGAGGTTAAACTGACTGGCCTATAGTTGCTGGGTTTATCCTGAACAAGGGTGTAACATTTGCAATTCTCCAGTCCTCTGGCACCACCCCCGTATCTACGGATGTTTGGAAGATTATGGCCAGTACCTCTGCAATTTCCACCCTTACTTCCCTCAGCAACATAGGATGCATCCCATCCGGACTGTGTGACTTATCTACTTTAAGTACAGCTAGCCTTTCAAGTGCCTCTTCTTTGTCATTTTTTAACCCATCCAGTATCTCAACTATATATTCCTTTACTGAGACTCTGGCAGCATCTTCTTCCTTGATAAAGACAGATGCAAAGTACTCATTTAGTACCTCGGCCATCCACTCTGCCTCCTTGAGTAATTCTCCTTTATAGTCCCTAATCAGCCCCACCCCTCCTCTTACTACCCGTTTACATGCCTGTAGAAGACGTTTGGATTCCCTTTTATGTTGGCCACCAGTCTATTCTCATACTCTCTCTTTGTCCCTCTTATTTCCTTTTTCACTTCCCCTCTGAACTTTCTATACTCTGCCTGGTTCTCACTTGTGTTATCAACTTGACATCTGTCATACGCCCCTTTTTTCCGTTTCATCTTCTTCTCTCTTTTGTCATCCAGGGAGCTCTGGCTTTAGTTGGCCTACCTTTCTGCTTGTGTGAATGTGCCCAGACTGTACCCGAACCATCTCCTCCTTAAAGGCCGCCCACTGTTCAATTACAGTTTTGCCTGCCAATCTTTGATTCCAATTTACCCGGGCCAGATCCATTCTCATCCCATTGAAATTGGCCCTCCTCCAATTGAGTATTTTTACTTTAGAGTGGTCCGTGTCCTTTTCCATAACAATTCTAAACCTTATGATACTATGATTGCTGCTCCCTAAATGCTCCCCCACTGACACTTGCTCCACCTGGCCCACCTCATTCCCTAGAACCAAGTCCAGCAATGCCTCCTTCCTCGTTGGGCAGGAAACGTACTGGTTAAGAAAGTTATCCCGAACACATTTCAAAATTTCCTCCCCCTCTTTGCCCCTTATTATTATTGTTTCCCTAGTCTATATTAGGATAGTTGAAGTCCCCAGTTATCACTACACTATAGCTTTTGCACCTCTCTGTAATTTCCCTGCAAATTTGCTCCTCTATATCCTTCCCACTAATTGGTGGCCTATAGAATACACAGTAGTGTAATGGTACCTCTTCTATTTCTTAACTCTAACCTCCTATTTCTATACTCACTAGCGCGTGGCACCAGGAGTAATCCGGAGATCACTACCTTTGAGGTCCTGCTTCTTAATCTCTTTCCTAACTCCTTAAAATCTGCCTACAGGACCTCATCCCTCTTTCTACCTGTTTCTTTGGTACCGATATGGACCATGACCTCTGGCTCTGGCTGCACTCTGCAGAGGAATTCGCTCCCTCACCAATATTCAGAACTGAATAGTGGTTAGAGAGCGAGATGCACTCAGGGGACTCCTGCACAACCTGCCTGGTCTTCCTTGTCTGTCTGATGGTCACCCAGTCCCTCTCTGCCTGCACTCTCTTAAGCTGTGGGGTGACCACCTCCTGAAACGTGCTATCCACGTAGCTCTCAGCCTCGCGGATACACTGCAGTGACGCCAGCTGCTGCTCAAGTTCTGAAATCCGTACCTGAATATACATTATTCAGAGCTGTTAACCTGTCAGGTATACAAGGAATCTAACCATAAAATAACCTTTGTGACTGGTCTTGGACTTTGAGTGTAATCTTATCTGGTAGTAAATAGTGCCTAGCTGCTGATGAGTTGTTGTGATACATTTAAGCTATGCTTGAACCTGACAATTTAAACTCTTGTCAGTTAACTATATCTGCCAAGTACTTTGTATACTCCTTAATGCTTATTCTTATGATGGTATTACTAGTGTTATCATAGATGAGTTAATAAAGTAATATTAGTTTATGAATTTCTGTGTCTGTCTAATATCATCTTGTTTACTCTCCTTCATACAATCTCAAAGGTAGCATGCACCCTCCAAGGATTAGGTGACCAGGACTGCACGCAGTCATTCAGTTGGGTTTGGTTAATATCGTATATAGCTGCACTTTTGATTTGTACTTTTTTCCTTTGCAAGTGCAACTAATACCTCATTTGCCTTATTAACCACAGTCAAAAACTAGGCTGAGAGTCTTCTAAATTTATATGCATAAACCCCTAGTTCTGTTTCTGGAGTCAGTAGCCCCAATTTTCCACAGGTTTTCTGCCCTATTTTCAGTCCAAACCATCTGTTAATGTAGCAGTCTATAGTTTCTAGGTATGTCTCTTTATCCTTTTTTGTATATGGAGCTAAGAGTGTATTTTTAGGCAATGGTAACCCATTTCAAATGAACGAGTTAAAATATGCCTAAAAATAGCACAAATGTGTTGAGCATTCATACATAAACTTCACTGATCAAAAAGTACACCACTATATTGCATTCTCAAGTTTAACAAACTTACAAATATATCAGTTAAAACTTTTATAATTTCAATCCTCATCTCCTTTAATATTTATCAGTGTAAGTTGTCCACACTGGGTAATTTGTCAATTTTAAGAGTATTGATGTTTGTATTTGCTAACCACATCCATCATTAGTTCTATACTGTCTAGTTATTCCTCTGCCATTCCAGCAAATCTGATTTCTGACTTTGCCAACTTTTCTCTTCTTTTTCAGAAAAGACATATGTGAAGTAACTATTTTCAGGCAATGAAAATGACTGGTAAATGCATCTCCATGCTATCCCATCACAAAAAAAATTCTGACCCAAAATTTCCTTGGAGCTGCTCCCGCTCCGCGATTGTAACTTCACCGGAAATTCGACGGAAACTCCGTTCATGCATGTCAACAGGGTTTCCGCTGCATTTACGGCAAAGTTATGGCAGTGGAGCAGGAGCAGCTTTGAGGAAATTCCAGGCCTCTGTCATTAGCTCACCAGAGGAATTTTTAAGATCAGCTACAATTCACAGTACTGCTGGAAGCCTGGTCAATTTTTTTTTCAATGTTTCCTCTTGTAAAGGAACAAATCACAGTGTGTGAATCTTTGCTGTTGGTGTTCTGTGCAGACATTTTGGATTGATAAAGAATGCTAGGGTGCAGCTATAGCAGCTCTTAGAAACAAGGGTATATACAGGACCAGAAACCACCATGAGGTAGAAATTAAATATGTCTGAATTAGTCTTTCGGTTTTCACAATACCCTCCTTCATTATAATCTCTCATGTTTTACCCATACCAGACATTCTATTACAGCTTATCAATCACAACAACCTGCTATTTGGTCAACAATGTAGCTGCAGCGCAAATAAGTCAACTTGTGATACTTTTAAATCTCATTGTCCACAGGCAGAATGATTTTCTTGATGCCTAGCATGAGTCTGCAGCCCTCAACATCTATAGAGTCCTCAATATTCATAGTAAACAGACAATCATCCTATCATTGACATTCATACATGGATCGTAGGGAGATGCACTTAGCCCTATTCTGTTTCTTATGTGTGGTGATGACCTGAAATGTTTCTTCAAAGTGATGCTATTCTCACAGTCCTCTACAAAGTGGATACCTCCTCAGAAAGACAAGCAGCAATTGAATCCCTGTAGGAAGAAGTAATGCAGAATTTTTAAGTGGTGAACAATTTCAGTGTTGATGAGACCATATCAATAACTCTCAATAAAGGCTCATTGGGAAGTTACCCATCAACCTCTTCTGTATGAAGGTGCTAAACTGTTACATTAAAAATAGTGGCATGACAAAAACAACAGAACTACATGGGTGAAAACAACACAAAAATAATTGGAAAAGATTGTAGAAGAGTGGAAATCCTCAAGAAATCTTGGACACATTAGGTACTATTGATATTTTCAGCAGCTCATATCTGCGTAGTGATGGAATATTGTCACCCTGTAAAATAGGCTACGAAGAAAAAAACAATAAGGGTGAGTTTCCCACTATGGGTGCTAAAGTAGTGAGGCCACCAAGCAGTGACCTTATAGAACATAGAAGAACAATAGAAGTTTACAGAACAGAGGAAGCCTTCTGGCTCACTGGGGTAGATCATGACTTCGTGTGATAGTGTAAAACGGGTTGAAGTCAATGGAAATAAAAATCGGGAGAGATGTAAACCGGGCTGCCGACTCACTATCATCCGTTTGCACACTTTGCACAAAGTCAAGATCTACCCCGTTGTGTCTCTACTGGCTCTTTGCTACAGCAATCCAAAATTAATCCCACTGCTCCGTATTCTCCCCATAGCCTTGTATCTCCCTTTGTTTCAAAAATTTATCCTAATCTTTTGTTTCTGTCTGTCAGCAGGGGAGTTCTCTCAGTGACTTCGCCAACATATATCCTTCAACCAACATCACTAAAACAGAGATTATCTGGTCACTTTACCTCATTATTGTTTGTGGGACCTTGCTATGCATAAATTGGCTGCCGTGTTTCCTCACATTACAACAATGACCACACTTCAAAAGCACTTAATTGGTTGTAAAGTGCTTTGGGACATGCTGAGGTAGCCAGTGGTGTTCCGCAGGGGTCGGTGCTGGGTCCCCAACTCTTTACAATCTATATTAACGATTTGGAGGAGGGGACCGAGTGTAACATATCAAAGTTTGCGGATGATACAAAGATGGGAGGGAAAGTGGAGAGTGAGGAGGACATAAAAAACCTACAAGGGGATATAGACAGGCTGGGTGAGTGGGCGGAGATTTGGCAGACGCAATACAATATTGGAAAATGTGAGGTTATGCACTTTGGCAGGAAAAATCAGAGAGCAAGTTATTATCTTAATGGCAAGAAACTGGAAAGTACTGCAGTACAAAGGGATCTGGGGGTCCGAGTGCAAGAAAATCAAAAAGTTAGTATGCAGGTGCAGCAGGTGATCAAGAAGGCCAACGGAATGTAGGCTTTTATTGCTAGGGGGATAGAATATAAAAACAGGGAGGTATTGCTGCAGTTATATAAGGTATTGGTGAGACCACACCTAGAATACTGCATACAGTTTTGGTCTCCATACTTAAGAAAAGACATACTTGCTCTCGGGGCAGTACAAAGAAGGTTCACTCGGTTAATCCCGGGGATGAGGGGGCGGACATATGAGGAGAGGTTGAGTAGATTGGGACTCTACTCATTGGAGTTCAGAAGAATGAGAGGCGATCTTATTGAAACATATAAGATTGTGAAGGGGCTTGATCGGGTGGATGCGGTAAGGATGTTCCCAAGGATGGGTGAAACTAGAACAAGGGGGCATAATCTTAGAATAAGGGGCTGCTCTTTCAAAACTGAGATGAGGAGAAACTTCTTCACTCAGAGGGTGGTAGGTCTGTGGAATTTGCTGCCCCAGGAAGCTGTGGAAGCTACATCATTAAATAAATTTAAAACAGAAATAGACAGTTTCCTAGAAGTAAAGGGAATTAGGGGTTACGGGGAGCGGGCAGGAAATTGGACATGAATTTAGATTTGAGGTTAGGATCAGATCAGCCATGATCTTATTGAATGGCGGAGCAGGCTCGAGGGGCCGATTGGCCTACTCCTGCTCCTATTTCTTATGTTCTTATGTTCTTTAACTCGCAATTGTAATGGCACCAAACATATAGAAAAAAGGTCTTAAACGTTATTCTATTTTAGCCCGGGCTAGCAAGTTTTTCAGACCGATCAAATTCCCTTGCTTTTTTATAGTGTGACTAATTCCAACATTCAATGTATGGAGCAGGCAACACGTTTCCAAGCATGGGAAACTAATGAGGTATTATTAGCAAAAAAGCTAAGGGTTGTCAGTTTAGAAGCTTTAATTGGCTTAAATAAGAAAACCAATTTATTGCTTTACATGGCAGTTACGGATGCTGGAAATCTGAAATAAAAACAGAAAATGCTGTAAACACTCAACAGGTCAGGCAGCATCTGATGAAATGTCATCGATCTGAAATGTTGGCCTAAATTTTAACTCGGAAAAATGGGTGGGTTGGGGATGGGAGGGCAATAGAAATGTTTTAAATCGAAAACCACCCCCAACAGGCCTCCAACCCGCCCACTTCCAGTTTTAATGGAGGCGGGACGAGTCACCACTAAAAGCTTTCAAGCTTTTTTACTTTTAACTCCTGGGAGCCAGGATTACCGGGCCTTCTACTTCACGTCACGTGAGAGGAAGCGAGAAGGCCCGAAACTGCAGGTAAGTGCCTTTATGGGGGAACTTATGGGCCCTCAGGAGCCCAGGCCCAACAAGCCTACCTGCAGCGACCACCCCCCCAACGATTTCCGAACCACCCCCCCCACCCATGATCTAGGACCTCCCCCATGGTCTACAACCCCCGCAATCTCCGAACCACCCCGATGACTCCCGACCCCGACCCCCAACCCCCCCCCGATGACTCCCGACCCCGACCCCCTGATGACCCCAACCACTGATGACTCCCAACCCCCCCCGATGACCCCTGACTCCCCCATGACTACCGACCCTGACACTCACTGATGACTCTCGACCCCAACCCCCCCCTCGATGACTCCAGATGACTCCTGACCCCGAACCCCCTATGACACCCGACGCCCCCCCCACCCCATGACCGAAGCCCCGCCCCCATCTAAGACTTACCTTCTCGCATCCGCTTCCTGGCTCTTCTCCTGTCCGACCGAGGCCGCCCTGTCAATTAGGCTGGCCTGAGGGGAGTGAAAGCGACAAAAAAAAACACGTCCTTACGTCAAAATCGTAAGAAAGTCCAGGAAACCCATACTTCCGGGTTTCCCGTCAGGAATTCCGCACCCCTCCCCCTGCCGTCTTCCCGGCTCCGGGCTAAAATTTAGGCTGTTAACTCTGTTTCTCTCTCCGCAGATGCTGCCTGACTTGCTGAGTGTTTTCCAGCATTTTCTGTTTTTACCGCAAATATATTGTTTGGCCTGATGATGTCATTATAGTGACCCAGTCAAAATCATGGGGTGAATTTTCAGGCGTCCTGCCTGGTGAAAACGGCATGGCAATGTTTCCCCAGGCCCACCGCTGAACGACCGGAGTGGCCCTGAGTTAGGCGATAGGCCCATTTTAAATGACATATACAGGACCCTGATTTCCAATTTTGGACGAAACTGGGTGGAGGATGCACATTCCTCACAAATAGGTTGAGCATCTTGGGTGTGATCTCTAAGCCAACTTGTAAGGCTAGCAATGTGGTTTCTGCAATACCAGCCTGTGCAACCCTCTTCCAACACTAGGGAAAATCCTAGCTAGACTGGCAAAGTCAAGACCTTGAACTAACTGCACATTTCTGAATACATGCTTGCTTTAGGTTCCTGTCCACAACTTTAGAGCAGCTACACATGCACGTAATTTGCAATTTTCCTGTTATTGCTGAGCCTGGCGCACTATACAAATGGAATAGATTTGACAGCAGAAGAACTGGCACAGTTAATGAACTGCTTCCAAATATAAAAGGGGGTGATAGGCATCAGGCACATCAGGAATCTAACTATTTGCATTCCCATTATCACTTTCACTCTACTTTCCACACCAAACAATTGACATCATTGTCCATCAATTCAGCAGAACCAAATTGGATTATGATTGACAAGAAAACTCAGTTCTGTTCACAACTGCATTTCAGATAGTCTGTAACCATTGCAGCTGATGCTCCTATTTACATACCAGCAGTCCTTCAAGAGTCATTCACAAAGCTAGTAATTAGTTTGTCTTGTTGGCTGCTGAATTAGCATCCTTCCATCTCATCTGCAGCAATAAGGCAATGAGACGTGACAATGGTAATTAAACATATTCAGTCTACCAGTCCGATAAGGAGCACTGATTGCAATGTTGCCTCATCAATGAGTATACATCACCCCACTGAGCTGATTAGAGTGACAGGACTTGTATAATCTGTCATCTCCATCTCTGTATTTCAATCAACATGTGCAATGACTCTTGATTTAATATTTGTTTCCTTTCAATATGCAGCAAGTCCAATGTAATGTAAATATGGGAAATTGCCACAAATATTGTGTGCAATATTTGTAATATATATAAATGGACCACAGGGCTGAAAGGGATAAAGTTAGACTCTCCAATCGCTCAGTGAATTTAGTCTGTCGGTTATTGAGCCATATAAGCCAAGACCACCCCAAGTTCAATCCCTGGTCTGTGCTGATCTCAAAGGGGCCAGTATAGAATCAGCTTTTGGAATCCATGGGCTCGATTTTCGGATGTCCGAGCGGGTGCGTTCGTGGCGGGCGGGGGGGGGGGAGGGGGCTCCAAAAATTGGGGATTCCTGGGGAGGGTCCGGAGCCTGGCTCCAACTCGCTCACTTCCAGGTTCCCCAATGACACACTTAGATGCGCGCGCAGCCCCCGCATGCGGGATTCCCAACAGCAATTAAAGCCGGCGGGATCCCACTTAAATCAATTAATTTGATAGTTCAGGTCGTTAGGAGACCTGATTTGGAGGATATTTTAGGAGGGGTGGGATTTTCAGGTCAACTGAGTGTGTTTTGCATACTGGGGGAAACACTCCCAGTTGAAAAGGACATGTTGCAGCCATCAGTCTGTGGCAGGTGGGGGGAGACCCTCACTCGTTGCAGGAGGCCACTCTGTCACTTTGGACAAAGTTTGGCCTGCACCACCCTCCTCCTGACAATCAAATTCACCAACTTGCACACTTACCCCGGGGTCCAGACACATGTACCTACCTTGCGGACCCCCTCAGATGTACATCTTCCAGATGGGGGCCGCCATAGCTGCATTCATGACCTCCTCGGAAGGCGAACAGCATCACCAGCCTCGCCGGCCAAGCCGTCCACCTCTGACACGTGGAGCTCCACAACACAGTGCTGTGACACATCCACCTGCACAGCAGGAGGGAGGGCAACCGCAGAGAGAGATGCGTCGCAGAGGGCACTACCCTTGCCACAGGGTCCACAGACCGAGGCTCAGCTTCCTGGACCTCTCTGAACAGCAGTGCACACGGAGGCTCAGAGTCACTCGACATGTAGTCGTGGACATCTGCAGCCTCCTTCATGCCGAGCTGCTCCCGGCTGGCCCGAGCACCATCTTCTTACCTGTCGCTGTCAACGTCACCACTGCCCTCAACAACTTCTCCTCCGCATCCTTCCAGGGTGCCACCGGGGACATCGTCGGTGTCTCTCAGTCGTCTGCACAAAAGAGCCCTGCAAATACACCTACACCCACTCTGCAGTGACACAATGGGCGGCATCAGGTATGGGTCTTCATGGTGATCCTCAGGAAAGGGCATTGTTGCACAAACCAGACAAGATTTGCAAGGACATGGCAGTAGTGGTGATAGCAAAAATGTTATGTTTTTTTGCAAAACAAACAAAAGTAAATCAAAAACATGATATTTTGTCTTACACCCTTGTGCATCCCCTTTGTGCTCACAAAACTTTTGCCTTACGTTTACGGGAACCCCTACGTGGTGCTACCCCTGTGGCTTCAGCAGAGGTAGTGGCAGGTTGCGCTTGTCCATGCCCTGACCGATGAGATGCTTTGCACGGACGCCCTCTGGGTTTCGGTGCCCGTGAGGGGCCCTCCAAAGACCTGTGCAGGGGCAGACTCGAGCACCTGGAGAGGAGGCAGCACTGTGGGTACTGGTTGAGTGGGGGGCAACGGGTGAGACGTGGAAGCGCTTTGAGTGGCGTCCCCACTTCAATGTCCTCTTTCGCCATCACCCCTCTCTTGGGCCTTCTGGCATCTCTTCTCCTATCAAGGCAAAACACAGAGAGGCGTGATTGAGTGATGGTTGCATTGTGACCCGCTGCATGCATTGGTGTGGGTGGGGGTGACCATGAGGGAGATGCATGGGAGGGTGCGTGTGAGTCATAGCCATGAGATTGTATGAGGATTGGGTTGCGTGGTAGTGTTCGAATGGGAACTGGGGCGGTGAGTAAGTGCAGGCAAGGTGAGGATGATGGTTGAGTGGACGTGAGGAGTGATGCGAGAGCGTTGTGATGGCAGTGCAGAAGGAGTTGTGTGGTGGTGGACATGATGTGGAAGATGGAGTGTGGGAGAATGTGTAAGTATACTCATTTTGGCTGATCTGGTTAGGTCATTAAAGCGCTTCCTGCACTGGACCCAGGTTCGGGAGATGTTAGTGCTGCTGGTGACCTCCTCTGCCACCTCGAGCCAGACCTTATTGGTGGCAGAGGCAGGCCACTTCCTCCCGTCCGCTGGGAAAAACGTTTCCCTCCTCCTCCTGACTCCATCGAGCAGCACCTGGAGTGAGGAGTCTGAGAACCTTGGAGCAGCCTTGCCTCTGGGCTGCTCCATGCTGCCAATTTGGTTGTTTGCTGCAGGAGGAGCATTGGAGGACTGCCCCTTTAAATAGGGCTCCTCCTGCTGACAGCCTGTGATGCGGGTGCACAGTGCGCCTGCTGCGCAGGTCTAGAATGGGAAACTCGGAAGCACACGTAAGTGCCTTCAATTAGGCTGCGATCGCATGCGGAGCAACCCGATTTCACTGGGCGCGTTACCCCGCTGCCAACCCGCCTCTCTCCTAATATCGGGTCCCATATCTTTGGGCTAGCAATAGCAAAATCACCCAGGGACCCAGCTCCTGATCACTATTCAGAAAGTCACAACACAAGTGCACATGTCGATTTTTAGTGAGGACAGGACTGGGTTCAGTTGTGATGCCCCTCCTTCCCCCAGAGGAATAGTGAATCAACACTCACCCTCAAGGCTTAAACGTGAAGAATAACCACTTGGGTGAGGTACCACAGAACAACAAATGTCCATGGAATTCAAATGATCTTTGTCACTGTGCATCTGGTTCCTTGTCACCAACCTGCCATGATGGTGATAAACTAATGTTGGCATATGCGCAATCAGGGTACATCAGCATAGAAAAGCACTGGGAGTGAAATTCGTCTTTGGTGAAAGCCCTGAATAGGCTTAGTGAATGGGCAGCCCGATTTTCACCATGCCCAGTTTTCCATTGATGTCAACATAGGACGGATCTTTCAAATTCAGCGGGGACGCAAATGGATGGCAGCGAGTTCGCCACCCATTATACATTGTACATCCTGCCCGATTTTCCATTCCATTGACTTCATAGGAACCATAGGAATTCCTAGATGAAATAAGACCAAGGTCCATCTAATTCACCTTCCACCATCCTGGTCGTTGCATGGTATAACGATAATCGAATTCCTAACTAATAATCTTATGGAGCAGCCTGGGATACGAGCTGGCTGGCAATCAGGTAGGTCCCGGGGGGTGTGGGGGAGCCCGGGGTAACAACAGCCCACATTATTCTCATGGAGCCTGGAAGAGCCCCCCGGATTCTTCTGAGCCCACAGAAATATTTATTTACTTACGTTTTTGGGACCTCTCCTTCTTCACCGCCAGTTGTACTTGCAGAGCGTGCACAGCACATGATCCATCCAGTTGTCCCTCTAAATTGTATTGGACTCCTATGTACATCATAGGATCCTGATTTTCATATGGTAATGAGGCTCTCACCTGATTCAGACGGGCCTGAGCTGCCCAACTCAAGGCCCCAGTAAAGTGACGGAGCAGGAACAGCGCAATAAGTGGTTTTCAATCCGCTATCGCCCTGTTTCTGCCTGGAGGGCTGTGTTAAAATTGGCCCTTTCAGTCTTTCATGCTTTAGTTGCAAACTTTTAAGAATATCAATAAACACGACAAATCTTTTGCTCTCTCTTTATTTGATTCACTATTTTTCATTCAGAACATCTAATTCTATTGAGCCCTTTTCACTCCAATAGATAAGATAATCTTTTAACACATCAGATAGTCACGCCGATCTCTTTTGCTAAGCTTGGAGCAGGATTCACATCTCTAGGTAGATGTCAGAAGGCAGCATAAGCAGGTTTTGCAAATATCAGTCACTGGGAACGATCCGAGGCATTCAAGATAAATCTTAAACTACAGAGTTGGCAGTGACCAGAGGTCAATGATGAATCATCTAGAACTGAATCAAAGCAGGACCCAGTGGCCCATTGAAGCAAGACCACATCAAAACTCACAAAAGACTAATAGGAAAACATATGAAAACATTTCCTAATATAGTTAATCTATCGAAACCCTATCAATGAATCCTGGATATACAAAGGCAATGACCAACAGCTCAGGTCATCATCAATTACAGTAAAGAGAACAGTGGATGTGACCAGAACATAGCGTTGAGTTGAGGAGGTTCATTCAGTACAAAGGATATGATATTATTAAAGCTGCCGTGCCCTTGAGTGTAAAAACGCACATACTGTTTGATACAAACGAATAAAGAATATTATGGCTGGCACTTGAAGAAACTGAAAGTAAAGCTAGAAATCAAAGAGAGTAAGAAAGTATATTGTGGGATGCTAGTAAAAGCCTATTTACCATTTATAGTAACTTTAAAACAAACATTTTACAGGTGCTATCAAACAGAATAACTTCCATAGGTATCAATATTCAATGCATGGATTCTATCTTGGAAGTAGCACATGGGATAATGTATGTTTTTTCCAACTAGGTGGTATTCCTAATTTATTAATTAAACATAATTGCTTTTTTCCGTGCATTTCTTTATGCATTTTCATTCATGTGGCTACACTGGGAAAAGTACAGAAAAAAAAGCATTGAATGAATGGATTAAAATGACAGGAAAACTCAAAATATGAATTAAACACATTGCAAACCCCGATTTTAATTTTAAAGAATGTTTAAGTGGCAGTGTCAGCTGGCAATAGGAGGTATACACTCACCTAAATTTCTTGGGTGGACATTTATCTTTGCCAAGAAAATTCCTAGTTTCTTTTCTTCTCAAAGAGATTTTCATCTCACTATTTGAACTAATTCATTTGGGGCCAGATTTTGCTGTGAAAATAACGGTAAGACTAACAGCGCTCACCGTTATTTATACGCAAATCTGACAGCAGCTTCCAGTGAGCGCACATACGCAGTTAAATGTGCAAATCCTGAAGTTTCTGTCTGAGATGCGCTGCCCCTCCGTAAGCTGTGCGAAAACGGCACCTCGCCATCTGGCTCCCCATTCAAAGGTATTGAACGACAAGAAGTTCCTGTACTGATGTCGTAGATATGGACTATACTCACCACAAGAAGTTAGGGCTTGTCCATTCCAGTCTAAGTACCCATTTAATGGCATGGTAGGTCTTAATTAGTGCCAAACAATCTCTGACACTGAAAATTAACTTTTACAAATGTGGAGTCTTATTCCTTCAGCTTTTAATTATTGTTGGAGATTTTTTTTTAAATGTAAATACCTTTTTTACTTTTTCTTTCTCTTTTATCTCTCTTAATCCAATCGTTCTTTCTCTCTGTTTTCTTCACTTTCTGCACCTGATTTGACATTGAATTCACTATTCTAACTTACACTTCCTGGTTCAGTCTCTGCGCTGCTCATTAACGATTCTTCAATATGATTGGTTAAGGAGATACACAGTTGCTTGCCCTGTTCACACAGGTCCCAGATGCCCTGTAGAGAGCACCACGCTGTTTGGATCGCCCACTGATAGCAACTTGCCGTACAAAAACCCCATGGACAAGTGGGGTCTATGGGAAAGTGCAAGTCTAATGAATGGCTAGTGTCGTTCGTTCGCTGCTCACAGCAAAACCCGGCCCTTGGAGTTTGACTCAGATTCTCTACATAATTTTGAAATATCTATTTTAATTGATGTAGCAGTTATCCTAAATAATCCCACTGATTCGTGGAACCTTTCTAGAGAATATTATTGAGCTAATTATAACGGGTAATGATTAGCTTTGTGAGAAAGCTACAGAAGGCAGAGGATGAAAGAAAGTAGCAGCTATAATTTCTCCATTCACATGCAGTTTTGGTCATTTTTCATTCTCAATTTGCATGTTACTTGCCTTGACTGAATATTACATCGTAGCCAAACCACATCTAAAATACATTTAAAAAGCATTATATTAATCGTGCACTTTGTGTCAAATGTGAATGCTGGATTTTTTATTTTAAATTTTTGTATTTGTCAAAATGAGGGTTGTTAAAGCTGGGAAATGGAACTCTTCCAACTTGAGGCATCCAGTGTCAGCATTAAGCAAACCCAGGTCAGGTGTAACACAGCCAGATGCAGAATAAAGCTCCTCTACTCTGCCCCAACAACATGTGTCAGCCCCAACTTTAGAAGAACACCCCTACTGGACCAGTGTGACAATTTTCCCATTTCCCACACCTGGCATCTTGTGGCCTCTCTGAGTGAGTTTTCTAATTAGTGCTGTTATCCCATGGCCACTGGAACCGAGGCTGAGACAATCCAGTTTTAGTTACAGTCAACAGACAGAAGAGATTTTTGCCCCAACACTGTGAGCTGAATTTGATCCCAGAGGTATAAAGCTAAGGTTTAATCCACTGCAAAACCCCATGTCTGAAATCTAGATTTCTGTGCAAATGTTTATATTAGTAGCCTATGTGAATGTAGACACCCCCAAAAGACTACTAGAACTACTGAGTGGGGGAGGGGAGAGGTAGGCTCCATTACTACCATTACTGTTTAGCTAGTGAATTAATAGGGGAAAAAGAACTTCTACTTTTTGCAGTAAGATGGATAACATAGGTGCCAAGTAGATACGAGTAAAATGTGGCATTCTACAACTTTGTACTCATATCTGCTCTTTTACTGAATTAGCAAAGACATGAATTTCAGGTCCATAGGGTCCACTGTCAATCATGGCACTGGGAAGACTGACCTCTGCTGACTGACCTCTGTTCATCATAGACGTTGATTTGCAGCAAATATTGAAGGAAACAGGACTGAGATACAGTGTGATGTGCTGTCAGACCCTATGCTGCCAATGGCATAGCAATTAGTTTTATTAGTTTTGCCAATATGGAGAGTGTATATTTTTATTAATTTCTAATGACTGCTTTTATATTCCTAGAAATTACATTGTGTGTAATATTTGCTAGTTCTTTATCCACTGTTTGCTTTACCCGTGACTTCAGCCATTTTGTTAATCACGAGTATCTGCCATTTGCTTGTTTGATTTCTGGTAGCTGTGGTGCGGTGGAACTGCTTTCAGAATTAATTTATTTAAATTTAATTGACTTTGCAATGAGCTTCCGACCACATATCTGCTCCATCATCAAGACCGCCCACTTCCACCTCCGTAACATTGCCCATTTCCGCCCCTGCCTCAGCTCATCTGCTGCTGAAACCTCATCCATGCCTTTGTTACCTCTAGACTTGACTATTCCAATGCTCTCCTGGCTGGCCTCCCATCTTCCACCCTCCATAAACTTGATCTCATCCAAAATTCTGCTGACTGTACCCTAACTCGCACCAAGTCCCGTTCACCCATCACCCCTGTGCTCGCTGACCTACATTGGCTCCCAATCTGGCAGTGCCTTGATTTTAAAATCCCTCCATGGCCTCGCCCCTTCCTATCTCTGTAACCTCTTCCAGCCCTACAACCCTCCAAGATCTCTACACTCCTCCAATTCTGGCCTCTTGCGCATGCCCGATTTTAATCGCTCCACAACTGGCAGCCATGCCTTCAGCTGCCTAGGCCCTAAGCTCTGGAATTCCCTCTCTAAACCTCTCCGCCTCTCTACCTCTCTCTCCTCCTTAAAACCTACCTCTTTGAAGAAGCTTTTAGTCACATATCCTAATATATCCTTATGTGGCTCAGTGTCAAATTTTATTTGATAATGCTCCTGTGAAACACCTTGGGATGTTTTACTACGTTAAAGGCGCTATATAAATGCAAGTTGTTGTTGTTGCTGTTAATTTAAGTCCTTGTGCTGAACCGTAGCAATTGTACCCCTTTGTTTTAACAACAGCTCACAGTTCCCTATTTTGGAGGGTATTTCACTTTCCAAATTAACATTGGATAATCAGCTCGCTGGTGTTATTGATGCTTCTAGCCTCCAACTTCTTGACAGCACCTAAGGTGGGGAGAAGAAGTCAAAAATGTGAGTATATAAACTGAGGGGGGTAGAAATTGGACCTCATTGTAACCTTTTTTCGGATGCAAAACATGGGCAAACAGGTCCAACTTCGTTGGACTATGTCCTGCACCTAAAACACATCAAAAGCCAAATTGGCTCAGATGATTTTCAAGCATTTTTTTAATATTCGTTCATGGGATGTGGGCATTGCTGGCGAGGCCGGCATTTATTGCCCATCCCTAATTGCCATTGAGAAGGTGGTGGTGAGCCGCCTTCTTGAATCGCTGCAGTCTGTGTGGTGAAGGTTCTCCCACAGTGCTGTTAGGAAGGGAGTTCTAGGATTTTGGCCCAGCGACGATGAAGGAACGATGATATATTACCAAGTCGGGATGGTATGTGACTTGGAGGGGAACGTGCAGGTGGTGTTGTTCCCATGTACCTGCTGCTCTTGTCCTTCTAGGTGGTAGAGGTCGCGGGTTTGGGAGGTGCTGTCGAAGAAACCTTGGCGAGTTGCTGCAGTGCATCCTGTGGATGGTACACACTGCGCCGGTGGTGAAGGGAGTGAATGTTTAGGGTGGTGGATGGGGTGCCAATCAAGGGGGCTGCTTTGTCCTGGATGGTGTCGAGCTTCTTGAGTGTTGTTGGAGCTGCACTCATCCAGGCAAGTGGAGAGTATTCCATCACAATCCTGACTTGTGCCTTGTAGATGGTGGAAAGGCTTTGGGGAGTCATGAGGTGAGTCACTCGCCACAGAATACCCAGCCTCTGACCTGCTCTTGTAGCCACAGTATTTATGTGGCTGGTCCAGTTAAGTTTCTGGTCAATGGTGACCCCCAGGATGTTGATGGTGGGGGATTCGGCGATGGTAATGCCGTTGAATGTCAAGCGGAGATGGTTAGACTCTCTCTTGTTGGAGATGGTCATTGCCTGGCACTTGTCTGGCGCGAATGTTACTTGCCACTTATCAGCCCAAGCCTGGATGTTGTCCAGGTCTTGCTGCATGCGGGCACGGACTGCTTCATTATCTGAGGGGTTGCGAGTGCAACTGAACACTGCGATCATCAGCAAACATCCCCATTTCTGACCTCAGGTCCCTGGCAGTGACCTGAAACAGGTATTATACCACTTGCAAATGCTAATGAGGGGCCTAACGACTGTTTAAAGAGCCTCTGGGAAATTGGTCAGTGCTGAGTGGAGCAGGTGTCGGGCCTGCTTTGCTCAGTTTTTTTTGTTCCATCTGTGGCCTAACCAGTGGTCATCAAAGGGACCACTGGAGGCCACCACCAAAAATGTAAGTACTTTTTTCAAACGTACCCCAATGTTGAGCCAGGAGTAGCAGGAGTATTCCTCCCAGCTCCACAGCATTACCATGGGACGCTGCCGACCCACGATCACCTCCTTCTTGTTCTCCCCCCCTGCCTCCCAGCACTTGCCTGAGGGCCGCTGCCAGCATGGCAGCCGGCCCAAATTGGAGCTCCGGAGACAGGTGAGCTGCGTCTGGAGGACTGACAGGCTCCAGTAGATTGTCGTACATATTGAGATGAGGCCGAACCCAATTTTGGATGAGCCTCAGGCCTGTAGCTTCTGGCATGCGTTTCAAGCACGTTGCCCATTCTGGGCCTGAAAACAGGCCCAAATTAATATCTAGGCCAGTGTTCCTTAAGTTGCCTGAAATTTCTGGTATTTACCTCCTAACTGTTGGCCGGAAAAAAATTATATTATAAAACCAGTGGGTTTGTTCAGCCTTTGGAATTTTATTTAATTTTTAATGATGGCATACAAGTTAATATTATTAACTCCTCAAAAAAGTTTCCTGTATCTTATTTTCAATTTTGCAGTCATATTAATATGTAATGAACATTAAAATAGAGAGCAATAATTGATGACAGTAATACACATTGGCAGAGAAATGGTCATACATCTATTTCCTTTTGTTGCTTGCACCAGCAGCCTTATGAATTATACTTATTCAAGGTGCCAAAAGGGGTCATGACTCCACTCATCTGTTACTCTGACCATTTGCACACAAAAGAAAAAGTGACTGACAAACAGTAGAAATTACATGCTTGTAGAGTGGTACAAAATTCCCTTTTTGTACTATATAGACTCCCTAAAGTGTCCCTGAAATACATTACATTAAAAGGGATGACTTCTAAAACCTTATAAAATACATTCTATAATGGTCCTGCTGGCATTGCACTCACTAACTTTTAAGCTGTCAAATTAATGGGATCTTAATTGAAGCACTACATTACTGCGATGAAGACATTTTCAAAATGTCATGCTGGCAGCGCCACGGAGGAGACCTGATTCAGCCTCAATGGTGATTATTTACATCAAATTTCACAGGGATATGAAGAAAATTTATGCCGTATCTGATCATTTTAAAAAGTCAAGAAAACTTTATAAATTATTACCAAGCTTCTGATCCGTCCATTTACTGATCATAAATCAAAAATAGGCCACACGTGGTACTTTCTGACATTGAAAATGAAATAAATTGCAGCTATATATAAACATTTTGCATAGGCCCTGCACTTTTGTTCACAAGCCTTATATCCTGTTTTCACAGCGTGTGCCTCTCCCACGGAGCCACAGTCACTCTCCGGGGACTGCAGCTCAGCACTTATACAGCTCTGCGTGAGAACAGATGCAGGAGTGATGTGACGCTTTGAAAGCCCTTGGCAAAAATGGCACCCAGAGCCAAGATGGCAGCCATCTGAGCTACTGTGGCAACAGTTTGAGCAGTTATGGCAGCAGAGGCACCATCATGATGGGTCGCATCGTTGTATTCATGGAGCTGAACACTCTCTCCATGTTGGCCAGAATGGTCTCCATGGTCTGTGCGAAGCCCTGACACAAGTTGGTGCTGGATTCCTCCATGTTCTGAGCCATTGTACACAAGCTTGCCAGCAGGATGCCCAGTGCACCTAGCATTTCCTGATTTATGCCCAGCAGCCTTCATCGGTAGCCTTCAAAGTTTGCATCTCAATCCTTTGCAGCTGAGCTAATATTTGATCTTGCCTTCCGGCGAGCTAACACCTGTGGCGTCCTATCCCCCTGCCAAAGCACCTGCATACTTGTGACCGGTGTTTGACCACATGAAGACCTTTCGCCTAAGACTCTCTAAAGTATGGGTGGTGCCAGTCTCTGAGCTGGGCTTTCTAGAATCAGATCGAGCAATGGTGCACCTTCAGGAAGGTTTGCCTCCTCTTCCTGAAGTGGCAGAGGGGCATCCACATTTTCAACACCTGAAATGAAAGCAGGGGATAAGGATTAGCTTTTAGTGTGAAGGGAGAGCAGAGAACGATGTGGCTGGTGAAAGCAACTGCAGTTTGTCATGAATAGTGTGTAGGGTGAGATAGAAGTAAGAAGGGAAAAAGAGGATAAGGGTGTGAAGAAACCCTGAGGGGCGTCTCCTCCAGCATTGCCACTCGCCACAGCCATAACTCTCCTCCGCCCATGATGGCCAGCACGTTTTCTTTTAAAGGGGAGGGGAGGTACAGGCGGCTTGGCCCCCTCCAGTGGCAGCCTCCTGTCTCAAGTTGTGAGGATCTTCTCCTGCAAGAAAGAAGAGAGTGTATTAGTGACCTCCTTGTGAGATGTTTTTTTCCAATCTGGGAAGTTTCCGGTTGTCTGCTGCCAGAATGTACCTCTCCTTTAAGAGGTGCTGGCTGCCTTTAAGTAGTGTCAGAGATGCCCGATTTCCCATTCTCCCAAACTGGAGTGCAGCCAATGAATAGTGCGGGTAGCGCTGGCTGAATCACTATAATGATTATAACAATTTCACAAATTTCACAGACTCCACTCCCATAAGGCCCTAAGATTGATCTTATGACAGCTTGACACACCATAGACTGCATTAAAGTAACCAAGACAGATTTTCAAATCCCCTCCCCAGATAGTTGACATGCTTTCATCAAGCAAATATAAGAACATAAGACATAAGAAATAGGAGCAGGAGTAGGCCATACGGCCCCTCGAATCTGCTCCGCCATTCAATAAAATCATGGCTGATCTTTGACCTCATCTCCACTTTCCCGCCCGATCCCCATATCCCTTCATTCGCCGAGAGTCCAAAAATCTATCGCTCTCAGTCCACAGCCCTTTGCGGTAGAGAATTCCAAAGATTCAAAACCCTCTGAGTGAAGCAATTTCTCCCCATCTCAGTCCTAAATGTCTGATCTTTTATCCTGAAACTATGCTCCATAGTTTTAAACTCTCCAGCCAGGAGAAACAGCCTCTCAGCATCTACGCTGTCAAGCCCTCTCAGAATCTTATATGTTTCAATGAGATCACCTCTCATTCTTCTGCACTCCAGAGAATATAGGCCCATTCTACTCAACCTCACCTCATAGGAAAACCCTCTCATCCCAGGAATCAATCTAGTGAACCTTCGTTGCACTGCCTCTAAGGCAAGTATATCCTTCCTTAGGTAAGGAAACCAAAACTGTACATAGTACTCCAAGTTTGTACTCACCAAAGCCTGTACAATTGCAGCAAGACTTTCTTTCTCTTGCACTCCGAACTCCTTGCAATAAAGGCCAACATACCATTTGCCTTCCTAATTGCTTGCTGTACCTGCATGTTAACTTTCTGTGTTCCGTGTACAAGGACAACCAAATCCCTCTGAATACCAACATTTAATAGTTTCTCACAATTTAAAAAATATTTTGTTTTTCTATTTTTTTCTACCAAAGTGAATAACCTCACATTTCCCCACATTATACTCCATCTGCCACCTTCTTGCCCACTCACTTAACCAGTCTATATCCCTTCACAGACTCTTTGTGTCCTCCTCACAGCTTACTTTCTCACCTAGCTTTGTATCATCAGCAAACTTGGATACACTACACTCGGTCCCTTCATCTAAGTCATTAATATAGATTGTAAATAGCTGAGGCCCAAGCACTGATCCTTGCGGCACCCCACTAGTAACAGCCAGGCAACCTGAAAATGACTCGTTTATCCCTACTCTCTGTTTTCTGTCCTTTAACAAATCCCCAATCCATGCTAATATATTACCCCCAACCCCATGAGCCCTTATGTTGTGTAACAACCTTTTGTGTGGCACCTTATCGAATGTCTTTTGAAAATCCAAATATACTAGAGCAAGAGTAAGGAAATCCAAATATACTAGAGCAAGATTAAGGAAGTCTTACTACAATTGTACAGGGCTTTGGTGAGATCTCACCTGGAGTATTGTGTACAGTTTTGGTCTCCTTATCTAAGGAAGGTTATACTTGCCTTAGAGGGGGTGCAATGAAGGTTCACTAGATTGATTCCTGGGATGAGAGGGTTGTCCTATGAAGAGAGGTTGAGTAGAATGGGCCTATACTCTCTGGAGTTTAGAAGAATGAGAGGTGATCTCATTGAAACATATAAGATTATGTAGGGACTTGACAGGGTAGATGCTGAGAGACTGTTTCCCTTGGCTGGAGAGTCTAGAACTAAAGGGCATAGTTGTAGGATAAGAGTTCAAGATGAGGAGGAATTTCTTCACTCAGAGGGTTGTGAATCTTTGAAATTCTCTGGTTCTAGCTTAGTATCATCTGCAAACTTGGATACAATACACTTGGTCCCTTCATCTAATCATTTATATAGATTGTAAATAGCTGAGGCCCAAGCAATGACCTTACGGCACCTCACTAGTTACAACCTGCCAACCCAAAAATGACCTGTTTATTCCTACTCTCTGATTTCTGTCCATTAACCAATCCTCAATCCATGCTAATATATTACCCCCAATTCCATGAGCCCTAATCTTGTAAACAATTTTACAACACCAAGTTATAGTCCAGCAATTTTATTTTAAATTCACAAGCTTTCGGAGATTTTCTCCTTCCTCAGGCAAATGTTTCAAGAGCTCCTTGAAGCCTACGCATTTATACATATTGAACAATACATGGTGTTTACAGACTGCCCCTGCAACTGCCCGTTGCCAAGGCAATCACCGTGTTCAGACAGAGAGGTGTCATCTGCAGAACCCCCGAATACACATTCAACAAAAAAACAAACAGGGAAAAAAAAACAGAGAAAAAAAAACACAGAGAGAGGCAGAAACATCCGGAAGGCAGAGAGAGCCAGCAAATGACCCATTATATTAAAAACAGATAACATTTGTTCGCTGGTGGGGTAACGTGTAGCGTGACATGAACCCAAGATCCCGGTTGAGGCCGTCCTCATGGGTGCGGAACTTGGCTATCAATTTCTGCTCGACGATTTTGCGTTGTCGTGTGTCTCGAAGGCCGCCTTGGAGTACGCTTACCCGAAGGTCGGTGGATGAATGTCCATGACTGCTGAAGTGTTCCCCGACTGGGAGGGAACCCTCCTGTTTGGCGATTGTTGCGCGGTGTCCGTTCATCCGTTGTCGCAGCGTCTGCATGGTCTCGCCAATGTACCATGCTCTGGGGCATCCTTTCCTGCAACGTATGAGGTAGACAACGTTGGCCGAGTCACAGGAGTATGAACCATGCACCTGGTGGGTGGTGTCATCTCGTGTGATGGTGGTATCTGTGTCGATGATCTGGCATGTCTTGCAGAGGTTACCGTGGCAGGGTTGTGTGGCGTCGTGGACGCTGTTCTCTTGAAAGCTAGGTAGTTTGCTGCGAACGATGGTCTGTTTGAGGTTGGGTGGCTGTTTAAAGGCGAGTAGTGGAGGTGTGGGGATGGCCATAGCGAGGTGTTTGTCCTCATTGATGACATGTTGAAGGCTGCGGAGAACATGGCGTAGTTTCTCCGCTCCGGGGAAGTACTGGACGACAAAGGGTACTCTGTTGGTTGCGTCCCGTGTTAGTCTCCTGAGGAGGTCAGAGTACCCTTTGTCGTCCAGTACTTCCCCGGGCAGTTGCAGGGGCAGTCTGTAAACACCATGTATTGTTCAATATGTATAAATGCGTAGGCTTCAAGGAGCTCTTGAAACATTTGCCTGAGGAAGGAGAAAATCTCCGAAAGCTTGTGAATTTAAAATAAAATTGCTGGACTATAACTTGGTGTTGTAAAATTGTTTACAATTGTCAACCCCAGTCCATCACCGGCATCTCCACATCATGACCCTAATCTTGTGTAACACCTTATGAAATGCCTTTTGAAAACCCAAATATACTACATCCACTGGTTCCCCCTTATCTACCCTGCTAGTTACACCCTCCAAAAATTCAAATAGATTTGTCAAACACGATTTTCCTTTCATAAAACCGTGTTGACTCTACCTGATTTTCTATGTGCCCTGTGCTTAATAATGGATTCTAACATTTTCCCTACTACTGATGTCAGGCTAACTGGCCTGTAGTTCCCTGTTTTCTCTCTCCCTCCTTTCTTGAATAGTGGGGTCACATTTGTTACCTTCCAATTCACTGGGACCATTCTAGAATCTAGGGAATTTTGGAAGATCACAACCAATGCATCCACAATCTCTGCAGCCACCTCTTTTAGAACTCTAGGATGTAGGCCATGAGGTCCAGGGGATTTGTTGGCTTTTAGTCCCATTAATTTCTCCAGTACTTTTTCTTTACTAATATTAATTACTTTTTAAAGTTCCTCACTCTCGTTAGACCCTTGGTTCCCCAATATTTCTGGTATGGTTTTTGTGTTCTCTACTGTGAAGACAGATACAAAATATTTGTTTAATGTTTCTGCCATTTCCTTAATCCCCATTATAATTTCTCCTGTCTCAGCCTCTAAGGGACCCACGTTTACTTTCGCTACTCTCTTCCTGTTTACATACTTGTAGAAGCTCTTACAATCTGTTTTTATATTTCTTGCTAGTTTACTCTCACATTCTATTTTCTCTCTCTTTATCAATTTTTTGGTCATCCTTTGCTGGTTTCCAAATTTTCTCCCAATCCTCAGGCTTACCACTCTACTTGACAACATTATGAGCCTATTCTTTTAATCTAATACTCTCCTTAACTTCGTTAGTTATCCACGGTGGATCACTTTCACGTTTTATTCCGCAATGGAATATTCATTGAGAATTATGAAATATTTCTTTAAATGCTCGCCATTGCTTTTCCACCGTCATATCTTGTAATCTAATTTCCCAATCAACCATAGTTAACTCACTCCTCATACCTCCGTAATTGGCTTTGTTTAAGTTTCAGACTCTAGTTTCGGACTTAAGTACGCCACTCTCGAACTCAATGTGAAATTCTATCATATTATGATCACTCGGCCCCAGAGGATCCCTTACTATGAGATCACTAATCAACCTTGTCTCATAAGACAAGATCTAAAATTGTAGAATTCATCTTTTATCGACTCATCAGGCTCCTCGGTTGGTGCATAAGCAATCATTACAGTCAACCACTACAGCCAAGAGTGAGACTGATCCTGGCTTTAAGCAGTCACCTGTGGTGGTGGAGATCAGTTTAACACTGCAAATCTGTATCGAAAGGTAATGACCAAAGCTACTTACTCTGCTTTGGATCAAATCTGATGTACCAGACCATAGGTATGACAAGTCGCCCACCTGCGGCTCCCCTCAGCCTGGCCCCCAACCTCTTGTAGTCTGGCAAGCGAAATGTGAAGCCGTGCTAGCTCTTTTGAACGGAGAGACACGCACCAGAATCATTCATGGTGGGCACATTGAGAGTGGAGACGAGGCTGAGGATGCTCTCCAAAATTATGGACCAGAGATGCATTTGCAGCAGTTAAAAGGCTGAGATATCAAGGCCCTTATATTTCTGCCCCTGTCAAAGCCTCAGATGGATCCCTGCTAGCGGATGGAGCGATGGAGAGAATACTTCAGCAGCCCCCTCCTCCTAATATCCTGTCCCAGGCGGTTTCTATGGCAGTACCTGACCCAAGCATTTCAGTGCCTGTTCCATCACAAGAGGAATTCGCTAAGGCAATTACAAGTATGAAGCCGGGCAGAGATAGCAGCCAAACGCCCCAACCTCAATCAGCAAATAAAGAGCCCTGCAACTCTAACCCCAATGCCCAGCAAAATGGAAGATAGACAGGCCTCAAGTCAGACTAGAGGTTAGGAGATTTTTTTTATTCCTGTAGAGCAGTGGATCTGTGGACTAGCAGTTAACACTGTAATTGGGGTCTCGTGACCTAACAGTTTAATTTCCTCAGGGCACAGGGTGATGCTGCTCTCATTTTCATGCAGTGGTGGACACGGATGAGGAGCACCATTTAAATATCAGGAAGTCTTTTGTTCAGATTACTAGTAATTTTTACACTGACAACGAGAACAGTCAAAATAAATGGCTTGCATTGGTGAAATCTGGCAAAGTGTTGCACAATCACTACAGAAAAATTGTGCAAAATTGTACATTATTCCAATTGTATGTCAAAAAAAGCAAATGTCAAACCTGTACTAGTGATAGTTCTAAGTTAAAGGGACCAGTGTTGAACATACATGTTAAAAGTTTGAGTAAAATTATTGCTTTTTCCCTTCTGACCTTTCATGAGAACTTAGCTGCTATTAAACTGATCGATAGATTTTATGATATTGTAACTTTATGTTGGAAAAGCTCAGTTCTGGGATGGAATGTGCATGCAAGAAGATGTGACATTATTAATGAACCTCTGAAGTCTGAAATCACCCATTGCAATTTATGGACGCATTTGGAGGTTATAAACATAAAGAAAGTTATTTTAACCATTATTTTTGATCTAATAGCTACTGAATCTGGTCGAGTACTAACTGAACTTGTTGAACATTTAAGATGCTGCAACAAGAGAATGGAAATGTACTTGCTCAGTGGAACACTGAAATTAATTTGAGACTTGGAAAGTCCCTAAAAAGAAAAAAAAATATTATGTTAAATTTGGTATGTGGGTTTGTGCATATCATTGAAAACTCCTAAGCAGAAGGGTCGAGAACCAGAGGACACAGATTTAAAATGATTGGCAAAAGAACCAAAGACGACATGAGGAAAAGCTTTTTTACGCAGCAAGTAGTAATGATCTGGAATGTGTTGCCTGAAAGGGTGGTGGAAGCAGATTCAGTAGTGGCTTTCAAAAAGGAAATGGATCAATACTTGAAGGGAAAAAATTTGCAGAGCTATGGGAAAAAAGCAGGAGAATGGGACTAATTGGATTGCTCTTAGAAAGAGCCGGCACGGGCTCGATGGGCCAAATGGATTCCTACTGTGCTGTAACCATTCTATGATTCTATGGGCTATAAATTGGACCACGTCGCACCCATTTTGTAGGTGCTACGCAGCCTCCTAGGGACCCAAAATGGCGTCCGGAACGCGCACACACTTCTAGAGTGACGTGCGCCGGACGCCATCTTGGTAAAGGCATTTGCGCACGCGCAGATAACAAATGCCGGCAGCATGTAACGTAGGGAGAATATGCGGTAGATCAGTGTACAACACTGATTTAAAGGGACAGATACGATTTTGTAAATTCAACGCTCCTGCCAACGCACTGTCTTAACCTAGCACAGCTAAACAGGTCGTAAACAGCATGGAGGACTCCCCCACCAGCACTATTTAAAGGGATCATGCAGGAGTTACAGGTTAGTTGCTGGATTAATGCTTTTGGCTGCTGATGCATTTTTGGGGGACATAGCCTAAAATTAGAACCAGGACATGCAGGGGTGAAGTTAGGAAACGCTTCTACACACAAAGGGTGATAGAAGTTTGGAATGCTCTTCGGCAAACGGCAGTTGATGCGAGTTCACTTGTTAATTTTAAATCTGAGATTGATAGATTTTTGTTAACCAAAGGTATTAAGGGATATGGGGCTAAGGCAGGTATATGGAGTTAGGTCACAGATCAACCATGATCTCATTGAATGGCGGAACAGGCTCGAGGGATTAAATGGCCTACTCCTGTTCCTATCTTCCTCTCTTCCTATGATAAAGTTTCAATACTCTACAGGGAGTGGGCTGGCTAGCTGACAGGCAACAGCAAGGGCACTGGCAGAGTGGCAGGGGTGGGACATGAATGCTGTCATCCTGAGAGAGGACAGCGGGTTCATGTTCCATGCAGCCACTGCCACTTGCTGCCTCCTGTTATGCACCACCTTCTCCTGCAAGAAATCGGGAGGTGTGTCAGTGAGTGTCCTGCAAGATGTCTGGGTGATGTGGCTATCATGGTTGAATAGCTGCCAACGTATGTTTTTTAAAATTCATTCATGGGATGTGGGCGTCGCTGGCGAGGCCGGCATTTATTGCCCATCCCTAATTGCCCTTGAGAAGGTGGTGGTGAGCCGCCTTCTTGAACCGCTGCAGTCCGTGTGGTGAAGGTTCTCCCACAGTGCCTTTTAGAAAGGGAGTTCCAGGATTTCGACCCAGCCACGATGAAGGAATAGCGATATATTTCCAAGTCGGGATGGTGTGTGACTTGGAGGGGAATGTGCAGGTGGTGTTGTTCCCATGTGCCTGCTGCTCTTGTCCTTCTAGGTGGTAGAGGTCGCGGGTTTGGGAGGTGCTGTCGAAGAAGCCTTGGCGAGTTGCTGCAGTGCATCCTGTGGATGGTACACACTGCAGCCACAGTGCACCAGTGGTGAAGGGAGTGAATGTTTAGGGTGGTGGATGGGGTGCCAATCAAGCGGGCTGCTTTGTCCTGGATGGTGTCGAGCTTCTTGAGTGTTGTTGGAGTTGCACTCATCCAGGCAAGTGGAGAGTATTCCATCACAATCCTGACTTGTGCCTTGCAGATGGTGGAAAGGCTTTGGGGAGTCATGAGGTGAGTCACTCACCGCAGAATACCCAGCCTCTGACCTACTCTTGTAGCCACAGTATTTATATAGCTGGTCCAGTTAAGTTTCTGGTCAATGGTGGCCCCCAGGATGTTGATGGTGGGGGATTCGGTGATGGTAATGCCGTTGAATGTCAAGGGGAGGTGGTTAGATTCTCTCTTGTTGGAGATGGTTATTGCCTGGCACTTGTCTGGCGCGAATGTTACTTGCCACTTATGAGCCTAAGCCTGGATGTTGTCCAGGTCTTGCTACATGCGGGCTCGGACTGCTTCATTATCTGAGGGGTTGCGAATGGAACTGAACACTGTGCATCATCAGCGAACATCCCTATTTCTGACCTTATGATGGAGGGAAGGTCTTGATGAAGCAGCTGATTTTGGTTGGGCCTAGGACACTGCCCTGAGGAACTCCTGCAGCAATGCCCTGGGGCTGAGATGATTGGCCTCCAACAACCACTACCATCTTCCTTTGTGCTAGGTATGACTCCAGCCACTGGAGAGTTTTCCCCCTGATTCCCATTGACTTCAATTTTACTCGGGCACCTTGGTGCCACACTCGGTCAAATGCTGCCTTGATGTCAAGGGCAGTCACTCTCACCTCACCTCTGGAATTCACCTCTTTTGTCCATGTTTGGACCAAGGCTGTAACGAGGTCTGGTGCCGAGTGGTCCTGGCGGAACCCAAACTGAGCATCGGTGAGCAGGTTATTGGTGAGTAAGTGCCGCTTGATAGCACTGTCGACGACACCTTCCATCACTTTGCTGATGATTGAGAGTAGGCTGATGGGGCGGTAATTGGCCGGATTGGATTTGTCCTGCTTTTTGTGGACAGGACACACCTGGGCAATTTTCCACATTGTCGGGTAGATGCCAATGTTGTAGCTGTACTGGAACAGTTTGGCTGGAGGCGCAGCTAGTTCTGGAGCACAAGTCCTCAGTACTACAGCCTGGATGTTGTCGGGGCCCATAGCCTTTGCTGTATCCAGTGCACTCAACCGTTTCTTGATATCACGTGTGATCTGTGACTTGTGGGAGTGTGGCTTGCAACAGTGGTAATGTGTGAGGGTGAGAGGAAGCATCTGATTGGAAGAGTTGAGTACTGATGGAAAGAGTTTGTTGGTATGTGGGTGATGGGGGGTGTAGTGCGTGGAGCAGTGGATGGGGCTAGTGGTACAGTTGGCAGGAGATGCCACTTGATAGTTGACCTCACTCCATCTTGACCACTCATGTCAAAGCATTGAACTTCTTCCTGCACTGCATCCATGTTCGTGGTGCTATGCGCCTGGCATTGACTTTGTCCCCCGCTGCCTCCCACTGCATTTTGAGCATATGTCTGCAGGGCCTCTTGCCCCTCCTGCAGATATAGGATGCACCTCCTTCTGTCCACCTCTTGCACCAAGGCCTCTAGTGCATCATCAAAGAACCTTGGTGCACGCTCTTTCGCAGGCCTGGTACAAACTCAGATCATCAGATTGGTGAGGTCTGTCATGCAGATTGGAAGATGTGGGATTTAGTAGTGCGCAACCTTTATTCAATGATTTAACATAACTCAATAGTCTGTAAACATAGGGACGGGGCCTGTATCTGTGTTTTACGTGTGCGATGTCTGATGTCCATTCAGACTCCATGCGGACCCATATCTTATATTTTGCAAGTAAGAGGTGCAGGCTGCCTTTAAGTGATGCTCGCCACTCACGATATCGGGGCCCTGTGCTGGTGAGCTAGACCTGGCTGCTTGCAGCTATCAGGTAAATCACCAGGCAGCACAAATGTTATGTGCTGCTTGCATCTCAACGACCGGGCATGGGTTAATCACGCACCGCGACCCCCGCATCTGGTTTTGGGGGTTATCCAATATCACCCCCTATGATTCTACCTGTAATACTTATTACTCCTCTAGGTGGCAGTATGATAGATGTTTTTACTGTTAAAGATGTCATGCTGCTGTTATGTTTGGAGTATATTATTCTGAGATTTCAGAAACAGACTATCGGTTTCCATAAATTAGTCAATGCTTTTTGAAAATGATTTCAACAAACATTTTTTGTCAGTAAGTGAATTTTCTAAAATTCAAAATAAGGGTTTAAACAAAATGTTAAAAGTGTAAGAAAAAGTTAAGTATATCACCGCAGCATGATTAAATGTATTCATTGAATTGTCCTATCTGTCTTTATATGTCTTCTTTAAAGTTTTTACTTGAAGACTGCAACCTCTCCCAGAAGCCTGGATTTGGACTTGATACATTTGTTTTGAGCTGTGACTCTGGATTGAATTTGGATGGGCAGTATGAGCATGTGCAGTGTATATAATTCCCTATATGCATTCAGTCAGCTATACTGCTGGGTGGTTTCTTTATTATGACATTCAGGCATTAGACAGGGTGCAGTGAAGAGCAATAATAGGCCATTAGTATTTATCTTCTCCTCATCACCTGCTCCTTACCTTCATTTTCCATGGTTTTGGATTTGGGTGAAAAATCTGTATAAAATTATTTCACGTGCGGCCCATGGAATAAAAGGGGCAGGAGCAACACAGATACAGAATTGGCTAAGGGACAGGAAACAGAGAGTAGTGGTGAGCGGTTGTTTTTCGGACTGGAGAGAGGTGTACAGTGGTGTTCCCCAGGGGTCAGTACTGGGACCAATGCTTTTCTTGATATATATTGACTTGGACTTGGGTGTACAGGGCACAATTTCAAAATTTGCAGATGACCCTAAACTTGGAAGGGTAGTAAACAGTGAGGAGGATAGTGATAGACTTCAAGAGGATATAGACAGGCTGGTGGCATGGGCGGCCACGCTGCAGATGAAATTTAATGCAGAAAAATGCAAAGTGATACATTTTGATAGGAAGAACAAGGAGAGACAATATAAACCATAGGGCACAACTCTAAAAGGGGTACAGGAACAGAGAGATCTGGTGGTATATGTGCACAAATCATTGAAGGTGGCAGGGAAGGTTGAGAAAGCGGTTAAAAAAGCATACGGGATCCTGGACTTTATAAATAGAGGCATAGAGTACAAAAGTATGGGAGTCATGATGAACCTTTATAAAACATTGGTTCGGCCACAACTGGAGTATTGTGTCCAGTTCTGGGCAGCGCACTTCGGGAAAGATGTGAAGGCCTTAGAGAGGGTGCAGAAGAGATTTACTAGAATGATTCCGGGAATGAGGAACTTTAGTTACATGGCTAGACTGGAGAAGCTGGGGTTGTTCTCCTTGGAACAGAGACAGTTATGAGGAGATTTGATAGAGGTATTTAAAAACATGAAGGGTCTAGACAGAGCAGATAGAGAGAAACTGTTCCCATTGGTGGAAGGGTCAAGGACCAGAGGGCATAGATTTAAGGTGATTGGCAAAAGAACCAAAGGTGACATGAGGAAAAACTTTTTTACACAGCGAGTGATTAGGATCTGGAATGCACTGTCTGAGGGGGTGATGGAGGCAGATTCGATCTTGGCCTTCAAAAGGGAACTGGATAAGTACTTGAAAGCAAAAAATTTGCAGGGCTACAGGGAGTGGGACTAGCTGGATTGCTCTTGCATAGACCCGGCGCGGACTCGGTGGGCCGAATGGCCTCCTTCCGTGCGGTAACCTTTCTATGATTCTATGATTGTCTATGATTCTAAAATATGAAACTTATGCTTCCTAAACCACGGCTTACTGGTGGGTTTTGCACAGTATTTTGCTTCAGTTGCCTCCAGTGAAAAATAACTCAGACTTCTTAACAAAGGTCAAGTACTTGAATTGTGATTATTAAACTGTTAATTTGCACAATTCCAAATAACTCACTATTAGCACATTACTCAATGCTGAATCATGCATTATTTCCCAAATAGCCTCAGCACCTACAGAGAGCATAAAAAGTTTTTTAAAAGAACAAAATAAGACAGAGGCACTCTATGTGTAAGTAGTTATCAGTGCTAGTACTTATTTCCCTTAAGTTGCCTTTTCTCTTAAAAATATAGTCTAGCAATAAGAGCTACCTATGCGTTTAAACTTGTCATCTCTTTGGGCTTTCAGAGTGAGTGTATTAATTTAGTGCCATTTCTCACCTCTGGAAAGGAATGAATGGTTACTGAACAGTGAAGGAGCCCAATTTTCATCCTCTTTCTGAGTAGGAACTGCACGGTCGTGCACTCAAAATCAGAGTGCAGAACTTACCACCCCGTTCCCACCGTCCTTCCACCCTGCGCCTTTTTGGCCGGGGCCTTCCAAGGCTCCCAGAGGAAACAGGCGAGTGCTTCATTATACAATACAAATTGGGGTTCTATGAACTCAATAAGACCCTGTTGAAATTTTTAAGTATCAATGGGCAGAACGTGCACTGAGCGTGTTCCACCCAGCGGTATTGGACATAGAACGATCTAACCAGTGGTCCTTAAAGTGACTACTGGAGGCCGCAGCAAAAACATGGCAGGTAATTTTATTTTGTGATTTTTATACGATCAGAAGAAGTATTAATGCTCTTCCTGGCCCCACAAAAATCAATCCATTCGATGTCCGATCCTTCCCCCGGGATTGGCTCCCCACCCACCCCCGCCCCTCCTTTAACATACCTCGGCTGGCTCAGGCCTCCAACTGCTTTCATCAGGTGGGCGGCAGGCTCACTCCACCCACCTCCCACCCAATGAAAAGGGTCACATCAAAATTGCCCCAGGGTGTCTGGATGGAAGATGTTTTGGACCCAGAACTTTGTAGCCTTTTTTCTACCTAATGGTTCCATTGTTTCTGCTTTGTAAAACACACAACCTCAATACCCATGTATAAGAATAGGTGCAGTTCAGATGCATATTTAATATCTAGAACAACTTGCATGTATATAGCGCTTTTAACGTAGAAAGACATCTCAAGGTGCTTAACTACTATCAAGGTGGTGACCTTGAACAGCAGCAATTGTGAAGGTCCCAGGTGTTTGTCTGCTCTCATCCATGCACCATGCAAATATCATTACAAATTAATGCTGATTGATTAACTTTAGAAGTCACGGATCAAATTTGCAGAATTTTCCCTCGTGGATTAAATAAGTGGGATATAGAGTCCTTGATAGGGTAGACTGCCTTTGGAAGGAAGGAATTTGAGGGTTGAGTGGCTTTTTAAAAAATTCCATATTCTCTTATATTCTAATTCCTTTTAATACGTTATAGGCAGGTCTGTGCTGTGGATCACTGCTCATTGGAATAACAGCATTGAAAATAAAAAAGCATCAGCGAGGAGAATATTTCTCTGGTAGGCTGGTGGATTTTAAACCAGACCTTAGAGATAAAATGGTAGTATTCTGATACGTTAACACGTCCAAATCCTCTTAGTTAATTTTCATTATTCTGGTTTATTTTTGAACTGTCTCATTTAGCAGAAATTAATTTTATTGTGACTTTGTAACTGAAGTTAGGAGTTGCTATGTATGATTGATTTGAAATGCATATTTAGAATTACCAAACAGGCATTCTGTGTGATAAAATGTGTAACACTGCAGTTTTGCAGGGAACATGGCAGTTCTGAATCTGATGAATCTTGTACATGGTTAGAAGGGCAGGCTTAATTTGTTATTTGTTTAAAATTGATGTTCTGTACATTCTCATTTATCTGAAAACTCTGAAATTACCAGCTGTTGGCAAAACTATGAAATTAGTATCATGGACTGAATCAGTACATAAGTGCATAAATAAAGAAACACTACAGATTGGAAGCACCCCTGGCTCTCCCTTTGGTAAGGTTGTGTTACATCCACCTAAATTAGATATAAATCATTGAAGACATAAAAACAATTTCAGGGTCTAATGACCACAAAACATCTGCAGAGAACCGATCAACATTTCCAGCTATTACTGCGAGGGTCAATTACTCACACAATACAATCAAACCAGACTATAAGAGGGGTAAAAAAAACTATACCTGTGTTCAGTGATATTTCCATTCATTTTTTCCGGATGACATTATGTAGCCATTTGAATGTGATCAATGGGCCAATCCCAAGTATAAAGTGTAGCATCAGTCAGTTCTACCTAGTGGTGATCAAACCCACACTCTTGGTACATGGCTGGTTTAAACAGCTTGAATGTCACTCCAATACCAGTATTTGTTCTGCTTAAAATAGCCTCAGGGTCAACAATTTTTTTTAAACTTTCATCTCTCCCTTTATTTCCCTAAATGCTAAATCAGTTTCACATCTCATCCTTCAATCAGAGAGAAGAACAGTTCTTCTCCCCTACTGCCACGGATGTTGTTTCATGATTAGCTGAGAACATGTAGAGACAACTGCTGAAGCAAACATAGAATCAGGTGACATGAAAAGGGCCATTTACAGCTTTGTCGAGTATGTTCTTATCAAGTATTATGTAGTTTATTTCATTATCGATGTACCTGTCCTTTAACCTTTTCACTAGTAGCAGATCCCTAGGCTCATTAATGCTAACATAAAGATTAATAGTATAGTATTAAAATTATTGAAACGTCATTAGTTTTATTACAGTAATATGAACCTCATGCATCGAAAAAGAATTTATATTTATATATATATATATATATTTATATATTTTTATATATTATATATACATTTTGTTTTAATTGCATTTTTTCTGCTTGGCCTTCCTCCTATTTATATATTAACTTTCATTTTACTTTTTTCCTCAATATAAGGTAGATATTCTGGTCCTGCCATTGATTTGCAGTACGACAAATTGTGTTCTTACTACATGGGCTGGGAATTTCCTCAGAGCTGGTCCAACTCCACCGCTGTAACTTAGTTGGAAATTTATGGCAGCAGAACGGGACTAGCTCCAAGGAAATTACCGGCCATGGTGTTCTGGGATTTTTAACTGATGTTTTGGGGAATTCAATTACATAACTCTGGTGAGAAGCCACTGAAGTGTTGGGCAAGTATGAGGTAGACAGTGACAGTGGCTCAGAGGAGGGTGGTGCTGAGCAACATTGGGACACCGTGGAGCAAGGGTCTACCCAGCGGGGTGAGAGGCAGGTAGGCTACAATAGTAGGAGAGTGGTAGTAGTGAGGGATTCTACTGTCCGGGGAATAGATAGCCTTTTTTTGTAGTCGTGACTGGGAGTCTGAATGGGATATTACCATTCTTATGCCATGGTGAAGGATATCACAGAAAGATGGAAAAACTTCTGGAAGAGAAGGAGAGCATCCAAAAAGTCATGGTTTATGTGGGAACCAATGATGCAGCTAGAAGTACATTTAAGGTGTTTAAAATGTTAAAAAGATTTGATAGGATAAGCATTTTCTGTTTTTATTTCGGATTCCCAGCATTTACATTTTATCCCTTTTATTCAAGAAGCACAATGTAGGAACAAAGCTAATAACTGTCCTGAAATTTAGCTTTTTGAATATTAGCTTAACGCGTCTGTATGAAATTCCTATATCCTCCAATTTAACAGGGGTGTTTAATCCATTTGTTTTAAATAGATTAACACCTCTGCTAAAGTAGGAGTTGATGATAATTCTTAAGAACACATTTAGAAGAGCAGGATTTCAAGTTACAGATGAGATAACATATGTAAAAAAACAAAACTTATATTGCAAGGCTTATACTTAGTTCAGTATAAAACTATTACTAAAATGTCCTTTGCTGTAAGGTCTACTACCGGCTCAGGGTTAAATGTGCTATCTGAACTGAACAGATCAGTTAGATCTTTGTTCTGTGCTGAATTCATTGATCTCAGCTGAGGCTGATGGTGTGGACCTTATGGTTTACCCCAGTGTCCCCAGGATAGGGAGGAGAGAAACCAGCCAAGGTTCCCATCAGATTCCTTCAAATACACCTACATCAGGCAGTAAAACTTTCCCTTGGCCACAGGAAAGACAACTGGTAGGATTTCATTCCAATGACATCAGGATGAAAGGATTTGGGTGTGTGAAAGGTCTATTCTTATCACATTGAACTTTTTAGAAATGGGACAGAAAGGGGTGGCGATCTGGCAGAACTAGTTCCCACCCCAAATTCTGATACCCCCACCACCCAACTTACACCTTCTTAATGGCCTACCAGGCCCAGGAATTTCAGGCCCCACTGTCTAGATTCACTTATGAAGAATGTGCAAGGTTCCAGAGGGCTGACACGGCTTGTGGCAACACTCATTAACATTAACCATCTTCAGGAAAGAAAAGATTATTTATTTTGGTGGGGGGGTGGGTGGGAAGAATGCCCATCTTTATTCTATTTCAGCAAGCCAAAATGGCAGGATATAAAATTATTTTTCAAATGTATTCTGCACCCCAGAGCAATGAATCTTATCTTATGGGAACACATTAAATTAAATCCCTTTTGGTAAAATTTAAAATGAATAAATGGTAATGGCTGCAAGTCCTCCTGCACTCAGAAGTGGCCATTGTTATGGACACTGAAAGAGCTAATAGCCTTCTGCGTCAAATGAAATCATTTCCAGACATGCCAATCTACCAAACCAGCAAAAGTTGACTAACAATTTCAAAAAAAGTGAGACAACATTATAACTGACTCCACCACCAGCGCACCTTGGCTGCAGTGCATACTAGCTACAGGATGGACTGCAACAACTCACCAAGGATTCACTGGCAGCACCTCCCAAACCTGCGACCTCCCCCACCTTGAAGGACAGGGCGGCAGATGCAAGCGAGGACTGTCACCTTCAAGTTCCCCGCCAAGTCACGCATCTTCCCGACTTGGACATATATCGCCGTTTCTTCATCGTCGCTGGGTCAAAATCACTGCCTAACAGCATTGTGGGAACACCTTCAGCACACAGACCACAGCGGTTAAAGACGAGGATCTACCACCACCTTCTCAAGGGCAACTAGGGAAAAGCAATAATACCGGCATTGCTGGCAACGATCACATCCCGAGAATGAAAAATAAAACCTCAGGGACTGGCAGGAGAAGGGTAGTGGTCCTCTTTAGGTAGTGGTGGCAAGCCTTCTACTTCATTGAGTGTAGGGAGGGAGAGAGCCACCTCTGGCTCCAGAATGACCCCAAATACTAACCTATTGAAGGCCTCAGTCCAGGGTCCGAGGTCTTCAGTAACAAAATTGATGAAGATTTCAGCGCACTTATCATAGTAGGTACAGCACAGGAGGAGGCCATTCATCCCATCGTGCCCGTGCCGGCTCCTTGAAAGAGCCACCGAATTAGTCCCAATCCCCTGATCTTTCCCCATAGCCCTGCAAATTTTTTCCCTTCAAGTATTTAGCCAATTCCATTTTGAAAGTTACTATTGAATCTGCTTCCACCAACCTTTCAGGCAGTGCATTCCAGATCATTACAGCTCGCTGTGTAAAAAAATGATCATTCATGTTACCTCTGGCTCTTTTGCCAATCACCTTAAATCTGTTTCCTTTGGTTACCAAACCTTCTGCCACTGGAAATAATTTCTCCTTATTCACTCTGTCAATACCGTTCATGATCTTGAACACCTCTATCAAATCTCCTCTTAATCTTCTCTGTTCTAAGCTTCTCCAGTCTCTCCACACAACTGAAGTTCCTCATCCCTGGCACCATGCCAGTAAATCTCTTCTGCACCCTCTCTAAGGCCTTGACATCCTTCCTAAAGTGTGATGCCCAGAATTGAACACAATACTTCAGCTGAGGCCTAACCAGTGTTTTATAAAGGTTTAGCATAACTTCCTTGCTTTTGTACTCTATGCTTCTATTAATAAAGCTCAAGATCCCATATAGTTTTTTAACAGCCTTCTCAACTTGTCCTGCCAACCTCAAAGATTTGTGTATGTGCATCTCCAGATCTCTCTGTTCCTGCACCCCCTTTAAAATTGGTACCATTTAGTTTATATTGTCTCTCCTCATTCTTCCTTCCAAAATGCATAATTTCACACTTCTCTGCATTAAATTTCATCTGCCATATGTCTGCCCATTTCACCAGTCTGTCTATGTCCTCCTGAAATCTGTTACTGTCCTCCACATTGTTTACTACATTTCCAAATTTCCTGTCATCTGCAAACTTTGAAATTATACCCTCTACACCCAAGTCCAGGTCATTAATATATATCAAAAAGAGTAGTGGTCCTAATACTTCCCTCCAATCTGAAAAACAACCGTTCACCACTATTCTCTGCTTTCTGTCCCCTAGCCAATTTTATATCCATGCTGCCACTGTCCCTTTAATCCCATGGGCTTTAATTTTGCTAACAAGTATATTATGTGGTACTTTATCAAATGCCTTTTCAATGTCCATATACACAACATCAACCACACTACCCTCATCCACCCTCTCCATTACTTCATCAAAGAGCTTAATCAAGTCAGTCAACACGATTTTCCTTTAACAAATCTGTGCTGACTTACATGTATTAGCCCATACTTTTCCAAATGCCAATTTATTTTGTCCCGGATTATTGTCTCTAAAAATGTCCCCACCGCCGACATTAGGCTGATTGGCCTATAATTGCTGGGTTTATCCCTCTCCACTTCTTTGAACAGAGGTGTAACATTTACAATCCTCTAGTCCTCTGGCACCGCCCCCGTATCTAAAGAAGATTGGAAGAATGTGCCCAGATCCTTCGTAATTTCCACTCTTACTGCTCCCAGTAATCTTGGATGCATCACATCCGGACAGGGTGACTTTTCTACTTTGAGTGCTGCCAATCTTTTAAGTACCTCCTCTTTATCTATTTTTATCCTATACAATATTGTTACTACCTCCTCCTTTACCGTTACATTGGCACCATCCTCTTCTTTAGTGAAGACCGATGCGAAGTATTCATTTATTACCTCAGCTATGACCTCTACCTCCTCAAGAAGATTTCCTTTTTTGTCCCTAATCGGTCCCACCCTTCCTTTGACTACCCTTTTACTATTTATATGTTTATAAAAGATATTTGGGTTCCCTTTTATGTTAGCCGCTAATCTATTTTCATACTCTCTATTTGCCCCTCTTTTTCCTTTTTATAGATCTCCTCTGTACTTTCTGTATTCAGCCTGGTTCTCTACTGTATTATGAACCTTACATTTGTCATAAGCCTCTTTTTTCTGTTTCATTTTAACCTCTATATCTTTAGTCATCCGGGGAGCTCTAGCTTTCAATGTCCTTCCTTTCCCCCTCATAGGGATATGTTTACTCTGTACCCGAATCAACTCCTCCTTGAAGGCCTCCCATTGTTCAATTACTGTTTTGCCTACCGATTTTTGATTCCAATCCATCTGGGCAAGATCCCTTTTTAACTCACTGAAATTAGTCCTCCTCCAGTTGAGCATTTTCACATTGGATTGTTCCTTTTCCTTTTCCTTTTCCATAAGTATTCTAAACCTAATGATATTATGATCACTGTTCCCCAAGTGCTCCCCCCACTGAAACATACTCCAACTGCCCCACTTCATTCCCCAGAACTAGATCCAGCACTGTTTCCTTCCTGGTTGAGCTGGAAACACATTTTTCCACAAAGTTCTCTTGAACACATTTCTGGAATTCCTCCCCCTCTTTGCCCTTTACACTGTTACTGTCCCAGTCTAAATTGGGATAATTGAAGTGGTTCCCTCCACTTCTGATGCTGCAGCGGGTGTCCCATTTGTAGCACTGTTGCATTTCCCTCCTCAGTATGTTGGTGACAGAGTTAATAAGGACCATGGAGGAAACTGGGCCAGGGTCATGGCAGGGTCACGGCGACAGGCAGAAGTCCCACCCCAACCCACCTCTGTCAGGAACAGGAAAATTCAGGCCATCTAGTCAAATCCTACTTGCCTGCTTGCTTCCTGTATTCTCTTTTTTCAAGAAAATAATTCCCTTTTGACAGAATTGATGGATTCTGTTTCAACAGTTTGTGACAGAGAATTCCACATTCTAACTATCCTCTCTGTAAAGAATTTTTTTCTAATCTCTCCATCAGTTCTTTCTGTGATTATCTTAAATTTGTGCCACCTCAACTCCAGCAGCCATCAAAGAGGAGATCAAGTGCTGGGCTACACTGTCACTTGTCTAAGTGTCATGCACCTACTGGTCCCTTTCCCTTTATCATGCCTGCCACTTCCTAACCTCATGCATCTTTGGTCTTGGCAAAGATTGCTGATGGACTGAGATGCCCTGTAATGCTCTCTACAAGCTTTCCAAATTTTTGTCCCCTCCTTGTGACATTGCCCTCTACTTATCCGCATCCATTTAAATTTGGCTTGTGTATTATTTTCCTCTCCTACTAGTGGTGTCATCCCTACAACCATCTGAGTTTGCACCTGGAGTTGTGAATAATAATGCAAATGTGCTTAGAAAATTTAGTACGACTAACACTTGGGATTCAGACGGATCTTAAAGCAGTGCAAAGCAAATTTGAACTGTTTTACACCTGAAGACAAAAATCACACACCAAATTTTTTTCAGGCCATCACTTGTTTATTGTTTAATTTGGCAAAACAGTATATTAGCAGTCTTTCAAGGGACAGGGTGTTTTAACCAAAGAAGCTCATCTTTTCAGTATGTGGCATGCACAGAAACTGAAAACGGGAACTAAGGGGGGGGGGGGGTTATTTTCTCCTTCACCTGGTGTTTTTTTTTAGTGTTGTTCCCAGTGTATGTGACGGACGGTGTGTATGCGCAATTGCTGTGCCAGAAGTGCGCTGCCTGCCATGTTGGTAAAGGTTCCAGTATAGGCATCCAGGGTCCGTGCCTGAAACATGCATTAGGCCCTTTGCATAAGCAAATAGAGGGCATAACACCTGGTTTTGGACTCCTTCCCGGATTTGGGCTTCCAGCACCAGGGGCTGTTTGAGTCTCATAGTTTAAAGAGGATTAACCGGGCTGTTGGCAGCTGTACTATCAGTTGGCCAGTGCTGCTTATCTTACGGATGCCCAAGATGTACCTATTGTGGCATTGGTGCACACAAGCAATATAACAGTGAGAGTCAGAAGCGGAGGTCACTGAGCAATGCTCTCTGGCACTTACGCAGGTAGAACTGCTCTGCAAATTTTTAGGGCTTATATTTCAGAAGAAACAGACAAGTCTGGTTCTACAATTAAAGTACCAAAGAGCTTGATAAGCTTAAAGAAGAAGTTTCACAATTCAGTTAGCAGGAAAAGAAAGAACTTGCATTCATGCAGCACACTTCACAGCCTCACGACATCCCAATGGATTCACAGTCAATGGATTACTTTTTAAAGTGCAGTCACTGTTGTAATGTAGGGAAATGTAGCAGCCGATTTTCACACAGCAAGATCCCATAAACAGCAATGAGATAGATGGCCAGATAATCTGTTTTGGCGGTATTGGTTGAGGGATAAATATTGGTCAAAACATTGGCAGGATTCCCCTGCTCGCCTTCGTATAGTGTCATGGGATCCTTTACATCCACCTGACAGTGCAGACAGGGCCTCAGTCTAATCTCTCATCTGAAAGACAGTGCCTCTGACATGCAGCACTCCCTCAATACTGCACTGGAGGGCCAGCCTAGATTATGTGCTCAAGTCTCTGGAATGAGGTTAAAACCCATAACCTGCTGACTCAGAGGCGAGTCTACGAACACCGAGCCAAGGTTGACACATAAGTGAAGAGGAGCCAGCACAAGTGCAACAGCAAGGGGATATCAGATCCTACAATGTAAGAGCTGAAGACAGAAAGAAGTTCAGGAGAAACCAGAGACCTATGTGGAAGACAGAACCATAATTTTAGGAGAGACTGGTTACACAATGTAACACAGGTAGAGCTACCTAGCCAGTCCATAGTAAACATACCTCAGCCACAACAACAGAGTACAATGGAAGAAAAGACAGTGGAAGAAGTGGCCAATAATCAACAAAACAGTAAACTCCTCCCCCAGGTAGATATATGTATTTAAAGAGTTAACCAAACATCTACGGATGTCTATTAACACTCTTTCCCAGTTGTTGATGATTGGAAGTGAGGAAAGATTGAAATTGCATTCGTAAATCTGTTCTTCATATACATGTTTATGATTTTGGTATAAATAGTGAAGAGCAGAATTCATCCCCCAAAAATGCCACTTCTGTTTCACAATTCCACTATTGAACTATGTAATATTTAATTCTTAAGTAGCTAAGTTTCCTTAAGAACAGTTAAACCAAACCTTATTGGCAAGGTCAGCATGGCATATTTAATAACAGCAGGGATGATTGTCCTCTGGAGGTTTGTCAGCATAACTCCAGAGTGTGGGGGCAGAACATCAGACAGGGATCTGTACCGCTAGCTCATCTTTTCCACAGGTTTTCTATCAGAAGAGATGGTGGACGTTGAATAAAACCACCCAAATATTTAAATAGTGAAGAAATGTTATTGGATATTTCCCATCATTAACACGATAGTAACACTGGGCACTAGGAAATCACCATGTTCTTGGCAACCAGTATTACTACGGCTGGTGGAGAGAATCTGAAATTTAAATTCCCCAAGCGAGAGCAATTGATTAGTTACACTCCCTTTTCCTCTGTTGAAATTAAACAAAAATGCTTTCAGTTGCCACAGAGGTAGCCGACCACATTCTGCCGTCACAGGCACCTGAGACTTTAGTAAAGATTTCCCTCCTGGTGGGCTCCCCGATGTGGGTGGAAAACCAGCCCCAATTATTTAATAAGGCTGACTCTGGGGTTCGTAGGAAGCCCAGCCACCAAAGTTGTGACTGGGGCTGCGGGTGAAAATCCTGCCCAGTAAAAATAAAACTTAGCCCCATTACAGTAAAACATTACTGATAAGTGTGAAGACTGTGCCCCAGCGACCCATTCCCATGCCTCTGTTGCTTTGATGTGGAGATGCCGGTGATGGACTGGGGTTGACAATTGTAAACAATTTTACAACACCAAGTTATAGTCCAGCAATTTTATTTTAAATTCACAAGCTTTCGGAGGCTTCCCCCTTCCTTCATTTCACATCGTTCACCTGAGGAAGGGGGAAGCCTCCGAAAGCTTGTGAATTTAAAATAAAATTGCTGGACTATAACTTGGTGTTGTAAAATTGTTTACAATCTGTTGCTTTGAGGCAGTCACCGGGGGTGCCAAGAGTTCCCAAGGATGAGTTGTCTCCCAATTGTCCCACCTTTCTTTGGGACACTCCTGGGCTTTACTTTACACTCTCCCACAGCAATGCAGCTGAGATCAGATACTCAGTGGAACAAAGGGAATCAAACCTGTCTCTCACCACATAATGGTGTTCCAGTGCACTGCATCACTGCATCTCAACAGAATAACATTATGAAAGCTTCAGAAAGTGACAATAGATTAATAATTACCACAGACAGGTTTCAACAGTACATGACATTTTCTCAGTACTGAAGGTTAATGCCAGTGACCAAAGGATCCATGATTTCAAAGCAAAATGACAAAGAAAAGCTAAACACACAATCCTACTTCCAACTTTCATACATGGCCAGTAGTATTCTACTTATCTGATTTAATGACTATGCACACTTTGAATCCAGTAAATAGCTAAGTGACTTTTCAAGCGTAGCCTCGGCCAGTATTCTTGTCAATCCTTAGACACTGTTCGTTAGTTTAAGGCAAGGGTGTTGACAATGCCTTCAAACTTTGTCACTCCCCAGGGGACCACTTCTGTATGAAGCTGCTTTAAATGCATATCCCTGCTTCAAGGACAAGCAAGTTCAAGTGTTGTTTTTATACCAGTGCCTTGTTTCTGAATTCATACAATGGTGCTAATCATGCAGATTGGTGCACACTGCTGATTACCATATGTGTCAATTTTCTGGTGGCAGTAAATTGTATTTGGGAGTGCAGTAATCATGTTATATTACAGCTTTGATTTGTGCAGACAGTAGATATAGTTCCAACTTTCCATTAATCAGATCTGAGTAATGCACTACTGAGTGACCATCCCATATGTAAATCTATAAACGTTATTAAAATATTTCAGAACAATCTACCTTTTTTAGAGATAACTCTTCACATTTTTTCTCTCCCTTTCTCTGTTGAAGGTTTTAACTTATGATAGCATATACTTGCGTGGTCACCAGCAGCCCTCTAGTATCTTATCATAGTGACCGTTCTTCATGAAAGTGAGTGCCAGCAGGTTATTTGACCATGAAGGCCTCACAGATGAGCCCAATCCTTTGCTCACCCAATGTCTACACATGCAAAGATTTCAACAGCAATCAGGAATAGGGGCCTGCTGATTCTTTTCCCCTTGCCTAACTGAGGCTGATTGTATCGCAGCTGAGACCCCTACAGTCCAAGGATCAAAGCTTTGAACTTCTGGCCTGTATGAGCTGTTACCACACAATGCAGTGCATTTCAAGCTAGGCCATTAGAGAAGTTGTCACTTCACAGGAATATCTGCAACTTCTAATTGGTAGATGTTCTCTACGTAATTAGTGTGTTGATTATTGTTGCAAACTTGGAGAGTTTGTCTGGGTGCCAAACACAGAATGTACCTTTTCCCAGGAGATGTTCCTTCATAAATCTGTCTCACAATCTCTTCAGACTGGAACTGTTCTACCAATCCTCCTTAGCTATGGGGATGGTGCCGGAAGACTGGAGGATTGCAAATGTTCCACCCCTGTTCAAAAAAGGGGAGAGTGATAAACCAAACAATTACAGGCCAGTCATCTTAATGTCGGTGGCGGGGAAACTTTGGAGACAATAATCAGGGACATAATAAATTGGCACTTGGAAAAGTATGGACTAATAAATGAAAGTCAGCATGGATTTGTTAAAGGAAAATCGTGTTTGACTAACTTGATTGAGTTCTTTGATGAAGTAATGGAGAGGGTTGATGAGAGTAGTGCGGTTGATGTTGTGTATCTGGACTTTCAAAAGGCATTTGATAAAGCACCACTTAATAGACTTATAAGCAAAATTAAAGCCCAGGGGATTAAATGGACAGTGGCTGCATGGATACAAAATTGGCTAAGGGACAGAAAGCAGAGAATAGTGGTGAACGGTTGTTTTTCAGACTGGAACAAAGTATACAGTGGTATTCCCCAGTGGTCAGTATTAGGACTACTGCCCTTTTTGATATATATATTAATGATCTGGACTTGAGTATAGAGGGTATGATTTCAAAGTTTGCAGATGACACGAAACTCTGAAATGTAGTAAACAATGTGGAGGATAGTAACAGACTTCAGGAGAACTTTGACAGACTGGAGAAATGGGCAGACACATGGCAGATGAAGGCTAGTGCAAAGAAGTGTGAAGTGATGTATTTTGGTAGGAAGAATGAGGAGAGGCAATATAAACTAAATAGTATAAATTTTAAAGGGGGTTCAAGAACAGAGAGACCTGGGGGTGCACATACGCAAATCTTTGAAGTTGGCAGGACAAGTTGAGAAAGCTGTTAAAAAAGCATATGGGATCCTGAGTTTTATTAATAGAGGCATAGAGTACAAAAGCAAGGAAGTTATGCTAAACCTTTATAAAACACTGGTAAGGCCTCAGCTGGAGTATTGTGTTCAATTCTGGGCACCACACTTTAGGAAAGTTGTCAAGGCCTTAGAGAGAGTGCAGAAGAGATTTATTAGAATGGTGCCAGGGATGAGGGACTTCAGTTATGTGGAGAGACTGGAGAAGCTGGAGTTGTTCTCCTTAGAGCAGAGGAAGTTAAGGGGAGATTTGCTAGGGGTTTTCAATTCATGAACGGTTTTGACAGAGTAAAGATGGAGAAACTGTTTCTGGTGGCAGAAGGTTTGGTAACCAGAGGACACAGATTTAACGGTGATCGGCAAAAGAGCCAGAGGCGACATGAGGAAACGTTTTTTTAAGCAGCGAGTTGTAATGATCTGGAATGCACTGACTGAAAGGGTGGTGGAACCAGATTCAATAGTAACTTTCAAAAGGGAATTGGATGAATACTTGAAGGGAAAAGATTTACAGGGCTATGGGGAAAAAACAGGGGAATGGAATTAATTGGATAGCTCTTTGAAAGAGCCAGCACAGGCATGATGGGCTGAATGGTCTCCTCCAGTGCTGTAAGTACTATGATACTATGAACTGACTCACTTGCCTGAAAAGGATTCACATCCTGTTGCTACTGCATTATCATCCACTTAGTATAAGAAGGCTTGAAAGGAAGACAGTTTCAAAATTGTTGCGAGTGTTTTAACTCTGCATGACAGAATGAGAAGGTGAGATTACCCAGAGGCACCTGGAGAAGGAATAAATTCCAAACAGAAATGCCGATGATTGAATTATTTCAGGGTGGAATTGTTTAACAAATTCCTGTGTAAAATACCCACATCACATTCTTGTGAAGCACGTTGGGAAGTTTTACTACGTTAAAGGCACTCCATAAATGCAAGTTGTTGTTGTTGTATTGCTTGCACTTCTAAGTAACTAATTGTAGGTGAAGGGCTTTGGGACTTTTCTGAGAGACATGATAGGGCACTCAGGGGTAGAAATTTGTCAGCTCCCAGTTTCAGACAGAAAGGTAACATGCACCCCAACCAGGAATCCCTCATTAATATTAATTAGTCAAGTTGTCGATGCTTCTTGCGCCTCCACAGGCACCTTGTCCATTTGAAGGAAATGAATACTTGCTCGGCCTAAAGGTGAGGGCCCAGGACGGAGGGGAAGAAGGTAGGGGGAAGGGAGGAAGGGAGGGAGGGAGGGGAGTTGGGGAGGGGGGGGAAGTGGGATGGGGAGGGGCAGGATGGGGAGGGGAGAGAGGGAGGGGGAGGGAGGGAAGAAGGAGGGGAGGGAGAGGGGGAGGGGAGGGAGGGGGAGAGCAAGGAGGGAGGGGCGATCGGGATACAGTAGAGTTGAGGGAGAGAGGGGCGATCGGGATACTGTGGAGTCGGGGGAGGGAGGGACGATCGGGATACTGTGGAGTCGGGGGAGGGAGGGGCGATCGGGATACCGTGGAGTCGGGGGAGGGAGGGGCGATCGGGATACTGTGGAGTCGGGGGAGGGAGGGACGATCGGGATACTGTGGAGTCGGGGGAGGGAGGGGCGATCGGGATACTGTGGAGTCGGGGGAGGGAGGGACGATCGGGATACTGTGGAGTCGGGGGAGGGAGGGGCGATCGGGATACTGTGGAGTCGGGGGAGGGAGGGGCGATCGGGATACTGTGGAGTCGGGGGAGGGAGGGACGATCGGGATACTGTGGAGTCGGGGGAGGGAGGGGCGATCGGGATACTGTGGAGTCGGGGGAGGGAGGGACGATCGGGATACTGTGGAGTCGGGGGAGGGAACATAGGAACATAGGAACAGGAGTAGGCCATTCAGCCCCTCGTGCCTGCTCCGCCATTTGATAAGATCATGGCTGATCTGTGATCTAACTCCATATACCTGCCTTTGGCCCATATCCCTTAATACCTTTGGTTGCCAAAAAGCTATCTATCTCAGATTTAAATTTAGAAATTGAGCTCGTACCAATTGCCGTTTGCGGAAGAGAGTTCCAAACTTCTACCACCCTTTGTGTGTAGAAATGTTTTCTAATCTCACTCCTGAAAGGTCTGGCTCTAATTTTTAGACTGTGCCCCCTACTCCTAAAATCCCCAACCAGTGGAAATAGTTTCTCTCTATCCACCCTATCTGTTCCCCTTAATATCTTATAAACTTCGATCAGATCACCCCATAACCTTCGAAACTCCAGAGAATACAACCCCAATTTGTGTAATCTCTCCTCGTAACTTAACTCTTGAAGTCCGGGTATCATTCTAGTAAACCTATGCTGCACTCCCTCCAAGGCCAATATGTCCTTCCGAAGATACGGTGCCCAGAACTGCTCACAGTACTCCAGGTGCGGTCTAACCAGGGTTTTGTATAGCTGCAGCATAACTTCTGCCCCCTTGTACTCTAGTCCTCTAGATATAAAGGCCAGCATTCCATTTGCCTTCTTGATTATTTTCTGCACCTGTTCCTGTCACTTCAATGATCTATGTACCTGAACCCCTAAGTCCCTTTGGACATCCACTGTTTTTAACTTTTTACCATTTAGAAAGTACCCTGTTCTATCCTTTTTTGATCCAAAGTGGATGACCTCACATTTGCCTACATTGAATTGAGGGTCGATCGGGATACTGTGGAGTCGGGGGAGGGAGGGGCAATCGGGATACTGTAGAGTAGGGGAGGGAGAGGCGAACGGGATGCAGTGGAGTTGGGGGAGGGATGGGCGATCGGGATACTGTGGAATTGGGGGAGCACTCCTGCTCCTCTTGGCTCCACAGCCATTTACTTAACCTTTTGCTGACAGCTGTTTTTTTAGGGCATTGTGGCCGCTGAAGAATGCAGAGCAGACCAGCAACATCATTAGGAAAATTAATAACTGATAGGAACAATGATGGCCTTTTAGAGTTGTGCTCCCTGGAACAGAAAAACAAAAGACTATAAAATACTTTAGGCATATCTCTGGTGCAGGAATAGTGAGCAGCTCCTTGATCTAGCTTATCCTTGTACTTAAAGGAAAATCATTCCACAGGCAGACTATGCACAAATTAGAGGGTCAACATCATAGGTGTCCAACAAAGAAGATTAAAGCTTTATAGGACATGGCGTCCAACAGATGATTGGGATAGAATAGAACCTCACACTTGAGAAGCAGAACAAAATCGTAAGTCAATAATGCTTGTCATCTCTCATGCCAGTTGTATAGAATACATTGGGCAGCATTTTAGCACCCGCTATCGGGTGCGTTCCTGGCGGGGGGGGCCCTGAAAATCGGGAAATCCCGGAGCAGGACCGGAGCCCGCCTCGAACCCGCCCACTTCCGGGTTCCCCGTTGACGCGCCGGCGTGCGCGCGCAGCCCCCACTGGTGGGAATCCCGCAGGCAATTAAAGCCAGCGGGATGCCACTTGAAGGTATTTATTTGGCTTGTTCAGGTCATTAACTGACCTGATTAAGGGATTATATGACGAGGGGTGGTATTTTAGAGCAAACTTGGACTGTTTCCCACACTGGGGGAAACACTCCCAGGTCAAATGGACCTGTTGCAGCCATCAGCCAGTGGCAACTGCAAAGGTCCATTTGACAGGTGGGGGGGGGGGGGGCGGGGGGAGACCCTCACTCATTGCAGGAGGCCACTCTGTCACTTTGGACAAAGTTTGGCCTCCACCACCCTCCTCCTGACAATCAAAGTCACCAACTTGCACACTTACCCCGGTGTCCAGACACATGTACCTACCTTGCGGACCCCCTCAGATGTACATCTTCTGGATGGGGGCCGCCGTAGCTGCAGTCATGACCTCCTCGGAGGGCGAACAGCATCACCAGCCTCACCATCCACGCCGTCCACCTCTGACACGTGGAGCTCCACAATACAGTGCTGTGACACATCCACCTGCACAGCAGGAGGGAGGGCAACCGCAGAGAGAGATACGTCGCAGAGGGCACTACCCTCGCCACAGGGTCCACAGACCGAGGCTCAGCTTCCTGGACCTCTCTGAGCAGCAGTGCACACGGAGGCTCAGAGTCACTCGACATGTAGTCGTGGACATCTGCAGCCTCCTTCATGCCGAGCCGTTCCCAGCTGGCCCGAGCACCATCTTCTTACCTGTCGCTGTCAAAGTCACCACTGCCCTCAACAACCTCTCCTCCGCATCCTTCCAGGGTGCCACCGGGGACATTGCCGACGTCTCTCGGTCGTCTGCACAAAAGAGCCCTGCAAATACACCTACACCCACTCTGCAGTGACACAATGGGTGGCATCAGTTGTGGGTCTTCATAGTGATCCTCAGGAAAGGGCATTATTGCACAGACCACACAAGATTCACGAAGACGTGGCAGTAGTGGTGCCAATATAATATGTAATTCAATAGAAGTAACAACCATGACAAACCCTCAAACACCCTTGTGCATCCCCTTCATGCTCACGACACGTTTGCCTTACGCTGCCTACTGCACATATGTGATGCATGCCCTGTAGCTGCAGCACAGGTAGTGGCAGGTTGAGTGAGGCTGGCCGTGAAAGAGATACACGAGAGGGTGAGTACGAGATAGAGCCATGAGATTGTATGAGGATTGGGTTGAGTGGTAGTGGTGGAATGAGTACTGGCGAGGTGAGTAGGTGCAGGTAAGATGAGGATGAGGTTTGAGTGGGTGTGAGGGGTGATGTGACAGAGTCGTGTTGGCAGTGCAGAAGGAGATGTGGGGTGGGGGCGGTGATGTGGCAGACGGAGTGTAGGGGAAAGAGTGTACTCACTTTGGCTGACCTACTGAAGTCATTGGAGCTCCTCCTGCACTGTATGCAGGTGGGCGATATGTTGGTGGTGCTGGTGACCTCCTCTGCCACCTCGAGCCAGGCCTTCCTGGTGGCAGAGGCTGGCCGCTTCCTCCCGCCCGCTGGGGGGGAAGATCTCTGTCCTCCCCCTCCTCCTCACCCCGTGTATTGATACCTGGAGTGAGGCATCATTAAACTGGGAGCAGCCTTCCCCCTGGGCTGCTCCATGCTGTGATTTTTTCTGTTTGTTGCAGCATCTGTCAGTGGAGGACTGCCCCTTTAAATAGAGCTCCTCCAGCTGACAGATCTTACTGCGCATGCGCAGCCCGCCCGACGCGCAGAGCAGCAGCGGGGAACCCGGAGGAGCAGGTAAGTGAATCCAATTGGGCTACGATCGCGCGGGGAGCTGAATGATTTCACCAGGCGCGTGCCCCCCCGCCGAGAACCCGCAGCCCTGGTAACATCGGGCCCATTGACTATACTTTCTGGATTCTGCCATTTTTCCAGCATCAAGATCAGTCAGTTCAAATAGTATAGAATACTTGAATCTTTAAATTTTGAAATTATTTTTCTCAGGAAGTTTCTTGTCAAATGTAGAATAATTAGTTTCTATTGAACCTCAAACAAAGAAAAACAGAATGAGGAAAAAGTACTTATACAGAGGCACGGAGGGATTAACCTACCAATAACTAGTCCATTGCCTAATTTTATGGAATTTGTGTCTACTTACAAAATTCACCATTGTTATTGTAGGTCAGATTTTTTGCTATCTGGATGACATTAGTCAATATTAAAAGCTAGTTAATGCAAATGGGATAGTTTAGTAAGAAAGCTAAATTAGTAAACTTGAGTTATCCTAATATATAGATAGAATGAATATTCGTAAAATTTTCGTATGGCCACTGCCTCATTTATACTGGAATTTCTTTTGAAGAGTCTCGCCCACTGGCCGCCAAACAGATTTTCGAGCAGGCCTCCATATTGGCGTCCAGCACCCCTCCCCGAAGCAGCATTATTCAAATGCCTGAAATAAATGGAGCACTTAACACACTGTAAGCAGCAACTTTGAAATTGACGTTAATGCAAATGGATAATGGTTATCATTTTTTGGCCGACATAAGTTACTGCCCGAATTAAACGTGGGCATTTTAAGTGATGGGGCCCGTTCCCTTGGGTCCCCAACGGCGATTTCCTGCCGCACTAAATTCCACCAGCCAGGTAGTGAATCCCGCTGGGTTCGGTCGGAAGCCGGATGTCCAACATGGAAATGAGGCCTGGGAGTTGGGAGTTAAGATCTCTCTGGGCCCCAGGCAGTGCAGTCATGCCAGCTTTCTGCTCATCCTGGCCCCCGCATGCCACATATGCTCCCCAAGTTAAAATGGGGGCTTAGCTGGCCATTTCACTCTATTTGCTGTTTTATATTTGAAGCTAACTGATACCATCAATGACACTAGTCCATATAATATGGTATCAGCAGGTACAATTCTTGACAATCTTTGCCAATTAATTAAGGTTTCACCTGTACCTTTCCTCAAGCTGCCATCTTCCACTTTATCATTTGATAAAGTCCCACATAAGAGACCGTTAGCTAAGCTCGAAGCCCATGGAATCAAGGGAAAAGTATGGACTTGGTTAGGAAGTTGTCTGAGCGAAAGGCGACAGATAGTAGGGATAATGGGTAGGTACTCACATTGGCAGGATGCGACTAGAGGAGTCCCACAGGGATCTGTCTTGGGGCCTCAATTATTCACAATATTTATTAACGACTTAGATGATGCCATAGAAAGTCTCATATCTAAGTTTGCCGATGACACAAAGATTGGTGGCATTGTAAGCAGTGTAGATGAAAACATAAAATTACAAAGCGATATTGATAGATTAGGTGAATGGGCAAAACTGTGGCAAATGGAATTCAATGTAGACAAATGTGAGGTCATCCACTTTGGATCAAAAAAGGATAGAACAGGGTACTTTCTAAATGGTAAAAAGTTAAAAAAACAGTGGATGTCCAAAGGGACTTAGGGGTGCAGGTACATAGATCATTGACGTGACATGAACAGGTGCAGAAAATAATCAAGAAGGCTAATGGAATGCTGGCCTTTATATCTAGAGGACTGGAGTACAAGGGGGCAGAAGTTATGCTGCAGCTATACAAAACCCTGGTTAGACCGCACCTGGAGTACTGTGAGCAGTTCTGGGCACCGCACCTTCAGAAGGACATATTGGCCTTGGAGGGAGTGCAGCGTAGGTTTATTAGAATGATACCCGGACTTCAAGGGTTAAGTTACGAGGAGAAATTACACAAATTGGGATTGTATTCTTTAGAGTTTAGAAGGATGATGGGTGAGCTGATCGAAGATAACAAGATATTAAGGGGAACGGATAGGGTGGATAGAGAGAAACTATTTCTGCTGGTTGGGGATTCTAAGAGTAGGGGGCACAGTCTAAAAATTAGAGCCAGACCTTTCAGGAGTGAGATTAGAAAACATTTCTACACACAAAGGGTGGTAGAAGTTTGGAACTCTCTTCCGCAAACGGCAATTGATGCTAGCTCAATTGCTGAATTTAAATCTGAGATAGATAGCTTTTTGGCAACCAAAGGTATTAAGGGATATGGGCCAAAGGCAGGTATATGGAGTTAGATCACAGATCAGCCATGATCTTACCAAATGGCGGAGCAGGCACGAGGGGCTGAATGGCCTACTCCTGTTCCTACATTCCTATTGCTATGTTCCGATCAATGGCAGATACTAAAATCCATTGCAACTGTGGTACTGCTATTCGCATAAGATGTGTTTTCTGGGGCTCGAATTTAGCAGGCCTGCGGGTTCCCAGTGGGTGGTCCTCCGGGAGCGTCGAAAACGCGGACGGCTAATCGTGTGCGTCCCCCACGCGATCGCGGGATAATTGGACCGATTATGCCCTGCTTCCGGGTTCTCCGCTCCCCAGCTGCGTGCCGGCCGGCTGCGCATGCGCAGTACCGTCGACGCGATGTAGGAGCTCCAGTTAAAGGGGCAGTCTCCCAAAGCCCCTCCTGCTGCAATCAAGAGGTTTGAGACGATGGCTCAGCCAAGGGGAAAGGCTGCGCCCCGTTTTTCAGACCTAGCACTGCAGCTGATGCTGGAGGGCGTGAGGAGGAGGAGGGAAACGCTCTTCCCAGAAGATGGACGCAAGTTCCCTGCCGCCGCCACCAGGAAGGCATGGGCAGAGGTGGAGGCGGAGGTGAGCAGCAGGGGCAACACCCCAAGGACTTGGGAGCAGTGCCGCAAGCGCTTCAATGACCTGACTAGGTCTGGCATGGTGAGTACACCAACGCACCCTCCCACATCCCGTCCCCACCATCACGCCAAACAGATCACAACCCCTCCTGCACAGCCACCACTGCGCTCCATCAGCAATCCTCACAGCCACTCATTCACCATCCTCGCCGTGCACGCAAGTACCCACCGTCCCTGACCCCACCCGAACACTACCACACACCCCAATCCCCATGCAATGGGATGGGCACGTGGCCACGCATCCTCCCATCCATCCGCGCCACGCTCAACCCAACCACACCGATGCTCGATGCGTCTCACTATGCAATACGCACCCACTCACTCATCTGTGTTTTGCCTTCACAGGAGAAGAGAAGCAAGAACAATCGCGAAAGGGCACGCACCGGAGGTGGCCCGCCGCAAGTGGTGGAGCTCACCGACGCCGAGGTGGAGGCGCTCGACCTCGCCCGCACGCGACATTGCCTGTCGGTGGCCGATGGCGAGTGTGTCGCTGCCGAAACAGCCGGTAAGGGAAAGCTGACACTCAACACCCATGATCGCGAGTGACCGTATCATCACCCGCCATCAGGCGCACTGTCAAGTTGGTCCACATGCCTCAAAGTGCCCTCTGTTCTCTTGCAGGTCCGTCTGTGTGTGAAGCGCTCGAGGAGGGCGATTCCTCAGAGGACATGGCGGTCTCTGAGGGTGCATCGTCACATCAGAGCCAACCATCCACCAGCGCAGAGACACGCACCTCGGTGGGTCCCCCTCGCCAACTAGTTGGGGTAGCACTTGGTGAGTCACCGCGCACGAGTGAGCATGAGCAGACCCTGGTGGCAGGGGCAGCCGCGGAGGGTCCGCGACGGAGGGAGCACTCATCTCCAGGCTCTGCTCAGCCGGACCCAGATGCTGAACCCAGGGGGCCACCAGTGAAAAGGAGAGTCGTCGAGGGGCACCAGCTAATTGCTGAGGTACTGGCAGAGGTGCCGCGCGCATTGTCCACAATAGCGCAGGTGATGGAGGAGTCCAACTCCTGCATGCGGGCATTGGTGGCGCAGGCACAGGAGGGTACCGGCGACACAGTGTCGCGGGTAGGTGCGGGACTGTCTGCGGTGGAGGACAGGCTGGCCTCCCTCGAGCGTCACGCACAGCTCCAGATCGAGTCCTTGCAGGCCCTGACAACGTCTGTACGGATTCAGGGTGAGCAACATTCCGCCGCCATCAACAGGCTGACGGATACACTAGGGGTGGCCTTGCAAGGCCTCACACATGCCATCCAAACTGCCGTCCAGCAGGGTGGAAGGGGTGATGTGGGCCGAGGCCAAGAGAGGGATGATGGTGACCGGGGACATGGAAGCGGGGACGCTTCTCAAGGCGCCCCCACGTCCCACCCGTCGCCCACCTCTCAACCAGTACCCGCAATGGTGCCTCCTCTCCAGGTGGCCGAGTCTGCCCCTGCCCCGGTGCAGGAGGAGCAGTCTGTGGAGGTGCCCTCACGGGCACCGAAACCCAGGGGCCGTCCGCCAAAAGCATCTACCCGGTCAAGGCGAGAACACGAGCAACCTGCCACTACCTCTGCTGGAGCCACAGGGGTAGCACCACGTAGGGGTACCCGGAAAAGAAATGCAAAGGCGTTATAATCACAAAGGGAATACACCAGGGTGTCTATTAATTTGTACATTTTTTTAATATAATGTCACATTGGAGATATTAAATACTCTATTCTCACCACTCCTGCCACCTCTCGTCCATTCTTCCGCGGCCTGTGCAATAGGTGCGTTCCGTGGAGGCCATCATGACGGCGAACACCTGCTGCCACCCATTGGGCACACTGCTGTGGGTGCAGGATTACTGGCAACACTCTTCAGTGGAGGGGGCTGGTATGGCCGCTCGCATGTGCAGGTGAGGAGATGCGAGCGCCTCGCAGTGTCTGACTCTAGGAGAACTGTTGACGTATGAGTGCCTCCCTGGCCCGGCGACCATCCCGGTGAGTCGTGGTTCGGCGCATGGTTCGTCCACTATCCTCTGGCGCGTCCTCCTCCTCCGCCTCCTCCTCCTCCGCCTCCTCCTCCTCCTCGCCCTCGCCTTCCTCAATGTGGGTGGCGGGTGTGGATGGGGCCTCCTCCAGCGGCACCCCTCTCTGTTGGGCCATGTTGTGCAGGGCACAGCAGACAACTATGATTCGTCCCACTCTGAATGGTGTGTATTGCAGCGCTCCCCCAGAACGATCAAGGCACCTGAAGCGCATCTTGAGAAGCCCTATGGTCTGCTCAATTGTAGACCTGGTAGCAGTGTGGCTGTCATTGTACCGACGCTCCGGCTCGGTGATGGGGTTCCTCAGAGGTGTCATGAACCACGTGTGGAGGGGATGCCCCTTGTCGCCGAGGAGCCAGCCGTTGCCGGCGTTGGGTGCCTGCAGGATGGGCGGGACGGGGGACTCCCTGAGGACGAAGGCATCGTGGCAGCTGCCGGGGTATCTGGCGCACACGTGTAGGAATCTCTGGCGGTGGTCACAGATGAGCTGGGCGTTCATGGAGTGATACCCCTTCCTGTTGATGAACAGCCCTGGCTCATGCGGAGGTGCCCGTATTGCGATGTGGGTGCAGTCGATTACACCCTGCACCCGTGGGAAGCCGGCCATGGCATGGAATCCAACCGCCCTCTCCATCTGGCTGCGCTCGTCCATGGCGAAGTTGATGTAGCGGGAGGCCCTGCGGAACAACCCATCGGTGACCTGCTTTATGCACTTGTGTGCAGAGGACTGACAGACCCCGGTGATGTCCCCGGTGGCACCCTGGAAGGAACCGGATGCGAAGAAGTTGAGGGCAGTGGTGACTTTGACGGCGACAGGTAAGAAGATGCTGCTTGGTCCATCAGGGAGCAGCTCGTCGTTAAGGAGGCTGCAGATGTCGGCGACTACCTGGCGATTGACTCTGAGCCGACGTATGCACTGCTTCTCGGAGAGGTCCATGAAGCTGAGCCTCGCTCTGTACACCCTGTGCGGAGGGTAGTGCCTCCTGCGACGCATCTCTCTCTGCGGTTGCCCTCCCTCCTGCTGTGCAGGTGGGTGTGCCGCAGCACCGTGTTGGGGGCCCCACGTCTCCGAGGCGGACGGCGTGGACTGCGAGGCTGCTGGGGCTGGTCATGCTGTTCGTCCTCCGACGATGTCAACGCACCACCCATCTGGCAGGTGTTGGTCTGAGGGGTTGTGCAGGGTAGGTGGGTGTTTCCTCGGACTGGGGCTGCGGTTTCGTGTCGGTCTGTCCTCTGGCTTGGCGGGGGGTGGTGGAGGGCAGGGGTTGCCCTATGTGACGCGGTGGCCTCCTGCGTGGGTGAGGGCTCTCCCCCGTGGAGCGCACCTTGGCACCTGCCACAGGCTGCTGGCTGCAACACGCCTGGTTGAGGAGGGACTGTTTCCCCAAGTGTGGGAAACTCACTGCCTTGAACCGAAAATCCCACACTTCCTCTTTTGACAGCTGCTTCAGCTCATTAACTGACCACAACGAGCAAGGTAAGTACTCTCAAGTGGAACCCCGCTGGCTTTAATTGCCTGCGGGATTCCCACCAGCGGGGCTTGCGCGCGCAGCCCCGCGCGTCAGCGCGGTACCCGGAAGTGGCCGGGATTTCGTCGCGATCCGGTCACGTGACCGGATATTGGGATTTTCGGGGCCGCCCCGCTGGGAACCCGCCGGAAACACGATCCCAAAATCGAGCCCCTGGTGTCTGAAATCTGTTTTGGATGGATTGGCTCTGATTAACTGATAGCAACAAAGAATTTGCTTTATATTGCTGTTCAGTATCATGATAAGCAGGCAAAAGGGAGGTCACTGGTGAGAATATAAAAGCCATGCATTACTGAAGTTGATCTCTGCTGCAAAGCATTCAATGTATTCTTAGCAGATGGCACCAATATTTTTTTTTCCACAGGCAGTTTTCTTCAGCTTCTACAGATATATGTATGAAAATCTAACAGTGCAACAATTATTGCAAGGTTTTGCTCCCTCTTTCCCTCCCCACGTCCAGAATTTTATTCCTCTTCTGAAGGTCTGATTTTGCTGAGTAATGATTTAAAGCACACAAGCAGCCCTCCGGTACCCAATCCAAGTGACTTTTCTTCCTCTGTAAGGCTTGGCAGTTAGTGTTGGCAGGCTGTTTCACCATGGGTGGGAGTATTACACATTTCAGAAGGATGAGGAGGGGAGTCTAGTGATCAGGAGTATGAACCCAAGTTAATATTTTTCACCCAGAGGTACTGGCCGAATTGTAGTTATTCTACTTCCATTTTGGCCAAGGTCAGCAAACTCAGTCCAGATCAGGAATCAAAGCTGATACCTTGCTGGTCTGTGGAGCTCAGTATCACATTCGGTACTCCAATTAACCACTGAACCATCCATGCACTTTATCTTTTAAAATACATTTTAGTTCGTTCTACAGACTTATTTAGTCAGATTACAGAACAGCCCTGCCTCTGGTAATTTTCACCGTTCAAAACAAATAACATTTTCTTTTTCTTCGTGACTAATCATTATTTCAATTACACATGTATAATGCCATTTTTTTCTTGCAATTGTTTGAAAGATCTAAATCTTAGTCCTACTTATGTCCTACTTAGTTTCTTCCTTTTCACCAGCACTCTGTGAAGACAATGATTATCCTTGTGCTTGTAGAATCTAATATGGTGTAACAAGCCAAATCAGTCTTGGAACAGTGCATTCCGACTAGGCCCATTATGTCACCCAATTACTTGGCAAAGGATCATCAAGTAGCCTATATTTACCAGAAATTGTACAAGAAATTGCTGTGCGTTTCCAGCATTTGCTGTTTTTTCCCTTTTTAATTTGAATTAAATAAAAGCAAAGTTGTACAAGTTTACTTCATGTCGAATCTTTACAGCCAGCAGAGAGGTTACTATTCCACTGTAGAAGTATTCATTTAATTACCTACAAATATAATTAGCCAAATTCAATTTACACAAATTATCTTTTAGAGCTACCAAATATTCCATAGACTTAAAGGGGCTTTAAAAATCTTAATGTGATAGTTTACTCTCAATAGCTTAGACAACATAATGCCAAGGTTTCCATCCTATATTAACCATCCATATAAAGTTCTTTTAAATTAGCTGGCGAAGAAATCTTGAAGTGAAGTAGAGCACAAACAGCACAAACTGTTATTTTATTTATATAATTAAAATAACAAACATGATATGGCTGTAGTCTAGATTTCACTATTGCATTCCAGTTAACAAAGGTGCAAATGGCATTAAAGTTCCTTTTATTCCATATTCTGAAATGATTCAACTTCTACCATATCCTTACAGTTTCTTTTGTTTCAAAGCTAACTTGAGTTATGTGAACAACAACAACTTGCATTGATATAGGGCCTTTAACATGGTAAAACATCCCAATGTGCTTCACAGGAGCGATTATCAAACAAAATTTGACACCGAGCCACATAAGGAAATATTAGGACAAGTGACCAAAAGCTTGGTCAAAGAGGTAGGTTTTAAGGAGCATCTTAAAGGAGGAGAGAAAGGTAGAGAGGCAGAAAGGTTTATGGAGGGAATTCCAGAGCTTAGACTGTAAGGACTGAAACCTTTTTCTGGATCAAAGGCAAGTAAATGGAGTTGAGGTACAGATCTAATTAAATGGCGGAACAGGCTCGAGGAGCTGAATGGCCTACTAGTGTTCCTATGTTCTTATGTTTTATCAAATTAAAAAGATAAAAAACAGCAAATGTTGGAAATACTCAGCAATTCCTACAATATTGGAAAAAAGAAAAGGCAGGTTAAACGTTTTGAGTAGAACATTGATGATGGTTCTCAACCCGGGACGTTGACCTATATTTTCTCTTTTCAGAGGCAAATCGAACTGCTGTCTAATTCCAGCAGTTCATGATTGTAGATATGTTTCCTGTACTGTCTAAAATGGTTTTTATTCCAGACATACTTGACAACATTTTTAACCAAAATAGAAGGAATAAATCTTTTTCTGGAACTGTGACCATAGGCAAGTTACACTACATCACGTCACATATGAATACATTAAGGTTTTCTGAGAGACAGAACTATTAAGAACTAAATTGAAAATGCATTTCATTTCATCCCTAGCCCTTGCAGTTTTAGATAACCTCAGTTAGCTTTAGCAAATTACATAAAGTCCAATTACCAGCTGTAGGTGAGTAGGAAGATATCTTCCAGAGTTAGAAGGACAGATTTAGGACTTTAGTGGATGCCTGCAGTGTAATGATGAGATGACAGGGCCGAATGGAGTGAATAGTATTTCACTTCCATGGAGCATGGTCTTTTTTCACAAGATCTGGGACACTTTGTTTGGAGAGCAGATCCAGAACCTTCCTTGACCTTCCATCAGATTAGTGGAGTTTACCTTCAGCAATCCTTTTTGGGTCCATGGTTGGATGTTGATGGTGTTTGTTTTCTTGCTTCCTTGTAACTTTCCTGATGCCAGAGAGTTATGGAAGTCGATTTTAATCTCCCTCCCACTTCCACCCCCACCCAGCAGAAACCGGGGGTGGGGGGGGGTGCAATTTAAGAGGAGTGGCGGACTTACCCCGCAAGGAAAACTCGCAAGGAAACCTCGGGCCTCTCTTTCCCCAGCTTTCCCCCCTCCCCAAACATGATTCCCCTGCCGAGCCCCTCCGATCCACTTATTTTGTGCCGGGGACTGTTCCCGCTGGTCTCCGGCGTGTTCTCCGAGCCGCACGATTTTAATGGCCATGGAGCCGCTTCCCGCTGACTTCCCCGCCATTTTGGTCGTGAAATCGATTATTGGAACGCTAATGAGGCCCGGCCATTTAAATCGGCTGAGCCTCCTTGCTACCACTCCGAGACGGGCTAGCCACCGCACGGTCTTTGCATCCTCCGATTCCTACATTACAACAATGACTACACGTCAAAAGTACTTAATTGGCTGCAAAGCACATTGGGGCATCTTGAGGTTGTGAAAGGCACCATATAAATGCAAGATTTTCTTTCTTTCACTGCCTTGTAAAGATGAATATCCTTTAATGTTATATATTTAAGGCTGCTGGTGCATCTATTATCGTTGTCTTGTTTCAGAATGTAGTTGATTTTTCCCTACATATCAGACAAATAACATTTATTTTAAAACAAGAACACTAGAGACTGCAGCAATTCAATGGCAAATGTGACAAAGAACAATGGAATACTGAAATTTAGACAGCCACCATAATTAATGGCTGGGTTCAAATTAACCACTGTAGCAACCGTGGCAACATCTGGAAAACTGAGCCCTGTACATCAGCCAGGGTTTGTAAAATGATTACTAGTCTAATGAAAATAAATAAATATAGCTAGCTGCTCAAAGTTGCTCTTGCATAATACAGATTTATTATATCAGGCTGTCATAACCATAATCAACACAGACAGGGGTCATTCACCTCAATGTAGTTCTCATCAGATGAGGGAATTGAGTAATCTGAATTTAGCATGTGGTATATATAGTAATATGCTGCAACTATACAACACAACAAATCATACAGTCGTAGCAATAGATTTATAATGCCCAAAGTTTTAGGACTAGATTTTCCTCAGTTCTAGCACCCAATTTCAGGCAGATTTGGGGTGGTAAAGTGAGGAAAATGTGTCGGAGAGGTCTAGCACTACTGCCATTTTCCTCACTCCCCAATATTGGCGACCTATAGTGCCCACCAATAACCTGACCCCAGCATGAAAATGATGGGCAATGAGTGAGTCTACAGTTTCTCTCTGCCACAGCCTGGGCCCCACCTCCAAAAAGCAACATTATTACAAAAGTTATGTTGCAAGTTGCTAGTGACATCAGCAAATCAGAAATATTGGTAGTGGCCATTTTGGTGAATTTCTGACTCTACAAAACCGTTTTTTGTCTTATAACTTTGTTCCCCTCAATGTAGATGTCACGTTTCTGAGTTTTTGATCTTTGTTCCATGGAAACAACTGGGATATGAATAATTTTAAAATGTGCTTTTAAATTAAAGTTTGCTGTAAAGGGGTTAAATTCATAGTATTTTCTGGAGGTTATTAAAGTATGTATATGTTATGTCTCTGTTGAGTCTTTTTGATAATTTTCATTTAGTAAGTAACCTCCTTCCTGTCTTTACATAGCTCTACAGTATGCATCAATCTCTAACCAAGATGCCAGGTGCACAATCCACTCTCAGCCCTCTTCCAGTGCCAATGTATAACTGGTTAAAATTTCATTTTCCTCAGGATCAGCTTCAAGTTAGATTTGGAAGTCTATAGTTCAAATTTTCATTAACTAAGCTCCAAAATTTCCATTCCAATCCCACTAATTAGGGACACTTAACCAACTATCTATTTATATAATCTATATATGATCCTGGGAATTACGTTGGGATTGTACCTGCCAGGGACCTCTGCTGCTGACTGTCCCAAAGTTTACAGCATCAGGGGCAGGTCCCTTCATTTCTAGGGCAATGGTGGGCACCTGTGCTACTAGTGGTGCAATCGAGCACTCACCATAATGAAGAGGCACCAAAATTGGGCAACCGGAAGGAAAAAAAAGTGCCCCCTTTGTAAGGGGTCTGCATTAACTATTTTCAAAACAACTTCCCTGTGTTCTTCAGTGTCGAGAACACTATCCATGACTGTTGTGTATTTTAATGTCATGATTAAAGTTTTTATTTGAAGGCCTTAGCCTCTCCTAAAAGCCAGGGCTTGGACTTGATAATTTTACCCAGGGCCGTGACTCTGGGCTGGAATTTAAATGATACAGTCTAAGCATGTGCATTGTATATAGTTTCTCTGGATGTATCAGTACTGTTCAGTCAGCTGTGCTGATGGAATATTTTTCTTCAGCTTTTATCACTTTCATTCAATAGCTTTTCTTCACAAAAAATTTGAAAAACAAGCGGAAAAATCAAAAGCTTCATTGAGATAAAGTTTATATTGCGTGTTTTATTTAAACAGAAGCTGCGTGTGTATGCAAGAGAGTGAGAGAGAGGTAGAAAGAAAAGAAATGACCATGAAAATTGGTCAACCCTCAGACTGATTCCATCTGGCAGTGGTCAGTCTCGCACAAGCATTTTGAATTTTGAAAGCAAACAAAGCCTCTTTGAGGGAATCAGACAGAAAAGGAGGAGGGAAGGGGAATGGAAACGTATTCAGGGTGAATCTGACCTCTTCCCACCTACTCTTGTAGGGAGCGAAATGGGAGTGGGAGAGAGTGGATGGACTATTAAGGGTGAGATGAGTGAGAGCAGATCATGGGGGTGGGGTGGATACAGGTGGGGAAGGGGTAATGAGAAGGTGAAGGGGAGCAAGGGGATGAGGGAAGCATGAGTGATTGGGGGAAGGGATGGAGAGGGAGCCACTGAAAGCCACATTTTCCATGCAACTCCCACTCCAAATGCGACCTGCAACATTTGGTGGCTCATTTCCTCACTTCCTCCTGAAAGGAAAGAAAGAGAGAGAGAGAGAGAAAAATATAATAGGATAGAGAGAGAAACAGCAACACAAAGACTACAGAGATATGTAAAAGAGTGACCATATTCTTTGATTTACTGTGTGCAATGCCACAGGAGATGTACAATATCCACATATACATGTATACAATTACACCATCCCACCGGTGGTGGTACTGTGATGTCCCAGTTTTGCATTTCCCTGATTCTTAGATAAGATCATAAGAAATAGGAGCAGGAGTAGGCCAAATGACCCCTCAAGCCTGCTCCGCCATTCAATAAGATCATGGCTGATCTTCGACCTTAGCTCCACTTTCCCGCCTGATCCCCATATCCCTTGGTTCCCTTAGAGTCCAAAAATCTGTCGACCACAGTCTTGAATGTAATTAACAACTGAGCACCCCCTGTACAATTGCAGGAAGACTTCCTTACTCTTGTACTCGAACCCCCTTGCAATAAAGTCCAACATACTATTTGCCATCGTAATTGCTTACTCTACCTGCATGTTAACTTTCTGTGTTTCGTGTACAAGGACACCTAAATCCCACTGAACACCAAATTGTAATAGTTTCTCACCATTTAAAAAGTATTTCATTTTTCTATTTTGCCTACCAAACTGAATAATCTCACATTTCCCCATCTGCCACCTTCTTGCCCACTCACATAACCTATCAATATCCCTTTGCAGACTCTTTGCATCCTCCTCACAGCTTACTTTCCCACCTGGCTTTGTATTGTCAGCAAACTTGGATACATTACACTCAGTCCCTTCATCTAAGTCATTAATATAGATTGTAAATAGCTGAGGCCCAAGCACTGATCCTTGCGGTACCCCACTAGTTATAGCCTGCCAACCTGAAAATTACTTGTTTATTCCCACTCTCTGTTTTCTGTCCATTAACCAATCCACTATTCATGCTAATATATTACCCCCAATCCCATGAGCCTTTAACTTGTGTAACAACCTTGTATGTGGCACCTTTTAAAAATTCAAATATACTACATCCACTGGTTCTCCTTTATCTACACTGCTAGTTACATCCTCAGAAAACGCTAATAGATTTGTCAAACACAATTTCCCTTTCATAAAACCTTGCTGACTCTGCCTAATCATGTTGTGATTTTCTAAGTGCCCTGTTACCACTTCTTAATAATGGATTCCAGCATTTTTCCGACGACTGATGTCAGGCTAACTCGGCCTGTAGTTTCCTGTTTTCTCTCTCCCTCCTTTCTTGAATAGTGGGGTTACATTTGCCACATTCCAATCCACTGGGACCATTCTAGAATCTAGGGAATTTTGGAAGATCAAAACCAATGCATCCACTATCTCTGCAGCCACCTCTTTTAGAACCCTAGGATGTAGGCCATCATGTCCAGGGGATTTGTTGACTTTTAATCCCATTAATTTCTCTAGTACTTTTTCTTTACTAATATTAATTACCTTAAGTTCCTCACACTCATTAGACCCTTGGTTCCCCACTATTACGGGTACTCCAGATGGTGCTCTAAAGAAATTCCAAAGTTCCAACCAATCTCCTTTTGTTTCTTTCTTTACTTCTCTGCTTTCCAAATTGTTGTACATTTTACTATTTAACAATACATGATAATATCAAATCAAAGTGTTACATAACATTAAGGTTGGAGGTAGGACCTTAAAATGGCAACTGAATTACATCTGCATTAAGTTTTTCAGGTATCTTTACTTGGAAGTATTGCATGGCAATAGAATAATATGTCAAATTTGAAAATGAAACAATAAATTACAATGGATCAGTTGTTGCATGGAAACTGTCTATAAAGCAAGAACACATGTGTGATCTCCCATACGTCAGACATTTTGATATTAGAATGTATAGGGAATCTATGTGTGTTGTAATCAAATGTTCCCAATGACAGCGGGTCCATTAATTAGCATCTATTGTGTATAAGTATCGACCTGTAAGGCAATGGTGTATAAAGGAAGAAAAAGGAAAACAAACTTGACATTACCTTTTAAATTGTCAACAAACTGTTAGTTTGGTTAAACTCTGACTCACTGGTGCACGACTGAAATAATACATATCAGGTTGGTTAAATTGTTGCTCAGTGGTGTGTTGTGACGACAATACATTTTGACTCATACCATTGTGCTCAAATGCATCTTTCTCAATTACTAGTAGTGACATATACTCCAGTGATACACAGCACAACCCAAAATCACATTTCTACAGTGTCATTAATCACTTTCAGCACAAAATAACCCGAGTCAAATTAAGCTGATCATCAAGGAAGCAAGGTTTCACCTGTGATGCTTTTCTGATATTTATTACAAAATCAAAAATGGGAAGTTATCGTTAGCAGTGAGAGAAATGCACAAATTCTAATCAATATATATGTCATTAGCAGCCTAAAAGATCAGCAGAATCCTTTCTTTCAATGAAAATGTTTGTCAGAATATGAGAGTTTTAGAATACTGTAATTTTAGATAAGTAGAGGAGATCATAGCTGGTGATAATCTGTAAATTTAATAATTGTTATTATGAGATTTTTCATTTGATTTTAAACAGAAAATGTTCTCTCTCTGGTTGCATGTGTTTTTATTTGGTTATTAATAACATTAAATATTCTAAAAGAAAGAATGCTTTCAGAAATCTGTAAATGTTTCATTAGATGTGAATTCAAATTTACACCGCCTGCATATACATGGATTATAAATTTGATTCCCACTCAAAACGGGCGCCTAGTCGGCGGAGCAACCATTCTGCCCGTCGGGTTGTGCCATATTCAGGTTCGGGCCTCATTTCAATGCCGCTGGTGAGCTGCGGGCGCCAAACAGCTGCCCTGCTACAGCTCGACGGTTGTGCGCGCAGGAAATAGATCGGCTCCACACTGAGCTGGCCAGCAGATCAGGTCTGCGGGGGGGAGTCGATGCCGGGAGGGGCCTTGAACAGATCGGCAGCAGGCTGGGCCACTCCTGCTTCTCCTGGGCCCACAAAAATAAAACTCAATATTTCCTGGGCCGTTTTTTGAGAAGCCTCCAGCAGGACGCTCTGCCGATTTGTATCAACGTAGGACTGATTTGCATATTTAAACAGCCTTATGCCTTTTTCAGGTGTGTGGGCTGCTCACCCATTTACAGGCCCATCTGAATAAGACATCAGGTGGGCGTTGGGAACATCACACCTACCTGCAGGCTCTGAGGTCAATCTCTGAAGATGAGCAGCAACTAACAGTTGTGAATGTGGAGTCTACAGCTCTCATTTGCGGCATCTGGGAAGCTTTGTTTTCATTTGCCGGCACCAATGGACTAAGTGGCAGCTTCATTAGAATCTTCTTCAGTCCTCCACGTAAGAAATGGCCAGGGACCACTCGGAGCATCCATCTCTACGGAAGCAGAGACTACAGCTCTGATAGCAATAGACAGCACCTTGTATAATGGTTTCCAGACCATGGCAGTCATGATGCACGCTGCTGTCTCTCAAGGCTTTCAGGTTCTGATAGCTACCATTTAGACCAGTCTTTCTGCTGATCAGAGGGGACATGGATCTAGAATCCAGTGGAATGGCAATGGCTGGACTCTGATACTGCTGCCTCTCAGCACAGCACATGCCAGGTCTCTGGCCTTCTCTCTCAGATCATCACTTCAGTAGGAGGTGACACCAGGCTGCCCAGCACAAGCTCTAGAGATGCAGCCAGCAGCAGCTGCATGCCAGGAGAAAACTGCCATGAGTGGAAGGCCAACCTAGTACCATGATCCTTCCATAGAGCAGGGACAGCCAACCACTTCGTGATATTGGCCCTCAGGTTGCACCCAGAATCAGCACTAGAATAGGTGACCAAAAAAGGCATGTGTAGCCACCCAGAGAAAGCACCGTGATAGGAAAGAGTAGGTTGGTTTGTGTTCACTTTGGATTTTATTGTAATAAAATAGAATGTGCACTCACATCACGGGTTGTTATTCATGGAGTTTATAGTCATACAAAAAAGGGTGCAAGTTGATGCTGACTTATTCAGTCAGGTGATGATTATTGGCACGATCACGTAGAGGAAAAGATGGCTGATGTAGTATTGTAAGATGGGTAGTGGATTGAGGGAATGTCCCTTAATTTGAAAGTGAGGGAGAATGAGCTAAGACTCTGGTGTCAAAGGTATTATAAAGAAGAGAAGACTTCAGAGATGAGATGTGCTCTGATGCCCCTTGCAGCAGTCACCAGGGAGGCCTCTGAGTGAAGGTAATCATGATGCTCTCCTCCGTGTAGTTCTGGCTCCAACAAAGCTAAGGTCTCCTCACTAGCCAAGTCAAAGTCCAGCCCTTTCTGTATGATGCAATTGTCCAGGACATAGCAGTCTACAACTATGTCTGGCACACAATCTGAATCATATTGCAGAGCCCTTCACAACCTGTATAAGCAGCGACAGCATGCCTTAAAGACGCCAATGGTACTCTCGATAACCAAATTGTAAAGTCATCTGCCGCATTGTGGTGCTCCTTTGCTGCTGTTTGGGCCACTTAGTGGAATCATTAATTTTCGGAGCATGGGCTTGGCTTTGTCACCAGAAGCTATCAGTTGACCTGATTTTCTTCCTTGAAGAGGTCGGGGGGGCCATATTTTGAAGAATGAATGCATTGTGACAACTTCCAGCATATATGGTGTTGACATGTAGGATCCTTTGCATGAAACTCACCTTACTTTGGGCTAGGTTTGGACTTCAGTGGTGGTAGGTGATTGTACTTATACCTTCCCTCTCATGTTAGCCTGCTGCTCCTTTCTGGGAGTGTTTGCGAATGAGACTCTGGCTTTCTAGACCTTCAGGAAAGAGGCTCAAGTTATCTAGTTCTTTTCCATCCTTAGATGCAGCTCACTTGTTCTGACAGACAAAAGTTCTATTGGTAGTTATATTGTGTATTTTCATTGTATTGTGGTTATAACACCTTAGAACTGAAGCTGGATTGATTTCAAAGCAAAAGGCTCATTTTATGTTTTCTTCAAATTAAGTTCTTACTTACAATAATTTCACGAGCATTTTGACCTTTGTTGTGTTTAATCCAGTGTGACACAATTGCTATTAGCTCTTTGTATCATCGGGATTACAAGTCACAATTTAGACTTTGATTATCATTCTAGTCAGGAACAAAGGCATACATCTAACGCAAGAAAAAATACATCAAGGTCTGAAAATTACCAGTTTCATCAGTAGTGCAGTTTTCATTCCAATAAGACACCTTGGTCTGTTGTGATTTCCATATTCAAGAAGCTTCATTTAGAAACTCTCTCAAGGGAACTGGATGTCAATCAGAAGCTAGGTGCACATTTATGGAGGGCAAGCAAATTTTGTTGACCTTGAATTTATGAATGAGTAAATAGTTTTTTCCTTAAATGCAATAGCCAATTATTTTGTTTAGATAAAATTATGTATGCCCAACAAATATAGTGCAGTTATGTCAAAAGCCTGTAGGAGGAGTTGTCCAATCAAAATGTTTAATATTGTAGCATAAAAGTTGACATTACCAAGGTCAACATATTAGTTCTGACTCTCCTAATAAGGTCCGTGAAGCTGAGTAAAGTGCACAAGGACAGGTGATTAAGGATAAGGAACTGTACAAGGTTAAAGAAGTGCAACAGCCACTAGATTAAATATTTTATGAGAAGCCATAAATTATTCATTTTTATTATTTTATGGTGTAAAGTAAAATTCTTTAATCTTACAGTGGTGCCAGCGAGCCTCGACGATGAGCAGGGTATATCATAAGTTTAGGCATCGGATTCCCACTGGCAATGTGATGGCAGAAAGTTATCTGTGTTATGTTTGCATATTATTTTTAAAATTTACATTAAGAAGTATGATTATATGAGCAAAGCTCATTCACCTTTTAATCTCACCATCCATTAATACATCAGCATTTAAATCAGAGCCAATTTACCATGGCTAAGTAAGTTTCTTTTTGTAAATAGGACATTACAATTGTTTTTTCCCCAGAAAAAGATTGTTAAAATGCTAATTTACCCTAAAGATTGTAAAACAATTTGTTACCTTGTCTCCATAATCAATAAACATGTTACACCCATTATGTTGAGAGAACCCTCGTCCCAGGAACTTGGCAGGAGGTGTCTAGCATAGGTCTTCCCCTCCACTTGTGAACACAGGGAGATAATAGATAGGAACAGCGACACACACAGCGAGTCAGATACAGCAAATGCCTGACTTAAAAGTTTAGCATGAAGGAGGGTAGTTAGGAGTTATTGACCTAGAAATTCCTTGAGACCATTTTTAGAGTATCAATTGGGCACAGGGAACGATCCTTGCACATGAAGAAGGAGGCCTGAGGATCACAAGAATTTGTTCCTCGAGCCTCATCTAAATATTCAGGGCGAGCTGCCGACTGAAGGATGCAATCCACAGGCAGCTTGCCCGACTGAAGGATGCAATTTTGGGCCGCCTGCCTCGCTGCTCCTTTGATCCAGTCGGCAAACCCCTGCCGGTCCTTTCTTTTTTGAGCTTGTGCACAAAGTTGACTTCAGGAGCTTTTGCCTGCAGCTGCTTAAAGTTGCCAGGAAAAAGTTGACTTTACCCAATCAGGGGGCAGTTTTTAGGGGATATCAGGAATCAGCCTTTGCAAGTCCTCCAAGTCCAGAGATTCTTCAAGAGTTGAAGATTTTTTCAGGCTTCAGGGGAGGGGGAGGTTGGGGTGAAAAGGGAGGTAGAAGTTGAGTGGGCCTTCCATTTTTTGTGTATGAGTGTCTGACTTTTTTTGTGTGGGGGAGTTTTTATGTGCATGAAGTTTTGCTTTTTGGGATCTCACTTTTTTGTGTGTATTAGGGGTTTTGATTTATTGTGTATACAAGTCTCGATTTTGTGTGTATGGGATGTCTTATTTTTTCTATGTAATGGGGCGTTGCTTTTTTGTATATGAGAGTCTTACCTTTTTCCCCATTAGGGTCTTGTTTTGTGTGTACAGGGTCTAACATTTTTAACCAACTTCAAAAGGTTGGGGAAAACGCACATTTTTTTGTGCATTGTGCTATCTCATTTGGATTTCTAGATTCATCACTGGCAAAGATACAGATTTTATACACAAAAGAAATGTCCACGGTTTTAAAAATTTTAACCACCATATTGAACTGACAATCCAAAATTTCAAACCAGTGGAAGTACTACTGACATGAACTTTCACGTTTAGACGGCCATTAACTACATGGCTGTCAATATTAAAAAATGCACCAAGCAGGTTATCATGAGCATGCCCATATTTCTTTTGATCTGATGGGTAGATAGCTAGTCCTTGGCTATGGCAGGTATTACAACTTTGCATGGTGATTGTGGTGTGGATTGATTTTATCCCTGGTATAATATGCATCTTTTCCCTGACTGTATTGGTAGTCTGAGCATTTCTGGGAAATATCTCTTTATTAGTGGGATAGTGTGAGTACACAGGTCCTTTTCTCCAGCACCATATCAGGATGGATATGTCTTTGCTCCCTGGTGGTCTAGGGAGATTCAACAGGATGGGAAACAGGCCTTTGGATCAACAAAAATCTGAATTTTTAGATTGAAAATCTAAAATGGAGAAAAATGTACATCCTCATTATTTTCAAACTGTTTTGGTCATAGTTATTTACTATCATGGAATTTTTAAACACCAAACCATCCTCCATTTATATTTCATATAATTTCCAGATAGTTTATGTAAACCATAGCCTAGAAATTACTGTCAGTGATACCAGCCAACTCCTGCTTAATGTATTCATTTCATATTCTTCTGTGCTCTATTTGAAAATAGGCTAATGACTGCATTAAAATAGCAGATGGATGAAGGTCACATGTGCATTGATATTGCTGACAATTTATAGGCTTACATGTAAAATTCATTTTAATTGGAAACATGCTTAAACCTTTTCACAGTTAGCCTACGGATAAAAATGACAGTTATAAACCCCATTAATATATGAAGAGAGAATTAAAAGGAAAGCAGAAGTGAACTCTATTGACTTCAAGAAGACATTTGGCTGTTTGGTATTTTAATCTATTTAAAGTGTTTGAACACCGCAAGCGCATAAAAGTAATCATCTCACTCCACATTTTTTAGAATAACACTGGAAGTGAAGCATAAATTAGTGACATGCTAATGGACCAGCTGTATACTGCAGCTGGCATTAACAGGGATATTTATTGTCCTTGGTCTTAATCAAGTATCTAGCATGAAAGACCCTTGTTGAAATGGAAGAAAGCATCAACTTCTAAGGGAGGTGTATTAACAACTTGAGATTTGCTGATGCTATCGATCCGCTGGCAAAATCAGAGTCTGAAGTGCATGACTGGTTGGATATTGAAAATGTTGCCAAAGATAAATTGAAAGTGAAGGTTAGTAGAGAGAAAACAAAGTCAATGCTTATCTGTTGGTCCGATGCCAGGTTATCTTCCAAATCGAAAACAAATTGAACAGGTCAGTCGCTTAGCCTGGCGTTTGAAATCACCTGCAAAATGAATGCTCGAAAAGCATCAACAGATGCACAGCCCTGGCAATGAACAAACAGCAGAGAAGTGCTTTGAGACCGGGTACACAAACTTTTGCAGAACTTTTGCATCCTTCTTGTTCCTAGAATCATCAAATGTTATAGCACAGGAACAGGATATTCTACCATTAGCTGTGATCTTTCCTTATCTGAGTTGTTTTAATGCAAGGATGACAGCTAAAATTACAAGTTCACTACAACAAAATTAACCCTAGACATAAATCAATAATTTTTTTCACAAGACAGAGTAATGTGATCCAAACTTGTCTCGTCTCTGTTGACCTGATAGTTTGTATTATTACGCTGCCAGATATAGTATGGTGATGATCATGTGAAGAATTATTATTCTCCCGATTTTGCAATAGAACCTCACCGTAGCTGTTCCGTATAATTCAAGACTTAATAGGAATACAATTCCATTCCAGTGTGAGGAGAATAGAAAGCACCATGTAAAATTGTATACAAATATTGGTTGTCCATGTTTTGAACCTAAAATAATAAGGATTAACCATCAGTTTCATAAATTCTCCTTGTACTTTAAAAACATTATTGTAAATATGCTGTCAAATACATTTGAAAAGAAATGACTGAGTGTTGGGATAAGGAATGCACTTAAAATATTTTTGGTGATGATTTCTTTAAATATTTTGACGTTACCAGTAAGTGTAATAAGCTGCCAATGTGATTGACTGTTGAAATAGATCATTTCCAGCCACACAGGATGTGAGTTCCTGCATGGTGCAACACCATGCATGAAACAAAGACTCAGTATAAATGTAACTGCTTATTTTATATAGAGAGTTAGAAAATAGTGATTAAATTGGATATGATAAGGGTTATAGACCGTTTAGAATGGCACAAATGGGTTTACTGCACCTATGTTCTGAAGGGAAAGCAGGTCATTTTTACGGGTGATAGGAGAGTGCAACAGGACTGAACCAGTGATCTCTTCTCTTTCCCCCTCCACTCAATTGCATACTAATGGCCACTTGCATTTGCAAAATTAATTTTGTACATTTCGACTGCAGCAGCCCAGAGCTTTGTAGGAATATTATTGAAGTGAATACAAAATTGTTTTCTAGGAATTCATCAGGTACATAAGAAAATCACCACCACCAATATTCTTGTTTATCAAATGTAGCATATTTTAGTATTTAGAATTACTAATTGGTATAAAGCACTGTAGAAAACACCTAATTCCTGGTAGCAATGAATTAAGAAGAGTAATATATTAATGAGCAACAACTCAACTTAATGACGCATTTCTATAAATGATCGGTCTTAAACTAATTTGTCTTTTTCCCCACAGCTGGTGCCGGACCTTCAGTGTATCATATTCTAAGCTATACAGTGTTAGAAGTAAAAAAAAATACTGTTTAATTCAATGCACATTGACTTCAGAAATGTACTTATAGATGGATGGAAGGAAGACCTTTTTAACCATGGAAATGGCAAATGGAAATATTGTCCTGGATATTCCTTCCCCTCCATCCAAGTCAAAGTGCCAAGGGTAGGTGGAAACTGGGTTGGGATTGTATTTTGCCGAGTTTCCACCCATAAGTTTCTCTGCCAGGTTTAATGCCACCTTCACCCCAAATTGGGTGCGTTACTGCCGGCCGCCAACAACTCAGTGGAAGCATTTAAATGAGGGCCGGATGACAGAGTGGTGTCATCAGCAAGACTTCCTATAATTCTGCCCTTTCCTACATTGTTCACAAGGCCTGCTGGCACAAAATAGGTGGGTCCAGTGCTCAGAGCATAGATTTGAGCACAGGATCCAGGATGGTGCCAAACTTCAAAAGTCACTTGAGCAAAGCGAGATTTTGAATTTTTGTTAGGAAACTGCTTAACCAACGCCTAAAAACAGATGATCTGGTCATAATCACATTGCTGTTTGTGGGACCATGCTATGCGTAAATTGACTGCCACGTTTCCCACATTACAATAGTGACTACACCTCAAAAGTACTTTATTGGCTGTACAGTGCTTTGGGATATCCTGAGGTAATAAAATAAGCGCCTTGGGACGTTTTACTGTGTTAAAGGCGGTGTATAAATGCAAATCTTTCTTTTTTTCTGAAGCCATTGTCATAATAAGGACCAATTGCAGGTTGCAGCTCCAAAGGAAAAGGACTAGGTCAACTGAAAGGGCCCTCATCGCTATATGGTGCCCCTTTCAGAGAATGCTCTGAACTTTCTGAACAGGAAAAAATTTCATTCCTTCAACATTGATCCAGTGCATCATCAGCAACAGTGCGCCGAGTGAAACTAGATGTACCAGGCGCCAATTGGATGTTGTGGGCCCCATCCAGGGCTCGAGACTATGATCATGGTGTGATCCCCAAAGAGAAACAGATTTTTAAAAAAAATTAAATATGACCCCCTTAAAAAGCTGGGGACACTGTTGCTCTCTTTCTGGGTTCCCAGCACCCTCCCTGGTCAACCATTCTTCTGCCACAGTTTGTGGCTTCTTCAGTAAGCCAGATGTCCTAGATGTGCCACTAATGACATGGATACCTGCCGCTGACCCACTGAACATTGGCATGGTCAGCGGTGGAGGTCCTGGGTGCATGCTGACACTTATTAATCAAATTGGAAAGTTTTACATATTTAAATTTGCAGTTAGTGACTTACTGTTAAGTATATGAAGTGAAATTAATCAGTATTAACAGCATTGCTACTGTAATCTAGTCCATGAAAGTCACATTATAGTTTAACTAAGAAATAAACCATGATTTATTTCCTAACGTATATTCAAATCAACAAAATTAACAATTTAAATGGGTATGAAATGATTTATTTTTCTATCTCTCCAAAGCATTTCATTACTAGCCAAGCTCTAAAGTTCCTTTAATTATCTTATGTAATTGTTCAAACCCACAGCAACTGACTCTAGTGACAGCTTTGGATGAGAGGGAATACGTTAAGTTATTATGAGAGAAAGTGATACAACCTAGTAGACAGAGAAGAAGTACTAGAACATACAGCAGGAACATTATAGCTTAAGGAAAATACGTTGGAATGAATTGTGACTGTGTCTTACCAAAAAGGATCACAAAAAATTCTCATCTCATTATTGAAGAATGTCTCTTTAAAAGACTGATCATTTATTACATTTTCAATGTTCTATACATATACTGAACCATGTAAAGACATATATGTCATTATATTAACAATAAGCTTCAAAAAAAGTGAATCACTTGCACTAAAATATTGCTTTGAGAACATCAGTTTAATTCATTCTACTGCAAAATGTTACAGTAAACTTACCTTTGCACAAGAGTAACTCAGCATGAAAACGATGAATTGAATGATTCTCTCTTCTAGTCAGCAGCACTCCATTAAATAAGATGTATTTACATTAAGGTTGCAATGTGTTTTTTTTTAATTGATTAATAGAACTGAAACTTAAAATTCCTATGCAGGATAATGATAAATAAGATTTCAAAAACCCTGCTCCTGTGATATTATAATTTAATAAACTTCAAGTTGTTTGAAACAACTCTTAATACTGTAAAAGCTTGGCCCTTACATGGTTCTTTATTCTCCATATAATAAAACCAGATATAAGCACAGAGATACCTAGAAATGCAGAACACTTCGGACAAACACGAAAAGCAAATTGTTAAAACACAATTATTGTCATCCTATGTAAAATGAAGAATGTTTTCTTGCATTCCTTATGAGCAATCCCTTGCTATATGCATTTTATCACCGATAACTTCACTGAACCAGGTTCAGTAAAAGCCTCCCTCCATTCCACCCAACGGAAAGTTTTTTTTTACAAGCTTATTCTCTGTGTCTCTCCTCCTTCCCACAGAGAATAAATTTGTGTTATATTATCAATTTGGTAAGTATGCTGTGGGTGAGGAGAGTCTGTCTGGCAGTTTAAAAAATGTTTTCACTTCAAGCCATGATAATGGGAGTTGGTTAGTCAATTGCAGTTAATCAAACAAGAGGCTTGAAATGACTGTTACCACACGCACACGTATATATTCCTCTGTCCCCTATTTTAACAGAGCTGTTAACCTATTTATTTTAAATGGGTTACCATCTCTCTTAAAATAGCAGAATGGGGAATGTCATACAGATGTGTTAAGCATTAATCGGCTATTATTTCCAACAGCAATTTCTAGCCAAAGGTCTATCCATAGAATGACTACAGTTTCTCTTTAACATAAAAAAGCAAATTAAATTAGCAAATAGTGTCTCTATTCTTTCACTTCCAAAGCACACTTACCCATATTATTGGGAACAGCTCCTCATTAGCTACTTCAGTAACACAATAAAAAACTGTTCACAATGTTCTACAACTCTCTACACAGTGACAGGCACTCTTTTTTTAAAATAAAAAACGACTTGTAGCATCATACAGGAGCTATCAGAAGTGTAGATATGGTATTCATACAGATATAAGAGTGTAATTAATACATGTAAAACTTAATGTTATCATAATGCCTGCGTGGATCTTACAGAACTATAATATTATCTTCAAGCATGCATGCAAATAAAATCCTTAATAACATGCATGTTGGTAAAATTCATGAATGGGCATAACAACATGGTAAAATATTATTTTTCACTGACAGTGTAATATCCCCAAGTTGGTATAAAACAATTGTGAGATGAAGGTTTTTGATGGGTTACCTGACCACAAGTAAAAAGATCTTAAGAAGCCATTGGTGATTTGATAAATAAAATCACAAAATTTAAAAACTTCATTTGTTCACACTATCCTGAAAATTCTGCTTGTAGGCGATTCATTGAAATCTCTCACTTTGAAATAAGGCACCGTTCCCTTTAAAGAATACAATGATTAGAAAAATAACAAGTGCCAAACACATCACAAATAAATTGAAATCTGTAGGACTCTGAAAATTAAAATTCCCTGTTTAAATGAGGAATTTCAAGCCACCTACACTAATTATTCCGGGTGATGTTGTGGTCCTTTACTTTTTTAAATCACCTGCACTCAACGGCTTACAATTTAACCTAACCCAATCTGAGGTTATATCTAATGAAGTTCAATGTAATACGGTACATGATTAGTGAATCTCACTGTTGAATAATCATTTATCAGACTCAACTTGAACAGATTAGAGTTTATTTATTTGTCAAAAAGAATTCTCTTGTAAAAAATCATGAGTTAGAGAACAGAACCGATCAGAACCAGTTTTCTCAGCTACACATCAAATCAGCAGACCAGGTTAGCTACAGAAATTAACTGTGTCAATCCTCAGGGCTTTTTCCCCATATTTCTGATACAGAATGGAGCTTCTTTTCAGAGATCAATGAAACAAGGCCTTTAGCTGTCAAGTCAAAACTCTTGACAAACTAATATGAATCACATGCAAACCAATAAAGTTCAAATTCAAATCAATATAGCTTGCACACAAATCAATATAAAAGTATTTACGCTGAGCCAAAGCGTTTGGCCACAAATCAATCCTTGTAATACAATTCAATATTTTTTTAATGGAAACTGCTTTTCTGTGCATCTGGCCATTGCTATATTTGACCTGGAAGTTCTTGAATTAGGCACTGGACGTTACTCACTCACTCTATCTCAAAAACATCATAATTCATTGGAAAAATTGACACTTTAGAGTCATATATTGTACACTGCATTCCCCAGCAATGATATTCTCGATGAGCACAAAATTTCCTCAAAAATATATTTCTTACCTCAAATTAATATTTTTTGAACACAAATCAATAAAATTGGCACAATGACCTATGCGGGGCTTGTGAAAACCAATACAAAGTTCACAAAAACAGATTTTTTTTCTACATACTAACCAACATAGTCTGTCTGGAAAACAACGTGTTACAGAAATCAAGGGGTAGAAATTGGACCTTGTTACGTGTAAAAAGGGAGCAACGAGGCTAAATTTTGAGGACCAACACCCTGCGCCACAGGGATGCCTGAAAACCGCCACACCCTAAAATGGGTCGGGCTATTTTTCAGGCATCTGGGGCGGCTACCCAAACAGGCGTTAGGCCCCTTGATATGCTAATGAGGGGCTGATGCCTCTTTAACAAGCCTCAGGTAAATTGGGCTGCCCTGAGCGGAGTAGATGTCGAGCTGTTCCGCTCAGATTTTCGAGACATGGATGATAAGTTTCATTTTTTTTTTGAATTGATGTGGATTCAGATGGAGCAGGAGTCCTGTTGTCCTGCTGTCCTCCCCCCCCCCCTCCACCAACTCCCAAACCAGTACTTACCTGAGGCTGCTGCAGCGAGGCATGTGGCCCGAAACTTGCTTCTTCAGTCATGCGAGCTGCCCATGGAGGCATGACAGGCGGCAGCAGCTCACTGTGATTATTTAGATGAGGCTGGAGGACCAATTTCTCACGATCCTCAGGCCTCCATTTTCAGGTGCAGGGATTGTGCCCTGCGCCCATTTGGCGCCTGAAAGGAAATAAGAAAGAAAGAATTTGCTTTCATAAAGTGCCTTCACGACGTCCCAAAGTGCTTTACATCCAATGAAATACTTTTTGAAGTTTAGTCATTGTTGTAATGTAGGAAATGTGGCAACCAATTTCCCACAAATAGCAATGTGATAATAACCAGATAATCTGTTTTAATGATGTTGGTTGAGGGATAAATATTGGCCAGAACACCGGGGAGAACTCCCCTGCTCTTCTTCAAAGTAGTGCCATGGGATCTTTTACGTCCACCTGAGAGGGCAGACTGGACCTTGGTTTAATGGCTCATCTGAAAGACGGCAGCTCTGACAGTGCAGCACTCTCTCAGCACTGCACTGAAGTGTCAGCCTGGATTATGTGTTCAAGTCTCTCGAGTGAGACGAACCCAGGACCCTCTGAACCAAAGCTGACACCTAGAAGCTGGCCTAACTGAATTTCTAGGCCCAAATCTTGGTTCATTTGTTTACCTTCAAGTCTCTGACAGCCTATTGTATTTACTTCTTAGTTCCTCTGTATAGCATGAATTTCGTTAAAATTCTTGTTTTAGTATGGTACAGCACAGGAGTCGTCCATTCGGCCCATCATGCCTGTGCTGGCTCTTTGAACGAGCTATCCAATTAGTCCCAATTCCCTTGCTATTTCCCCATAGCCCTGTAAATTTTTTCCCTTCAAGTATTTATCCAATTCCCTTTTGAAAGTTACTATTGAATCTACTTCCACCAATCTTCTAGGCAGTGCATTCCAGATCTTTACAACTCGTTGCATTAAAAAATGGCTTTTTTGCCAATCACCTTAAATCTGAGTCCTCTGGTCACTGACCCTTCTGCCACTGGAAACAGTTTCTCCTTATTTACTCTATCAAAACCATTCATGATTTTGAATAAACTATTACACAATCTATTGTAAATTGAATGACCGATCATTTCTAAAGCAGAAGATAAATGGTTTACAATGCAGATTGGATATCAAAGCTCTAAAAGCAGCAGTGGGACATCAACCGTTGTCTTCTTGTGTGATCATTCTGCATGCCCACACCAAAACTGATTGTAAACGGGACAAAATTCTTCACATAAATTTGAATGTTATTACTCACCTGTAATCTAATATGGGGCAGGAGGGGAAGTCAGGCAAATGCAGCCAAGCAGCTCAATGAACATTCAATTCTATTGTAGTAAGAGCCATCAAGATTATCAGACTATATTTCATTTGCATGTTTACCATGTGTGCTGAGAATAGAGGTTCTCTCACTAAGGTCTGCAATTATGTCTCTAAGGTTTGCAATTGTTATCTTCATGTTTTTCACCAATAAAACGTCATAACTATGGATCAGTTTGTGAATGAAATGAATGCAATAAGGATCTCCATAACATTTTTTAAAAATTTAAGATCAGTAATTCATAAAAAAACATTCAGAAATGGCTTCGGAATATGATCACCAGCAAATTCTATGCTTACCATTGATGGCTGGAGCAAGTTCAACATGCATTGTTGTAAATGATCAATATTTATGTAGAATTGGGTCATTGCAGTGTTTTGAAACATTGTTGTTTTGAAACTAATTTCTGGATTATTTGAATTTCTTCCACCCTTATCACTTAATTATTCTAATTCTACATCCAGGATATTATTAATGCTATATAATTGGTTTACAGAAACTAGATGATATATCTGAATAGAATATCAGCTAATTACATCTATTTTTCATGTTAAGGCATATTGTAGCTGTTGTCACAGTTGTTTAGACCATATGGCAATTTCTGTTGTTTATTTGTTTTTTAATTCAATTATGTGAAAATATCATTATATTCCATGTAGAAAACTGGATTCCCTTTAATGTTCATGCTTAGAGCCTAAAGTACAGGACAAATGCCAACACAGCTCGGATAATGAGAAAAGGAAAAAACAAATCCATAGATCCTGTTTTCTAGATCATTTGGAAAACCTCCCCTTTATTTTAGGTACTTTTCAGTATCACCTTTTAATATTGCGTATGAGAGCCTAATGGTTATGGTACTAAATTAATACCCTAGCGGTTGTAAGTTCAAATCCCACTATGGGAAGTTGTAAAACTAAATTTAATTAATCTGGTCATTTGTGGGCTGGTATCAGAAAGAAATAACCATGAAAGCTTTGTCATAAAAATCCAACTAGTTCACAAATGAACTTCAGGGAAGGGAACCTGCCACCTCTACTTGACCTACATGTGACTCGAATCCCAGTAGAAATTTGCTGTACAATAACAGACAGAGTACATTTCCCATGTATTTCTGAACAACCACTTGCATTTATATAGCGCCTTTAACATAGAAAAACATCCCAATGCACTTAACGGAAACATAATCAGACAACAATTGACACTGAGCCAAAGAAGGAGATATTAGGAGGGGTAACTAAAAGCTCAGTCAAAGAGGTAGATTTAAGGAGGGTCTGAAAGGAGCTGGAGAGGCAAAGAGGTTTAGGGAGGGAATTCCAAAGCTTAGGGCCTAGACGGCTGAAGGTGCAACTGCCATAGGTGGGGCGAACGGAGTAGGGGGTGCAAAAGAGGCCGGAGTTGGAGGAATGCAGAGTTCTCAGCGGGTTGTTGGGCTAGAGGAAGTTACAAAGATAGGTGGGACAGGACCAGAAAGAACTTGGAAAAAAAGAACTTGCATTTATATGGCAATGAAATAAATGACCAGATCATCTGTTTTAGATGTTGGTTGAGGGATAAATATTAACCAGGACACCTGGAGAACCCTGCTCTTCTTCAAAGGGTGTCATGGGATCCTTTACGTCCACCTGAGAGGGCAGAAAGGACCCCACTTTAACTTCTCATTCGAAAGTGTATACCTCCGACAGTGCAGCACTGAAATGACAGCTTAGATTATATGCTCAGGTCTCTGGAGTGGGGTTTGAACCCACAACCTTCTGATTCAGATGCGAGAGTGCTATCACTGAACCAAGACTGAAACCATGAAGGGATTTAAACAAGAGAATTTTAAATTTATGGAATTGGGAGACTGGGAGCCAATGTTGAAGTGCGAGCAGGGGGTGATAAGCAGGCTTGGTGCCAGATAAGATGCGGGCAACAGGGTTTTAAATGAGTTTCTGGAGGGTGGAGGATCGGAGGCCAGCCAGGTGACCATTATAGTAGTCGAAACTGGAGGTGACAAAAGCATGAATGAGGGTTTGGGCAGCAAATGGGCTGAGGCAGAAGCAGAGGTGTTATGGAGGTGATAGTATGCAGTCTTTGTGATGAAGAGGATATGAGGTTGGAAGCACAGCTCGGGGTCAAATCCGACACCGAGACAACAATTCTAGGATGATCCTGCAGTAGTAAATGGTTTTGGCAGAGGACATCAAGGCCCAATAATTCTTGATGTGTTTCAGCCAGATCTAGCAATGGACGGCTAAACCATTTGTGCAGCAGATACATTCAAGTTTGTGCCACTTGGACTTGAGGCAGTGAAGATGGGGGACATACCAGGTGGAACAACCAGGGTGGGAGAAAGTAATGGTTTTACTAGGGACAAGGCCATTAAAAATTGAGGTGAGGGACTGGTTCAACAGATCGAGAGCTGCAGAAATATCGAGGAGAATGGATGGCCAAAGGCTAGATAGTTGCGAGTTTGAAAGTGCAGTGGTAAGTGACTTGGGGGAAGAGTTTATTCCCAGGGGATGCAGAAGAAAGTGCGATTGGAAAAGGGTAGGTGAGAGATACGAAGAAGTGATAAGAGATGGCCTTGTCTGTGATCAAGACAATGGAAGTAGAGAAGCCATGTGTGATGGCAAGGTCAAGGGGTAGCATTAATATGGGTAGGAGAGTTTATAAGGGGGGAGCTTAAGGGAAGACAATGAAATCAGAGGAGAGAGAGTGAGGTAATTGGAGATGGAGATAGAAATCACTGATGACGAGGAATCGCTCAGTGCAGAAGCTAAGGGAGGAAAGGAGTGAGGATATCTCGATGGGGAGGCGAGAAGGGTGGAACAAGGTGAGAAGCTCAAACGAGGAGAAAGTGTCAGCGGAGTGTGGGGAGAGACCAAGGATTTGGTGATAAGTATATTATTGTTAAATATGATTAGAAAGAGTAGGTGTTACCAATAATTCTAGGGTTTAGTGGTGTTAGCCACTCACGTAAGCGGACTGAGCGTCTTCCTCTTATGCAAGTTGACTCACACTGCTTTTATAAGTATTTAATATGGCAGCAAGGCCTGAGGTAATAACAGTCTGGACTTGATAACCATGTCTTTTGCCTGTGTATTTTTTCAATCTCTCCCTGGTGGACTTATTTAAACTAGGTGAGGTGAAGCTTAGTTTGAAACATTTAGCTGCTTTAATCTATAGTAAGATGAAATATACAGGGCAGTAGGCAATGATCAGTCGCTTAGTTCAATCAGTACAACTTCGAATTGCATAATTGTACAAAATAAAGAATACACAATGTTATCCCCACTCCGGTTATCAAAACAGAATATTCTCTCCACATTCTGTTCAATAGGCCGGAGCAGAACTTCTCTACCCTTCCATCCTTTCATCTTTTCAACTTTCCTGCAGCACTTCGCTGCCCGGCTTCCTGTGCAGTCCTGTTTCCAAAGCCAGACTGCCTTTGGTGTCTGTGTCTCCTTGCAACAGGACCGCAACCCACAAAGAGGAAATCAACTTGTCTTTCCTCAAGTTGTAATCAGAGATAATCTCCTTGGGCTATATTTCACATTGCTGAGAATAACTGTGAACTGCACCACACAGAGCACACGGACAATTTGTTCTCAGCCAGTCCAATTGATCAGGTTTACGATACATAAAAGATCCATTCGGCACTATTTTATGGCTGCCCAGTCATTGTAGTTGTGAGGAATGACCACATAGAATACAAATAAATGTTCATTCTCCCCTAAAGCATTGTTTGTTAAAGATTAAACATTATAACAGCAGATGTGTTCATTTGCATTGTAGAAAAATTACTCTTCATACAACTCATTAAAAGTAATCAGTACATTGGTACAACTAAAAAGTTATTAATTTTTGATAAAGACAGATGATACCATTAAAAAAGGAACATTTGAAAAAGGAACATTTGACCAACTTAAATATATGCTACAGAGACAGAGGACTCAATTTTGAAATGGTGGCAGGTTGGCAGTGGGGGTGTGGGGGGGGTGGTGAAGGTGCGCGTGCCAAACCCAAATAAAAAAAAACTTACCTTTTCCGACGCGATCGCAATGTAATTAATGATGATTCAAGTTATTTCCGGGTTTCGTGCCCACAGCCAGCCTGATTGACAGGAGCCAAGGTGGGGGAGAGAGAGAGAGAAGAGAGAGAGAGTGACGTCATCTGGCGCTGGAACAGGGAGTGGAGGGCGCTGAAGATCGGGGGGGGAGAGGGGGACATCGGACATCGGGGCAGGGTGGAAAGGTAGGTTTATTTTGTTTTTTAACTTTATGCAATGGTTTTTTATTTAATTTATTTTGTTTATTTTTGCCTGATCCGATCCTTCACACCCGGTTTCACAGGCGTGAATCGGAAGCAGTGGGAAAGCCGCCCAGGTAAGTTTAAAATTGTTTTATCTATCCACTACGTCAGAAGTAAAGTACCTTAAGTACCTCAATGAGGTACATTTGGTTCTTTAACTATCATCCCACCGGCTTTAATTGCCATCCCCAATGCACCTGCAATTTCCTTTGAAAATCGGGGCCATAGTAACCAAATATGCTTTCTTCTCAGTTTTATTGTAATATTGAATATGAAATCATGGATGTATGATTCCCGATTGCTTGCTTCCTTTGACCTAAACGTTGTTCATTAATCAAAATATTTTTTGATAAATAGAAAGGAGATATTAAGGGGCTTCTGTCTTGAAATTGATTTATTTGGTTATTTAATGATTCAGTGCAGTAGATGTTAAAGCAGGAGCTGCAGACAGATTTAGTACCTTCACAGTTAATAGGTAGGATTTACATTTTATCTAATGGTTTGTCAAAGTGATCAACAGTCCCATTAAGATTGCTTTAATTGCTGTTTGAGTTAGTTCAAGTGTGGCATTGACTTTTTGAAAAAAATGCATTTTAGTGACCTGGAGATAGCCACATTAAAAAGAGATTGATGGGTTAGGTTTGGACTACCCAAGCTGGTTGCCTTTCGGCCACTTAAGTGCACACCATGGAACTTCATGGATTGCAAATAAGCCTAAATTTTCCAATATACACTGATGGCAGGTGAAGTATTCCACTGACAATTGCCCTATAAAGTTTAAATGACTGATCCCATTAGTTTGCAGATGCCAACAGCTCCATCCACTGCTACATTTTTGGGTCTTTTCTAACCTTATCACCTTTCATTATTTTTGATCTTAGGTCACTCTCATTAAGTCCCAATTACTCAAATCTTCAAACGTGTCTTCTCTTGCCTTGTGATATCAGTAAGCTTTCAAGACTGTGCCCAGGAAAACAAATGGCAAACCCTGATGGATAATTGCTTTTGGATACTGGGCCATCTTATGTCTTTATAACATAAATTAACTGGGACCAGATATCAGTGGGGCAGGACAAATGTTAACTCCCCGCCCCACCAACATCGTCAATTTGACGCCTAGGCTATTTTAACTCCCGGGCCTCATTTACATCCTGCTGGCCAACAGCCCATCCAAAACAGGCCTAAAAGAGGAAACTAGCTGACTGCCAGCAAGCGAAGATCGGCCGCCTGCCGGCAATCTGGTAAGTTGCAGGAGGGGTTGGGCAGGGTCTCACTGGGGGGGGGGGGGGGGGGGGGGAGGACATGGAAAGCCTGAGACAGCAGAGACCCAAACTTTCCTTCTGGGGTCCAGAGAAGCATCCCTGCTCCTCCTGGCCCACAAAGGTAAGTTTAAAACTTCCCTTTTGGGGCTTCTGCTTTTTCCTGACAGATTTTAAAAATTTACCCCAAAGTATCCTAGAAAGATCTGGTGACACAAAAACTAAAGCAGTTGTAACTTTACAGCCGCCAACAGGGCAGTACACCGATTGAAGTGGACTGCACATGACCTCGATTTGCATGTATTATTGAGGCTCCTTCCTGAGTTAGGCAGGCGACTCAGCCACCTAAAAACAAAGGGCCCAGTTAAGGTGGCTGGGGGCAGGAATCAAGCAGAAATGGGTACGTTTTCGGCAGTAATTTTAATTATGCGGTTGCGCTGCTCCCATCAGGCAGTGTGGGTTCATTTCAGTCTTTGAAAGTGGTAGAGCATCACATAAGACCTCATTTAAAGTTTGAAATATAAAATCAGTTTATTAAACAAATAATAAATGTAAATGATCCAACACTGATATACATCTATTATATCTAACTATTGTATCTTAAATTTGATACGTGGAGGTCGCATTTCATCAAAAATGTTCACGGCCACTTTGCCCCTATGGACCAATCCATTAAACTGCCTGTGGTACTAGTTATGCCTGTAGGTGGTGCTGTGATAGGAGTTTTCGATGTCAAGGTTGTCACACCTTGCCTGTCACGTGCTCACCCAGACTTCCATCCCACACAGCAGCATGAATATATTGGCAGGGTTTAAAATTATTACAAGCACAATCTTTTGTTCCCTCAAAGCTTTTTCGGATTTGTACATTTTCTGCTGCTTTACAAATTAACCTTTCAGATAACTAGCAGAACTAGAAATAGATTCACTGCCGCTGTTACCTAATGATGAATAACTGTCAGTGAACTGTACAGACCTCTCTCCCCACAACCAGAAGTAAAACAAGATGAGGCAAAAGTTAAATTACCTGAGTTAAATCATTCATCATCGGCACTCACTGGCCTGTCAAACACTTGCTAAACATTTATTTCTTGATTTCTGTCGGTCTTCAGTGCAAAACATGTCCCTTACCCTGTGGCCACTTGAAATGCAGAAGCACACACCCACTCACATTACACATCCCTCTGACCACCCCCCCCCCCACCCCTTCCAGCTAAAAATATGTTACCACCAGAGTGAGTGGGATCCCTCACTGAGTGGCCAGATTGTCGTGGCCTTGCGGTACCGCAGACTGCCTCCCCCACCCTCCATTGTGCAGAACTTCTGGTCCTTGCTGCAATGTAGGCCAGTACCCTCTCGCCCCTCTCCCCGAGTAGAATTTTGTGTCCTTCCCACCCAGCAGAATTTCCGGTCCTGGCAGGAGGGTGGGCCCCCATTCTTCTCTACCCCTCCTCTACTTCAGTCCCTTTCCCCCTCATTTTCTATTGCTTGTTCTTCACCTTCTAACATCTCTCCCTTTCACCCCCTTTTCTTTCTCCCTCCTCTTCCCCTGCTCTCTGCCTCTCCCCTCCTCTCCTCTCCTCTCCTACTTTCACCTGCCCTGCTCTTCTTCCCCTCTCCTCCTCCACACTGTCCCCTTACCCTTTTCTCCCTCTCATGTCCTTTCCCCTCTAACCCACCCCTTCTCCCCCTCCATCAGTTCACCCTCTCCCCTTCCCTTACTCTCCTCTCACACTGCCTTTCCCTCCCTATCTCTCTTGTCCTTCTTACTCCCTTCTCACCCTTGCTTTTCTCTCCCCAACTTTCTCATTCATCCCTTTCCTATCTGTCTCCTCCCCCCATCCTTCTGCTCCCTCTCTCCTTCCTGGGTCCAGTTATCCCCCATCCCCTAACCCTGCTTGACCAGAATATTTCACTTGGTCTTGAATCCCCGTGTGCAACACCACAGGAGGTTGACTAGTAATATATTAAAATCAATGAGTGGATTGCAACATTCCATTTCAAAATGGATTGAAAACTCTTATGCCAGGGTCAGTTTATGGTAAAACCCATCTTAAATATGTCAACATCTACCTGCAGTGCCAGTTACACCTGAAAAGGGTGCTGTAAATGGCTGATTGCCATTGTAAATCAGTCATGGTAATATTAGCTCAAAAAACAGAACAATACATCCTAAACCAATGTTTGTGAATCACCCTACACTCCCAGGCAATGTCCACCTGATGGCCCTGCAACAGCCAGGGCAGTAACCCTGTCCCAACCTCATTAAGCCTTGTGGAACATATCCATACAACAGGAAACTGTGACCCCTCCATTCATAGTAGCCCATCCCCTATCATCTAAGAGAAAACACATTTACGACTATTCCTGAAATATTATGCTGAAATCGTTCTTCTTCCCTAAAGCTCTGTTGTTTCTAACTGTGTAGCTGGTCTCTCACAGCTTCTGTTGCATCAGCTTTGCAAGTGATAGACCTTATGGTCTATGGACACTCACCTGCCACCAAAGATGTACTGACAAAACCCCTCCTCTTCCCCTGCGAGAGTAATTTCTGGGCCTGGTGGGGAGGGAAATTTTTGCCTTCTCTCTCCCAAGCCCCACTGTAAGTTATTTAGGGTGGGGGGATGGGGGGCAAAGAACAGTTACACTACCAATAATTCCCACCACCTTCCCTTTCACTGAGAGGATTTTTGGGGAGAGACGGTTCGACCAACTAACTCCCCTCCTCCTCCTCCTCCTCTTGTCCACTGAGGAATTTGTGGGCCTGATAATGAGGATAGTTTTGATCAACCACTAACAGCCACCAACAGCTCATCCCCCCGCCCCACCCAAGTATTTTCCAACTGGTTAGGCTGTCTTAGCCTAACCACATTTCCCCCTCCCCCTACTCCAATAGAAGGAATTTTGGGGCTTGGTTGGAGGGAAGGTTTAGCTTTCCCCTCCTGCTCAGATGAAAATCTGGGCTATCCCTCACTGCTGAGGTAGTTTCCCTAATTTTGTTCCACTTCTCCTGGCTCTCTCTCCCCTCATCTTCTTGTGATTCTGCTGCTCCTGTGTTGTCCTCACGGTGTGAGGACAACATAGTGTGCTGAGAGTTCGGTATGTGTGGGAGTTGAAGGGTTTAATGTCTTTAAGGGTTAATCTCTTTAAATCTAGTGCATATTGCTTCAACTGTTTAAGGTCAATTTAAAAGTTTAAATTTCTAAGTTTCTGTCTGGCTTCAGCAGAGAGCTGCTGTAGCAAGTTAATTGGTTAGCTAGATTCAATTGGTACCTGAAGGTGGGGCAGGCCTGACTCATCTGAGTCTCAACTGTAGAAATACAGGGGCCTGTCAGTGCAGACAGCACGGTGTGAGGACAACACAGTGTGCTGAGAGTTCGGTACGTGTGGGAGTTTGGTAAAGTGGGGGAAGGAGGTGCTGCTTTGCCTTGCTTTTCCTGCAGAGCGGTAGTGGACCTGAGAGCGGTGAGCGGCGGGAGAGAGCGAGACCAGAGCGGAGATATAAACAGCGCGGAGAGAGCGAGAGTCCAGTCGGTGAGCGGCGGGAGAGAGCGAGACCAGAGCGGGGATATAAACAGCGCGGAGAGAGCGAGACCAGAGCGGGGATATAAACAGCGCGGAGAGAGCGAGACCAGAGCGGGGATATAAACAGCGCGGAGAGAGCGAGACCAGAGCTTACTCTGAGAGCGAGACTCTGAGACCAGCGGCAGAGTTCGGGGTGACGTCACCAGTCAGAAAGTGACGCGGCACAGGGGAGGCAGCTGATTGGTGAGTAGGTTCAGGTGAGTATTTCTACCATTTTACTGTAAGTAAAGTAATAAGAAAGGGAAGATCTGCAGGTTTTATAGCAGATAGTGTTTTTTTTTAGTGAACCTAGGTCCCTAGTATAGTTAACATTTTCTAATTTCAATGTAATTTAAAAGGGGTAACTAAGCTAAGGCAAGTCATGGCAGCAGACCTCGCACCCGTGATATGCTCCTCCTGCAAGATGTGGGAAGTCATGGACACGACCAGTGTCCCTGCCGACCATGTGTGCGGGAAGTGTGTCCACCTGCAGCTACTGACCGATCATATCTCGGAGCTGGAGCTGCGGGTGGACTCACTGTGGAGCATCCGCGATGCAGAGAAACTCGTGGATAGCACGTTTAGCGAGTTGGTCACACCGCAGGTAAAGGGTATACAGGCAGGAAGTGAATGGGTGACCACCAGGAAGAGTAAGAGATGCAGGCAGGTAGTGCAGGGGTCCCCTGTGGCCATCCCCCTCTCAAACAGATATGCCACTTTGGATGCTGTTGGGGGGGATGACTTATCAGGGAAGGCAGCAGCAGCCAACTTCCTGGCACCACGGGTAGCTCTGCTGCACAGGCTGGGAGGAAAAAGAGTGGCAGAGCTATAGTGATAGGGGACTCAATTGTAAGGGGAATAGACAGGCGTTTCTGCGGCCGCAACCGAGACTCCAGGATGGTGTGTTGCCTCCCTGGTGCAAGGATCAAGGATGTCTCGGAGCGGCTACAGAACATTTTGGAGGGGGAGGGCGAACTGCCAGCTGTCGTGGTGCACATAGGCACCAACGATATAGGTAAAAAAGGGGATGAGGTCCTAAAAGCAGAATATAGGGAGTTAGGAGGTAAATTAAAAAATAGGACCTCAAAGGTAGTAATCTCAGGATTGCTGCCAGTGCCACGTGCTAGTCAGAGTAGAAATAGGAGGATATTTCAAATGAATACGTGGCTAGAAGAATGGTGCAAGGGGGAGGGATTCAAATTCCTGGGACACTGGAAACGGTTCTGGGGGAGGTGGGACCAGTACAAACCGGATGGTCTGCACCTGGGCAGGGCCGGGACCGCTGTCCTAGGAGGAGTGTTTGCTGGTGCTGTTGGGGAGGGTTTAAACTAAAGTGGCAGGGGGTTGGGAACCTGAGCAGGGAGAGAGAGGAAAGCGTAACAGGAAGGGACAGAAGTTATGGAGTAATAGGTAAAGTGTTAAAAAAGGAAAAAGCAGGAACTAAGCGTCACAAAACAGATTTGAAAGTTCTTTATCTGAATGCACGTAGCATTCGTAATAAAATGGACGAGTTAACGGCACAAATAACTACGTATGGGTATGATCTTGTGGCCATTACAGAAACATGGCTGCAGGATGACAACGACTGGGAATTAAATATGCCAGGGTATTTAACAATCAGGAAGGACAGGCAGGAAGGAAGGGGAGGTGGGGTGGCTATGTTAATAAAGGAAGGAATCACTGTAATACAGAGAAATGATATTGGGACAAAGCATCAAGATAATGAAACAGTTTGGGTGGAGATAAGGAATAATAAGGGAAAAAAAACATTAGTGGGCGTAGTATATAGGCCTCCTAATAGTTGCAACTCTGCTGGAAGAAGTATTAATCAGGAGATAGTCGGGGCATGTAATAAGGGAACAGCCATAATTATGGGGGATTTTAATTATCATATTAACTGGACAAATCAAATTGGGCAGAGCAGCCTTGAGGACGAGTTCATTGAGTGCATCAGGGATGGATTTCTTGAGCAGTATGTAACTGATCCTACAAGGGGGCAGGCAACCTTGGACCTGGTCCTGTGTAATGAGTCAGGATTAATTAATAATGTCCTAGTTAAGGATCCCCTTGGAACGAGCGACCACAACATGGTTGAATTCCATATCCAATTAGAGGGTGAGAAGGTTGATTCTCAAACAAGCGTACTGAGCTTGAATAAAGGAGACTATGATGGTATGAGAGCGGAATTGATTAAAGTGGACTGGGAAAATAGATTAAAGGGTAAGACGGTACATGAGCAGTGGTGTTCATTTAGGGAGTTATTTTACAACTTTCAAAATAAATATATTCCACTGAGGAAAAAAGGGTGTAAAAGAAATGACAGCCATCCGTGGCTAAGTAAAGAAATCAAGGATAGTATCCAACTAAAAACAAGGACATATAAGGTAGCCAAACTTAGTGGGAGGATAGAAGATTGGGAATTCTTCAAAAGACAGCAAAAAGTAACTAAAGGATTGATTAAGAAAGGGAAGTTAGATTATGAAAAGAAATTAGCAAAAAATATAAAAACAGATAGCAAGAGTTTCTATAGTTATATAAAAAGAAAAAGGGTGGCTAAGGCAAACATAGGTCCCTTAGAGGATGAGACCGGGAAATTAATGGTGGGAAACATGGAGATGGCAAAAATGCTGAACAAATATTTTGTTTCAGTCTTTACAGTAGAGGACACTAAGAATATCCCAACACTGGACAAACAGGGGACTCTCGGGGGGGAGGAGCTAAATACGATTAAAATCACTCAGGAGATGGTACTCAGTAAAATAATGGGACTCAAGGCGGATAAATCCCCTGGACCTGATGGCTTCCATCCTAGGGTCTTGAGGGAAGTGGCAGTAGGGATTGTGGATGCTTTGGTGATAGTTTTCCAAAATTCCCTGGACTCAGGAGAGGTCCCGGCAGATTGGAAAACTGCTAATGTAACACCGTTATTTAAAAAGGGTAGTAGGCAGAAGGCTGGAAATTATAGGCCAGTTAGCTTAACATCTGTGGTGGGTAAAATTTTGGAGTCTATTATTAAGGAGACAGTAACGGAACATTTAGATGAGCATAATTTAATAGGACAAAGTCAGCATGGCTTTATGAAGGGGAAGTCATGTCTGACAAATTTGCTTGAGTTCTTCGAGGATATAACGTATAGGGTGGATAAAGGGGAACCAGTGTTTAGACTTCCAGAAGGCATTCGACAAGGTGCCACATAAAAGATTATTACTTAAGATAAAAAATCACGGGATTGGGGGTAATATTCTGGCATGGGTGGAGGATTGGTTATCGAACAGGAAGCAGAGAGTTGGGATAAATGGTTCATTTTCGGACTGGCAACCAGTAACCAGTGGTGTTCCACAGGGGTCGGTGCTGGGTCCCCAACTCTTTACAATCTATATTAACGATTTGGAGGAGGGGACCGAGTGCAACATATCAAAATTTGCAGATGATACAAAGATGGGAGGGAAAGTAGAGAGTGAGGAGGACATAAAAAACCTGCAAGGGGATATAGACAGGCTGGGTGAGTGGGCGGAGATTTGGCAGATGCAATATAATATTGGAAAATGTGAGGTTATGCACTTTGGCAGGAAAAATCAGAGAGCAAGTTATTTTCTTAATGGCGAGAGACTGGAAAGTACTGCAGTACAAAGGGATCTGGGGGTCCTAGTGCAAGAAAATCAAAAAGTTGGTATGCAGGTGCAGCAGGTGATCAAGAAAGCCAACGGAATGTTGGCTTTTATTGCTAGGGGGATAGAATATAAAAACAAGGAGGTATTGCTGCAGTTATATAAGGTATTGGTGAGACCGCACCTGGAATACTGCATACAGTTTTGGTCTCCATACTTAAGAAAAGACATACTTGCTCTCGAGGCAGTACAAAGAAGGTTCACTCGGTTAATCTCGGGGATGAGGGGGCGGACATATGAGGAGAGGTTGAGTAGATTGGGACTCTACTCATTGGAGTTCAGAAGAATGAGAGGCGATCTTATTGAAACATATAAGATTGTGAAGGGTCTTGATCGGGTGGATGCAGTAAGGATGTTCCCAAAGATGGGTGAAACTAGAACTAGGGGGCATAATCTTAGAATAAGGGGCTGCTCTTTCAAAACTGAGATGAGGAGAAACTTCTTCACTCAGAGGGTGGTAGGTCTGTGGAATTTGCTGCCCCAGGAAGCTGTGGAAGCTACATCATTAGATAAATTTAAAACAGAAATAGACAGTTTCCTAGAAGTAAAGGGAATTAGGGGTTATGGGGAGCGGGCAGGAAATTGGACATGAAGCTGAGTTCGGATCGGTCAATGCCCTGTGGGTGGCGGAGAGGGCCCAGGGGCTATGTGGCCGGGTCCTGCTCCGACTTCTTGTGTTCTTTAGATTTGTGGTTGGGATCAGATCAGCCATGGTCTTATTGAATGGCGGAGCAGGCTCGAGGGGCCGATTGGCCTACTCCTGCTCCAATTTCTTATGTTCTTATGTTCTTTCTTTCCAGGATCCTGCTGAGCTTACACTGACATTGTAAAGTATTACTGACTGTAAAGTACTACTGACTTGGCTGATAGTGTGGAAGGGAGGTTCCTGCGATTGAACTGAAGCAATATTGGGTTTTACTAATAGGTGGAGTTTGGTTTGTGAGAAGTATTTAATTCAGTTTTGTTCATTTTTTTTTGCTGGCAGCAGGTGTCACACAGGATGGTGATGGATGACAGGGTCCCATGATCGAATCATGTGATTTGAACCAAAAGTGCTATCATATTATGTGATGTGACTGCTGTGGGATTGTGTTTCATTCTAGTGCATGTTCCAGGGGAATAACCTTACTATGTACAGGATATTACAACAATACTATATGGGTGCAGCAGGATGTGATTTACACCCTCACTAATTGCCTGGCCAGATGACTTACTGACAGGTTCATTCTTTATGATTTGTGTCAGGTCAAATCACGAGTGGAGATATAACTAGAATGTTATTGCCCCTCCATTCAGTACTCTCTTGTTCTCCTTCAATAGGAACTTCATGTATTATTTCTTTAAAGTGTGGTTTATAGAAGGTAATATGTCATTTTAAGTCAGGAGAATTGATAAAATTATATTAATTTACTAATCAAACAATTATTGTTTTTACTGTATGATATAAAGTAACCCCAAAATAGACTCAATAGAATATAACTGTCTGATATTCTAGAGTCTCACAGTTTTTGCCTTTTGCTTGCTGTCTAATTAAGAAACCATATAAACACTCTCCTACTATAGAATTATCTACTACACTTTGCTCCTGCTCTGTGATAGGCTGGATATACAATACTTTAATAGTCAGATTGACTGAGCATTGTCCACAATCTCTCTCGCACAGTAACCCAGCCTCCAACTCACCTGTCTGAGAGCGGCACAGCTGGTCACCAGGTCCTTAAATCACTTCACAACACTTTGAAAGTCATCTCTTGTCCTATCATTCATGAGCATGCGGAGCACCACATGACTAGCATGAATGGAGGGCTGAAATGCTGGTCAACTACTCGAAAACCAAGTGATTGACAGCTAGGATTCTTTTACAGCTGAGTGGCTTGCTAGATCGCTTCAGAGTTCAATAAGAGTCAACCATGTAGTGTGGTGAAGAACCAGAGTCACATGTAGGCCCAGTCCAGATAGTGTGTCAAATTCCTTTCTCTTTTATTTACCAATGGTGCCAGCCCATGAATTAAATTTTACATTTACCATGATGTGATTTGAACTCAATCTTTGGGCTACTAGTCCACTACTTGCACCACTAAAACCATCTCCTGCCAATTAGCAGCTTGGGCACCATTGACGGCCAAGGCCCACCTGATGCAATTTTGAGGTAGGCCTGTAAATGGGCGAGCGTGAGCACACCCACCTGTTTTAGGCAGGAGGCTGCTTCAATATTGAAATCAGGGTTCTACGCCCGTTGTAGGACCCCACTTGCAATTTTCTGGTGGAGGGTACGTTATGCCCTTAAAAGGACCGCTGGTAACTTCTCACAAAGAGGCCCAGAAATATTTTTGCAGAACCAGAAGGAGTAGGAGTACTGTTCCCAAACTGCCAGCCATTGCTCCACCCTCTCTGAGGTCGACTCTGCTCCACCCCCAGGCCTGATCTACGAGCCAGCTCAGGGTGAGAGCCGGCTGATTTCCCAACCCTCCCACAGCTGGCGAGCGAGCTGTGGCGAGGCGCCTGTTTGGCACTTGCAGCTCGCCAGCGGCATGAAAATGAGGCTAAAACCCCAAAATGGTTCGGGCCTTCCGATGCAGGCTTCAGGCGGGAAGCACAGCCATATCGCCGACTTCACATCCATTTTGTGCGGGAGGCGAAAATCTCCAGCATGTCCCTTTCTTCTCCTGGTATTTTCTGACTGGAAGGTTCCGGGGAAACAAACTAGGTCAGCAGTGAGTAGAGCAGTGAGTGCACAGTTAATTTGCAGCCTAAACAGGCATGTGCCAAGTAGGATATAGACAGAAAAGCCTTACTATTACTGTGTAGTGTTTTTGTTGTGTTAAATGCTAGCGAGAAGCAGTGTTTTGGTGGTCTAATCTAGATGAGGCTATTAAAACCTGTATAAGGAGCTGCAAAATGTCAGTCAAGCAGGAATAGTCTCTCCTGTGTCCCGCTATGATCCTTAAAAATGGGCACATAAACTAGGTACACTTCACAGTGATTTTGCTGAAAAGGGCAGATAGCTATACTTGGTTGCGATTGATACATGGGGCATGATTTTGACTCCGAGCCTGGAAGGGGGCGGGGGGGGTCAAATTGCGGATGGGTAACGTGGAAGTACTGGTTTCCCGGACGTCCTTACGACTTTGATGTAAGAACGTCTTTTGTTTGTCGGTTTGCCAACCAACTGACTTGTCTGATTGACAGGCTGGTCTCAGTTGGACAGGAAACCAGCCAGGGAAAGGACGTGTTCAGGTTAAGTCTTCAGGTAAGTCTTTGATTGTATGAATGGGGGAGGAGGAGCATGGGTGGGCACAGGAGCATGGGTGGGCATAGGGGTCACGGTGGGGGGGAAATCAGTCATGGGGGTAGGATTGGAGATCAGTCACGAGGGGGGTGTTGGGATCAAGGGTCATCGCGAGGGTTCGCGACTGTTGTGGGGGGTCAGGGGTCATTGCGGTGGTCCGCAATCGTTGTGGGGGGTGTTGGGGGTTATCATGGAGGCCGCGATCATGGTGGGTGGGGTCGTAGATCAGGTGGGGGGTCTGCGATCGTTGGTGGGGATGGTTGGAGATCGGGGTGGGGGGGGTTCGCGAGCAATGTGGGGGGGGTGGTCACTGCAGGTAGGCTTATTGGACCTGGGGGAAGCACTCCTGCATCTCTGGGCCCACAAGCTGTGCCAGAAAGGCATTTACCTGCAGTTTTGGGCCTTCTCGCTCCTTTCACATGGTGTAAAAGAGAAGGCCCGGGAATTCTGGCCCCCAGGGGTTGAAATTGCAAATTTTGCAAAAATGGAGGTTCATAGTTTCCTTGAAAGGTTTTAATCACTTCCCGGGAGCGGGTTGGTTGCCTGCCCCTCATCCCGCCCCGGTGAAAACCGGAAACGGGCGGGTTGGAGACAGATTGGGGACGGGTCTGAAATGGTTGTGATTTTGAATGTCCACCCGCCCCCAACCCACCCGTTTTTCAATGTTAAAATTATGCCCATGTTCCCAATGGCTGGAAGTGTTTATCTTGTCCTCAACTTCCATTACAAAAATATAGATTTTTTTGAGAATTTTTCTTGCTTTCATAGGCTTACATGAAGAAACTGCCTCACATATTGGGCTTCTGTTTGTACCTAAGGAACTTGAAACAGTCCTTAAATTGAATGGTGTAAAGCATATTAAAATCACGTCATCTCATTCTGTTGCCCGTGGTGAGACTGAACATTTTGTTCGATTATTAAAGTAATCCTTGCAGAAACCCATGTCGCTGGACAAAGTTGTTTTACAGCTTTGGCTGTCAAATTTTTTGTACTATTTTCCGAACACTCCTCCATGTTCTAATCTGAGGTCACCTGTGAAACCGTTTCTGATCAGAAATGTCAAAACATGGTTTAGTTTCAGTAAAATCTGGTGTTGTTAAAAACAGATAAAAGCCGGGCATAAATTGCTTTTAAGAATTCTTCATCCAACCCAAGCAGCCCTAGTAAAATAAATACAAGGGAAATGAGATGGTTAAAAAAGGTTTATTGGCAAGTGTTAAAAAAAATGGAGTCCTATAGCTAAGTAGATGATGGTAACATTTCATAGAAATGCAGCAGTTAGCTCTAATTTGGCAATGCAACCTGATATCTAAATACTTTTCAGGATTCATCTTTCACATGTGGTCTTTTTTAATAAAGTACATGTTTAGGTTGACCTGAATTTTTTGCCAACACATTTTGTAGATGTGCTCATTCTTAATGGTGATATATAATTGTACTGAGAAGACCTGACAAGCTGTGAGTGTTTTAGCACTCAGAGCCTAACTTACTGCAATAACCATTGATGCTGGGGAAAACTTAAGATAATTCATTATGTTAAGAATACAATTATATTTGGGAATAAATAGATTTTTCCATTCCTTTTCTTTACCCCATCCCCTCATCTGTAAAAGCAACAATTCAGGCTATGTTTGCTTCCGTAAGCAACTTTTGTGCTTTGTTAAGCCTGAGAAATGAGTGTCAGAGAGCTATTTTCTCATGAAAGTCGTTGCCAGACTCCTGCTCTGCCCTTGGCTGCAGGGGGACCTCTTCCTTCTATAGTATACTCAGTAATGATTCTTGTGGCTGCATCGTCCCAATTATACGTGTTCATCCAGTGCTCTTGGGTGTCCCAGAGATGTCATAACCAGGGACTGAGGATTGCTCAAAGTCAAGGAATCAGGACCGCTATCTGAGCAGTGGGCACCTGCAATCATTAATGGAGTGGAACCCCTTGTGGATTGAATGGAGAGGGCTGGATTGCCACAAGGACGCCACCAGTAATGCCTTGAACTTTGAGGAATCCTGCATTGTGGAAGAAAGGCAACATCCTTCCATTCTGATGACACATTTCCAGGCAGCAAGTGTTGTAGGTGTTTGTCCTGGTGAACAACACACCAGTGACCTGCAGATTGATTGATGTTGTAGAGGTCCCCTGAGGTAACTTGGAAGGAGCAAGAGGGATAAAAGTTCACCTCCTGTGGTCACCTTCACAACAACTGGCAATGCCATCACTGTGGCAGATATTGTCTGTGTATCAGATTCCAGCAAATACCATAACTTAGTCACTGCCTTTCTGATGAAGCATAGCCTGTGAAGACAGTTGTCCTCACTCTCTGCAGGTACCTGTGCCTGGGTCTGTGCACATGGTCGCGTAGGTAAGATTGCGTGCAGACAGTCCACCTCTCATATACACTAACCTGCCTCCCATTTGTCCTCTCACCCTTTCATCTTTCCTCCAAAAAGTTAAAAAAACAAAGACCAGCAATCAATCCAATATCCATTTTAAGAATTCAGGTTGCAACAATCCAGCAATACAGTTTTATGAATGCACTTCCCCAAAGGCTAGAACATAACTGGCCTTTATCACTCATTATATATGGGTGAACTGAGCACTCAGCACATTTCTGATGACAAGGCTGGGTAATCACATGAGGGTCAATTTAAATCCATTAACATTTTAAAATAAAGCTCTTGTACATTTTGTTCAAGAACTTTTGAGACTGGCCTAAAAAGCCAACTGAAGGATCTTGTGCAGTGTGAATCAAATGAGAATTCAGCCAAATGGACCCCACCCTATTTCATGGTCCTCATAGACTCATTCCACACCAACAGCACTGACCCCACTGGCTAGAAAATCTGCCCCATATTATTATCACACTTCAGTGTGACGATCAGCCAAATTACGTAACTACATATTTCAAGAACTAACCTCAAAATATGATCCTCTCAGCCATGTAGTCTCACATGCAAGTGTAGACAGAAATGGGACAGATAAAAGCTGCCATAGCTCAGCACCCGAGAAACGACTTGATTTATATTTTTTTGAAATAGGTCAGAACTTTCCTTTAATTAAAGAAAACATGGAAATAATATAAATTTGATGCTTTGATTTAAAAATGTATGTTATTTCTGGACCGTTCAAAAATTGCCTTGGGTTGCCTTTCATCCAGTACATATTGATCTTAACATGTTATTTTTCCTTCACATTACCCCAAAGGTTTAAATACTAAAAGTAAATTAGAACAGTTCAGTATATTGTAATGAAATTATCTGTACTGTGAAAATAAGGCAATACATCATAATGGCAGCAATAATTACAGGTCAGAAAGGACGTTTGAGTTAAGATTAGCAATTGCTTAAAACACATGGGGAGATAAAAAATAAAAGTTTGCTACGTGGATCTCCTTATGATTGATTTGGTAAATGTAGCATCCAATGTGGAACTGAACCACGCAGACCAGGAAGACCCCAGGTGTGGCTCCTGGTCTTTGCCAAGTTAAATATTCTCCATTGGGGCATTGGTAGGGAAGCTACAATTGGTCTCACTTCCCCTGGGTTGGGGGATATTATCAGTCAAGGTTCCCAGTCCTAATTATTATCCAAGAACTCGCGCTGGAAAGTGTGGACATTGGATGAAGACAGAATCCGGCTTTGTGACGATGCTGATTGTGTTTAAATAGCCTGCTGACACTCGGGCCAATTATCCTGTTAAGCTATGCTGGTGTAACCTGCATAGGTGGGGGAGCAAAATCGAATGGGAAACTACTCCCCGTCACATGATGTCACTTGCAACAAGTTAAAAAATTTGAACTTGTGCAAATATCTTTTTTAATTCTTCAGTTGTTACAGTAATTTCCCTCCTCTCACCTGACCTGAAGCTGTTGTAAATGGTACTCACCCTAAATATTTAAATTACCCTGAGTTGGGAAACCGGCCAGGGTCAAGGTGCAGGCAAGAACATTTAAAAGTTCTGACAAAGATTCATCACCATTGTGATCTTGGCCTCACGGTCTAGGCTCACACATTCTTCTCCCACCCATGACACTCTTTAACGGTACTAGCAGAGGTCCCGCTGGTAGCCCCATTCAGCCACTAGCTTCCCATCCCTACTCCTCCTTGTTCTTTTCCGTGATTGTCCACCTGTTCATTCTTGACCTGCTGCTCAGGTCAAGCTCCTGTCAATCAGATTTTCCATGGCCCATTCACCTCTACGAGAGTCCAGAAGGCTGTGTTGGCTGCCCGGTGGCAGGGTTTGGGACATCTGCTCTGGGCTGGAGAGGAACTTGCAGTGGGAGGATCCAGTTGTTGTGGTCCACGTAGGTACAAATGACATAGGTAGGATGAGGGAAGAGGTTCTGCTTAGCGAGAAGCTAGGGACTAAATTAAAAAGCAGAACCTCAAAGGTAATAATCTCTGGATTACCTCCTGAGCCACGAGCAAATTGGCATAGGATAAATAAGATTAGAGAGTTAATTCGTGGCTCAAAGTTTGGTGTGGGAGAAATGGGTTTCGATTCATGGGACACTGGCAGCAGTACTGGGGAAAGAGGGAGCTGTACCATTGGGACGGCCTTCATCAGAACTGTGCAGTGGCCCGTGTTCTGGCGAATCGTATAACTAGGGCGGTAGAGAGGGCTTTAAATTAAATAGTGGGGGTGAGGGATCAAGTAAGGGAAGATGTGATAAATTAAAGAAAGAAGACAAGGCAAGAGAGCAAGGTAGTAATAATGGAAATGATAATCAGAGAGTGGTAGGAAGAGACAGAGCATGCAAACTTAAGAGTATGCCAGCAGATAAGGCTAGAGGTTGCAAAAATAGTAAAAAGACAGTACTAAAAGCTTTGTATCTGAATGCGCATAGCATTCGTAACAAAATGGATGAATTGACAGCTCAAATAGAAATAAATATGTACAATCTGATAGCCATTACAGAGACATGGCTGCAAGACGACAAAGGCTGGAACTTAATATGCAAGGGTACTTGACATTTAGGAAGGACAGAAAGCTAGGAAAAGGTGGAGAGGTAGCTCTGTTAATTAAGGATGACATGAGTATAATAGAGAGAAATGACCTTAGTTCTAAAGACCAAGATGTAGAATCAGTTTGGGTAGAGGTAAGAAATAGTAAAGGCAAGAAGTCACTTGTGGGAGTAGTTTATAGGCCCCCTAACAGTAACCACACTGTAGGACAGGGTATACAGGAAGAAATAATGGGGGCTTGTGAGAAAGAAACAGCAATAATCATGGGTGATTTTAATCTACATATAGATTGGAAGAATCTGATTGGCAAAGGTAGCCTGGAAGATGAGTTCATAGAGTGCTTTCGGGACAGTTTCTTAGAGCAGCACATTCTGAAGGCCAACCAGAGAGCAGGCTATTCTAGATCTGGTAATATGTAATGAGACAGGATTAATTAATGACCTCATTGTAAAGGAACTTCTAGGTAGCAGTGATCACAATATGATTGAATTTTGCATTCAGATTGAGGGAGAGAAGAGTAGGTCTAAGACAAGTGTTTTAAACTTAAATAAGGGGAATTATGAGCACATGAAGGCAGAGCTGGCTAAAGCGAACTGAGAATTTAGGTTAAGGGATAGGTCAGTAGAAATGCAGTGGCAGACATTTAATGAGATATTTCATAACACTCAGCAAAGATACATTCCAGTGAGAAAGAAAGATTCTAGGGGAAGGACGTACCATCCGTGGCTAACTAAGGAAGTTAAAGATAGTATCAAATTGAAAGAAAAAGCATACAATTCCGTGAAGATTAGTGGCAGGTCAGAAGATTGGACAGAATATAAAAACAGCAAAGAATGACTAAAAGAATAATAAGGAGGGAGAAATTAGAGCACGAGAGAAAGCTAGCTCGAAATATAAAAACAGATAGTAAAAGTTTCTACAGGTATTTAAAAAGGAAAAGAGTAAGTAAAGTGAGCGTTGGTCCTCTAGAGAGTGAGTCTGGGGAATTAATAATGGAGAATAAGGAATATTCTACATCCGTCTTCACTGTAGTGGATACAAATAACATGCCAGAAATAATTGTGAATCAAGAGGTGAAAGGGAGAGAGAAACTTAAAACATTTAAGGGAAAGGGTTCTCAAAAAATTATTAGAACTAAAAGCTGACAAGTCCCCAGGTCCTGACGGACTTCATCCTAGGATCTTAAAAGAAGTGGCTGCAGAGATAGTAGATGCATTGGTATTAATTTTCTAAAATTCCCTAGATTCTGGAAGGTTCCCATTAGATTAGAAAATACCAAATGTGACACCTCTATTCAAGAAAGGGGGGAGACAGAAAGCAGGAAACTACAGGCCAATTAGATTAACCCTGTCATAGGGAAAATGCTAGAATCTATTATTAAGGAGGTTATAGCAGGGCACTTAGAAAATCTTAATGCAATCAGGCAGAGTCAACATTTATTAGAGTGCTTTGAGGAGGTAACAAGCAACGTGGATAAAGGGGATCCTGTGGATGTGGTGTACTTGGATTTCCAGAAGACATTTGACAAGGAGCCACATCAAAGGCTACTACACAAAATAAGAGCTCATGATGTAGGGGGTAACATATTAACATGGATAAAGGATTGGTTAGCTAACAGGAAACAGAGAGTAGGCATAAATGGATTATTTTCAGGTTGGCAAGATGTAACGGATGGAGTGCCACAGGGATCAGTGCTGGGGCCTCAACTACTTACAATCTATATCAATGACTTGGATGAAGGGACTGAACGTGTGGTTGCTAAATTTGTTGATGACACAAAGGTAGGTAGGAAAGTAAGTTGTGAAGAGGACATAAGGAGGGGAAAAAAATGGATAAGGGCCATTATTGGGCGTAGGTAGCCTGATGTGCTATTACCCCACACCCAATGACCCCTGCGCAGGCAGGACACAAGGTTCTCTGCTGATGCATTAGAGACCTTGATGCAAGAGGTGGACAGAAGGAGGGACATCCTATATCGGGGTGGGGGGGTGGGTACGGCAAGAGGCCCTCCAGATATATACCCTAAAGGCAGTGGGAGGTGGCGGGGGACAAAGTCAATGCCAGGCGCACAGCATCATGAACATGGATGCAGTGCAGGAAGAAGTTCAATGCTTTGACAGGGTGCGTGACGTGGGGTAATAGCACATCACGCTACCTACGACTTTGACATGGGCAAGGTGAGTGAGGTCAACTGTCAAGTGGCGTCTCCTACCAACTGCACCACGCACCACACCCCCCATCACCCACACACCAACAAACTCTTTCCATCAGTGCTCAACTCTTCCAACCAGATGCTTCCTCTCACCCTTCTACATTACCACTGTTTCAAGCTGCCCACCCACAACTCACAGGCCACACACACTGGCAGCTATTCAACCATGACAAGCACATCACCCAGTCACATGTCCCGCTTTCTTGCAGGAGAAGGTGGCGCTTATCAGGAGGCAGCAAGTGGCAGTGGCATTTAGCCCCTCGAGCCTGTTCCACCATTCAATTAGATCATGGTGGACCTTTGACCTAACTCCTTAGCCCCATATCCCTTAATACCCTTCGTTCACAGAAACCTATCAATCTCAGATTTAACATTCACAAGTGAGCTAGCATCAGCTAGCTGCAGAAGAGCATTCCAAACGTCTCCCACCCTTTGCGTATAGAGACATTTCCTAACTTCACTCCTGCAGGTCCTGGCTCGAAATGTTAGGCTATGTCCCCATGTCCTAGTATTCAAGTCTGGGAGACCTCCAAAAACCGTTACAAATGTCTCGGCAGCCAGAAGCAATAATCCAGCCATAACCTGTAAATCCTGCATGGCCCCTTTAAATAGCACTGGTGAGGGGGTCCCCCAGGCACTTTAAGATACATTCAGATGGTCAGGGTTAAGACTGTGCGTTGAGTTCAGCATTAAGTCCCAAAATGGTGTCTATCACTTTAAATCAGCGTTACACACTGATTGAAGCCATTTTCTCCCTACTTTACGTGATTCCAGTGTTCGTTATCTGCGTCTGCGCTAACTCCTACACCAAGATGGCGTCCGGCGCACGTCACGCTGGAAATTGGGCCGTGTAGCACCGAAACAATGGGCGCTACACGTCCCAAATTAGCACCCAAGGAGTCTGCAAAGGGATATAGATAGGTTAACTGAGTGGGCAAAAATTTGGCAGATGGAGTATAATGTGGGAAAATGTGAACTTGTCCACTTTGGCAGGAAGAATTGAAAAGCAGTATATTATTTAAATGAAGAAAGATTGTAGAACTCTGTGATACAGAGGGATTTGGGTGTCCTAGTACATGAATCACAAAAAGTTAGTATGCAGGTACAGCAAGTGATTAGGAAGGCAAATGGAACGTTGTCATTTATTGCAAGGGGAATGGAATATAAAAGTAGAGATGTTTTGCTACAGTTGTACAGGGCATTGGTGAGACCACATCTGGAATACTGTGTGCAGTTTTGGTCTCCTTATTTAAGAAAGGACATAATTGCTTTGGAGGCAGTTCAGAGAAGGTTCACTCGACTGATTCCTGGGATGAGGGGGTTATCTTATGAGGAAAGGTTGGACAAGTTGGGCCTGTATACATTGGAGTTTAGAAGAATGAGAGGTGATCTTATTGAAACATATAAGATCCTGAGGGGACTAGAAGGGGTAGATGTCGAGAGGATGTTTCCCTTTGTGGGACAGACTAGAACTAGGGGCCGCAGTTTAAAAATAAGGGGTCTCCCATTTAAGACAGAGATGAGGAGAATTTTTTTCTCTCAGAGAGTCGTGAGTCTGTGGAACTCCCTTCCCCAGGGAGCAGCGGAGGCAGGGTCATTGAATATTTTTAAGGCTGAGTTAGATAGATTCCTGATTAACAAGGGAGTCGAAGGTTATAGTAGGTAGACGGGAAAGTAGGGTTGAGGTCGCAATCAGATCAGCCACGATCTTATCAAATGGCAGAGCAGGCTCGAGGGGCCAAATGGCCTACTCCTGCTCTTAATTCGTATGTTCGTATGTACCTGTTCCCCAACCCTGCCAGTCGGCTGCTTGTAATCCAATGTTTCCCTACATTACAAACAGTGACTACATCTCAGAAAATTGGGTCTTTTTTCATTACCCCCACTGAAACTCTCTGCTTCCCATCCCTGGTATTGTACTACAAAACTTGTTCTGGCACAAGTCAATTTTATTTACAATAAATGCAATCCCATCCCATGAAGCCAGCTCACACATTGTAATTACAAGGGATGGTCAATTGTAAACCTCGATCACTTTCCTCCGTTTTGGCTGCCTTTCCTGCCCTCCCCCCACCCTCACCACAGTGCAGGATCTCCAGGCTCCCCACTTCCCCCTCCCCCCACCCTCACCACAGTGCAGGATCTCCAGGCTCCCCGCGCCCCCCTCCCCCCACCTTCTCTCCACCCACCACTGATCAAATTCTCCTCCTCCAGCCCCCACTGAGTAGGTTCTCTGGGCTCCACCATTCCATCCCCACTGAGCATATCTTCTCAAAGACAAACTGAGACATTCTGTTCATGTTCTTTGGCTTCTGACACGCTGGTTGAGAAGGTGAGTCTGCAAATGCAATCCGTTTGATGACCAACCATCTCACGACACTGAATCTCGATGACCTTCTCAGTACAGCTCAATACAAGAGAGCCCAACTCCCCCACAGCTGAGCAGGTTTCACAGGTTCCATCTCCCCTCCCACCCCCCCCTCTCCTCCCTCCTCACCCCTGCTGAGCATGCCTTCCAACCCTTCACTGAGCATATTTCATAAAACTACCACTTATATGCCTAAATAAACATTTTTATCTCACAAGTACTTCCCTGATCAAACAACCATTCCAAGTATGCAGTAGCAATCTTGCATATAGCACCTCACAACCAAAAGAACTTCTGGTGCAATGAACATGTCAGCAACTCCCCTCTAGAATGTTGGCTGGGCTACCATCCCAGTACCATCAGATGCCTTTAGCCAGTAATGTATATTTGCTGTACCTTTTGGCCCTAAAGACTCTCGGAGTACTGATTAGGAAATGGTAAACCTGCAGTCCTTTGATTTTCAGTCCATTTAAATTAACGGATGGAAGATCATGGTCCCATTTTCCTTAATAGCATCCCTGCAAATGACAGTCCTTACTGGGAATACTCGAGAGGGGAATCAGTCCTTTAATTTCAACACTGAAGCATGAGAAAATACCAGAAAATTCCATCCATCTGGCTGGTCCCAAAAACTAATACCCCTCAGTTGGCCACACCCTCAAATAGCTATCCGATTTTGTCTTCAATTCTTTCTCCCCCACACAATCTGCCTCGAGTGCCTCCCTAGGCAGTCCATTCCATGCGTTCATCACACTCTGTGTAAAGTGGTTCAATCTTTTCTTCACTGCTTCTGGTGCCTGGATATCCTTGCTGTAGTAGTATAGCAACAGAATTGTATACGGCACTCCAGGGGTGATGTACAATACCCTGTACAGATTTGTTATCGTATCTTGAAATCTGTGCCCTATCCCTCTGACTGTACATCCCAAGATCTGGTGAATTTTCCCCATTGCTGCTACACACTGCACTGTTGATTTCAGTGAGCTATTTACTAATACCCTCACCCCCCCCTTTCCTGTATCTTGTAACCTAGAGCCATTTAGTTTATATTCCCACTGTCATTTTTCCTTCCCTTCATCTATTATATATTAAAATTGCATTTATATAGTGCATTTTATAACCTCAGGATATTCCAAAGTACTTTACGGCCAACAAAGAACCTTTGAAATGGGGTCACTGTTGCACTGCATGAAATGTAGCAGCCAATTTGCACCCAGCAAGGCCCTACAAACAGCAATGAGATAAATGACCACATAATCTTGTTTTACAATCTGTTTTAGTGATGTTGATTGTGGGATAAATGTTGGCCGGGACACCGGGAGAACTCCTCTGCTCTTCTTTGAGGAGTGCCATGTGATATTTTACATCCACCTGAGGGCGGGTAGGGTCTTGGTTTAACATCTCATCTGAAAGGCAGCAGCACTGACAGTACAACACTCCCTCTGAAGTCTCTGGAGTGGGGCATGGAGCCAAAACCTTCTGACTCAGAGGTGAAGGTGACTAACCATAGATTGGTGGGGCACCAAACCAGGGCCTCTGCATTGAAAATTCCTAGGCCAGGCTTCATCCAAGAAAAATGCCATTTTAAAAGTATTCGTATTTACTTGCAAGTACCTATTACGCCATAGATTGCATTGTGTTTGGCACTAATAATGTTAAATCTCTTGTCACATAATGTTAAGTACAAAGCCCATTACTGATACTGTGGCTTGAGCCCTGAGAGATACCATACAGTCGCAGTCCAAGGAAAGTGGGTGGCAGCACAGGAATCTGTGAGTACTTATCACAGGGTCCCAAAAGGAGGATGAAAGACAAGTGCTATGTTGAACTAACCCATTTTTGAATCCAAAAAGAAATCCTAACTGTAAAACTCAATTTAAGTTGGTACTAATGGTGCAATCAATCATAGCTACCTTGCAAGTAACCTTTTCAAAGCTGCCACCTCTGCTCCAAGGAAGGTCAATTCTGGAGTACTCCAATATCCTGCCATAAGCCAAGCCTCAGGTTCAGCATCCAGTCCCTTCACTTGTCAGAAGATTGGGTATTGTGGAAACAAAAATACTTGCTCCCCACCCCACCCACCATTCCTCCCATGATCACATTTTCCCTCCCCAGCTTGTTACTTGTTCCACGCCTTGGCTGTTAACTGATCATTTGTAGCCTCCCTAAAGGTGATGAGTGTTTGTCACCTCAGATCACTGCTGCCCTCCCCCCACATTAACATAGATTTTAGACTCAGGATCAGATAGCTCCCTCTAACCCGCAGTGACGTGATTGGCAGACTCAGGGTGAGATCCAGACCACTGGTGTGTCAGCCCCCCGCCCCGATCCACTGGGATAGTTTTCAGACTTGGGCCCAGATCCCACTTCACTGAGTTGATTCTCAAACTTGGGTCGAGAGTCATACCGCTGTCACGATATGAACAAAACACAACACAGAAATATTTCATGCAGAAATAACACAGAAATTTAGCTATATCCCCCTTCAGAATTTTTTACAAAAAGGTAACTTTAAACATCCAAACATCCAAAATTGATGGGCAGGGAAAGACCAACTGGTCCATCAAGCCTGCCCCACACTAATGATGGCAGGAGCATCATGACTGGACACTTCTTCCTCCCCCCCACTGCCGTGCCCCCCACCACCCCCCTCCCCCCCTCCCAACACCCTGCAGCCATGTAATCTTCTGGGAGAGGCAAAAACCAGAGAAAAAAAACAGGGCCAATAAAGAAAAAATATCCTGGCAAATTCCCCTCAGGCGATCGAAACCTGTCCAGGAGATCACTTGGACCAAATGTTGTCTACAAAGACACTTACCTTCTATATGATACGTTCTCTGCCCCAGTCAAGAACCGGTCCAGTTCCCTCTCGTGGCATGTAGAGAGTCAGTGTCCACCACACCAGCCGGCAATGTATTCCAGAGGCTCACTACTCTCTGGGAAAAGAAGAATCATTGAACATCTGGTATATTACTATTCTTACATAGTTTAAGAGCCCCCTGGTCTTCCCCAATCTGTTAAATTTGAATAATTTATCAATAAGCACACTATCGAGCCGCTTAGTTATTTTATAGACCTCTATCAGGTTGCCTCTAAGTCTACATTGCTCTAAAGTAAATAGACCAAGGTCCTTCAGCCTATCTGAGTAGCTGATGTTTATTAAATTAGGAATCATTCTCGTAGGTCTCCACTGGACCTTTCCAAGGCCACCATATCAACCACCATTTGGGGGGACCACAACTGGGCACAGTACTTAAGAACATAAGAAATAGGAGGAGGAGTGGGCCATACGGCCCCTCGAATCTGCTCCGCCATTCAGTAAGATCATGGCTCATCTTCAACCTCAACTCCACTTTCCCGCCCGATCCCCATATCCCTTGATTCCCCTTGAGTCCAAAAATCTATTGATCTCAGCCTTAAATATACTCAATGACTGAGCATCCACAGTCCTTTCGGGTAGAGAATTCCAAAGATTCACAACCCTCTGAGTGAAGAAATTCCTCATCTCAGTCTTAAATGGCTGACACCTTATCCTGAGACTATGCCCCCTAGTTCTAGACTCTCCAGCCAGGGGAAGCAACCTCTCAGCATCTATGCTGTCAAGCCCCAGCAGAATCTTATGTTTCAATGAGATCACCTCTCATTCTTCTAAACTCCAGAGTAGAGGCCCATTCTACCCAACCTTTCCTCCTAGGACAACCCTCTCATCCCAGGAATTAATCTAGTGAACCTTCGTTGCACTGCCTCTAAGGCAAGTATATCCTTCCTTAGATAAGGAGACTAAATCTGTATGCAGTACTCCAGGTGAGGTCTCATCAAGCCCTGTACAATTGTAATAAGACTTCCTTTACTCTTGTACTCCAACCACCTTGCAATAAAGGCCAAAATGCCATTTGCTTTCCTAATTGCCTGCTGTACCTGCATGCTAGCTTTTTGTGTTTCTTGTACGAGGACACCCAAGTCTCTCTGAACACCAACATTTAATAGTTTCTGACCATTTAAAAATATTGTTTTTCTATTCTCCCTACAAAAGTGAATAACCTCACATTTCCCCACATTATACTCTATTTGGCACCATCTTGCCCATTCATATAACCTGTCTATATCCCTTTGCAGACTCTTTGGGCCCGATTTTACCAGAGGTGCGGGTTGGCAGCGGGTGGTCAGGCGGGCTCGAGGAAAACGCGCCGTCCGAATTGAGTGCGTTGCGCACGCGATCGCGGGATGATTGATGTAATTAGCCGGCAGTTACGGGTTCCGCACTTCTCAGCTGCGTGCCGGCGGCCTGCGCATGCGCATTGACGTCGGAGCGATGTTAGAGCTCTATTTAAAGGGGCAGTCCACCAAAGTCCCTCCAGCCACAACCTACAGTCCATGAAGGATGGAGGAGCGCAGAGGTAAGGCTGCTCCCCGCTTCACGGACCACGCCCTCCAGGTGCTGCTGGACGGGGTCCGCATGAGGAGGGAGACGCTGTTCCCCACGGCTGGAAGGAGGTGCCCTGGCAGCGCCACCAAGAGGGCATGGGAGGAGGTGGCCGCGGAGGTCACCAGCAGGGGCAACACCACCCGCACTTGGATGCAGTGCCGCAAGAGATTCAATGACCTCACCAGGTCCGGGAAAGTGAGTACACTAACGCACTCTGCGTCACTCCGTCTTCCACATCACCTCAACCACCTCACAACCCCATCTCCACTGACAGCACTGCGCTCCCGCACCAATCCTCACAGCCACCCAACCATCATCCTCACAGTGCCTGCACGTACCCACCGTCCCTGTCCCCACTCGACCACTACCACACACCCCAATGCCCATACAATGGGATGGCCATGTGGCACACGCATCCTCCCATCCACCTGGCACACGCTCAACCCAATCACACCAATGCTTGAAGCGTCTCACATTGTAATCATCACTCAATAACGTTTTTGTGTTTTGCCCTCATAGGAGAAGAGGTGCAGGAACGCACCCGATAGGGCACGCACCGGAGGGGGCCCGCCACACGAGGTGGCCCTGACAGACGCCGAGGTCGAGGCACTGGAAATCAGCCGCACGCTGCATTGCCTGTCGGTGGCGGATGGCGAGTCTGGTTCTGGCGAAACGGCCGGTAAGGGAAAGCTGGCACTCATCACTCATGAGCGCGAATGATCTTAGCATCACATGGCATATGCCGCACCGACACATGCCTGATATTGCCCTCTGTTCTCTTGCAGGGCCGTCTGCGATCGACGTTTCGGTTGAGGGGGATTCCTCAGAGGACATGCCCGTCTCTGAGGGTGCATCGTCACACATGAGCCTTGTGTCCACCAGCGCAGATACACACACCTCGGTGGGTCCCCCCCCCTCAGTTAGTTGGGATTGCACATGGTGAGTCACTGCGCACACGTGAGCACGAGCAGACCCTGGTGGCAGGGTCAGCCTCGGAGGGTCCGCGTCGGTGGGAGCACTCTTCTCCAGGCTCTGCTCAGCCGGACCCAGATGCTGAACCCAGGGGGCCACCAGTCAAAAGGAGAGTCGTCGAGGGGCACCAGCACATTGCTGAGGTACTGGGAGAGGTGCCACGCGCACTCTCCACAATCGCACAGAGGATGGAGGAGTCCAACTCCTGCATGAGGGGAATGGTGGCACAGGTGCAGGAGGGTATCGCCGAGATAGTGTCACATGGACGTGAAGGCATCTCTGAGATAGTGTCGCGGGTAGGTGTGGGAACGTCTGCGGTGGAGGACAGGCTAGCCTCCCTCGAGCGTCACGCACAGCTCACCAATGAGTCCATCCAGGCCCTCACAACGGCTGTTCGGATTCAGGGTGAGCAACATTCTGCCGCCATCAACAGGTTGACAGATACATTGGAGGTGGCCTTGCAAGGTCTCACCCACGTCATCCAAACTGCCGTCCAGCAGGGTGGAAGGGGTGATGTGGGCCTTGGCCATGAGAGGGAAGATGGTGAACGGGGAAATGGAAGTGTGGACGCTACTCAAGGCGTCCCCACGTCTCACCCGTTGCCCCCCTCTCAACCAGTGCCCGCAATAGTCCATCCTCTCCAGGTGGCCGAGTCTGCCCCTGCACAGGTGCAGGAGGAGCAGTCTGTGGAGGTGCCCTCACGGGCACCGAAACCCAGGGGGCGTCGGCCCAAAGCATCTACCAGGTCAGGCACAAACAGGAGCAACCTGCCACCACCTCTGCAGGAGCCACAGGGGTAGCACCACATAGGGGTACCTGGAAACGAAAGCCTAAAGTTCCGTGAGCACACAGGGATTGCACCAGGGTGTTTGTCTATTTTTTTTTATTTCCACTATTTGAATATCAACACAAAATAAACTCACTTTTTCTCACCAATGCAGCCACCTCTTGTCCATAATTCTGCAGCTTGTGCAATATGTCCCTTCCGTGCGCCTCATCATGACGACGACCACCCCGTCCCACCCATTGGGCATAATACAGTGGGTGCAGGTGTACAGGCACCACTCTTCTGTGGAGGGAGCCTGTAAGGACCCTCGTCTGTGCACGTTATGACATGTGAACGCCTCACACAGTGTGATGTTAGGAGAACCGTTGGCATATGAGTGCCTCCCTGGCCTGACGAGCACGCAGGTGAGCCGGTGTTCGGCCCATGGGTCGTTCCTCCTCCTCTCCCTCTTCCTCCTCCTCCTCCTCCTCCTCCTCCTCATTGTCGTCCTCAATGTGGGTGGCGGGTGTGCATGGGGCCTCCTCCAGCGGCACCCCTCTCTGTAGTGCCATGTTATGCAGGGCACAGCAGACAACTATAATTCGTCCCACTCGGAGTGGCGTGTATTGGAGCGCTCCCCCGGAACGATCAAGGCACCTGAAGCGCATCTTGAGCAGCCCTATAGCCTGCTCAATTGTAGACCTGGTAGCAATGTGGCTGTCATTATATCGACGCTGCGGCTCGGTAATGGGGTTCCTCAGAGGTGTCATAAGCCACGTGTGCAGGGGATATCCCTTGTCGCCGAGGAGCCAGCCGTTGCCGGTGTTGGGTGCGTGGAAGAGGGGCGGGACGGTGGACTCCCTGAGGACGAAGGCATCGTGGCAGCTGCCAGGGTATCTGGCGCACACGTGTAGGAATCTCTGGCGGTGGTCACAAATGAGCTGGGCGTTCATGGAGTGATACCCCTTCCTGTTGATGAACAGCCCTGGCTCATGTGGAGGTGCCCGTATTGCTATGTGGGTGCAATCGATTACACCCTGCACCCGTGGGAAGCCAGCCACAGCATGGAATCCAACGCCCTCTCCGTCTGGCTGCGCTCATCCATGGCGAAGTTGATGTAGTTCGAGGCCCTGGGGAACAACCCATCGGTGACCTGCCTTATGCACTTGTGTGCAGACGACTGACAGACGCCGGTGATGTCCCCCGTGGCACTCTGGAAGGATCCGGAGGCGAAGAAGTTGAGGGCAGTGGTGACTTTGACGGCGACGGGCAAGAAGATGCTGCTTGGTCCATCCGGGAGCAGCTCGTCATTAAGGAGGCTGCAGATGTCGGCGACTACCTGGCGAGTGACTCTGAGCCGACGTATGCACTGCTGCTCAGAGAGGTCCAGGAAGCTGAGCCTCGGTCTGTAGACCCTGTGCGGAGGGTAGTGCCTCCTGCGACGCATCTCTCTCTGCGGATGCCCTCCATCCTGCTGTGCAGGTGGATGTGCCACAGCACCATGTTGTGGGGATGCACGTCTCTGAGGCGGACGGCGTGGACTGCGAGGCTGCTGAGGCTGGTCATGCTGTTCGTCCTCCGAGGATGTCAACGCAGCACCCATCTGGCAGGTGTAGGTCTGCGGGGTTGTGCACGCTAGAAAAGTGTGTCCTTGCACAGGGGTTGCCCTTCCACGCCGGTGAATCTTCTTGCTTGGAGGAGGGTGGTGGAGGGCAGGCGTTGCCCAATGTTACGGAGTGTCCTCCTGCGATGATGAAGGCTCTCCCCCCCCACCTGTGGAAAGCACCTTGGCAGCTGCCACAGGCTGCTGGCTGCAACACGTCCGTTGGCAGTGTGAGTGTTTCCCCCAGTATGGGAAACAGTCTCATTTCACCGTAAAATCCCACACCTGTTAAATAAACAGCTCAATCAGGTCATTTAATGACCTGAAATACCTAGATAAATACACTCAAGTGGAACCCCGCTGGCTTTAATTGCCTGCGGGATTCCCACCAGCGGGGGCTACGCACGCACCCCCGCACGTCAGCGCGGAACCCGGAAGTGGGCGGGATCGAGGCGCGATCCGGTCCCGCTCCTCGATTTCGGGATTTTAGAGGCCCCCCCCGCTGAGAACGCACCCGAGACCGGGTGCTAAAATCGGGCCCTTTGTGTCCTCCTCACAGCTTACTTTTCCACCTAGCTTTGTTTCATCAGCAAACTTATTATGTTACATTTAGTCCCTTCATCTAAGTCATTAATACAGATTATAAATAGCTAAGGCCCCAGCACCGATCCTTGTGGCACCCCACTAACTACAGCCTACCAACTTGAAAATCACCCGTTTATCCCCACTCTCTGTTCTCTGTCCATTAACCAATCCTCTATCTATGCTAATATGTTACCCCCAACTCCATGAGCCCTTATCTTGCATAACAACCCTTTATGTGGCACCTTATCGAATGCCTTTTGAAAATCCAAATATACTACACCTACTGATTCTCCCTTATATACCCTGCTAGTTACATCCTCAAAAAAACTCCAATAAATTTGTCAAACATGATTTCCCTTTCATAAAAGCATGTTGACTCTGCCTAATCATATTATGATTTTCTAAGTGCCCTGTTACCACTTCCTTAATAATGGATTCCAGCATTTTCCCGATGACTGATGTCAGGCTAACTGGCCTGTAGTTCCCTGTTTTCTCTCTTCCTCCTTTCTTGAATAGCAATGTTACATTTGCCATCTTCCAATCCACGGGGACCGTTCTAGAATCTAGGGAATTTTGGAAGATCACAATCAATGCGTCCACTATCTCTGCAGTCACCTATTTTAGAACCCTCAGATGTAGGCCATCAGGTCCAGGGGATTTATCGGCTTTTGTCCCATTAATTTCTCAAGTATTTTTTCTCTACTTCAGATGTGACCTAACCAGAGACCTGTATAGTGAGAGAATGGTGTCCTCTGATTTATACTGAATAATTCTATTAATACATCCCAATACCCTGTAGCTTTAGCTACAGCTTCTCTACATTAGTCATGAACCTTCAGTGACCTGTGCACAATAATATCTAGATCTTTTTCTCTCTAACCTCTGTTGGTGTTGTTCCCTGCAAATGATACATGCATTCTGTGTTGGCCCTACCAAATGCTATTTGCCAGTGTGTGATCCACTCCCCTGGCACATCTAAATCTTTTTGCATTTGATTGCACTCCTCTACTGTCTTAATCATTGCACAGATTTTGGTGTCATCTGCAAACTTACCAACCATACGCCCAACACCATTGTCAAGGTCATTAATAGAGACAGTGAAAAGTAGCGGGCCCAGGACCGATCCGTGGGGGACATCACCAGTAATATGTCTCCAGGCTGAACCACATCCATTAACTACAACTTTTTGGCTGGTGGATTGGAACTAATTCCTATTCCAGCAAATCAAGTTCCTAACCACAAGATTCTAGTGTGAGGTACATTATCAAAGGCTTTCTGAAAGTCCAGATACGATGGGAGGGAAAAAAAATCTCATAAGGCCTATTATTGGGTGTAGGTAGCATGATCTGCTATTAACCCACGGCCAATGGCCCCTGCGCAGGCAGGATGAGACTTTCATCAGGCCTGAGGACTTAGCTGCAAGCAGCATTGGAAATCAGTGTTGACACGATGATTCAATGCAATTCGCACTTTCCACCAGCACGGGAACTCCAATATCTTAAAGGGAGGATGTCTCTTAAAATCTCTTTTATTTATTTATCTCAAGGTAGGCAGCACCTGCTATTTGCTGAAAATAACAGTCTGCTAACGCGCCCGGTGAAATCAGTCTGCCCCGCGCGCGATCGCAGCCTAATTGGATCCACTTACCTGGTCCTCCGGGTTCCCCACTGCTGATCTGTGCGTCGGGCGGACTGCACATGTGCAGTAAGCTCTGTCAGCTGGAGGAGCTCTATTTAAAGGGGCAGTCCTCCACTGACAGGTGCTGCAACAAATAGGAAAAATTACAGCATGGAGCAGCCCAGGGGGAAAGGCTGCTTCCAGTTTAATGATGCCTCACTCCAGGTATCATTGGATGGGGTTAGAAGGAGGGAGAGGACAGAGATCTTCCCCCCGGTGGGCGGGAGGAAGCGGCCTGCCTCTGGCATCAGGAAGGCCTGGCTCAAGGTGGCAGAGGAGGTCACCTGCACCACCAACATATCGCCCACCTGCATACAGTGCAGGAGGTGCTGCAATGACCTAAGTAGGTCAGTCAAAGTAAGTACACTTACTCATTCCCTTACACTCCGTCTGCCACATCACCGCCCCCACCCCACATCTCCTTCTGCACTGCCAACACTACTCTGTCACATCACCCCTCATACCCACTCAAAGCTCATCCTCATCTTACCTGCACTTACTCACCTTGCCAGTACTCATCCCGCCACTACCACTCAACCCAATCCTCATACAATGTCATGGCTCTATCTCATACTCACCCTCTCATGCATCTCTTTCACAGTCAGCCTCACTCAACCTGCCACTACCTGTGCTGCAGCCACAGGGCATGCATCAGATATGTGCAATAGGCAGCGTAAGGCAAACGTGTCGTGAGCATGAAGGGGATGCACAAGGGTGTCTGAGGGTTTGTCATGGTTTTTACTTCTATTTCATTTCTGACCAACTCACATTACATATTATATTGACACCACTACTACCACGTCTTTGCGAATCTTGTCTGGTTTGTGCAATAATGCCCTTTCCTGAGGATCACAATGAAGACCCACACCTGATGCCACCCATTGTGTCACTGCAAAGTGGATGTAGGTGTATTTGCAGGGCTCTTCTGTGCAGACGACTGAGAGACGTCGGCAATGTCCCCGGTGGCACCCTGGATGGATGTGGAGGAGAAGCTGTTGAGGGCAGTGGTGACGTTGACAGCGACAGGTAAGAAGATGGTGCTCGGGCCAGCTGGGAGCAGCTCGGCATGAAGGAGGCTGCAGATGTCCACGACTACATGTCGAGTGACTCTGAGCCTCCGTGTGCACTGCTGCTCAGAGAGGTCCAGGAAGCTGAGCCTCGGTCTGTGGACCCTGTGGCGAGGGTAGTGCCCTCTGCTACGCATCTCTCTCTGCGGTAGCCCTCCCTCCTGCTGTGCAGGTGGATGTGTCACAGCACTGTGTTGTGGAGCTCCACGTGTCAGAGGTGGATGGTTTGGCCGGTGAGGCTGGTGATGCTGTTCGCCCTCCAAGAAGGTCATGACTGCAACTACGGCGACCCCCATCCGGAAGATGTACATCTGAGGGGGTCCGCAAGGTAGGTACATGTCTCTGGACCCCGGGGTGAGTGTGCAAGTTGGTGAATTTTCTTGTCAGGGGGAGGGTGGTGGAGGCCAAGCTTTGTCCCAAGTGACAGAGTGGCCTCCTGCAATGAGTGAGGGTCTCCCCCCCACCACCTGTCAAATGGACCTTTGCAGCTGCCACAGGCTGACGGCTGCAACACATCCATTTCAACTGGGAGTGTTTCCCCCAGTATGGGAAGCAGTCCCAGTTGTTTCTAAAATCCCACCCCTCCTGACATATTCCTTAATCAGGTCTGTTAATGACCTGAAATACCAAGATAAATATTGTTAAGTGGCACCCCGCCGGCTTTAATTGCCTGCGGGAGTCCCACATGCGGGGGCTGCGCGCGCACGTCAGTGCGTCTGTGGTGAACCCGGAAGTAAGCGGGTTGGAGCCGGGCTCCCGACCCGCTCCGGGATTCCCCGATTTTCGGAGCCCCCCCCCGCCAGGAACGCACCCAATAGCGGGTGCTAAAATGGAGCCCCAGATATCGCACATATAAAACACAGATGCAGGTCCCGTCCCTATGTTTACACCCTGATGAGTTATGTTAAAACATTCAATGAAGGTTACGCACTACTAAATTCCACATCCTCCAATCTGCATGCCAGACCTCACCAATCCGCTGATCTGAGTTTGTACCAGGCCTGCGAGAGTGCGTGCACCAAGGTTCTCAGATGGTGAACTAGAGGCCTTGGTGCAAGAGGTAGACAGAAGGAGGGACATCCTATATCTGCGGTGGGTGGCAGGTGGGCAAGAGGCCCTCCAGACATATACTCAAAATGTAGTGGGAGGCAACGGGGGGGCAAGTCAATGTCAGGTGCACAGCACTACGAACATGGATGCAGCGCAGGAAGAAGTTCAATGCTTTGACACAAGTGGTCAAGGTGAGTGAGGTCAACTGTCAAATGGCATCTCGTACCAACTGCACCACTAGGCACATCCACTGGTCAACACACTACACCCCCATCTACCACATACCAACAAACTCTTTCCATCAGTACCTAACTCTGCCAGTTAGGTGTTTCCTCTCACCCTTACACATTACCACTGTTGCAAGCCACCCACCCACAACTCACAGGCCACACACACTGGCAGCTATTCAACCATGACAGGCACATCACCCACACACGTCCTGCTTTCTTGCAAGAAAAGTTGGCGCATATCAGGAGGCAGCAAGTGGCATTGGCATTTAGCCCCTTGAGCCTGTTCCGCCATTCAATGAGATCATGGTGGACTTGTTACCTAACTCCTTATACCCGCCTTAGCCCCATATCCCTTAAAACCCTGGGTTCACAGAAATCTATCAATCTCAGATTTAGAATTCACAATTGAGCTAGCATAAGCTGCCGTTTGCAGAACAGCGTTCGAAACTTCTCCCACCCATCGTGTGTGGAAGGATTTCCTAACTTCACTCCTGCACGTCCTGACTCTAAATGTTAGGCTATGTCCCCTAGTCCTAGTATTCAATTATAGGAGACCTCCAAAAACAGGTACAAATGTATTGACAGCCAGAAGCAATAATCCAGCCACTAATCTGTAAATCCTGCATGGTCTCTTTAAATAGCTCTGGTTGGGGTCCTCCAAGCACTCTAAGGCACGTTCAGATGGTCGTGGTTAAGACTGTGCGTTGAGTTGAGCGTTAGACACCATTTTGGAACTTATCACTTTAAATCAGTGTTGCACACTGATTGTATCCATTTTCTCCTTACTTTAAATGCTGCCGGTGTTTGGTATTTGCGCATGTGCTACTACCTATACAAGATGGCGTCTGGCACACGTCACACTGAAAACATGTGTGCTCAGTATCCTATCCCCACTTTGTAAAGAACCTTGGGTCATTGCTGATGATGCAAATGTAGGAAATTTGGCAACCAACAAGTGGACCTTGCTGTCCTCTGCTAAAAAGCTCCATTGCTCTAGGATCATCCTGGAGGGCAAATATATCCCCAGGCTCCTTTTCTCTGCTAGTAACAGCCTCCTTAAACCCCTCTCCCCTGTCCCCTCCAACCCCACCTTTAACGACAAATGTGAGTAGCTATGAATTTCTTTGCCTCCAAGACAGAGACCTTTCATTCAGCTGTCTCTGATGCTTCCTCTCCTTCTTCGTGCCCAACAAGCCGAACCTCCCCCAGTCTCCACGAAGCTTATGCTTTTCTAGAGTAAAAAATCTTTAAGCTTATCATAGTGACTAAGGTCCTTTTAAATTAGGTATCGATCTAGTGGCCCTCCTCTGAACCTTTTCCAGGGTTTCTATATCACTCACCATGTGAGTTCAAAACTGGACAGTTCCAGTAGGAGGTGGTCTTGCATCAATAACTGTAATTAACATTGAGGATTCGTTCAGTGTTTTAATGCCCCAAGTCTGTTACATATTTGGTACTGTCATGGTGCAGTCTTTTGTGCAGCATTACCACCAAAAGTGGAATTTTGTAGTAATGTGAATTCTTGGTACCAGCAGCAAGACCACCCTGGAAGAAGTGTTCTTGCACTGCTCGCAGTTCAATATATCTGCACCCAGTCCAGGAACGAATTGCAGAAAACTCTTGTCCACTTTATTGCCATTAGCTTTCTAACAATTGAAAATAGCCCACCATCCCATTAACTCTTTTCAATTATTAAAAACCTCATGAATGTTGCAGGCAATTATTGCATACTTGGTAAATTTAGAAAAAACATGATCATAACATTTGAAATCTCTGAATTCTTATACCTGGGGTAGATTTTCTGGTCCCTCAGGTCAGTGGTGCAGTAAAACTGGCACTTGGGACCAGAAAAACCATGTTGCTAATCTACGTCACTTCACTCAGAATGCAATTTTCCAGCAGACTTTTTAGTATAGCCTTGTTCAAAACATAACGTCATTCAAGTAATATAACCAATTGAGGTGAAGGTTACCATGATTTTTCATCTGCTTAGCCTAGTCTTGAGCTGGTTGCTCCTTTTGCCCATTTAGAATATGCCCAAGGGAAGCTCAATGAGTGATGGAGCTCTTATGGGGTCCAAGGGTTTAGCCATTTTCTATTAATTTTTTTTTGGAAATATTTTCTTTCACCCTTTATTAGTATGTTTATGCAGAACCCAAGCAAGCTGAATATTTTCTGCTAATTGGCTGGACTATTGACTGTAATTGAAACATTTACAAGACTAGCAGAGCAAGAAAATTTGTAAAAAGGACATGAAAATGCAGCTTCTACATTATAAACCTTCACAGGAGTCTCAGGGAGCTATAAGGCACCTTAAAGAAGTGTCCCTGTGGTCGGCAAATCAAGTTCACATTAGTGAAGGGGGTTGGTTTTGAAGTGCCCCAGTGCAGCATTTCACGGTTGAAGTGTTACAAGACAAAAAAAAGATTTACCAAGAAAATCAGTAGGCACATCCCTTATAGTAGTGCAGCAAGCCTTCCTCCCTTAACTTGTGTGCCAACATCTCCTGTCAGGATTGCTGTACTATTGTCTTCTGGGAAAGATACCCTGGAATGCCAAACAAATAAATCCTTCTCGCCAACATCTCATGCAGCAGTACCTTTACTTCGTTGGTCATCAAATAGGTAGTCTGGGTGTTAGGCTGCTTCATCACTTGCCCATAGACTCTGTATCCTTGACATGTGTTTTGCTAGCCAATGGAATTTTGCAGCCACCTTTAGTGTCCCAAACATTCTTTGGAAGGGCTAAGCTATACAACGGTTGCAGCCTTTTTTAAAGGCTAAAAAGCGTTTCCCCCCATATATGCCTTTACTGTCAAGTGCACATCCCTTTTTTTTTCACAGTAGCCTATGATAAGCTCCCAGTGTTAGGCCCAATTTGAGCCAGGAGCTCACAATGAATATGTAATTAGAACTGAACCTGGGAAATCCTGGGAGATTGGCCATGCTTGAAACTGTGCACGCCACAGAGTTGCTTCACCAGTTTGTCTGCTACTATGATACCATGATGAATCTATCCTATGATGTATATCATTGGATGCATCACCGTACATCAAAAACTAATTTTATAACTACTCAACAACAACTTGCATTTATATAGCGCCTTTAACATAGTAAAACGTCCCACAGCGTTTCACAAAAGTGTTATCAAACAAAATTTGACACCAAGCCACATAAGGAGATATTAGGACAGGTGACCACAAGCTTGGTCAAAGAGGTAGGTTTTAAGGAGCGTTTCAAAGGAGGAGGAAGAGATAGAGAGGCGCAGAGGTAAAGGAGGGAATATCAGAGCTTAGGGCCTAGGTAGCTGAAGGCATGGCCATCCATGATGAGCGATTAAAATCAGGGATGTGCAAGAGGCAAGAATTGGAGGAGCGCAGAGATCCCGGAAGATTGTAGGGCTGGAGGAGGTTACAGAGATAGGGAGGGGCGAGGCCATGGAGGGATTTGAAAACAAGGATGAGAATTTTAAAATCGAGGCATTCCCGAACCTGGAGCCAATGTAGGTCAGCAAGCACAGGGGTAGTGGATGAATGGGACTTGGTGTGAGTTAGGATCTGGGCAGCAGAGTTTTGGATGAGTTCAAGTTTATGGAGGGTGAAAGATGGGACGCTGGCCAGGACAGCATTTTTTTTATTCGTTCATGGGATGTGGGCGTCGCTGGCGAGGCCGGCATTTATTGCCCATCCCTAATTGCGCTTGAGGAGCTGGTGGTGAGCCGCCTTCTTGAACCGCTGCAGTCCGTATGGTGACGGTTCTCCCACAGTGCTGTTAGGAAGGGAGTTCCAGGATTTTGACCCAGCGACAATATATTTCCAAGTTGGGATGGTGTGTGACTTGGAGGGGAACGTGCAGGTGGTGTTGTTCCCATGTGCCTGCTGCTCTTGTCCTTCTAGGTGGTAGAGGTCGCGGGTTTGGGAGGTGCTGTCGAAGAAGCCTTGGCGAGTTGCTGCAGTGCATCCTGTGGATGGTACACACTGCAGCCACAGTGCGCCAGTGGTGAAGGGAGTGAATGTTTAGGGTAGTGGATGGGGTGCCAATCAAGCGGGATGCTTTGTCCTGGATGGTGTCGAGCTTCTTGAGTGTTGCTGGAGCTGCACTCATCCAAGCAAGTGGAGAGTATTCCATCACACTCCTGACTTGTGCCTTGTAGATGGTGGAAAGGCTTTGGGGAGTCAGGAGGTGAGTCACTCGCCGCAGAATACCCATCCTCTGACCTGCTCTCGTAGCCACAGTATTTAATTGGCTGGTCCAGTTAAGTTTCTGGTCAATGGTGATCCCCAGGATGTTGATGGTGGGGGATTCGGCGATGGTAATGCCGTTGAATGTCAAGGGGAGGTGGTTAGACTCTCTCTTGTTGGAGATGGTCATTGCCTGGCATGTGAATAGTCAAATCTAGAGCTAACAAAGGCATGGATGAGGGTTTCAGCAGCAGATGAGCTGAGACTGGGACGGAACAGAGATTGTTTGCAAAGATCATTGGTGTATTCTTACACCTATCCAGATCTGGCAGAGTTAATAGTTTTTCTTGTGCTTGAGGATCAACTTTTAAATTACAGTGCCTGAGAAACATCATGAATAAAATGTTCCCGATCTCTGTGGGGATGATGCCCTGCGGTTCCCACGTATTGATTGAATGTTAAAGCCTGAAGGTGGGATTGCTGCTCTCTGACTGCAGTGTAAAATGTCACTAGCAATTACATTTGTCGTCCCTCGGCCAATTTCACTGAAAGGTTAAATGTTGGGGACAGAACTCATAACAACATTCTTTGAGCGATGATGTGTTTACTGATTATTTTCAATGTTCACAGATTTTGAAGATATATTACTATTACTGGCAATGGAGGCAAAGGAGATCATTTGACTTTTGCAAGTACAATAATAATTGACCGGAGAATCATCGACTTCTTCTGATCACAGCACGTATTCAAGGGAGAACTCAAGCCTGAAAAATGTCTAGAGAATAAGTATGATTTTAAAACTGGTGATAGCAGAAGTCTTCCTTATCGAGGTTCATCTCAAGACTGCAAAGAAGTTGCTACTGCAATAGTGTTTGAATAGCAATAACCCTTAGTAGCTGTGCAAGGTTACTCTGACGAAATCATGGCCTAAATTTAACTCAGAAAAACGGGTGGGTTGGGGCCGGGGGGGGCAGTAAAAACAGTTTAAATCTAAAACCCGCCCGCAACCCGCCCATTTCCAGTTTTAACGGAGGCGGGACGAGGGGCAGGCGACCAACCCGCTCTTAGGAAGCAGGTCGGTCACTAAAAGCTTTCAAGGAGGCTGCGGGCCTCCATTTTTACAGCTTTTTTGTTTTTAACCCCTGGGGCTGGGATTCCCAGGCCTTCTACTGCACGCCACGTAAGAGGAGGTGAGAAGGTCCGAAACTGCAGGCAAGTGCCTTTATAGCACTGCTTGTGGTCCTGGAGGAGCAGGAGTGCTTCATCCATGCCCAACAAGCTTACATGCAGCAACCCCCCCCCCCCCCCCCATGATCTCCGACCCCCTTGATCTACGATCCCCCACGATCTCCAAACCTGCCGATGACTCACAACCCCAACCCCTGATGACTCCCGATGACTCCCGACCCCGGCCCCTCCCCCTATGACCCTCCCATCTAAGACTTACCTTCTTGCATCAGCTTCCTTGCTCTTCTCCCAACTGACTGAGGCCAGCCCGTATTTTCGGGTTTCCCGTCAGGAAATCCCCTTACCGTCTTCCGGACTCTGGGCTAAAATTTAGGCCCATAAGTTTATCTTGGTACAATGCAAAAAATAGGTATTCCACAGTATTACTGAGATAATTACTATGAAAACACATCAGATTCCACAGGTACGCTGATGACATCCAGCTCTACCTCACCACCACCTCTCTCATCCTCTCCACTGCTTCTGATTTATCACACTGCTTGTCCGACATCCGGCATTGGATGAGCCAAAATTTCCTCCAATTAAATATTGGGAAGACCGAAGCCATTGTCTTCGGTCCCCAGCACAAACTCTGTTCCCTAGCCATCGACTCCATCCCTCTCCCTGGCCACTGTCTGAGGCTGAACCAGACTGTTTGCAACCTCAGCGTCCTATTTGATGCTGAGCTGAGGTTCCGATCCCATATCCTCTCCATCACCAAGACCGCCTACTTCCACCTCCGTAACATCACTTGTCTCCGCCCCTGCCTCAGCTCATCTGCTGCTGAAACCCTCATTCATGCCTTTGTTACCTCTAGACTCGACTATTCCAATACTCTCCTGGCTGGCCTCCAACTTGCACCCTCCGTAATCTTAAACTCATCCAAAACTCTGCTGCCCGTATCCTAACTCGCACCAAGTCCCGTTCACCCATCACCACTGTGCTCGCTAACCTATATTCCAGGAACGCATTGATTTTAAAATTCTTGTCCTTGTTTTCAAATCCCTCCATGGCCTCGCCATTCCTTATCTCTGTAACCTCCTCCAGCCCGACAACCTTTCGAGATCTCTGCGCTCCTAGAATTCTTGCCTCTTGCAGACGCCCAATTTTAATCGTTCCACTATTGGCAGCCGTGCCTTCAGCTGCCTAGGCCCTAAGCTCTGAAATTCTCTGAACCTCTCCGCCTCTCTCTCCTCCTTTAAGACACTTCTTAAAACCTACCTCTTTGACCAAGCTTTTGGTCACCTGTCCTAATATCTGCTTATGTGGCTTCATATCAAAATCTGTTTGATAATTGCACCTGTGAAGCACCTTGGGACGTCTTACTACGTTAAAAGAACTATATAAATGCAAGTTGTTGTTGTTGTGATGGCTTTTCATCTTAATTAAATCCTTTTCAAATCTATATATCCACCCAGAACCTGATTCGTGCTATTTTTTCCAGAAATGTCACAATATCATATTTGAGACTCAGGACAGCCAGGTTCACTAATTTCTACAGCGTTTGGCTGTAATGGGTGTTACCATTAATCATTTTACTCTTTATTGATCTCTTGCGGCATGTTGAAATCACTTTGATTTTCCTGACCTGCAGGTTTTACAGTATTCTGCAGCACCTGAGCATTTGAGTTGTCAAAGTAGATCAGCTATGGGGAGCAGAACGGAAGCTCAATAAATTCGATAGAAACAAAGAGAGAGTATTTGCTGGAATGCAAAAACCAAGTACCTGTGCAAAATTTCCTACAAAAGATAAGAAAGAAAATAGAATGTGCTTAAAATTAAGAGCACCTTTCTCAGAGGGCTCGTGACAGCTTCAATAGTTGTTCCAGTGCCTGTTTTTAAAGAAAAAAACTTAGTTGCAGTACCTATGCTCAAACTGTGAAGCAGAAGTGAAATATTACATTTAAGAAAAATAATATAATCAGTATAAATAATGTACAGAGAATGGCTTACAACCAACAATCTACTTGTGACTCAAGTGTTAGCAAAATAATCCATGCTGGAGTCCTGTACCCAGAGCTACCTATTTATCTTTTTCAGTATTACTCTGCATTTGCCTTGGCATTTTGCTTTATATTGTTTCTCTATGACTTTTATTTACTTTTTCATTTAGTGTTTCATTTCTTTAACTTCGATAACTCCATTAGTTTTACATTTCCATTGTGCCTGTTTTATCATTGATTTCAGATCACATTTTGCCCTAGACAACAGAATAGAAGCTCAACAAATCTGTTGACATTTTTTTAAAACCTATGCTTGTGTTCTAATTGCTGCTGTTGTTTTGCTGCTCTTTTCACCCTTTTCATTCTGTTGTTCGCTTTTTTTTTGAGTCAGAAGGAGCCCAGGGTCCAGTGATAGAACCTGGAAGGCAGAATTATCAACTAGGCAGTCTTGGCTGGTCAATCATCAATAGGAACCTGGAATACTGCAGACCTGCCCAGTGTAGGTATTGGATTACCAATTCTACCAAAGAGAATCAACTCGGCTCCAATCTCCCATCAACAGACATGTTATCCTGGGGCCAACTTGACCCCATTTACCTCTCTCCCAAGGAGAATAGTCATTGGTTGATTATTACTGTTTGGGAATTAATTAGCCAGTTGAGAAGTGAAGACTACACAGGGAAACAAATGTACAGAGCAGCGGTGGGGGGAAAAGATGTTAGATAAAAGCAAGAAGTTAGTGAGAAGGTCGACAGAAGGAAAGGGAATATAAACCAATGAGGGAGATCAGGCATTAGGTGACAGAGAATTGAGAAAGAAAAAGGAGAGGGACGCAAGGTTAGACAGAGAGTTCTGACAACAGAAAAAAGGGCACCAGCAAAGAGGGATGCGAGACTATAACAGAGGAGGAAGTGGTTCGGGTACAGACTAGGTACATTCCCACAAAGGAGAAAGGTAGGACAACTAAAGCCAGAGCTCCCTGGATGACAAAAGAGATGGAGAGTAAGACGAAGCAGAAAAAAGGGGCGTATGACAGATGTCAGGTTAATAACACAAGTGAGAACCAGGCAGAATATAGAAAGTTCAGAGGGGAAGTGAAAAAGTAAATAAAAGGAGCAAAGAGAGAGTATGAGAATAGATTGGTGGCCAACATAAAAGGGAATCCAGAAGTCTTCTACAGGCATGTAAACAGTAAACGGGTAGTAAGAGGAGGGGTGGGGCCAATTAGGGACCATAAAGGAGATCGACTCATGGAGACAGAGGGGATGGCTGAGGTAGTAAATGAGTACTTTGCATCTGTCTTTACCAAGGAAGAAGATGCTGCCAAAGTCTCAGTAAAGGACGATATAGTTGAGATAATGGATGGGCTAAAAATTGATAAGGAAGAAGTACTAGAAAGGCTAGCTGTACTTAAAGTAGATAAGTCACCCAGTCCGGATGGGATGCATCCTAGGTTGCTGAGGGAAATAAGGGTGGAAATTGCGGAGGTACTGACCATAATCTTCCAAATGTCCTTAAATACGGGGGTGGTGCCAGAGGATTGGAGAATTGCGAATGTTAAAACCTTGTTCAAAAAAGGGTGTAAGGATAAACCCAGCAACTATAGGCCAGTCAGTTTAACCTCAGTGGTGGGGAAACTTTTAGAAATGATAATCCAGGTCAGAATTAACAGTCACTTCGACGAGTGTGGATTGATTAGGGAAAGCCAGCATGGATTTGTTAAAGGCAAAACGTGTTTGCCTAACTTGATAGAGTTTTTGATGAGGTGACATAGAGGGCAGTGCAGTTGATGTGGTGTGTATGGACTTTCAAAAGGTGTTTGATAACGTGCCGCATGGTAGGCTTGTCATCAAGATTGCATCCCATGGAATAAAGGGGGCAGTAGCAACATTGGTGTTCCTGGGCTTTATAAATAGAGGCATAGAATACAAAAGTAAAGAAGTTATATTAAACCTTTATAAAACACTGGCTCGGCCACAACTGGAGCATTATGTCCAGTTCTGGGCACCACACCTTAGGAAATATGTGAAGGCCTTAGAGAGGGTGCAGAAGAGGTTTACTAGAATGATTCCAGGGATGAGGCACTTTAGTTACAAGGATAGACTGGAGAAGCTGGGGTTGTTTTCCTTGGAACAGAAAAGGTTGTGAGGAGATTTAATAGAGGTATTCAAAACCATGAAGGGTTTTGAAGAGGTATTCAAAACCATGATAGAGAGAAACTGTTCCCATTGGCAGAAAGGTGAAGAACCAGCGGGCATAGATTTAAGGTGATTGGCAAAAGAACCAAAGGAGACATGAGGAAAAACTTTTTTACACAGTGAGTGATTAGGATCTGGAATGTACTGCCCGAGGGGGTGGTGGAGGCAGATTCAATCATGGCCTTCAAAAGGGAACTAGATGACTACTTGAAAGTAAAAAATTTGCAGGGCTACAGGGATAGGGCGGGGGAGTGGGACCAGCTAGATTGCTCTCGCATAGAGCCGGCATGGACTTGATGGGCCGAATGGCCTCCTTCCGTGCTGTAACCTTTCTATGATTCTATGACAGAGTTCAATTAAGAGAAAATCAACACTAAGGAGTAATTTTACGACTTTATGCTTCTGGCCAGGAGCCTACCTGTCAATCATACATCATAAATTTAGGCTTGCATGATGCATGATTTTCTGATCATTATTTTAAATGGTATACACAGTCAATCCAGACATGGGCATGAGAAGAGGATAGAAAGCATTCAGGCAGCAGAGAGATCAGTAGAGAGAAACCTCAGACAATGGAGAGAAGGAAATAAGGCAAGTCAAAGAGTTTAGACAGTAGAAAAAGGGATTTTAATAATTGATTAAATTTAGATAGCAGGAAAGAGAAATGTATGAAAACTGGAAGGCTAACATGGACTATACCCATAGTTAAAACTGTACTCCCTTCAAACTTCCTAAAAGTTTATCGTTCAAAATGTGATCAATTTGCCTTCAGTTTCCCACAAAGTGATTTATCTGCTCCAATCTATTTCTCACTGGTAGGAATATTAAAATCTGCCCAATGACAAATGCGTCAATCTAATAATTACAGTAATCTTTCCACTACACTAAATGTGGGAAAAACTAATTTGCACAAGTACATTAATAAAACTGATCTTGTATAGTATGGAAATTGAGGAGAAAGCGAGGTAGTGGAATTAGTTTTGGATTGCTCCAGCAAAGAGCTGGCACATACAAGGTGAGCCAAATGGCCTTCTTCTATGCTTATAAACTTCTATGGTTCTATGTACCCATTTTCTCAGAAACACAATACAGAAAATACCACAAGTCTCAGCAATCTATTTCCTGTAGAGTCCACTGGTTTTAGAAATATAGGGCGTTAAATTGGGCCACGTAGTGCCCGTTGTTTCGGCGCTACACGGTCTCTCCGACATCCAAGATGGCGTCTTGGATGCGCACGCACGTTTCCAGCGTGATGTGCGCTGGATGCCATCTTGGTATAGGAGTTATTAAAGTAGGGAGAAAATGGCTTCAATCAGTATGCAACGCTGATTTAAAGTGATGGACACCATTTTGGGACTTAATGCTCAACTCAACGCACAGTCTTAACCTCGACCATCTGAACGTGTCTTAGAGTACCTGGAGGACCCCCCACCAGCACTATTTAAAGGGACCATGTGGGATTTACAGGTTAGTGGCTGGATTATTGCTTCTGGCTGCTGAGACATTTGTAACTGTTTTGGAGGTCTCTCAGACTTGAATACTAGGATGCGGGGACATAGCCTAACATTTAGAGCCAGGACGTGCAGGAGTGGAGTTAGGAAATGCTTCTACACGCAAAGGGTGGGAGACGTTTGGAACGCTCTACTGCAGATGGCAGTTGATGCTAGCTCACTTGTGAATGTTAAATCTGAGATTGATAGATTTCTGTGAACCACGGGTATTAAGGAATATGGGGCTAAGGTGGGTATATGGAGTTAGGTCACAGGTCCACCATGATCTCATTGAATGGTGGAACAGACTCGAGGGGTTAGATGCCACTACCACTTGTTGCCTCCTGATGTGCGCCATCTACTATTAATGAACCAGATTTAGTTAACGGCTTAACTGTGCGTGAACATCTATCCAATAGTGATCATAACATGATCGAGTTCAATGTAGTGTTTGAAAGGGGAAAAAGTGAATCAGCTGCTAAGATTCTAGATTTGGGCAAGGCCGACTTCAATGGGATGAGACAGAGGCTGTCCACAGTAAACTGGGCAAATCTGTTAATGGGTAAAATGACTGATGATCAGTGGGAAATGTTTAATGAAACATTTAACGTGATACAGAATCGGTTTATACCCCTGACGGGCAAGAACTCTACTTGCCAAAAAAAACAGCTATGGACAACTAAAGAGGTAAGGGAAAGTATAAGACATAAGGAAAGGGCATACAAAAAGGCAAAAAATGGCACAGATCCTGGCGAATGGGAAAGATACCAAGATCAACAAAGGGTCACAAAACAGATAGTAAGGGCTACAAAAAGAGAGTATGAAAAGAAACTCGCAAGGGATATCAAAACCAATACGAAGAACTTTTATAGTTATATTAGGAAAAAGAGGGTGGTCAGGAGCAGTGTTGGCCCCTTAAAAACTGAAAGTGGGGATATTGTCATTGACAATGGGGAAATGGCAGACATGTTGAACAATTACTTTGCGTCAGTATTTACAGTCGAAAAAGAGGATAGCATGCCGGAAATCCCAAGAAAACTTATATTGAATCGGGGACAGGGACTCGATAAAATTAACATAGGTAAAACAACAGTAATGAAGAAAATAATAGCACTAAAGAGTGACAAATCCCCAGGACCAGATGGTTTCCATCCCAGGCTTTTAAAGGAAGTAGGTGAGCACATTGCGGATGCCCTAACTATAATCTTTCAAAGTTCTCTAGATTCAGGAAATGTCCCTTTAGATTGGAAAATTGCACATGTCACTCCGCTTTTTAAGAAAGGAGAGAGAGGGAAACCGGGGAATTATAGACCAGTTAGCCTAACATCCGTTGTGGGGAAAATGCTGGAGTCCATAATTAAGGAGAGGGTGACTGAACACCTCGAGAATTTTCAGTTAATCAGAGAGAGCCAGCATGGATTTGTGAAAGGTAGGTCGTGCCTGACAAACCTGATTGAATTTTTTGAAGAGGTGACTAAAGTAGTGGACAGGGGAATGTCAATGGATGTTATTTACATGGACTTCCAGAAGGCATTTGATAAGGTCCCACATAAGAGACTGTTAGCTAAGATAGAAGCCCATGGAATCGAGGGAAAAGTACAGACTTGGTTAGGAAGTTGGCTGAGCGAAAGGCGACAGAGAGTAGGGATAATGGGTAGGTACTCACATTGGCAGGATGTGACTAGTGGAGTCTCACAGGGATCTGTCTTGGGGCCTCAATTATTCACAATATTTATTAACGACTTAGATGAAGGCATAGAAAGTCTCATATCTAAGTTTGCCGATGACAAAGATTGGTGGCATTGTAAGCAGTGTAGATGAAAACATAAAATGACAAAGCGATATTGATAGATTAGGTGAATGGGCAAAACTGTGGCAAATGAAATTCAATGTAGACAAATGTGAGGTCATCCACTTTGGATCAAAAAAGGATAGAACAGGGTACTTTCTAAATGGTGAAAAGTTAAAAACAGTGGATGTCCAAGGGGACTTAGGGGTCCAGGTACATAGATCATTGAAGTGTCATGAACAGGTGCAGAAAATAATCAAGAAGGCAAATGGAATGCTGGCCTTTATATCTAGAGGACTAGAGTACAAGGGGGCAGAAGTTATGCTGAAGCTATACAAAACCCTGGTTAGACCGCACCTGGAGTACTGTGAGCAGTTCTGGGCACCGCACCTTCGGAAGGACATATTGGCCTTGGAGGGAGTGCAGCGTAGGTTTACTAGAATGATACCCGGACTTCAAGGGTTAAGTTACGAGGAGAGATTACACAAATTGGGGTTGTATTCTCTAGAGTTTCGAAGGTTAAGGGGTGATCTGATTGAAGTTTATAAGATATTAAGCGGAACAGATAGGGTGGATAGAGAGAAACTATTTCCGCTGGTTGGGGATTTTAGGAGTGGGGGGCACAGTCTAAAAATTAGAGCCAGACCTTTCAGGAGCGAGATTAGAAAACATTTCTACACACAAAGGGTTGTAGAAGTTTGGAACTCTTCCACAAACGGCAATTGATACTAGCTCAATTGCTAAATTTAAATGTGAGATAGATAGCTTTTTGCCAACCAAAGGTATTAAGGGATATGGGCCAAAGGCAGGTATATGGAATTAGATCACAGATCAGCCATGATCTTATCAAATGGCGGAACAGGCACGAGGGGCTGAATGGCCTACTCCCGTTCCTATGTTCTACTGTAAGAAAGGGGATGTGTGCCTGGGTGATGTGCCTGTCATGGTTGAATAGCTGCCAGTGTGTGTGGCCTGTGAGTTGTGGGTGGGTGGCTTGCAACAGTGGTAATGTGTAAGGGTGAGAGGAAGCATCTGGTTGGAAGAGTTGAGAACCGATGGAAAGAGTTTGTTGGTATGTGGGTGATGGAGGGTGTAGTGCGTGGTGCAGTTGGTAGGAGACATCACTTGATAGTTGACCTCGCTCACCTTGACCACTCGTGTCAAAGCATTGAACTTTTTCCTGCACTGTATCAGTGTTCATGATGCTGTGCGCCTGGCATTGACTTCATACCCCGCTGCCTCCCACTGCCTTTTGGATATATGTCTGGAGGGCCTCTTGCCCCCACCACCCCCGGATATAGAATGTCCGTCCTTCTGTCCACCTCTTGCACCAAGGTCTCTAGTGCATCAGCAGAGAACCTTGGTGCACGCACTCTCATCGGCCTGGTACCAACTCAGATCGGCAGATTGGTGAGGTCTGGCGTGCAGATTGGAGGATGTGGGATTTAGTAGTGCACAACCTTTATTCAATGTTTTAACATAATTCATCAGTGTGTAAACATTTGTGTTTTACATGTGTGATGTCTGATCTCCGTTCAGACTCCGTGCAGACAGTAGACTGTTATTTTCAGCAAATAACAGGTACCAGCTACCTTTAAGAGATTTCTGAGAAATATCCTCCCTTTAAGAGATTGAGTTCCTCCTGGTGGTGGAAAGTGCAAATTGCATTGATTCCACGTGCAAGGCCAGGAATGGAACGTTGATTGCGGGTGAGTCCTCGGGCTGGTCGAAACTTGCGTCCTGCCTGCGCAGGGGTCACTGGGCGTGGGGTAATAACACATCACGCTACCTATGCCCAAAAACGGCCCTTATCCAATTTTTTCCCCGTTGTGTTGCACCTACAGTGTTGCAGTCATACTTTGACTTACTGATTAAATTTACTTTCGTTTTTTTCTACAACATTGTTTGTAAAGGGAAAATTAGAACCTAAATAATAGGTACGTAATAAACTATGAAATAATACCAGAGTAACATTGCAAACAATTTCACTCTTATTATATGTGGACACTGTGGAAACGATCACTCAATATAGTCTGCACCTGCAGTCATAATATAAGAATTTCTGTGATTCTCTTTCTGGTATTTGGTTGCAGCATAATATTAAATTCTAAAGCAAAAACACAGTCAGCAGCGGTAGAGAGAAAAGGCAGGTTAGCGTTTCGACTAAGAAAAATTTCTTCAGAATTGAAAACTGAATGATAAACAAGCATTTTAATAGAATCAGAAAAAGTGAGGAAAAAGGGAAAAAAATGCAACATATACTCCAATTGTTTGATTTTAGTATCAAGTTTTGGTACGTTGTGGAATAAATCAGTGTGTTCATTTGGCAACCCTCTTCCTGGTTTTAATATATAAAAATTCACACGTTCTGTTCAATCTTCTAACTCCATGCTTTCAATCTAACGCACTTCTAAAATGGACAATAATAACAAGGAGAAAGGAAATGGGTTAGTAAAAGATTTGCAGCTAGAAATTGGGCCGTCTAACTCCCGTTTTATCGGCGCTACACAGCCACTCGAAGTGCCAAGGTGGCGTCTTGGCTGCGCATGTACGTGTCTAGCGTGATGTGCACCAGACGCTATCTTGGTATAGGTATTAGCGCATGCACAAATAACGAACGCCGGCTGCATGTAAAGTAAGGAGAAAATGGATACAATCAGTGTGCTGATTTAAAGTGATTGACATTATTTTGTAACTTAATGCTCAGTCTTAACCACAACCATCTGAACATGTCTTAGGGTGCCTGGAGAACCCCCCCCCCCCCCAATCAGAGCTATTTAAAGGGACCATGCAGGATTTACAGGTTAGTTGCTGGATTATTGCTTTTGGCTGCCGATGCATTCGTAACTGTTTTTGGAGCTCTCCTATACTTGAATGATAGAACACGGGGACATAGCCTAACATTTAGAGCCAGGACGTGCAGGAGTGAAATTAGGAAACGCTTCTACACACAAAGAGTGGGAGACGTTTGGAACCCTCTTCTGCAAACGGCAGCTGATGCTAGCTCAATTGTGAATTCTAAATCTGAGATTGATAGATTTCTGTGAACCAAGGATATTAAGGGATATGGGGTCAAGGCGGTTATATGGAGTTAGGTCACAGGTCCACCATGACCTCATTAAATAGTGGAACAGGCTCGAGGAGCTAAATGACACTGCCACTTGCTGCCTCCTGTTATGCGCCACCTACTCCTGTAAGCCAGCATGACGAGTGTCTGGGTGATGTGCCTGTCATGGTTGAATAGCTGCCAGTGTGTGTGGCTTGCAACAGTGGTTATGTGTAAGGCTGAGAGGTAGCATCAGGTTGGAAGAGTTGAGTACTGATGGAAAGAGTTTGTTGGTATGTGGGTGATGGGGGTGTAGTGCTTGGAGCAGTGGATGCGGCTAGTGGTACAGTTGATATGAGATGTCACTTGACAGCTGACCTGACTCACCTTGACCACTCATGTCAAAGCATTGAACTTCTTCCTGCATTGCATCGATGTTTGTGGTGCTGTGCGCCTGACATTGACTTCGTCCCCTGCTGCCTCCCACTACCTTTTGGGCATATGTCCGGAGGGACTCTTGTCCCCCCCCACTTAGGAGATTTTAAGAGACATCTTTTTAAGAGATTGGGCCTCCCCCTGCTGGTGGAAAGTGCACATTTCTTTGAATTGTCGGTTCAGGCCTAGTTTTTAACGTCGCTTGAAGGTAAGTCCTTGGGCCGGACGAATGTCTCGTCCTGCCTGCACAGGAAGCACCAGCCGCGGGTTAATCGCGGATCGCGATACCCCCGCCCGGTTTTGGGGGTTAACCAATTTACCCCATCAAACTTAATTTTAGAGGAGTAATGGTAAGGAAAGTTATAATTTAGATAGAATAGCAAAATTAAACTTCTGCTTTAAAAAGGAGGATGGTAAAAAAGAGAGAATGTGGGAAAATTAGAACAACAGGATGAGCAGATTTGAAGTGTTTAATTTTTATCTCATGCTTTAGGTGTTTAATTTTGTAGTTTAGGGCTAATGTATACTAATAAAGATATTCCCAATGATTGAGCAGCTTTTTTACTTGTAATGTTAAGCACAAGTGTCACAGTGTATAAACAGGAAACAAACCAAAACGAGTCAGCTCAGGGAGACAAGAATTGCCTTGATCTCTCGGCAGTGTAAGGGTTAAAGTGCATTTTTGCTTAAAGTACAGAAAGTCTTCCAATCCCAGTCACTCTCATTATTTAAAGTTGCTGATCCAAGCAGGATCCTGATTGAAGTATAATATTTCTTGCCAAATTATTTTTGCACTTAACAGGATTCAGTAGTCTCTGCAGTTTTTTTTAAGTTGGGATATTTTGGTCTACATTTTGAGGAACATATTTAATATCCTCTCACTTCGCAATTTTCTAATGTGAGTTCTCTGTTCTCATCATGTGCTGGCCACATCACTGGCAGCATTAAGTACAAAGATCCGAAATGACTCATTGATGAGCAGCCACAAAGTTGTACTTTGCAATTTAGCAAAGTCAGACAGTTGCTAGATAATTGGTTATAAAAATTAGAATAAAAACAAAGAACATGCATTTATATAGTGTCTTTCTTGACCTCAGGACGTCCAAAAGCGTGTAATACACACTGAAGTACTTTTATAATTTAAGGAAACACAGCAGCCAAATTTGCACACGAGGTCCCACAAACAACAATGAGATAAATGATCAGATAATCTTTTTCGACTGATGATGGAATCCTTTACATCCACTGAGAGCGCAGACGGGGCCTCGGTTTAATGTCTCATCCAAAAGACAGCATCTCCGACAGTGCAGAACGCCCTCCGTACTACACGGAAATGTCAGCCTAGATTATGTGCTCAAGTCTCTGGAGTGGGGCTAGAAGCCACAACCTTCTGACTCAGTAGCAAGAATACTACCACTGAACCAAGGCTGACACCAGCACAAAAACAGGCTGTTCTGCCCAACCAGTCCACGCTGGTCTTTACCCTCCAACTGTGCAGTAATTATAATCCTATTTGCCCACCTTACTTCCGTAAACCTTTATTTCCCCTTTCCTTCAACTACCGGTCTAACCTATTCTTCAATGTTAAACAGTAAATGTCACTGGGGTAGGATGGAGTCAGGGGCAGGGATTCCTGTCGCCAGGAGTTCCTGTTCTAGTGGCTCATTTGGAGATCCAGTTTATCTATGGAGGCTGACACGCTGATTGAGTTGAGGCATGCCAGATTCTAGATTGGCAAATGTGGACTCCACTGTGAGGTCCAGGCCATGAGGTGCCCTCCCACTGACTGCAAATTTAGGCAGGATCAGCGCTGGAGGACATTGATGGACACAATCCCCATGCAATCCTGGAGGTGTGTTCCAAAGGAACTTTGGGGCCAATACCTGATTGTGACTGTGTGAGTGAGTACGCAGTGTTCTGATACTTGCATTAAAAGCACAAAGTCATTCTCCTTGACTATAGTAAATACTTAGAGCATGCTCTCATTCTATACTATTGTAACATACAACATCTGATTGGTTTGTTGCTGGAGTTTTCTCAGTTTGATTTTACTGATAGGCACTGAATGAAGCATAAAGATAATGGGGGAGATTTTTACTACGGGACTGTAGGCCACCATTAAAATGGAGGGGAAAAGCTCACCATCCCATTCCCACTCCTGATCCGATTGACACCATCTTCAGAATAGCCTACCACTGGGCAGCCAGACGCCTGCCTGATTCAACCGGTAGGCCCTTTTACTATGTAAATCAGGTTCCTGTGAAGGACACAGGACGTCGATTGCTATTTTGGGACAGAACTGGGTGGAGTGTGTGCCATGCATGCTCTGCCCAGTTTCACATGGCGATCTAGCCGAAGGGGAGCCAAAAAGGTAAGTTTTAAATATTTTTGAGGGGCCAAGAGGAGCTCCTCTGGGCTCCATAAAAATAATATGGGCTGCTGCCATATCAGGTTCCCCCACCTCCGCGAACAGTTCCCCTCCCCCCCACCACTAACCTACCTTGATGCCTGCCGGGTGGGCCTCTGGGCTGCCTGACATTACTCCAGCCTGAAGCTGGTGAGCAGCAGTGGGCACCCACAGCCCACCAGCTGGAGGGTAATGAGGCCCGGCCCTCAAAATGGATTGGGTCTCCCGTCAGCACTATCGGGCGGGCGGACCGCGCACTTCACCAGGTGGCCCACTCGATGGTTAAAATCTACTCCAATAACTCTGAAATTGTGCGTGTTTTCAGATTTGCAGCAGTTGCAGTGTTTTGCTTTTTGTTGTAATAGCCAGAAGTGAAAGTCGTTAACTTTTTGAGTGGTTGATGGAAGGACTGTGATCATCCTTTGACCTTTTCCAGGGTTTCCACGGATCTTCCGCCGAAGCTATGGCAGACAGGCAGGAGAATCCCTGTGGCTATTTCATTTGAGCTATGGCTGTGGAAAAGCTTTCAATCTGTGCACAATGTCATTGTAACTAATAAGAAAGTGAAGTACAGCAGGTTCACTCTATGTTGCTGCTTTTAGTAACTATTTTACAGAATGAGATGCTGTCTGTGAGTTGAATTAAATTCAAAACATGAGAACCAATAATTCTCCATTTTCAGTAAGCTCACAAAAACAAAAAGAGTGTCCAGTTAAATTATTTTGGGTTTGGCATGGTCCATCCATTTAAGGAATGGTAATCCCTGTGCACAAATGAACAAAATATCCTTCTGCACATGTGCTAGTACCATTTATTTTTGCCAGTATACTCTTAATGACTGGAAAATTAAGAGCAGGGTGAATGCCATGTCTGATTCTTCGAACTGCGCTCCTGTCAAGTGGAATTATGTACTAGGAGTCTCATCTCACAACATTTACCCTCATAAGTCTCCATATGCATCAATACCAAGTATTAAAACACTGTAATTTCAGTTATTGAAGCTGTTGGCAATTTTTTCTTGTGGAACGACACTACAGGTGTCTGACTGACGTTACATGTGCCTGACTGAGAAACATCCAAACAGATTACAGTTATCTCATACAATCTGAGAAGAATTGTTTTGTGATCCAGCAGAGCTGTCATTCTATTTGATGATTGAAGGGTCTAAAAGGTCTTTTTTTAAAAATCCATATCTTACATTATCAGGACAGCTTGTGGCCTTGACTTGTAAATTGGCTCAGTTTATAATCCTGCTGTTGTTGCAATATTGAGAATTTTATGACAAGCTTATTCTAGAAAAACTGACTGCAAGCTGTGGTTTGAATTGCGTTGGTGAATAGCTTGGTGTGAACAGTGTGCTAATTTGCAAGATTAATTTTTCTAATCTTTTCAATAACAGCTACTGGAATGATATTTTGAATCCAAATAATTGTTTTAAATTTATTTTCTCAATATTACTAATCATGATTGTATAAATAAAATTTAAGGTGACTAATATTTTAACAATGAAAATGTAATTTTATTCCAGTGTGTTATTCTCATTTTAAAAGTCTAGCTAAAGATTAAATTCTTGAATCATGAGAAAGTAAAGTTGTTGATATTTCTGTAGAACAAATAATTTTCCAAGTTCAATCTTGGTATTGTCGCAGTGTTGAGGTTGTAGTTGATTATTAAACTAGAGCAGAAAGAGAAAGGCAGTAGTCGGTCACCCTCACCAATGATGGTATTGCTGTAACAGTGATTTCTTACCCATCGTGCTTCCTTACATAAAGTAACTATAATTAGTAAATAATCTGATATAGTCTGACCTAGGTCCAATTTGTCCATTTAGTAACCAGTGTCAGAAGATGCACTGATTCTGAGAAATAAAGAGATGGAAAGAAAGATTGGATTAAGAAAGAGAGAAAAAAAGGGACAGAAAGGAAAAGTAAGAAAAAAAATTAAAACATATGGGGGGGTTAAATTCGATAACCCCCGAATCCGTGCGCGGGCATTGTGGTGCACGATTAACCCGCGCCCGGTGCTTCCGATGCATGCAGCACGTGGGATTCATGCTGCCTGATCATTACCACGATTTGTACATGCATCCAGCGCTACCCGTGCTGTTGAGAAGCTGCACATGGGGCGTAGACAGCAGTAGTTACAGGCAGCCTGCACCTCAAAGGGAAGGTGCACTGTCAATGAGAGCAGCACAGGACGGAAGGAAGGATTGCTGGACTGGCAAGAGATCATACACCGAGGTTCTCGGACGACGAACTGGAGGGAGTAGACAAAAGGAGGGCCATCCTGTACCCGCAGGGTGGCAGGAGACCAGCCAGATACCAGCTGTGGAGGCAGTGCCAAAAAAAGTTCAACGATTTGACACGGGTGGTCAAGGTGAGTGAATGCAAGTGTCAAGTAGAACATAGAATCATAGAAAATTTACGGCACAGGAGGAGGCCGTTTGGCCCATAATGTCCATGCCAGCCAAAAATGAGCCACCCAGCCTAATCCCACTTTCTAGCACTTGGTCCGTAGCCTTGTAGGTCACAGCATTTCAGGTGCGCATCCAGGTACTTTTTAAATGAGTTGAGGGTTTCTGCCTCTACCAGCCTTTCAGGCAGTGAGTTCCAGACCCCCACCACCCACTGGGTGAAAAAAATTTTCATCAGCTCCCTCTAATCTTTTTACCAATCACTTTAAATCCATGACCCCTGGTTATTGACCTCTCTGCTAAGGGAAATAGGTCCTTCCTATCCACTCTATCCAGGCCCCTCACAATTTTATACACCTCAATTAAATCAGCCTCCCCTATTCTAAAGAGAACAACCCCAGCCTATCCAATCTTTCCTTATAGCTAAAATTCTCCAGCCCCCTGGCAATATCCTCATAAATCTCCTCTGTACCCTCCCTAGTGCAATTACATCCTTCCTGTAATGTGGTGACCAGAACTGTACACAATATTCAAGCTGTGGCCTAACCAGTGTTTTATACAGTTCCAGCGTAACCTCTCTGCTGTTATATTCTATGCCTCGGCTAATAAAGGAAAGTATTCCATATGCCTTCTTAACCACCTTATCTACCTGTCTTGCTACCTTCAGAGATCTGCACGCCAAGATCCCTCACTTCCTCTACACCTTTCAGTATCCTCCCATTTATTGTGTACTGCCTTGCCTGGTTTGCCCTCCCCAAATGCATTACCTCACATTTCTATGGATTGAATTCCATTTGCTACTTTTCTACCCACCTGACCAGTCCATTGATATCTTCCTGCAGTCTACAGCTTTCCTCCTCACTATCAACCACACGGCCAATTTTTGTATCATCTGCAAACTTCTTAATAATGCCCCCTACATTTAAGCCCAAATCATTAATATACATCACAAAAAGCAAGGGACCTAGTACTGAGGCCTGTGGAACCCACTGGAAACAGCCTTCCAGTCACAAAAACACCCGTCGACCATTACCCTTTGCTTCCTGCCACTGAGCCAATTTTGGATCCAACTTGCCACTCTCCCTTGGATCCCATGGGCTTGTACTTTTTTGACCAGTCTGCCATGTGGGACTTTGTCAAAAGCCTTGCTAAAATCCATGTAGACTCCATGAAATGCACTACCCTCATCGACCCTCCTTGTTACCTCCTCAAAAAAATTCAATCAAGTTAGTCAGACACGACCTTCTCTTAACAAATCCATGCTGACTGTCCTTGGTTACTCCATGCCTTTCTAAGTCATGGTTTATCCTGTCTCTCAGAATTGATTCCAATAATTTGCCCACCACCGAGGTTAGACTGATTGGCCTGTAATTACTCGGTCTATCCCTTGCTCCCTTTTTAAATAATCGTACAATGTTAGCGGTCGTCCAATCCTCCGGCACCATGCCTGTATCCAGTGAGGATTGAAAAATGATGGTCGGAGCCTCCGCTATTTCCTCCCTGGCTTCTTTTAACAGCCTGGGATACATTTCATCTGACCCTGGTGATTTATCTACTTTCAAAGATATTAATCCCCTTAATAAGCCCTCTTTCACTAAGTTTATCCCATCCAATATTTCACACTCCTCCTCCTTAACTACAATCTCTGCATTGTCCCTCCCTTTTGTGAAGACAGACGCAAAGTATTCATTAAGAACCATACCAACATCTTCCGCCTCCACACATAGAGACCAAAAGGGTAATCTAATAGGCCCTACTTTTTCCTTAGTCATCCTCTTGCTCTTAATGTGTTTATAAAACATCGTTGGGTTTTCCTTGATTTTACAAAGGAAGATGGTAGTGGTTGTTGGAGGCCAATCATCTCAGCCCCAAGACATTGCTGCAGGAGTTCCTCAGGGCAGTGTCCTAGGCCCAACCATCTTCAGCTGCTTCATCAATGACCTTCCCTCCATCATAAAGGTCAGAAATGGGGATGTTCGCTGATGATTGTACAGTGTTCAGTTCCATTCGCAACCCCTCAAACAATGAAGCAGTCCGAGCCCGCATGCAGCAAGACCTGGACAACATCCAGGCTTGGGCTCATAAGTGGCAAGTAACATTCATGCCAGATAAGTGCCAGGCAATGACCATCTCCAACAAGAGAGAGTGTAACCACCTCCCCTTGACATTGAACGGCATTACCATCGCCAAATCCCCCACCATCAACATCCTGGGGGGTCACCATTGACCAGAAACTTAACTGGACCAGCCATATAAATACTGTGGCTACAAAAGCAGGTCAGAGGCTGGGTATTCTGCGGCAAGTGACTCACCTCCTGACTCCCCAAAGCCTTTCCACCATCTACAAGGCACAAGTCAGGAGTGTGATGGAATACTCTCCACTTGCCTGGATGAGTGCAGCTCCAACAACACTCAAGAAGCTCGACATCATCCAAGATAAAGCAGCCCACTTGATTGGCACCCCATCCACCACCCTAAACATTCACTCCCTTCACCACCGGCGCACAGTGGCTGCAGTGTGTACCATCCATAGGATACACTGCAGCAACTCGCCAAGGCTTCTTCAACAGCACCTCCCAAACCCACAACCTCTACCACCTAGAAGGACAAGAGCAGCAGACACATGGGAACAACACCACCTGCACGTTCCCCTCCAAGTCACACACCATCCCGACTTGGAAATATATAACTGTTCCTTCATCGTCGCTGGGTCAAAATCCTGGAACTCCCTTCCTAACAGCACTGTGGGAGAACCGTCACCACACGGACTGCAGCGATTCAAGAAGGCGGCTCACCACCACCTTCTCAAGGGCAATTAGGGATGGGCAATAAATGCCGGCCTCACCAGTGACGCCCACATCCCATGAACGAATTAAAAAAAAACTTGCCAATATTTTTTAATGCCCTCTCTTTGCTTTCCTAATTTCCTTTTTAATTTCACCCCTGCACTTTTTATACTCCTCTCGGCTTTCTGTAGTATTGAGTTCTCGGTGTCTGACATAAGCTTTCCTCTTCTGCCTTATCTTACCCCGTATGCTCCTTGACATCCAGAGGGCTCCAGATTTGGCAGCCCCATCCTTTTTCTTTGTGGGAACATGTTTACTCTGATCCCCTTGAATCTTCCCCTTGAATACCTCCCACTGCTCTGACATTGCTTTACCTTCAAGTAGCTGTTTCCAGTCCACTTTTGCTTAACTTAGTAAAATTGGCCTTTCCCCAATTGAAAACTTTAACTCCTGTTCTATCTTTGTCCTTTTCCATAACTATGTTAAAACTAACTGAATTATGATCACTACCACCAAAATGCTCTCCCACTGATACTCCTTCCACCTGCCCAGCCTCATTTCCTAAAACTAAATCCAGATCTGCCCCTTCCCTTGTTGGGCTTGCCACATACTGGCTAAAAAAGTTCTCCTAAATGCAATTTAAGAATTCTGCGCCCTCTATACCCTTCACACTGTTTGTGTCCCAGTTAATATTAGGGTAGTTGAAATCCCCTACTATTACTGCCCTATTGTTTTTGCACTTCTCAGAAATTTGCCTACGTATTTGCTCTTCTATCTCCCTCTGACTGTTTGGGGGTCTATAGTACACTCCCAGCAGTGTGACTGCCCCTTTTTTGTTCCTTAGCTCAACCCATATGGCCTCATTTGATGATCCTTCTAACATATCATCCCTCCTTACAGCTGTAATTGTTTCTTTAGCCAAAATTGCTAACACTCCCACTCCTTTTTTATCCCCTTCTCTATCTCCTCTGAAAAACTTGTAACCAGGAACGTTGAGCTGCCATTCCTGCCCCTCTTTAAGCCATGTTTCTGTAATAGCTAAGATATTGTACTGCCCCGTGTCTATCGTGCCCTCAGCTCATATGCCTTATTAACTATACTTGCATTGAGGTATATACTTGTAAGCACTGCCAAACTCCCATGCTGTTTATTTTCTAACCTTTGTTTTCTCTGCCTTCCTAAGTCACTTACTAATTTTCTGCCTTCTATCTACAGATCTGATTCTGTCCCAGGAATCTAAAGCCCTCCCCCCTGCACCATCTCTCCAGCCACGCATTCATCTTCTCTATCCTCTATTTCTATATTTCCTAGCGCATAGCACGGGAATAATCCAGAGATTACTACCTTTGAGGTCCTGCTTCTTACTCTCTTTCTTAACTCCTTAAAAATCTTCCTGCATCCTACCAACTGCACCACTGTTCCACGCACAACACCCCCGTCACCCACACACCAACAAACACTGCCCATCCATACGCATTACTGCACTTCGCATGCTGCATCGCACTCTCACATAGTGACACACTTGCAGGCCACACAACCACCACTCGCAGGCCACACAACCACCACTCGCAGGTCACACATACTGGCAGCTATCTGACCATGACAAGCACATCATCCAGAAACCATGCAGGATACTCACTGACTTCCCTCTGCCTCGCAGGAGAAGGTGGTGCATAACAGCTGGCAGCAGGAGACACCTGAGGGAGCACAGGCAAGCTTACATGTCCTCACCCCCCTAGAGGAGACGTTGTTGTGGATCATTGGGTGGGCCGTTGCTGTGGCCATGGCCACCGGCAGTGCTGGAGGTCCCGATGAAGGGAGTCTCTGTATACCTAATCCTCCTTCTCGTTTCCCACATCTCCCTTATCCCACAATCTTTTCGGACTCAAGTGCTGCAGATGGTGTAGGCAAGCATGTCTTACTTGCTCCTCTCCCCGCTCCACAACCCAGCCTGTATCCCTTTGTCATTGCAGATACCCAAGAACTGGAGCCGGCACCATCCGAGGTGGAGGAGGACACTGACACTGACACTGAAGCTGCACCGTCACTCGATCTTACACTCGCATCCACCAGCTCAGAGACTGACACCGCACGTCCTTTAGAGGAGAGTTTAGAGGAGGGATCGGCACGAGTGGAGACACCGGGCACAAGTCTGCAGGAACTGGGGTGGGGGTAACGGAGACCACAGGTGCCAGCTCGCTGGACGGTGAGGTCACAAAATGGTTCTGCTCCTGAGGGGTCAGATGATGACTTCGATGGGCCAGGATACAGAAGACGGCTGATGGGTGTACACCACCAAATGCTTGGTGCACTGGAAAGCCTGCCAGCAAGCCTGCGCACAATGTCAAGGGACATGGAGGAGTCTACCTCGAACTTGGAACAGGGCTTTGCGCAGAGCTTGAAGCCCATCCTTACCCACATGGAACGGGTGGTCAGCTCCATCAGTACGTCTGGGGAACCCACCATGATGCAGCGTCTGATGGCCGATGTCGATGCTTCCATTGCAGCACAAACCGAGGTCATCAAAGGTCTGCAAGCTTCATTTGAAGCGCAGACTGCTGCTATGGAAGCGCAGACTGCTGCTATGGAAGCGCAGACTGCTGCTATGGAAGCGCAGACTGCTGCTATGGAAGCGCAGACTGCTGCTATGGAAGCGCAGACTGCTGCTATGGAAGCGCAGACTGCTGCTATGGAAGCGCAGACTGCTGCTATGGAAGCGCAGACTGCTGCTATGGAAGCGCAGACTGCTGCTATGGAAGCGCAGACTGCTGCTATGGAAGCGCAGACTGCTGCTATGGAAGCGCAGACTGCTGCTATCGTGGCTCTGGGTACCACTGGAACAGGGCTTCCAGGAACGTCACAGCACTCCAGCAATCCGTTCTCCAGCCAGTCACCAGGAGTGCTGAGGCACTGCCCTGTGCGAGTGGCAGTGGCACCATGGCAGTCAAATCTGCTGTCCTCTGTCCGGACGACAGCGTTCCTGCTCCCACCCCCGCCACTCTGCCAGTGACTTTGCTGTTGCCTATCAGTCAGCCAGACCAGATTGCTGCAATCCAGGCTGAGATGCTGCAGTCTGAAGCCGGGCCCTCCTGGCCCAGAGCTGCTCAAGGTCGTCCTCCAAGCCCATCTGCACTCTCCTCCATTGAAGGTCAGCAGCCTTCCACCACCCATGCTTCAGCCACTGGAGAAGCACCTCGTAGGAGCACTAGGAAAGGTAAAGGCACACGAACAACAGGCTGTAAGGGAATGCACAAGGGTGAATAGTCTCATTTTGTTTGCATCATTTCATTTGTTAATTTGTAAATGTGAATTTGAATTTGCATTTGGTGTTGGTTTTTGTTTCTGCGATGAGCTGAGGGAGGAAGCAATGTGTAATCATATGGAGGGTGATTTGATGGTCATGTGAGAGAGGACGGGTGGGGAGTGTAGGGCTGTTGGTGACCTGAGAGATGTCAGTCATGTTATCGATATCGCTCTCAGATCAGGTGAGCACACAGAGCCCTGGCAGACAGGGCCAGTGTTCCTCGTTGCCCCCTTGTGTCTTCCTCCACTTCCCCCTCTGTCTCCTCCACCTCATCCACAGCCTCTTCCTTCTCTCCCTCCTCTTCCTCTGGCTCAGGGTCTTGCTGGATAATCGGTGGCAAGGGCTGTTCCCTCAATGGAGAGGTTGTGCAGCATGCAGCATACCACGACGAATCTTGACACCCACTCAGCTGAGTACTGCAGGGCTCAAACAGCGGAAGAGTTGCTTTAGGATGCCTCTGGTATGCTCAATGACGTTCCGTGTAGCAACATGGCTCTCGTTGTAGGTGCACTCTGTATATGTTCATGCATTCCTGAGTGGAGTCATGAGCCACCTCATGAGAGGATAGCCCTAGTCACCCAGCCTTTGACTTGCCGAGCCGGTTCAAAGATAGCTGGCACATTGGACTGCCGCATAGTGAAGGCGTTGTGACTGCTCCCAGGGTAGCAGCATTGACCTCCATGATACGCTGCGTGTGGTCACACACCAGCTGCACGTTCAGGGAGTGGAACCACTTTCTGTTCCTGAAGATGGCCGAGTTGAGATGTGGAGCGTGCATGGCAATATGTGTGTAGTCAATGGCACCCTGCTCCATGGGGAAGCCTGCAATGCGAGCAAACCCTCGCGCATATTCTGCTTCTCTCTATCAAGGGGGAATGTGATGAACCTGTTGCCCATCTCGTATATTGCCTCCGTAACCTCCCTTGTGCAGCAGTGCATTGCACACGATGAAATGTTGCACAGCTCGCCAGCAGAAGCCTTAAAGAATCCAGAGCCGTAGAAGTTCAGCGCCATGGTCACCTTGACAGCCACAGGCAATGCTGTCCTTGCCCTGCTCTGAGGCTGTAGTTGTGGCTGCAGCAGGTGACAGATCTCCATCACGACCTCTTTGGTGAACCTCAGCCGTCGGATGCACTGATCCTCACTCATCTGGAGGCAAGAGTGGTGTTCTCTGAAGGCCCTCATGGGATATGGCCGCCTGCTCAGTGCCCTGCACCTTTTCCTCCTCCTCCCTCTCCTCACAGCTTGACCTGCTCTGCATGGCCTCTCTGCATGCTCCCAGTTATGTTCTATTCCCAGCGGGGGCCCTCGCAGGCCACCCATGGTTGCCAGGAATCTTGTTCAAACACTCTTGTAAATTACACCAACTCTAAGGCAGTACTTGCCTATCCACTCTCAAATATATTATAGCCACTCTCTAAGTCTAGGAAGCTTCAACAAACAGGTCCTATTCTACCAGCAGCCAGAAGCAATAATCCAGCAACTAATCTGCAACACCTGCATGATCCCTTTAAATAGTGCTGGTGGGAGGTCCTCCAGGCGCTCTAAGACATGTCTAGGCGTTCGTAGCTAAGACAATACGTTGAGTGGAGCGTTAAGTGCCAAAATGGTGCCTATCACTTTAAATCGGCGTTGCATACTGATCTAACCCATATTCTCCCTACTTTACATGCTGCCGGTGTTTGTTATCTGCACGTGTGCAAAACCCTTTACCAAGATGGCATCTGGTGTACGTAACACTAGAAGCGTGCAAGCACATCATTTTGGAATTTCAGGAGGCATGAACAATGGGCGTTACACGGCCCAATTTCTAGCCCTTTAATTTTTAAAAACCTCTAGGAGCAATGTACTACCTGCAGGAATGAGAGTCCATAGTTTCAATTGTACCTTTCTAGCCTCCAAGGTTGAGTGACATTGCAGGAACATAAACGGTGTCAATAAAAGGGTCCTTACATCATTAGGTACCAGCCTTAACTTTCATCGGTGAGTTTAATTCGTTTTAACAGCACTAATCCAGCAATTTCTTGAAACTCATGGGGAGGCTAACGGCAGAGCAGCGCAAATTGTCCAGCAATTTGTGGTGATTCACAACTCATGACGTATCTCTTCCACGCCACGAATTGTTGGGTTATTTACACACTAATAACAGCGTATTAAACTCGTTGTTATTTTGCCAGCAAATTCTGGCCCTTTATGTTCTCCTTCCCTCTCAGTTACAATGTTAAATTTGCCCCATATAATTTATTTCACAACCAGAGGAAATAATAGAGTTTTCCTATGTACCCTTAATAATTTAAAAAACATCTATTAAGTCCTTTTGCCTTCTCTGCCGCAGTGGAAATAATCTCAATATTTCATAACTATAGTTCTCATCTCAGGTATAATCTTGATGTGTTTACATTACATGCTGTCTCTGGCTTTAATGTCCTTTTCATAATGGGCATCCTTTCTATCGTGATCTAATAGTTTTCTATTAAACAGTTTGCAGATCATTCAACCCATAAACTTCCTCTTGTGTTTGGCACTTGTGTTTCTTCCTCCCTTCCTTTTTCCCCAACCCTACTTCAATGCTTGCTTACCTTTCAGTTTTCAGTCACAACCAAGGGATACAGAGGAAACATGGGCCAGGGTTTTGACCTGGAGCCAGGAAGGGGGCAAATCGTGGACGGGAAACCTGGAAGTACAGGTTTCCCGGATATCCTTACAATTTTGACATAAGGAGGTCTTTCATTTTTTTGTGGGTTTCCCGTCCGGCAGGCCGGCCTGATTGACAAGCTGACCTCAGTCGGACAGGAGCAGAGCAAGGAAGAGGATGTGAAAGGTAAGTGTTCAGGTAAGTCTTAGATTGTATGGGTGGGCATGGGTGGGCACGGGGGCATCAGACGGGCATGGGGGTTATGGGGAAGAGTCAGTCATTAGGTGGAGGGGAGGTCAGTCACCGGGGAGTCAGTCAGTCAGGGGAGGAGTGGGGCGGGGGGGGGGGGGGGGTGTCAGTCATCGGAGGGGGGGGATAGAAACATAGAAAATAGGAGCAAGAGTCGGCCATTCGGTCCTTCGGACCTGCTCCGCCATTCAAAATGATCATGGCTGATCGTCTAACTCAATACCCTGTTCCCGCTTTTTCTCCATATCCCTTGATCCCTTTAGCATTAAGAAATATATCTATCTCCTCCTTGAATACATCTAATGATTTGGCCTCCACTGCCTTCTGTGGTAGAGAATTCCACAGGTTCACCACCCTCTGAGTCATAAAGTTTCTCCTCATCTCGGTTCTAAATGGCATACCCCGTATCCTGAGACTGTGACCCTTGGTTATGGATTCCCCAGCCATCGGGAACATCCTCCCTGCATCAAGCCTGTCTAGTCCTGTTAGAATTTTATATGTTTCGATGAGATCACCTCTCATTCTTCTAAACTCTAGTGAATATAGGCCTAGTCGACCCAACCTCTCCTCATACATCAGACCTGCCATCCCAGGAATCAGTCTGGTAAACCTTCGTTGCATTCCCTCCATGACAAGGACATCCTTCCTCAGATAAGGAGACCAAATCTGCACACAATACACCAGATGTGGTCTCACCAAGGCCCTGTATAACTGCAGTTCCTGTACTCAAATCCTCTTGCAATGAAGGCCAACATACCATTCGCCTTCCTAACTGCTTGCTGCACCTGAATGCTCGCTTTCAGCGACTGGAGTACAAGGACACCCAGGTCTCGTTGCACCTCTCCTTTTCCCAACCTATCACCATTCAGATAATAATCTGCCTTTCTGTTTTTACAACCAAAGTGGATAACCTCACATTTATCCACGTTATACTGCATCTGCCATGTTCTTGCCCACTCACCCAACTTGTCTAAATCACATTGGATTGGGTGTCAGTCACCGAGAAGAGGGGGGATAGGATTGGGGGTCATCGCGGGGCTCCGCGATCGTTGGGGGGGGGTTCCGCTATCGTTGGTGGGTGGGGGGGGGGGGGGTTGTGGTCGTTGGAGGGGTCACTGCAAGTAGGCTTGTTGGGCCTGGGGGGGGGGGAGCACTCCTGCTCCTCTGGGCCCACAAGCTGTGCCAGAAAGGCACTTCCCTGCAGTTTTGGGCCTTCTTGTCTCCTCTCATGCAGCGTGAAGGAGAAGGCCCGGGAATCCCGGCCCCCCAGGGGTTGAAATCGCAAAACCTTTCAAAATGGAGGCCCGCAGCCTCCTTGAAAGGTTTTAGTGACCGACCCGCCTCCTGAGACCCGGTTGGTTGCCCGCCCCTCGTCCCGCCCCGGTGAAAACCGGAAATGGGCCTGTTGGAGGCAAGTTGGGGGCGGGTCTGAAATTGTTGCAATTTTCAATACTCTCCGCCCCCAACCCACTTGGTTTTCCCAGTTAAAATCCTGCCCATTATCTTTTATCTTTACGGATGCTAACTGATCTGCTATGAATCTCCAACGTTTTCTGTTTGTTTCATTATTTCAGCACTTGCAGTATTTTTTTCTTTTTATTTATTATAGGGCATGGTTGTTGCAGATAAAAAGTTGAAAAGGGAAGAAAAATGATAAAGGGAACAACAGAAAATAGGAGGGCAAAAAAGTGATTAAAAAATGAGACAATAGATTGTTTACTATACAACATCCTTATCCCGGCATGTGGCACATCGTAACTTGGGTTCATTACAGGTACTAAAAGTTAAAATAGCATCTCCACTTAGCTGGCTGGGAACATTTTGGAAAGAAGCCCTATTTTCTTTGTACTTCACAAGAATTTCAACAACATAAAACACCAAACTTAGTATAATTTAGGACATAGCAATCAGAAAAAAAAAGCAAAATTGATTACTTTAGAGTTTTTTCTACATTCCCTTTATCATCCCCCCTCCCCCCGCTTAACAAACACCCGACTCGATCCATATATTCTCTCAACTTGTTTTAGCCCTCAATGAACAATGAATACCTGCCTTGTGTCCCCCATTTAACAACTCATGGGGTAGATTTCCAACTTGCCGCCTGGGTTAAAACTGGTTTTGCAGAACGGCCACCTGTTATAGACACCATCGATTTTCATTTCCATTGAAAATTGTATATCCCGTGTAAAATGGGAGTAATCATGGAAATTACAGTGCAGCCTTTAAAAAGCCAGTTCTGGCTGAAGATTGCAGCAGTAGACTGTGTGAACAGTAGGTAAGTAACCGACCATAATTGGCTCACTCACGACTGTCAACTAGCTTGGCTGCATGTCTTATGAATCTTTTCGTGCCACTTTTCAAGAATGTCTAATACAGGAGCAGCTGGTACACGCAGCCAAATAAGGCAGCTGGGCATGGCACACAGGCAGAGAGGAAGATGCCACAATTTCATGGATTCTAACCTGCAAGCCTTCCTCGATACAATTGAAGTCAGAAGACACAGACTTCTGGATGGCCATGGCATTTGGAAGCCTGCCAGAAGTGTTACCCATGTCCTGTGGAGGGAGGTGGCCCTGGCACTGTGCCAACTCCCACCTCCACAACTGCAAAACATACAATGACCTGACCAGGGCAGGCAGGTAATCAGACACTCTCCCTTTTCTTCCTTGAGCATCCTGAGCCTCTAAAAGTAACATTTGTACAAGCAACACTTCACAACGTACTCTGGTTAAAGGGGGCACTAACTCGGGATCTTACAGTATGGCTATCCATCTCCCTAATAGCAATTACTCTCATGCACAGCCCTTAAACTCTTTCCACCATTTTAATCGCCTGATACCACCACATCTCTTACTGCAGTTCTCCCATCCCACTTGGCACACACTTCTCGGCCACTAACCTTACCCTCATTTATTCATTCTTGTTGCAGGAGAAATTGGTGCACATTGTCCACAAGAGGCAGGCCACCAGAGGGGGTACCCCAACCCGAAACATCTCATGCTCTACAAGAAGAAGGACACTGAGCTCATGGGGAGGCATTCTGCTCTTGACTTAAAGATGGTAAGCTCAGGGACATCTTGCCAGTGGCAGTTTAGTGAACACCAACACCGTCGCTGTGGCACCCCTATGAAGCACCATATAGCCACAAGCAACCATCATTCTCTGTCTCTTTAATCCCAAAGGGAACCCATTCTTGGCTTCTACTCTCCTTTTCTGCAGAACCACCACAGCAAAAAAAGACACAGGAGAAGGAAGATAATGAGAAGGAGGAAGAGCATAGCTACCACCTTGCGAACTATAATGATGTTGAGGAAGATGAAGAGAAAGACAATGAAGAAGGATATGAAGCAGATACACTTGGACTTTGTGTTCTTCTGCCCCCAACCACACCCCTGCTTCTTCACTTCCACGCACCAGCTCAGATACTTTAACCTAGAGGGAATTAGATAATTAGTGAGAATGTGGCATCGAGTGAGTCATAGAGCATGAGAAAGCTGGAGGTGTGGGAAATGGGTAAGGATGTGCCACCTTCCTAGCAGAGGCTGAGGAGAACCTTGCCTATGGCGTAGGAGTTGCGGGACCCAGAGCTTGTGAGTAATCATCTGAAAAGAAGAATATTCTACTGCAATAAAATGGAATGTGTAGTGACATTGTGCTTTGTTATTCATGGAATTTAGAGTCGTACAGGAAAGGGAGCACTTATTGGTGCTGAATTATTCAATCAAGTGATGATTATTGGCACAGTCATGCAGGGGCAAAGAGGTCTAATGTGTTGTAATGCTGTAGGCCGAGTACAGAACTGCTCCTTTATCTGAAAACGAGAGAGAAGAGAAGACTTCAGTGATGAGATGTGCTCTGAGGCCCCTTGCAGCAGTCACCTAGGAGGCCTCTGAGTGACGGTCATTGTGATGCTCTCCTCCATGGAGCTCTGCTTCCAGTGAAGCAAGGGCTGCGCCCAAACAAGTCAAAGTCCAGACCTCTTTTTAAGTTGTGCAGGGCACAGCAAGTTACAACAGTGCATTACACATGATCTGGAGCTTGCTGCTTAGGCAGAGAAAACATCCCTTTAAGACCCCAATGGTCCTCTCGATGACCAATTTTGGAAAGATGTGTGCATTGTTGTAGCACTTTTCTGCTGTTGTCATTATCCATGGGAGCAGGGGGTCATCACTCTCTCCTCAAAAAAAATCCTCAACCCCTCTGTCCAGCGGACATTCTGATTAATTGAAACGTCTCCTATAATTGCACAGTCACTTCCTCTGAATCACAATTAAGAATGCAACCTTCTAAAATGAATATCACTTACAGGTGCTGGATGTTTAGAGAAAGAAGGAACTGATGAGCAGCCTCCATTCCCACACCTGGTTCACTAACTCCATCATGTCACCTTACTTATTCAAGCACCAGCCCCGATTCACCCAACCTGGGGGATGCAAATAGTGAAGAGTAGTGCAAAGATAACTGGCTGAGAGGCCCAGAGACCCAGATCACAAGGGCCCGGTCTTCAAAAGAACCATGATTCAGGAGCATAGATCTTATATACAAGCAGTGGAGACAGTGTCCTGTAATGTGCTAAAGATAGGGGATAAGTTGAAGAGGAATCACAACCTATATCTGTAACACAACACAGGAGGTATGCCAGATAATGCAGAACCCTCTGGTAAATATGGCAGTCCAAGAGATTTCTGCAGCAACAAGACGTCAGGGGGAGGTTCTAAGGATGATCAATGTATTCGGAGTGGCATTCATGACAGCTTCCATAGACTCCCTCAAGAGCACCCTTGCTCAGGGTTTTCATAGCTTAATTGGGACAAATTGGTATACTCTCTTACAGACTACTAGCCCAGCTGAGCCCATATCCAGCACAAGTTGCTGCAAGAAGTGGTCACAGATGTTGTGATAGTGAAGATGCGGCTGCATCAATCCAGCTACCTTTAATGCCAGCATGGGAGGGAGCATTTGGCCTAGGTCCAATAGGCACTGAACACACCAGCAACATGACACTGGAAGCAGATCCTGCAAGGACATCAGGTTACTGAGACGAGTGCCACCACAATCCTTGAAAACTCCATTGGTACAGTCTCAGCCATCAACCTCACAACCTCCTGACACTGGGGTAGCACCACGTAGGTCTAAAAGGTTAGATTTACCTGTGAGAAGAATTTTAGACATAAGGGGTAAGCATGGTGATAAAGATTAGGACATAATGAACAGATAATAAGTAAAGGTGGAAATCTTTGACAGATTAGTGTATTTGTGGATTATTTTATATCAGCCTTCGGTTCTATTTTTATTTGTTGATTAAGGATTGTTTTTTTTTTTATTCGTTCATGGGATGTGAACTTCGCTGGCAAGGTCAGCATTTATTGCCCATCCCTAATTGCCCTTGAGAAGGTGGTGGTGAGCCGCCTTCTTGAACCGCTGCAATCCGTGTGGTGAAGGTTCTCCCACAGTGCTGTTATGTAGAGAGTTCCAAGATTTTGACCCAGTGACGATGAAGGAACGGCGATATGTTTCCAAGTCGAGATGGTGTGTGACTTGGAGGGGAACATGCAGGTGGTGTTGTTCCCATGTGCCTGGTGCCCTTGTCCTTCTAGGTGGTAGAGGTCACGAGTTTGGGAGGTGCTGTCGAAGAAGCCTTGGCGAGTTGGTGCAGTGCATCCTGTGGATGGTACGCACTGCAGCCACGGTGCGCCGGTGGTGAAGGGAGTGAATGTTTAGGGTGGTGGATGGGGTGCCAATCAAGCCAGATGCTTTGTCCTGGATGGTGTCGAGTTTCTTGAGTGTTGTTGGAGCTGCACTCATCCAGGAAAGTGGAGATTATTCCATCACACTTCTGACTTGTACCTTGTAGATGGTGGAAAGGCTTTGGGGAGTCAGGAGGTGAGTCACTCGCTGCAAAATACCCAGCCTCTGACCTGCTCTTGTAGCCACAGTATTTATGTGGCTGGTCTAGTTAAGTTTATGTAAGTGTCCTTTCCCTGAAAGAATGCAAAGAATTACAGATTTGAGTTCTCGTTGTTTGTGTGCATTCCAAAGGCATCATGGGCTTTGAAGATGGGGTTCATCCTTTCTAATGGAAAGAATTTTCAATAATTTCCTGCCAAATCTCACGTGCTGCTGGTAACGGGTGGGCCTGTGTTATCTCCTCTCTCTCCTATGTGCCCTTGTCATGATGCCCTCCACCTACTTCCTTTTCCTCTTCTGCAGATGGGAGCTCCAATCCCTTATTAACTGCAAAATTATGCAGCATGCCACTATAAGTCTCAAGACTCTTGCTGAGCTGTATTCTAGTGACCCCCCCCACCCCAGCTCACCTATCCAGGCAATGGAAGCAGAATTTCAGATACCGATAGTCTGTTCAATAATGATGCATGAACCTGTTGTCACAATCACTCCTCGAATGACGGAGTGGTGTCATCAGCCTTAGTTGAAATGGGTAACCCTGGGCTCCAAGTGGCCATCCTGATACATTTTTCCGGCTGAACAATGCAGGAATTTTGATTGTCGGAGAACAAAAGAATCATGGCAGTTTCCAGGGTAACATGCTTTCACATGCAAAATGATGTGGCTGGCGTCATTCACAAGCTGCACATTTACAGAATGAAAACCCTTCCTGTTGATTAAATTTACAGTCTTCAGTTGAGGCCATTAATCCCACATGACACCTTGGATTTGGGGGAATCCCACCTCTCAATAAAATTTGAATTCTTGCTGTCTCTGCTCTGATGGGCCCATAGGGAAGGATATGAAATCTGATGTTCATCTGAACAGGGCATCCATCACCAGTTTAATTCAGTAATACACTGCTGCTTGACTTATGTTACCTAAGGCTGCCTGGAAACAGCCAGTGACATTAAAATTTAGAGTTGTATCCTATGCAACTGCTAATAGGGCTGTACCCCGGTAGAAAAAGGCTTCAGGTCTGCTGCCAACAGTTGGCATCTCACTTACTCCATCTGGAGAAAACTGCAGCTTTCCTCTACACTGCATTTGAGAGAAGTCCATATATGACCTCCTTGGCCTGTAGACACAATGGCATGGGTATCGACAGGTTGGTTGGTGCGTAGGTACATGATGTCGGACTCTCCTGGCTTCACTGTTCTCCTTTTCCCTGTCCTCATCATCTTTTTCCTCAAAGCACAAAACAGTGGAATTCCAAGTGAAAAATCCATCATTTCCCTGAAATTAAATTTAGAGAATGTGTGCAGAATGCAGCAATTATTTTTAATGTCTTACTTTTCAAAATGCTCACAACGGTTTCCAGGATCACTCATTAATTCAACAATGACCTCCACTCCGGAACACAGTACTGGTCCCAACACCATCTCCTTCATTGTGGCAGTTATTTCCTGGGGATGGGAACTTGGTGTGAATTCAGGGCAATCCCAGGGAGATGAAGGCCTTGCCCTTGCCTTCATTTATATGAGATGGGGCAGGAGCAGGGCGAGCAGCAACACTGACGATCAGAGCGATCGGATGGAAATTGTGAGGGACATTTTTTGGGGCAGGGTTTCAGTGGCAGGATTCCCCACTCTATTTCCCTTGCCATATCACCTCTGTACCATTTGCATTTTACTGGGAAAATCTCAGCCCCTTGGAACCAATTGATTTTCTGAGGCTTCCTTATTTTCTGAATAGTCAATGGAAGATCATTTATTTCACATTGGTAAACAGCAACAAGCAACCCCTCTACAGAAATCCATTTAAATTAAGGAGTAATTCAGAAAGATAGCATTTGATGTGCAAGAAGAGGCAGGAGGAAATCATCTTGTTCCCTGTCAGTGAGTGAATACATTAACATTTTTCCTGTGCTCCTGACAAAAATTCAGATTTGACAGTTGAAAGTTATAAAGAGTATCATTATTGTGAGTGAGTTATGCACATTTTTACTATCAGTGTACTTTACGATCATGTATATTATGTAACCACTATTAGCAAAAAAATAGAAAATGTGTTACATCCATAATATCCACATAGAAATAATATTACGTAACTTCCATTTAAGTATTAAAAGGAGTCTGGAGTTTATTCTAGAACAGCAGATTAACCTAACTCTTGCTGCAATACACTTTTCCAATCTTAAAATATCAGTGCTGTGCAGAAGGCCAGATTTCAATAACAGATGTGGAAATGGAGGAATATTCTGGAGTTTTACTTGATTACCTTTGGGGATCAGAAAGTATTTATGCCAAACCTTCAATGGGTAGGGTAAAGTCCATGTAAGGTACATTGCATGTAATCTGTGGAAAGAATGGGTTTGATGGGCTCAAAGTTATTTTTTTGCTCCACACTTTCTTAGGTTTTATGTTGAACTATTAAAGAACAGATCTGCGTTTTTCAAAGGAGGGAATGGTGCTGTTAATCGGCTGCTGAGGTGTGTATTGTTTGTATGGGCTATCAGGTTCATAAACTTCAATGAATATTTCCTAGATATAGTGAAAACCTGTTAACATCCCTACGTCTGAGTAAAATGAATCTGTAATCTACCGTCTGTTTTGTCCCCTGCTGCATTAAATGGAACAGAATACGATGATTCTTCCAAAGAATTCTGATATTAAACCATACAATTTTGTTAGGTTTTGACTACCAATTATTTGCCTGTAATGTTAAAAACTTAACAGGATTTTTTTTAATTTGCAATTTGAGGACGAGCTGGGTAACTAGAATTCAGTCCGATCCTTCCATTATGAAACCCACTCTCAGTATGAAGGCAGAACACAATAGTCCCCTATTACTTAATTAGACATGGAGTATAACTACAGCACAGAACAGCATCATTAGTGTTATTTAAGCTAAGATCTCCCACGAGGTGATGAGTCCGTAGTGCTCATCAGGCACTGCTTGATACTCATTCTCCAGCCCCTTCACTTACATTTTCTTCCTTAACTGAATCCATTTATTCTCTTGCATTTTAAGATTTTTGTACATTCTCAAAAAAATTAAAGCTTGTTATTAAATGAACTGAAATCATAAATAATTATATTTTAAATGTATTTGTTCTTTTTCGACCTGCTTTCAGCTTTTCCCAGCTGTAGTTCAAAATAATCAAAAAACAGAAACGTAATATTGACAGCATAAAAAGGGTTATTTTTTTTTAAAGTGTGAAGTACATAAACTGTCATTTTATTCGTGATCTGTGATATTTTGGATTACATTCTCAAGAGGAAAGCTTAAAATCATAGAATTTTATAACACAGGTCATTCAGCCCATTATGCCCTGGCCTTTCCTTTCAAAATGCCATCACCACCCCCTCCTCCCACCTTCAACCCCCTCTGCACTTGCACACTACCGTCTCATCTCTGACCTTTTCATTTCCAAAGTCCCTGAATATGTTGTCAGCTCCTAAATCTGTGCCTATCTTTCCCTCAACTCCATGTCTGAATCTGTCCAATCAGGTTTCCACCCCTGCCACAGCTACCATTTCCTCACAAGAGACCTATGAAAATGCTGCTCCAGCACACCAAAGATAACAGTACTGTTTTTTCCTCCAGAGGCTGTAAACCAGGATGCAACAGAGAAGATTGCAGTCCCCACTCTGCTTCTCTGGCCGCACTGGTAAGCTCTCTCCCACCTTGTCATTCACGCTCTTCCTTGCACTCAGTATCCCATAGATACGCACTTGGGAGGCACGCATAATGTAGATGAGGAAGTAATATATGGTAAGATATAGAGAACAAGGAAGCCAGAGGATGTAGATATGGAACTGGAGCCCAATGTAGTTAAGGAGAAGCATAAGACATGTCAACCAGTCCTGCAGAGCAAATGCATGATGAACTCAGGGTTCCTGCCATGGAGAGAAGGATACTAGCAGAGCATCAGACACATATGGAGTTCTTCATGGCCTTTCGTAAGATCTACGATTAATGGTTGGGATAGTAGTGGAGTCCACTGTCCTGTTGTGTGCCAATACCCTAGAGGGGTTCAAATCACTGAACGACAGCCTGGAGAAAGTGGCAGCAGCATGAGCACCTGCAAACCTTCCCCTGCTTCATGAGAGGTCCAGACAAGTACTTCTGCTTTGATGAACTGGTCCTGGCAAACTGCACCTTTTAAACAGCGGACACATTGTTAAGAGTGGATGGGAGAGTGGAAATCATGGAATTTAGGATGGGTAACGTCTTTCGACCAAACTCTGTCATGTGCATGTGGCTGCCACTGGGAGGGCAAGCACTTCTTCAGCTCGCTCTGAAACTCAACGTGATTTATGCTGAGGCGTTTTTTCAGTAGAATCCCAGCACACATTGGCTCCCCAAAAGCCTAATTGTTGACTTACAACACCCCCCAACTCCCCTGGAATTTGAGAGTCTATGGGGGTATTTTTGACTTTGTGCGATAGTTTAAAATGGGTGATAGCCAATCGGCAGCCTGTTGTACATCTCTCCAGATTTTTATTTTCATTGACTTCAATGAGTGATATAAAACCAGCTGCAGACTCAGTATCATTCGGTTTGCACTATCGCATAAAGTCAAAATTAGCCCCCATATCTTTATAACACCTATGTTATTTTGCAACCTTATGAACTTCCACTTTTAAAGATTTTTGTACTCACACCCTGAGACTCTCTTTTGAAGGTTTTACAATTTAGTGCATATTTCCTCTCATTCTTCCTCCCAAAATTTGTCACCTCATATTTCTCTGCATTAAATTTCATCTGGAATCTATCTACCCAATCTACTGATCTCTCTCTCTTGAAGTCATATACAGTTCTCTTCACAGTTAACCATGCTCCCTATTTTGTGTCCTCTACAAATTTTGCTATTGTTCCCCTTATAACCAAAAGCAGATATTTATTTATTTTGAGAAGAGCAATATGAATCCCTGGAGGATACCACTCTTTACATTTCTCCAGTCCGAAACACATCCATTAACCACTACTCTCTCTTTTTTTGTCCTTCAATCAACTTCCAATCCTTGCTGCCACATTCCCTTGCCTTAATTTAGTCAACAAACATCCCAAGCGGCACCTTATCAAACACCTTTTGAAAATCCATGGACAGATCTATTGCATTTCCTTTATCAATTGAAGAAGTGTTAATTCTTCAAAGAACTCAATTAAATTTATTAGACATGACTTGCCATTTAAGAATCTGTACAGACTGTCCTTAATTAACCCATGTCTTTCTGGCTGATTATTAGCTTCATTATGGTCTCTAGATGCTCACCCATTACATCGATAAGTATTCTGCATATTTGTGTGTATAGGAATCAGTGATAGTTTTTTTAAATTACGAGATAAAGGAAAGCAATTTAACGCATCTTCATCCACCCATCCAGAAGAAAGCTAGAGTCCCTTCACAGCAATTGTTTCTTAAATGATTCCAAGGTTTTTGCCACCACAACTCTATCTGGAAGTCTATTCCAAACACTGACCACTCTGTGTGAAGAAGAATTTTCTGATATCAGCCCTAAATTTATCTTTTATTAGTTTCAACCCAAGTCCCTTTATCCTACTCCAACAATTTAATTTAAAGTAATATTCTTTATTTACATTTTTCATTCCTGTAACAACCTTATATACCTCTAAAAATCACCTCTCTGAGGCTTCCCTTTCAGGCTGAAAAGCCCAAGTGGGTGATTTTAAAGTAGCACCCCAAACGGGCGTGAAGTCAGTGGAGTGGCTGCTCCGCTCGCCTATTTGTGCCCATGTGACATCTGAGCTGTTTTGAGACCCAGGCTTCATTGCTCCACCATTGGCGGCCGTGCCTTCAGCTGTCTGGACTCTAAGATCGGGAATTCCCTCCCTTAACCTCTCCACCTCTCTCTCCTCCTTTAAGACACTCCTTAAAACCTACCTCTCTGACCAGGCTTTTGGTCACTTATATTAATATCTCCTTATGTGGCTTGGTGTCATATTTTGTTTCATAATCGCTCCTGTGAAGTGCCTTGGGACATTTCACTACGTTAAAGGCGCTATATAAATGCAAGTTGTTGTTGTTAACAGATGAACAGGGGGCTGCAGGCATGAAATGGGCACCACACTGTAGCACGTCCATTCTGGGAGGGCGGGACTTTAGCTGACTCCCACACTGAGCCTGCTAGCATATCAGGCCTGGGAGGAGCTTCAAATGGGCCAGCATTGGGCCGGAGTTTTTTTTTTGGGGGGGGGGGCGATGAGGAGGAACACTCCTGTCCATTTTCCTTCAGATAAAATTGCACACCCAGCCATCTGGACTTGCTAGCAGTCCTTAGTTCATCTCACTGCTATCACTATGTTACTCCTTCTGCAAGAGCTTAAACAGCGCTGTTATTAAACCACAGATGAAAACCTACACACACCCATGACAGTTTACACTCTGAAGTGAATGAAATTACAGCTGACAAGACATTTCTGTGAAAAATCTTCAGCAAGTATATTCCTTGCATTAGCAATCAGTAAACAGGCCTTCAACAACATATTTTGATAGGGCTGCTTTTGCTATTTACACCTCACCATTTTAACCACAGGAGGAAAGGACAATAAGGAGATAAAAATACATTGCACAATCCTTTTACGAAGACTATCAAATTTCATTAACAATTTGAGCACAGCACCTTTTCTGTAAAGGATTTTAATATTTAAATAATAACTTTTTAAAAAGAAATAGATAAATATTTGAAAAAGAAAATGTTAAAAGGGTATAGCTCTTGTGAATAGCACTAAGTGAATAGCTCTTCAGAGAGCTGGCCAGGCACAACGGGTTGAATGGCCTCCTTCTGTGCTGTAAAATTACATGCTTCTATAAATGTTCAGGGATTTTTTCATATAACAATATCTTAGAATGTGCTTTATATTTCTTTGATTGACTTTTACATCAATAAAGTGATTCCAAATTCAGATGTTCCCCGGAGGCTCAGTGGGCTGGTTCCTGGCCTTGTGTGATTCGTGAGCACAAAAGGTCTCCGATTTAATTCCCATTGTGAACCTAATCGGTTTGTTTCAGCCAAAGAAGGGAAAGGAAAAATATTTGTTTGCATTCATTTGATTCTTCTTTTTTATTTTTAGGAGATATTTTCTTATTTTTTGATTAAAAGTTAAAATCTTGAAATTTGGTGTAGAAATTCAGCACATAAAAGGGTGGAATTTCCTATCGGCCTGTTTTTGGACTTGAACTGGGCAACATGCACAGGGCATGTGCCCCAACCAGGAAACCCGAAGACAGTTTGAAATTGGGCCTCGGACCTCACTATTATTATTTGGGCGAGATGCTTGTCGCAATTTCACAGCAGCTCGCCTGTTTTAGGAAAACGAATATTGGGCCGTTTGTCACGCTGGCAATAGCCCAAAGGTAAGTCCTAGGGCTGGGTGTGGAGTGGCAACAGTAAGGGGAAGGGGAGCACTCCTGCACCTCTTGGTTTCATAGCAATGTTTTTTTAAAAAGAACTTACCTGCTGCTGAAGATTCCTGAGCGGAGCAGACCCCAGCATCCATCCAGTTTCAACAAGAGGTCCTAAAACAGGCATTAGGCCCCTCATTTACATATATAAGGGGGCTAATGCCTGTTTTAGGTGGCCGCCTGGTACGCCTGAAAAGTGGCCTGATCCAATATCAGGTTGGTCATTCTTCAGGCGTACTTTGGGTGCAGCACATTAGTCCCCAAAATTGGCCCTCATTGCATCCATTTTATGGAGACAAAACAGGCACAACCAGGTCCAATTTCTACCCCAAAGGGTTCATTTAAAAAAAAAATTAAATATCAAGATGAGGAATGGAAACTATCTCTCTTTTTTAATACAGTTTCAGCACTCTCTTGCGTTCAATTTCCCAAGTCCTTAATGCAACAAAGAAATTCCTTCTACACTGCCCAACATGTTCATGCACCCTCTTGTCAGAAGAGTGCCCATCATGCACAGGTGTAGAGTTTCCTTTTCAAAGACTGGTTACTTAGTGGTTTCTCTGATGGAAACTCTGATGTTTTTCTGTTTGTCACTGATAGTCTGGGGATTTACTTTGCTTCACCCACATACATCGTACATCATTCCCTTGATGGGCACTTGCGTGGGCGGGGGAGGCTGGGGGCAGGGACCCTGCACACATGCCTCTACCACAGGTGCTCCCAGAGCAGCCACCAGGAAGTAAATGCAAATGTTCTGGGCTGACAAACATTAATATTCCCTCTTTCCTTAGCTTTTTCTTGACACCTCTGCCTGATGGGATGATTGAGGTCGGGAATCACAAGTGCAACCAAATGTCCTCACACTTTGTAGCACCGTGCATTGGGGATCTGATACCATAGAATGCCACCACAGAAGCATTAGTTAAGATATATAATAGTCCTTTCTTTGCCCATATGACATTTTTCTTTGATTTTCAATAATTATTTACACAGGTTTCAATATAAGCAAGACAAATATTAACTTTAGAAATTGTGCCTCCATTTGTATAACACAAAGCTTCATACCACTATAATTGTATCCCTTAGATATGGAAAATTCATAAACATCAATTATCCGGAAGAATTTATATTATGCAAATATCCAAAGGCATGCTGTCTTTGTGTAAGACTTTTTCCCGACTGATTAATTTCCAGCCTAACACTCGAGCTCACAGTGATGGAGCACCGTCCAGTCAGGCCCGGCTGCCTCGAAATATTTGAAAAGTAAGGTCACACAGGGCAGACTCACTAGGTGTCATTGGCAGAATGATTGAATACTATGGGGACTATGGTACTGTAGGTTAGTGTTCTTTAACACAAAGTAGCAGTCTGCCTTTTAATCTTACAGACTTGGGGCACTGTGTGATAGATTGTTGCATCCAGTGATAGAAGGTATCATTTTTTTCTTACCCTGGCCTGACCACATAATCTGCCAACTGCTTCCCAGAACAAACCTCCATAAAGTTACAGTAGTCTTAACAGTCCGAAAGTTATCCTTCAGCATCTTCACAACACTTTTTCTTCAGGACACCAGGCTCCAGAAAAGAGTGTAGGCCCCAACAATGGGGTGCAGGCCAAGTAAGTGGACTGGACCTTGAGTAGGGTAATCCTGGGCAACCCCAACCCCCCCCCCTCCACCCACCCCATAGACAGGCATGTGCCAGAGTTTGTTTCTGGCAGTCATAGGTAGGCAGGAACCAGAGATGTGCCCAAAGCGGCATCTTCACCCACGTGGCCCATGTAAATGAGGTGCCCTCCAGCTGACCCCACAAACTCCAGTCAGGATCGTGACCAGAGAAATTTTGGGGCCACAGACTTTAAGATCTGGGCTGATTTCTTACCAATTGAAAACTAGCTCAGCTATTTCTGAAGGTTGGCCTGAAACTTTAAAACAGAGACAGCCTTTGTGCTGCTGGCTGTAAACTGTGGACCTTTGATCTGCTGCTCTGGCATTAGTGCGGCAGAGTGGGAATCCCACTTCCACAGTTGACTTCCACTCGTGACCCACCTGAGAATCTGGGATCAGGGTGGGGTCACCGCTATAAATAGTTTTGCAGTGACACCTGCACTAGTACAGAAAGACTTGAAAGAAAGAAAGAAACTTATTTATATAGCGCTTATTTATAAAAGACATATTTATACAGCGCCTCTTTTTTTTTTCATTCCTGGGATGTGGGCGTCGCTGGCGAGGCCAGCATTTATTGCCCATCCCGAATTGCCCTTGAGAAGGTGGTGGTGAGCCGCCTTCTTGAACCGCTGCAGTCCGTGTGGTGAAGGTTCTCCCACAGTGCTGTTAGGAAGGGAGTTCCAGGATTTTGACCCAGCGACGATGAAGGAACGGCGATATATTTCCAAGTCAGGATGGTGTGTGACTTGGAGGGGAATGTGCAGGTGGTGTTGTTCCCATGTGCCTGCTGCCCTTGTCCTTGTCCTTCTAGGTGGTAGAGGTCGTGGGTTTGGGAGGTGCTGTCGAAGAAGCCTTGGCGAGTTGCTGCAGTGTATCCTGTGGATGGTACACACTGCAGCCACAGTGCACTGGTGGTGAAGGGAGTGAATGTTTAGGGTGGTGGATGGGGTGCCAATCAAGCAGGATGCTTTGTCCTGGATGGTGTCGAGCTTCTTGAGTGTTGTTGGAGCTGCACTCATCCAGGCAAGTAGGGGGTATTCCATCACACTCCTGACTTGTGCCTTGTAGATGGTGGAAAGGCTTTGGGGAGTCAGGAGGTGAGTCACTCGCCACAGAATACCCAGCCTCTGACCTGCTCTTGTAGCCACAGTATTTATGTGGCTGGTCCAGTTAAGTTTCTGGTCAATGGTGACCCTCAGGATGTTGATGGTGGGGGATTTGGCGATGGTAATGCTGTTGAATGTCAAGGGGAGGTGGTTAGACTCTCTCTTGTTGGAAATGGTTATTGCCTGGCACTTGTCTGGCGCGAATGTTACTTGCCACTTATCAGCCCAAGCCTAGATGTTGTCCAGGTCTTGCTGCATGCGGGCAAGGACTGCTTCATTATCTGAGTGGTTGCAAATGGAACTGAACACTGTGCAATCATCAGCGAACATCCCCATTTCTGACCTTATGAGGGATTGATGAAGCAGCTGAAGATGGTTGTTCCTAGGCCATTGCCGTGAGGAACTCCTGCAGCAATGTCCTGGGGCTGAGATGATCGGCCTCCAACAACCACTGTCATCTTCCTTTGTGCTAGGTATAATTCCAGGAATATGCCGGGCCATGAGGTTACAGATTGTGCTGGAATACAATTCTGCTGCTGCTGATGGCCCACAGCGCCTCATGGATGCCCAGTTTTGAGCTGCTAGATCTGTTCTGAATCTATCCCATATAGCATGGTGATAGTGCCACACAACACGTTGGATGGTGTCCTCAGTGCGAAGACGGGACTTCATCTCCACAAGGACTGTGCGGTGGTCACTCCTACCAATACTGTCATGGACAGATGCATCTGCCACAGGTAGATTGGAGAGGATGAGGTCAAACTAGCCAACAAGCCCAGGGATCAACCCTGGTTCAATGAGGAGTGCAGAAGAGCATTCCAGGAGCAGCACCAGGCGTACCTAAAAATGAGGTGTCAACCTGGTGAAGCTACAACTCAGGACTACATGCATGCAAAACAGCGGAAGCAACAGGAATATGCCGGGCCATGAGGTTACAGATTGTGCTGGAATACAATTCTGCTGCTGCTGATGGCCCACAGCGCCTCATGGATGCCAAGTTTTGAGCTGCTAGATCTGTTCTGAATCTATCCCATTTAGCATGGTCATAGTGCCACACAACACATCGGATGGTGTCCTCAGTGCGAAGACAGGACTTCATCTCCACAAGGACTGTGCGGTGGTCACTCCTACCAATACTGTCATGGACAGATGCATCTGCGACAGGTAGATTGGAGAGGATGAGGTCAAGTAAGTTTTTCCCTCGTGTTGGTTCGCTCACCACCTGCCGCAGACCCAGTCTGGCAGCTATGTCCTTCAGGACTCGGCCAGCTCGGTCAGTAGTGGTGCTACCAAGCCACTCTTGGTGATGGACATTGAAGTCCCCCACCCAGAGTACATTCTGTGCCCTTGCTACCCTCAGTGCTTCCTCCAAGTGGTGCTCAGCATGAAGGAGGACTGATTCATCAGTTGAGGGAGGGCGGTAGATGTCAATCTCACAATCTCAGGAGGTCCCAAAGCACTTTACAACCAATGAAGTACTTCTGAAGTGTACTCACTGTTGTAATGTAGGAAACGCAGTAGCCAATTTGCGCACAACAAGGTCTCACAAATAACAATGAAATTAATGACCAGATCACAGGTTTTAGGTGTTAGTTGAAGATAAATGTTGGCCAAGACACCGAGAGAACTCCCCTGTTCTTCTTCAAATAGTCCCATGGGATCTTTTACGTCCACCTGAGAAGGTAGATGGAGCCTTGGTTTAACGTCTCATCCAAAAGACGGCACCTCCGACAGTGCAGCAATCCCTCAGTACTGCACTGGCATGTCAGCCTAGATTTTTGTGCTCAAGTCTGGAGTGGGAATTGAACCCTCAACCTTCTGATTCGAGAGTGAGCAAGAGTGCAACCACTGAGCCACAACTTGGGCTCCTGCTAAATGGGAGGGGGAATGGAAGAAGCATCATCAGACAGTGCAAGGCGGGTGTCACTGACTGGCCCTCCTAAACTGGTGCAGCTCTGCAAGTGATCAGCCCCCCTTGTAAGAGGGTTGACCAAAAAATGCAGCGCAGGATCTTTTTCAGGCCATGACCCCAGCCTGGAGACCCTAGTGGACCACACTTCCACCGCTAAAATGACTTGGACAGCAATTTCTTTGCGGTGTCCAGACCGGTGGGCAGAAAGGAGATGGGCAGCAGGAATTCCAGCCGGTTCAGTCATTGTGCCAGTCCCACCTCCTTGTGACCTCAGGGGCCTTCCAGCTGCATGAGAAGCTGCTGTACATTCGATTCTAGGGTGGAGACCTGGGGATTCTGGGTCCTGCCTGATTTTACTTGCCCGCTGAGTCTTTTGCACTTACTTTACATCCCCATTTCCCCAACCTGCCTGAGAAAGTTTGGAGCCTGACTGTTAAACTACACATGCAGCCCAATATAATCTGTGATAGAAGAACTCTGACCCCAAACTGTCCGTCAAAAAAGACTACAGCCAATCAATAACCTTATCGCCTTCTCAAAGACCTGAGACACAGTTGTCAATCAAACCCAGGTCAAATTCTTTGATCGGTGTCAAGGTCGTTCACCGCTTTCCAGTGGAAAGCCTGTGTGAACAGCCCTCTCAGGTCTGATCAGATGTTGTGCTGCTGCCAAGAACCTTTTCTTCAACCAATTTTAAATGACCAATTTTTTCTTCCCCCACACATTTTCAGGATCATATAGGTCCCTTCATTAGGAGAGAAATAGAAAGAAGACTGCAACCCAAGTGATCCCAAAGGCTTCTGAAGGACGCTGTTATCTAAGAGTCTGGTGAAATGCAATCACTTTTACTGCAGCAAATATCTGGCTATTACCTGGACTGACACAGCATGACTGATTAAGGTCACTGCTCAGGAGATTGTTAGGAGATGTTGGCTTTTACAGAAGGAGATAACCAGACACTGGTGAAGTAGGATTAGCATAAACTGATAGACGGTACCAAAAAAGATGTGACAGACATGAAAGATTGTATCAGCAGAAGAACTCTAAGGAGAAACTAAATGCACTGTGAATATGGTCACTTCTTCTCTACACTTTGTAAATCTCCAAATATTCCCAATTTAAAGCAGCACCATGGGTAATTTTATGAATTAAAATGAATGAATAGAAAATCATGGGGAGCACCCACCTGAATTCCTGACGTTAGCTACCAATGGGTGAAGTCCCAGACTGACAGCGTGATTCATAAAATTTGTATTGATCGAAACACTACTTCTGATTCAGCTCGTTTTCTCTTTTACTTTTTTCCAAACTTGGTGATGTCCTGAACTGTGGGTCTTGGCCCTTGTCTGAGGCTTCCAAACGATATTCTACGAGGCCGATAATGTGATGGAGGTCACCACCTATTATCGGGCACAAAGGCCTGAGGCCTACTGTTTGTACAATGAATCTAGTACGCCCCAATGCAGCTGGCCAGTGACTGGAGTGCTGGGAGCCTGTGCACAAGATATGCACAAGGCTCGTTAAGAACCCAGAAAATATTTAAATTAGCGGTCTTCCTCATAATGTAACTGAAGTGCCTGAGCAGCGCTCCAAGTGCTAAGCATTGTTTGGACTGGATGTTTCATGATGGTGGTGGTGGGCGGGGGGGTGCTTTGTAGTGTGGAAAAAAATTGTTCCAATGTGACCGTCTTCTTAGTTTAGGGCCATCCTTCCCTTATCACCACTGTTTCTTTGAACTCCACTGGCCTATTCTTCAATGGGGATCTTGTGCTATGGGGTTCAAAACCCCTTTAACAAAAGACATTTGAAGGAAATGGTTAACTGTGCCCCTTTTAAACAAAGACATTTGAAAACCTGCAAATAAGGTAACGTGGTAAACTGTGTTCTCACAAATCCTGTTTTCCCCTCTGACGATGATGGCATTGGAGAAATATGAGTTTCAGGATCGAAGACATTGTACTATGGATAGATATCTAGATTATTAAATAAATAAGCTAGGTGGATAATATTGAGCTTAAAGCATTGTCAGGCTTTCAAAACACATTGGGCCGTGTAGCGCCCACTGTTTCGGCGCTACATGGCCTCTCCGACATCCAAGATGGCGTCTTGGATGCGCACGCACATTTCCTGCATGATGTGCGCTGGACGCCATCTTGTATAGGAGTTTGCGCAGGCACAGATAAGAAATGCTGGAATCGTGTAAAGTGGGGAGAAAATGGTTCAATCAGTGCGCAACGCTGATTTAAAGTGATAGACCCCCATTTTGGGACTCAATGCACAGTCTTAACCCCGACCATCTGAACGTGTCTTAGAGTGCATGGAGGACCCCCCACCGACGCTATTTAAAGGGACCATGCAGGATTTACAGGTTAGTGGCTGGATTATTGCCTCTGGCTGCCAAGATATTTGTAACCGTTTTCGTAGGTCTCCTAGACTTCAATACTAGTACGAGGGGCATAGCCTAACATTTAGTCAGGATGTGCAGGCGTGAAGTTAGGAAATGCTTCTACATGCAAAGAGTGGGAGACGTTTGGAACTCTCTTCTACATACGGCAGTTGATGCTAGCTCACTTGTGAATGTTAAATCAGAGATTGATAGATTTCTGTGAACCTAGGGTATTAAGACATATGGGGCTAAGGCAGGTATATGGAGTTAGGTCACAGGTCCACCATGATCTCACTGAATGGTGGGACAGCCTCGAGGGGCTAAATGTCACTGCCACTTGCTGCCTCTTGATATGCGCCACCTTCTCCTGCAAGATAACGAGGCGTGTGCCTGTCATGGTTGAATAGCTGCCAGTGTATGTGACCTATGAGTTGTGGGTGGGCGGCTTGAAACAGTGGTAATGTGTAAGGACGGGAGGAAGCATCTGATTGGAAGAGTTGACTACTGATGGAAAGAGTTTATTGGTATGTGGGGAATGGGGGGTGTAGTGCGTGGTGCAGTTGGTAGGAGACATCACTCACCTTGCCCACTCATGTCAAAACATTGAACTTCTTCCTGCACTACATTCATGTTCATGATGCCATGCACCTGGCATTGACTTCGTCCCCTGTTGCCTCCCTCTGTCTTTTGTGTATATGTCTCGAGGGCCTCTTGCCCCCCCCCACCCCCCCACTGCAGATATAGGATGTCCATCGTTCTGTCCACCTCTTGCACCTAAGGTCTCTAGTCCATCAGCAGAGAACCTTGGTGCATTCACTCTCACAGGCCTGGTACCAACTCAGATCGGCAGATTGGTGAGGTCTGGTGTGCAGATTGGAGGATGTGGGATTTAGTAATGCACAACCTTTATTCGATGTTTTAACATAACTCATCAGTGTGTAAACATAGGGATGGGGTCTGCATCTATGTTTTACGTGTGCGATGTCTGATGTCTGTTCAGACTCCATGCAGACAGTAGACTGTTATTTTCAGCAAATAACAGGTACAAGCTACCTTTAAGAGATTTCGAAGAAACATCTTCCCTTTAAGAGATGGAGCTCCCTCTGGTGGTGGAAAGTGAGAATTGCATTCATTCACGTGCAAGGCCGATTGCAGGTAAGTGCTCCCTTGGGACCAAACTTACGTCTTGCCTGCCCAGGGTCCGTCAGGCGCGGGGTGTTAGCGCATCGCCCAGAACGGACCCTTAACCAATTTTCCCCCATAGGCTTTTGGAAGCACAAGCTTTTCAACACAATAGGGAGTAATGTAAGAAAAGGCAACAAGGACATACATCAAAGGCTTTGGATCAGGAAAGCAACGATAGGTTTGCAAAATAGCATGGGCTTCTCATTCCTATATGGTAATCTGTTCAAAAGAACAGAATCTGTAAAACATCAAATAGTATTGCATCCAGCATATGGCCAAATGGTATAAGGAATGGATTTGAAGCCACTGAAGCAATCAAAAGAAGAAAGGACCATTAAGAATGTCTGGGTATAGAAATGTAAGGGGCTATCTCTACATGAAAGGCCATAAACAGAGACAGTAAAGGGGTCTTTTACAACCCATTGTTCAAGCACATGGTCTTTTCTATATCAAAGGGTCTCCAGTTACATGATCAAAGCCTAAACTGTCAATCATTGAAGTATGTTAATGATTGCGGCATAGCAATAGGGAGCGATTGAACAAAATAAATGACTCTCCCCAATCCTACGTCCTATTGGTAAAAAAACAACATAAAAAGACTGTGAGAGAAGAACAGTCTCTTCTTCACCACGTGGCAGTCACAAGAAACGCACACTGCAGTTGAACATCACACAACAAGTGGAGGACAAGTAACATTAGCGCCAGACAAGTGCCAGGCAATGATCATCTCCAACAAGAGAGAGTCTAACCACCTCCCCTTGACATTCAATGGCATTACCATCACCGAATCCCCCACCATCAACATCCTGGGGGTCACCATTGACCAGAAACTTAACTGGACCAGTCACATAAATACTGTGGCTACAAGAGCAAGTCAAAGGCTGGGTATTCTGTGGCGAGTGACTCACCTCCTGACTCCCTAAAGCCTTTCCACCATCTACAAGGCACAAGTCAGGAGTGTGATGGAATACTCTCCACTTGCCTGGATGAGTGCAGCTCCAACAACACACAAGAAACTCGACACCATCCAGGACAAAGCAGCCCGCTTGATTGGCACCCCATCCACCACCCTAAACATTCACTCCCTTCATCACCAGCGCACCGTGGCTGCAGTGTGTACCATCCATAGGATGCACTGCAGCAACTCGCCAAGGCTTCTTCGACAGCACCTCCCAAACCCACGACCTCTACCACCTAGAAGGACAAGGGCAGCAGGCACATGGGAACAACACCACCTGCACGTTCCCCTCCAATTCACACACCATCCCGACTTGGAAATATATCGCAGTTCCTTCATCGTCGCTGGGTCAAAATCCTGGAACTCCCTTCCTAACAGCACTGTGGGAGAATCTTCACCACACGGACTGCAGCGGTTCAAGAAGGCGGCTCACCACCACCTTCTCAAGGGCAATTCGAGATGGGCAATAAAAAATACTGGCCTTGCCGGCAACGCCCACATTCCATGAACGAATAAAAAAAAAGACCTTGACTTCTGAAGAGCTGATCAACGTTCAGGCCCAATGAGCAAAAGCCTGGGTTTACAGATTGTATATATATTAATGATTTGCCTGATGTGTGTATGAATTGTTAAGTCATTAGCTAATAATGTTGCAAATTATTAAGTGTATAACGGGATTTTAGAGAAGAAAGTCATATGTATGGTTTGATTTTGCTTCATGAATGCTCGTATGAATGATAATATCATGAAATAATTACTTTTGATTAACGAAACTATTGTGAGTGAGGGTGACTTTCTTTGCTTGACTATTTGTCCAGTGTCCAAGAATCACACAAAATACGGAATTCTCTACAGTGTCCCACCAGTTAAGAAAAAAAACAGGTACTCTGTGGGCAGTCAGTAAGTGGCTGCTGGTGCCTCACATTCGAATCCCCGATCCCCGTGGCTTTCTTAGTGCATCATGCACTATGTGCTGTGAGTGCCACTAAAAGATTTAAATGAGCTTGCCTCACGGGTGTCTAGGGAGCAGTGGTCCCAGCAGCGCTGTATCAGGACTGCATTATTAGCTGAGTGATTCCTGTGCTCATGCGGGGGTGGGAGTGGGCGGGATGGGTATGTATTTTTGCCTGGAAACAAGTAGGCCAGGATTGACTAGTTGAAATCTGATGCATGGCTTCATTACCTAAAGGGATCAAGGTATATTTACACAGAATTTTCCCTCGGGATTAAATGGTTGGGATGGAGTCCTTGACAGGACAAATTGGACTGTGGAAGAAATGGGCTGATGGACCAAATGTTCTCATTTCACATTTTCTTGTGCTTTTACGTCATTTCCTTTAGCTGCCAAATTTTCTAGTTCATCATAACCTTGGGGAGGATTCTAACTATGTCAAGTGTCACAATGTAACAGCAAGCTTTGGCCATTAGGTTGTTCTGTGGAGAAGATTTCTCAGGTCTTTCTAAAAACTGTCACGATATTGCTTTTTCTGCAGGTAAGTTTTAAACTTAAATTTCTTTGCATCTACTTCTAGCTTTATGTATTTTTAGTTTTACTTATTTATTTTTTTTAACTTTTTGTCACTTTTGACCCATTTGCCTCTTTTGTCCTGATCTCAGTTTTTAATTACTCCAAGTTTTCAATGGAGTAAATTTCTCCAGTAAAACCACTTCAAAGAAAATTGCATAATTAAATCCATTTCTGTGGGTAAAATTTTAATGTGATTCTCATCCAGAGTCATGGATTTAAATTTTGCAACTATTTCAAATTATTTCTTTCTTGAACATTTCTTGCCAATTCTTTCAATTCCTCTCCAAAGTCATAGTATTGGACAAAGTATAAGTCAGGAAATTAGAGGAGCATGTAACAAGGGTAATGCAATAATCGTGGGGCACTTTAATCTTCATATAGACTGGGCAAACCAAATTTGCAAAAGGACGAGTTCAAGGAATGCATTTGAGAGAGTTTTCTAGATCAATATGTTGAGGAACCAACTAGAGAACAGATTATATTAGATCTAGTGTAGTGTAATGAGACAGGGTTAATTAGTAATCTTATAGTTAAGGATTCTCTGGGGAAGAGTGATCTTAATATGATAGAATTTCATATTGAGTTTGAGAGTAATGTAGTTCCGTCCAAAACCAGGGTCTTAAATTTAAATCAAGTCAATTACATAGGTATGAGGGACGAGTTCACTAAGGTAGATTGGGAAATTAGATTAAAAGATATGACGGTAGATAGCAATGGTGAACATGTAAAGAAATAATTCATAATTCTCAATGAATGTACGTCCCCTTGAGGAATAAAAACTCCACGGGAAAAGTGATCCAACCATGGCTAACTAGAGAAGTTAAGGGTAGTATTAGATTAAAAGAGGCTTACAATGTTGCCAAATAGAGTAGTAAGCCTGAGGATTGGGAGGGTTTTAGAAATTAGCAAAGGATGACCAAGAAATTGATAGAGGGAGAAAATTGAATATGAGAGTAAACAAGCAAGAAACTTAAAATCAGATTGTAAGAGCTTCTACAAGTACGTAAAAAGGAAGAGATTAGCGAAAGTAAACGTGGGTCCCTTAGAGACAAAGACAAGAAAAACTATAATGGGGAATAAGGAAATGGCAGAGATGTTAAACAAATATTTTGATCTGTCTTCACAGTAGAAGACACAAAAAACATAACAGAAATAATGGGGAATCAAGGATCTAATGAGAGTGAGGAACTTAAAGTAATTAAGATTAGTAAAGAAAAAGTACTGGAGAAATTAATTAGCATGAATAGAGGATTGGGTAATGGACAGAAAACAGAGAGTAGGAATAAACGGGTCATTTTTGGGTTGGCAAGTTGTAACTAGTGAGGTGCCACAAGGATCAGTTTGGGCCTCAGCTGTTTAGAATATACATCAATGACTTAGATGGGGGGACCGAGTGTAATGTATCCAAGTTTGCTGATAATATAAAGCTAGGTGGGAAAGTAAGCTGTGAGGAGGATGCAAAGAGTCTGCGAAGGGATATAGACAGGTTAAGTGAGTGGGTGAGAAGGTGGCAGATGGTGTATAATGTGGGGAAATGTGAAATTATAAACTTTGGTAGGAAGAATAGAAAAGCAGAATATTTTTTAAAAGATGAGAGCCGAAGAAATGTTGTTATTCAGTGGGATTTGGTTGTCCTTGTACATGAATCACAGAAAGTTAACATGCAGGTACAGCAAGCAATTAGGAAGGCAAATTAGCCTTTATTGCAAGGGGTTTGGAGTATAAGAGTAAGGAGGTCTTGCTGCAATTATATAGGGCTCTGGTGAGACCACACCTGGATTACTGTGCACAGTTTTGGTCTCCTTACCTAAGCAAGGACATACTTGCCTTCGAGATGGTGCAACAAAGGTTCACTAGATTGATTCCTGGGATGAGAGGGGTATTCAATGAGAGATTGAGTAGAATGGGCCTATACGCTCTGCAGTTTAGAAGAATGAGGGGTGATCTCATTAAAGCGTATAAAATTCTTAGAGGGCTTGACAGGGTAGTTGCTGAGAGGTTGTTTCCACTGGCTGGAGAGTCTAGAACTAGGAGTCATAGGGCCCGATATTACCAGGCCGGCGGGATCGTGGCGGGGGGGGGGGGGGGGGCCGATTGGGCGCGTGGGTGACGCGCCCGGTGAAATCAGTCTGCCCTGAACGCAATCGCAGGCTAATTGGATCCACTTACCTCTTGTTCCGGGTTCCCCACTGCAGATCTGCGCGTCGAGCGGGCTGCGCATGCGCAGTAAGGTCTGTCAGCTGGAGGAGCTCTATTTAAAGGGGCAGTCCTCCACTGACTGATGCTGCAACAAATAGGAAAAATTACAGCATGGAGCAGTCCAGGGGGAAGGCTGCTCCCAGGTTTAATGATGCCTCACTCCAGGTATCAATACACGGCGTGAGGAGGAGGGGGAGGACAGAGATCTTCCCCCCGGCGGGCAGGAGGAAGCGGCCTGCCTCTGCCACCATGAAGGCCTGGCTCGAGGTGGCAGAGGAGGTCACCTGCACCACCAACATATCGCCCACCTGCATACAGTGCAGGAGGCGCTCCAATGACCTAAGTAGGTCAGCCAAAATGAGTACACTTACTCATTCCCCTACACTCCGTCTGCCACATCACCGCCCCCACCCCACATCTCCTTCTGCACTGCCAACACTACTCTGTCACATCACCCCTCACACCCACTCAAACCTCATCCTCATCTTACCTGCACCTACTCACCTCGCCAGTACTCATCCCGCCACTACCACTCAACCCAATCCTCATACAATCTCATGGCTCTATCTCATACTCACCCTCTCATGCATCTCTTTCACGGTCAGCCTCACTCAACCTGCCACTACCTGTGCTGCAGCTACAGGGCATGCATCACATACGTACAGTAGGCAGCGTAAGGCAAACGTGTCGTGAGCATGAAGGGGATGCACAAGGGTGTTTGAGGGTTTGTGATGGTTTTTACTTATATTCAATTTCTGACTAACTCACATTACATATTATATTGGCACCACTACTGCCATGTCTTTGCGAATCTTGTCTGGTTTGTGCAATAATGCCCTTTCCTGATGATCACAATGAAGACCCACAACTGATGCCACCCATTGTGTCACTGCAGAGTGGGTGTAGGTGTATTTGCAGGGCTCTTCTGTGCAGACGACTGAGAGACATTGGCAATGTCCCCGGTGGCACCCTGGAAGGATGCAGAGGAGAAGTTGTTGAGGGCAGTGGTGACGTTGACAGCGACAGGTAAGAAGATGGTGCTCGGGCCAGCCGGGAGCAGCTCGGCATGAAGGAGGCTGCAGATGTCCACGACTACATGTCGAGTGACTCTGAGCCTCCGTGTGCACTGCTGCTCAGAAAGGTCTGGGAAGCTGAGCCTCGGTCTGTGGACCCTGTGGCGAGGGTAGTGCCCTCTGCGACACATCTCTCTCTGCGGTTGCCCTCCCTCCTGCTGTGCAGGTGGATGTGTCACAGCACTGTGTTGTGGAGCTCCACGTGTCAGAGGTGGGCGGTGAGCCCGGCGAGGCTGGTGATGCTGTTCGCCCTCCGAGGAGGTCATGACTGCAGCTACGGCAGCCCCCATCCGGAAGATGTAGATCTGAGGGGGTCCGCAAGGTAGGTACATGTCTCTGGACCCTGGGGTAAGTGTGCAAGTTTGTGAATTTTATTGTTAGGAGGAGGGTGGTGGAGGCCAAACTTTGTCCAAAGTGACAGAGTGGCCTCTTGCAATGAGTGAGGGTCTCCCTCCCCCCTCACCTGTCAAATGGACCTTTGCAGCTGCCACAGGCTGATGGCTGCAACGCGTCCATTTGAACTGGGAGTGTTTCCCCCAGTACGGGAAACAGTCCCAGTTGTATGTAAAATCCCAACCCTCCTAAAATATCTCATTAATGAGGTCAGTAAACGACCTGAAATACCAAAATAAATAGCTTAAGTGGCACCCTGCCGGCTTTAATTGCTGGCGGAAGTCCCACATGCGGGGGCTGCGCACGCATGTCAGCGCGCCTGTGGGAAACCCGGAAGTGAGTGGGTTGGAGCCGGGCTCCCGACCTGCCCCGGGAATCCCTGATTTTCGGAGCCCCCCCGCCAGGAACGCACCCGATCGCAGGTGCTAAAATCGACCCCAAAGTCTCAAAATAAGAGGTCGGCCATTTAGGACCAAGATAGGGAAAAATTTCTTCACTCAGAGGCTTGTGAACCTTTGGAATTCTCTACCCCAGAGGGCTGTGGATGCTCAGTTGTTGAATATATTCATGATTGAGAGCGATAGACTTTTTGGACACAAAGGGAATCAAGGGATATGGGGATAGGACGGGAAAGTGGAGTTGAGGTTGAAGATCAGCCATGATCTTATTGAACGGCGGAGCAGGATCGAGGGGCCATACGGCCTACTCCTGCTCCTATTTCTTATGTTCTTCTGTTCTTACAAGATAATAGCCTCGAATTTGCTCCAAAAGTAATGGAGCCAAACAGCGGTCACCGGTTTTTCAGGGCAAATGGAAGAGCAACATCTGGCGAGTGAACATGCACAGTAAAACGCGGTAATCCGGACTTTGCTCTACAGAATTAGACACCATACTCTAGCTAAGGCCTAACCAGGCTGGCCTTCATAAACATTTGTAAACAGTACATTCAAATTGTGTGTCAAAACGTTTAAATATTTTCATCCTCTTTCTTTCATTAGATCACCACCTCAGCTGAGTGGATTTAGACCAAATTAATTAAAACTAGATTCAAGTCTTTGTACAGTGCATCAGAGAACTAGTAGAGGGCCATATTTCTGTCTTCACTAATTTTAGCACAAATGTAGACATGAGTAAGAAGTTTCATAATGTCAGGAGAAAGTGCTCACAGATTATTTGCCTGCTCATCGCTACTCTATAGAGCACTATCTATATTAGGGGGAGAAAAGCTGTTTTTTGCTCTTTAATTAAGGTCATTAATGATTAACTCATGCAACATTCCACAGCTGCACAGTCAAATGGAAAAGTGAATACTTTATTCCAGGACAGACTTGGAATTAGCATGTGCAAAACTGCTAAGCCTGGGATCATGCCTGAATCCCTGAAGAAAAATGGGCACTATTTTTCATTTCAAATGTGGCCCTCTCTAGAAAAGGAGGGAGGCAAGGGAGCATCAATTTATTCTTTCCAGGGATGGCCCAACAACTCCCCCATCCCCACCCCGACCAGGCCATTCGCTCCTGCCTGACATTCCTGATGCCAACGGTGGTCACGCTAGATGCACCACTAGCGGTAGGAGTGCCCACCATTATCAAGCAAATGAAGGCACCTCCCCATAACCTGCAAACTTTGACAAGGTTGGTGGTGAAGATGGGCACATCTTGCCACTTACGTTGAGTTGTGCCACCCTATAAAATTTTGGAGTCAGTGGCTTTATTATTGGTTTAGACCTGAAACCACAGGATAATGTAAACACTGATCTATATCACTACAGTAATGATTATGATTTTCAGGGATCAGCATATTTTTAGTGGAAATCAGCACTTTCCACTAAAATTATTTTGCCTCTCCTATGATTATCACATCTGACCCACTACTTTTATCCAATACCAACATAAATCTGTCTACTCGTGCTAAAAATGGCATTGATGATGTGTCATTGCATTACTTTGCAGCTAATGGAAGGTGGTAGAAGCAATTATAAGAAGCTGGTGCACTATCAAATGGCCATTCTGGGTGCAATAATTCAACTGGTTGAATGAAAGACAAGCCAGTTCCTGCATGAGGGAATCAACAACAATAAGACTTTAGCAACTTTATTGTTTTGAATCACAAATCAGTTTGATGATAACAATCTAAAATATCTGATATTGTATAGTGCCAAAAGAAAATAAGATGATGAAAAGAATTGTATACATTGTACAAATAAGGGGGAGCAGGATATCTATCATATCTGGTCCACCGTGTCATCCAATATTGTCAGCAGTGGCTCAGTGGTAGCACTCTTGCCTCTGAGTTAGAAGGTTGTGGGTTCATGGTCCCACTCTAGAGACTTGAGCACAAAATCTAGGCTGACATTCCAGTGTAGTATAGAGGGACTGCTGCACTGTCAGAGGTGCAGTCTTTCAGATGAGACATTAAACTGAGGCCCTGTCTGCCCTCTCAGGTGGACATAAAAGATCGTGTGGCATTATTTTGAAGAGTAACAGGGGAGTTCTTCCATGCAGGGGAGTCCTGGCCAATATTTATGCCACAACCAACATCACTAAAACAGATTATCTGGTCATTATCACATTGCTGTTCGTGGGAGCTTGCTGTGCACAAATGGGCTGTCGCGTTTCCTACATTAGAACAGTGACTACACTTCAAAAGTACTTCATTGGCTGTAAAGCACTTTGGGAAGTCCTGAGGCTGTGAAAAGAGCTATATAAATGCAGATCTTTATTTCTTTCTATTGTTATCCTCAAACTGATTTGTGACATCAATAAACTATTTAATGTGTTTTACTCCACACCTGCCATTTTGCTGCTCTTGCAGGTGGCATCTTCATGGGTAAAAGTTAACCATGTAAGCTGTTAAATAACAACAAAAGCAGGGAAACTAGAACTGCAACAGGTATAATTGATTGCAAATTAATTGAAGCCCGTAAGTTGTTGCCTAGGTAGCACTAATTACAGGCAACCTCAAATCAAAAAACTCTTAAGCCATTGCTTAAGTAACACCAAATACATTCTTTTCTATTTTTTGACTTTTTCCTTTATCTTGTCTTTTTCATTCCCCCTTCTTCAAATAATTCTATAACCAGTGATACAAATCCTGTTTATGATGTCTCTCTTGAACATGAGAAACCCTCAATATTTAACATATGGGATTGTTTTTAAGAATACCAAAAAAACAGAAATAAAATTTAGGGAATTTGTTGATGGATGTTTCAAAGAGGTCCTGAGGCAGTTCTCCAGTGAAACTCTTGAACCAGTAGCGGTTCTACAAGCTGTCTTCCTGGCCCTTGAAATTATGGTGGCACCATTGATTTCCATAAAATAAATGAATAATTGCAGCTACCTGAGTAGTGGGCATTAATGTGCATGATCCTATTCCTATAGTCACATTCATGCACTATTTGCAGCAACTGCCAAGTCGACTCCCCTTTAAGAAGGAGGATCTTCCAGTACCTGTTCCATATGGGTGCTGAGCAACTGCAGAACTCTTCAGGTACTATGTCCAAAATGTAAGACTTGGGAGATAAATTTTCAAGTCTTTTAGGCTGAAATTATGTTGTCCATTATTAGTAGCAAACATGTTAATGCACCCGTGAAGTTTCTCTATTTGCTTTTTTAACAAAAGCACTAACCTATTTCAAATAAATACTTTTGTTGAAATAGCAAAGAAACTTCATACAAATGCATTAATACACTAATTACTGTTATTACGCAATGTAATTTGAAACCATTTGTTACTCAACTTTTTAAATCATATCAGCCTTGGATCAGTGGTAGCGCTCTCACCTCTGAGTCAGAAGGGTATGGGTTCAAACCCCACTCCAGACACTTTAGTACATAATCTAGGCTGACACATCACCTCAGTACTGAGGGAGTACTACACCAGTGGTGGTGCCATCTTTTCGATGAGGTGTTGAACCGAGGCTCAGTCTCTCCTCTCAGGTGGATGTAAAAGATTCCACGGCATTACTCGAAGAAGAACAAGGCAGATTATCTGGTCACTATCTCACAACTGTTTGCCTTGTGCAAATTGGCTGATGTGTTTCCCTATATTACAGCAGTCACTACAATTTAAAAGTATTTAATTGGCTGTGGGACGTTTTGGGAAGTTATGAAAGGTGCTATATAAATACAAGTTCTTTCTCTTTCTTAATTTGAATAAAATTTTAAAAAGAAATCCAAAATTGCGCCAACATTAAACGTCATCCCACTGTCCTTAACCTGATGTACATTCAAGTCTCTAAGTATAAGATCTTGCAACACCAATAAATTCACTGGAGATTGCAAAGCACATACACGGAAATTAATGATTGTACCTACCAAACTATAATGGGTCAAACAAACAATCTTATCAATGAGGGCCAATTGAGGAGAACACTTCAGTTGTAATTTTTGTAAGGCCTTCTACAAAAAAAATGTGTATTTTAACTTGGGATTGCATTCATATCCATAATCCCTGTTCTTCTTCAAATAATGCCGTGGAATCTTTTACATCCACCTGAGAGGAGAGACTGGGCATAAGTTTCACGCCTCATCGAAAAGATGGCACCACCACTGGTGTAGTACTCCCTCAGTACTGAGGTGATGCGTCAGCCTAAATTATGTACTAAAGTCTCTGGAGTGGGGTTTGAACCCATACCCTTCTGACTCAGAGGTTAGCGTGCTACCACTGATCCAAGGCTGATATGATTTAAAAAATTGAGAAACAAATGGTTTCAAATTACATTGCATAATAACAGTAATTAATATATTAATGCATTTGTATGAAGTTTCTTTGCTATTTGAACAAAAGTATTTATTTCAAGTAGGTCACTACTTAGGTGGCACCATTGATTGCCACAAAATAAATGCATAATTACAGCTTCCTGAGTAGTGGGCATTAATGTGCATGATCCTATTCCTATAGTCACAGGCCAGCTGCACATTCATGCATTATTTGCAGCAACTGCCAAGTCGACTCCCCTTTAAGAAGGAGGATCTTCCAGTACCAGTTCCATATGGGTGCTGAGCAACTGCAGAACTCTTCAGGTGCTATGAATACATTATGGAGCCAGCAGTTAATTTAAATAGCTTTTGAGTCCCTAATAACCACAGCAGATGCAGGTGCACAGACCATTTTGCCATAGGACTTTCCCGGCTCCACAAACGCCTGCTCTATGCATTGGGTGTACAACATCGTCTAGTAACACGGGTTTCTCACGTTCATGCACATCTGTGCTACTGGCACCAACCATCACACTATTGGCCCCCTAAAGTCCAAAATTATTAACCATCATCATACTTTGTAATGCAGCAAAACCCGATTTGATAGTGAAAATAGTTTTCCACATATTCTATCAATACTGTGTATTCACCTGAGTTTGACAGTTCTGTATTTACTGATGTTAGTTTGAGTTGCACGTGTGACAAGCTCTCATGGTGTTTGATTCAATATTCAGCTGTTTTCGTTAGTTAATTGTGAAAAATAATAATTTTTTGATTATCCTCAAGACAAATTTTTAATATTGCATCATGTCGTAACAAATATATCATATTGACTCAAATAAAGAGATAACGGTTAGAAAATCATGGGCAGTGTGGGCCCAAATTTCTGATTTGCAAGACTCCCTGACACCGGTGTGGACTCGCAGAATTACCGCTCTTGTGTTGATCGTGCATTGACTAAAAACCATGCTCCTATGAGAAGAGTCTGCTTAGCCCTTGGAGCTTCAGTATGTCCTTGATTACAAACAGTGCAGTAGTCAGCAAATCCTTTATTCATTTTGTTAAAATTTCAGTAAAGTAAAACCACACTGCAAACGATGCAAAAAAGGAAACTACCAGCCATCACTTACTGCCATGATGTGACCTGTTTTTTTGTTAATGGAAACAATTGACTAAAGCTCATTCAATTTACTGCAATGTATTTCCCAGTGCCTCAGCTGCATGCTACGAAAGATCTGATCATATATTGAATGAGATTCATGGTCTTGCAGAATCTGCTCAGATCAATAAATCCCTTTTCTGGAATTCAGATTTTTTTTGAGTGCTTTTTATTTTGAGGGGGGAATTTAAGAAAACAGATGCAGTGCAAGAGTTCTGAAACCAAAGGTATCGAAATGCCTTAGAAATGTTTAAATACAAACTTGTTGGGGTCAATTTTCCTGTGCTGTGCTTCCAGAAAATGCTCAGTTCCTGTATGCAAAGGATGTAAAAGCACTGGACAAAGTACAAAAAAGATTTACAAGGATGATACCAGAACTGAGAGGGTACAACTATCAGGAAAGACTGAACAGGCTGGAACTCTTTTCTCTGGAAAAAAGACTGAGAGGTGACATAATAGAGAGAGACAGGAATAGAAGGATATGTTGATAGGGTAAGATGAAGTACAGCAGAAGGAGTATCGTGTGGAGCATAAACATCAGCAAATGGCCTGTTTCTATGCTGTAAATTCTATGTACTGAGATGAAAAGGGGACAGAGAACGATTACGCAGGGTCTCCTCTCCCTTTATGTTTCCCAGGGATTACGCCCCTCTGCCTTGTTTTCCTGTTGGAGTACTGGGTGGGCACCCATTTGGAGGAATGCCCAGAAGAAATGGGCCTTAGACCCTGTGCCTAGCTCCCTCACAGATCTGAAAAGCTAAGAGGTGCAGGCAGCAAGGCAATGGAAGGCTCAAAAAGACAAGTGCTCTTTTCTCCTCTATTTGCATAGTAAAATTACAGTTCTTCTTAAAATTTTACATAAAGTTTACACATTTCAATTAGTCATGATAAATATAAAATTACACATCATTTAAAGATACATGTATTTTACATATCTGAAGGAGTCATGGGAGGTACAATTCTACCTAAAAAGCATCACTTGTAAATATTTTTAAAAGTAGCCAAGCTACTTTTGGGTAAGGTAATCACTTTATTACTGTTGACTCCAGTTTTCCTCCTGTATAATACTGTAAATTCTGTAATTCTTTAGGTTTTTAAAAGTAGTTGATTTTCTATTTATTTTTTAGAAGTTTGCTTTACATAATCCGTTAATTAGTTGTGAAAGCATCAGAAATTTTACAGCTCACTGAGTACTCAATTCGGATTATGGGGCTGATTTTCAGATGGCCGAGCGGGTGCGTTGGGGACTCCTAAAATGGCGGAATCCCGGAAGGGTTCGGAGCCCGGCTCCAACCCGCTGACTTCCGGGTTCCCCAGTGACATGTTTGGGTGCGCGTGCAGCTCCCGAATGCGGGACTCCCACCGGCAATTAACGTCGGCGGGATGCTGCTTTACATAGTTAGGTAGATAGTTGAGGTACTTGACAGGCCTCATTGAGTGGAGATTTTAGCAGGAGTGCAATTTTGAAGGATCCTCAGCGTGTTTCCCGTGCTGTGGGAAACACTCCCTGATGGAGCAAATGTGTTTCAGCCAGCAGCCAGTGGGAGATGCAAAGGATTATTTGACAGGTGGGGGGATATCCTCATTTATTGCAGCAGGGCACTCTGTCACTTCAGACAAAATTTTGGCTGCAACACCTTTGTCTTTCCACTCAAAATTCTTAATTTATACCCTAAACTTTGCTGGGCAAACACATTTACCTACTTTGAGGACCCCGTCAAACTCACACCATCAGGATGGGGGGTGCCATGGCTGCATTCATCACTACGTCCGAGGACGAGCAACATCACCAGCCTCGGCCGGCACGGCGTCCACCTCCACCACGTGGAGCTCCACAACACAGTGCTGCGCCACAGGCACCTGCACAAGAGCACGGGGCAACAGAGAGAGCGACGTCGCAGGAGGTACTACCCTCGCCACAGTGTCTACAGACCGAGGTTCAGCTTCCTGGACTCTCTGAGGAGCAGTGCATATGGAGGCTCAGAGTCAGTCGCCAGGTAGTCGCAGACATCTGCAGCCTCCTTCATGCCGAGCTGCTCCCGGCTGGACCGAGCAGCATCTCCTTACCTGTCGCTGTCAAAGTCACCACTGCCCTCAACTTCTTCGCCTCCGGGTCATTCCAGGGTGCCACCGGGGACATCGCCGGGGTCTCTCAGTCGTCTGCACACAATGCATAAGGCAGGTCACCGACGGCTTGTTTTGCAGGGCCTCGCACTACGTCAACTTCCCCATGGACGACCTCAACCAGACCAGACGCTGTGGCTGGCTTCCCACGGGTGCAGGGTGTAATTGATTGCACCCAATAAAGCAATACGAGCACCTCCACATGAGCCAGGACTATTCATCAACAGAAAGGGCTATCACTCCATCAACACTCAGCTCGTTTGTGACCACCGCAAGAGATTCTTTCACGTGTGCACCAGGTACCCTGGCAGCTGCCACTATTCCTTCATCCTCCGAGAGTCCAACATCCCGCCCCTCTTCCTGCACCCAAAACCCGCAAGGGCTGGATCCTCGGGGACAAGGGATACCCCCTGCACACATTGCTCATGATACCTCTGAGGAACCCCACCACTGAGCAACAACGTCGATATAACGACAGCCAAATCGCTACCAGGCCTACAATTGTAAGGAATCTTACAACATCAGGTTATAGTCCAACAGTTTTATTTGAAAATCACAAGCTTTCGGAGATTATCTCCTTCGTCACTCACCTGACGAAGGAGATAATCTCCGAAAGCTTGTGATTTTCAAATAAAACTGTTGGACTATAACCTGGTGTTGTAAGATTCCTTACATTTGTCCACCCTAGTCCATCACTGGCATCTCCACATCAGGCCTACAATTGAGCATGCTATAGGGCTGCTCAAGATATGCTTCAGGTGCCTTGATCATTCTGGGGGAGCGCTTCAATATGCACCAGACAGAGTGGGACGCATTATAGTCGACTGTTGTGCTCTGCACAATAGGGCACAACAGAGAGGGGTGCCACTGGAGGAGGCCCCATCCACATCTGCCGCCCATATTGAGGAGGAGGAGGAAACGGAGGAGGAAACGGAGGAGGAAGAGGAGGAGGAGGACGAGGAGGCAGAGGATGAGGAGCAACCCCTGGGCAGAACAGCGGCTCACCTGGCTGCTCGTGAGGCCAGGGAGACACTGATATGTGAACAGTCCTCCTAACATCAGACAGTGTGAAGAATCCAGTTCTCATCACCTGGAGAGAGGAGTGGCTATACCAGCCCCACCCCCCCCCGCCCCCTGCTCAAAATAGTCATGCAACTACACATACAACCACTGTAGAGTGACCCAATGGGTGGCATCAACTGTGGGTGCTCATGGTGAACCTCATGAAAGGGACTTATTACACAAGCCAGTCAAGAATGGCCAAGATGTGGCAGTAGTGGTGACAATAATAATATTTAATGTGCGATTAACAAAAATCAAATATAAATAAAAAGCATGACAAACCGTCAAACACCCTTGTGCATCCCCTTTGCGCTTACAAAATCTTCGCCTTTCGCTTACAAGTACTCCTACGTGATACCTCCCCTGTGGCTGCAGCAGAGGTAGTGGCAGGTTGCTCTTGTTCATGCTCTGAACGATTAGATGTTTTGGGCCTACGTCCTCTGGGTTTCGGTGCCCGTGAGGGCCCCTCCAAACACTGCTCCACCTGCACCTGTACAGGGGCAGACTCGGCCACCTTGAGAGGAGGCAACATTGTGGGTACTGGTTGAGAGGGGGGCAACGGGTGAGACATGGGGGCGCTTTGAGTGGCATTCCCACTTCCATGTCCCGTTTCACCATCATCCCTCCCCAGGCCAGGTCCACACCACTCCTACCACTCTGCTGGACGACAGTTTGGAGGATAGGTGTGAAGCTTTGTAAGGCCAGTGCCGGAGTATCTGCCTGCCTGTTTAAGGTGGCAGAAAGTTGCTCACCCTGGGTCCAAAGGGCCGTTGTCAGGGCCTCAGTGGAATCATTGGTGAGCCATGCTTGAAGCTCCATGGAGGCTAGCCTTCCCTCCATCGCAGATATTCGCGCACTTACCCGCGACACTATCTCAGAGATTCCCTCCCGTACCTGTGCCACCATTCCACTCATGCAGGAGTTGGACTCCTCCATCCTCTGCACTATTGTGGAGAGTGCGCGTGGCACCTGTTCCAGCACCTTGCAAATGTGCTGCTGCCCCTCGATCATTCTCCTTTTCATGGATGGCCCCCAGGGTTCAGCATCTGTGTCCAGCTGAGCAAAGCCTGAAGAAGAGTGCTCCCACCAACACGGACTCTCCACAGCTGCTCCTGCCACCAGTGTCTGCTCGTGCTCACGTGTGTGGTGACTCACCATGTGCGGCCGCAACTAACTGAGGACGGGGACCCACCGAGGTGTGTGTATCTGCACTGGTGGATGGCTCAGATGTGACAGTGCCCCCTCAGAGGCCGGCTGGTCCTCTGAGGAATCACCCTCCGCCGTCACAGCGGTCGCTGAAGGCCCTGTAAGAGAACATGGCAATATTAAGCACGATGACAGATGTTGAGGTGCTGAAGATGGCAAAGCATGTTAACTTGATTTACTATTATGAGTGCTGAATGTTAAAGTTCTGTCACCAGCCGTTTGTCAGGTGGCAGTCTCAGCGTCCCCAATGGACAGGCACTCGAGGGTGCGGCTTAGTTCAAGAGCCTCCTGCTCCGCATCTGTGAGGACGACCAGATGTTGCGCCCCCCCTCCTCCGGGCTTCGCCTTCTCCCATGCATTCTGGGCTCTCTTCTCCTATAAGGGGAGAAAGTAGAGAGGCGTGAGTGAGGGATGGTGACGTGGCCAACTGCTGAATGCATTGGTTTGGGTGAGGCTGACCGTGAAAGAGATGCATCAGAGGGTGAGTATGAGACAGAGCCATGATACTGTATGAGGATTGGGTTGAGTGGTAGTGGTGGGATGAGTACTGGGGAGGTGAGTAAGTGCAGGTAAGTTGAGGATGGGCTTTGAGTGAGTGTGAGGAGTGATGTGATAGAGTAGTGTTGGCAGTGCAGAAGGAGTTGTGGGGTGGGGGCGGTGATGTGGAAGATGGAGTGTAGGAGAATGAGTAAGTGTACTCACTTTAGCTGACCTAGTTAGGTCATTTAAGTGCTTCCTAGACCATAAGACTATAAGAGATAGGAGCAGGGGTAGGCCATTCAGCCCCTCAAGCCTGCTCCGCCATTTAATGAGATCATAGCTGATCTGATTTTTACTTCAACTCCACTTTCTCGCCCTTTCCCCATATCCTTTGACTCCCTTGCTGATCAAAAATTTGTCCTGCACTGTATCCATGTGCGGGAGACGTTGCTGCTGCTGGTGACCTCCTATGCCACCTCGAGCCAGGCCTTCCAGGTCCTCCCGTCCGCCGGGTAGAAAATATCCCTCCTCCTCCTCACCCCATCCAGTAGGACCTGGAGTGCGGCATTGGTAAATCTGGGCACAGCCTTTCCCCTGGTCTGCTCCATTCTATAATTTTGGTTCTCTGCTGCAGGAGCAGCATTGGAGGACTGCCCCTTTAAATAGGGCTCCTCCAGCTGACAGCCTGTGATGCGGGTGCGAAGTCCGCCCGCTGCGCAGGTTGAGGACGGGAAACCCGGAAGCCACGGTAAGTGGCTTCAATTTACCCGTGATCGCGTGGGGAACGGACCGATTTCACTGGGCGGGTTACCCATGCACCCAGTCGCCCCCCACCCCCACCGCTGCCATCCCGCCTCCCTGGTAATATCGGGGCTTATGTCTCCCTTGAGCTGAAGTTTTTTAGGCAAATTGAGAAGGGCTGCATTGTAAAATACTGAAATGTGGAACATAGTTACCTTCACTCAGCAAATATCTTTATTCCAAATTTTACAACAGTTATAAAATATAGCTACAGTATTGCTGATTTTTTTGTTTGTATAACCTCATAATGAAATCTATTATAAAACAACTAACGTATTTGCCTTTATTTAAAATTTAGTAAACATTTCATCACATCATTTAATAATCTTCTCTATCAAGGTGTTGACATGAAATGTATGCTTAATAAAGCCATGTTAATCAGCAAAACTAGAAAAGGAAAAGGATTTGGATGTGGTTATTGATCATTCACTGAAAACTTCAGTCAATGTAAACCTGTTAACAATACTAATCATGATGAATCTCAAAGGCACTTGACAGAAGTCAAAACAAATTATTCTAGGCTTGCTCACTAGCAAAACAGCATTTGGATCATTCGTCAAGGTGAGGGGTGTTAGCACAGATGAAGGCAACATTTTCCTATTTCTGGCACCTACTATCAGCAATAAGCACTCCGAGTAATAACACGGCCTGTTGTATAGTAAAGTTACTTTTGATCTGTTGTGGTCGTACTAGAGTAAGAAATAATACAGCAAGGGGTGCGATCAGACTAAGAGAGAATTTGAGAAGGTCTAAGATAGGTTTAGAATGCAGCGTATAAACGCACGAAGCGTGGTAACTGAGGTTGGTGAGCTGCAGGTGCAAATAGCCACATGGGGTAGGATTGGGTACTAAAAAATTCCTGGATTCAAGGTAGCATTGATTAAGGAGAATATTGTAGTGCTGGAGAGAGAGGATGTCCTGGAGGGGTCAAGGACAGAATCTATTTGGTTAGAGTTAAGAAACAATAAAGGTGCCATTCCACTACTGGGTGTATTCTACAGGTCACCAACTAGTGGGAAGGATACAGAGGAGCAAATTTGCAGGGAAATTACAGAGAGTTGCAAAAACTATAGCGTAGTGATAATGGGGGTCTCCAACCATCCTAATATAGACGGAGATAGTAATAGTGTAAAGGGCCAAGAGGGGGAAGAATTTCTGAAGTGTGTCTAGGAGAACTTTCTTCATCAGTATGTGTCCGATGAGAAAGGAGACATTGCTGGGTCTGGTTCTGGGGAATGAAGTGGGTCATGTGGAACAAGTGTTATGGGGGAACATTTAGGGACCAGTGATCATAGGTTTAGATTAGTTATGGAAAAGGACAAGAAGCAATCTAAAGTAAAAATACTTAATTGGACGAGGGCCAATTTCAGTGGGTTGAGAACGGATCTGGCCCGGGTAAATTGGAATCAAAGATTAGCAGGCAAAACTGTAATCAAACAATGGGTGGCCTTTAAAGAGGAGATGGTTTGGGTACAGTCTATGTACATTCCCAAGAGGGGGAAAGGTGGGGCAACCAGAGCCAGAGCTCCCTGGATGACGAAAGAGATAGAGAGGAAGGTGAAGCAGAAAAAGGGGGCGTATGACAGATGTCAGGTTGTTTTATAATAGAGAATCCAAAAGTCTTCTATAGGCATATAGATAGTAAGAGGAGGGGTGGGGCCGATTAGGGACCAAAAAGATCTACGCATGGAGGCAGAGGGCATGGCTGAGGTACTAAATGAATACTTTGCATCTGTCTTTACCAATGAAGAAGATGCTGCCAAAGTCACAGTAAAAAAGGAGGTAGTTGAGATACTGGATGGGCTAAAAATTGATAAAGAGGAGGTACTAGAAAGTCTGGCTGTACTTAAAGTAGATAAGTCACCTGGACCGGATGGGATGCATCCTAGGTTGCTGAGGGAAGTAAGGGTGGAAATTGCAGAGATGCTGGCCAGAATTTTCCAATCCTCCTTAGATATGGGGGTGGTACAAGAGGACTAGAGAATCGCAAATGTTACACCCTTGTTCAAAAAAGGATGTAAGGATGAACCCAGTAACCAAAGGCCAGTCAGTTTAACCTCGGTGGTGGGGAAGCTTTTCGAAACGAGTTGAGAACCAGAGGACACAAATTTAAGGTGATTGGCAAAAGAACCAAAGGCGACATGAGGAAAATCTTTTTTACGCAGCGGTAGTTATGATCTGGAATGCGCTGCCTTAACGGGTGGTAGAAGCAGATTCAACCATTGCTTTCAAAAAGTAACTGAAAAAATACTTGAAGGGAAAAAATTTGCAGGACTACGGGGAAAGAGCGGGGGAATGGGACTAACTGGATTACTCTTATAAAGAGCCGGCACGGGCTCGGTGGACTGAATGGCCTCCTTCTGTGCTGTAACCATTCTATGATCTGCCCAATAACATGCCTTAGCCCCAACCTCAAAACTGCAACCATTCCTGAACAATGTAAGTTTTCCTCACCTGCTGAATATGTGGCCACTCTGAGTAAATTGGCCAATTTTATGTCAAATTAGTGGTAGTTTTGTGCTGTGCGCCTACTCTTAGTTGTAACTGCCTAAAATCATTTTACTTAAGACCTTTACAGCCAGTGGGGAGAAGAGATCTATCCCGTTAATCTGTGTTGAATTTGAGCCAAGGTCGCAGAGATGAGAGGGCAATGTGCTCCCCACAATACCATCCAGCCCCCAAATTTCCTTTAATGAATTTGCTTTCACTTTTAATATTTTATCCTTTGCATTTCTTTTTTCCCCAATCGGCTCTAACCCACAGGGATTTTCACTCTGCTGCATCATCTCTCATCCAGTCTACTATGAATTATTCATTGTGACCTGGAGCTTCATAGAGAACAACTATGTCTTGCCACTCTGCTCAAAGAGCAGCTTGATGTTCGTAAATCCATTTACTGATACTTGTTCAATAATTCTCTCATAAGTAGGCTGGTAAAACTCAATCAAAAGAGTGACTGCTGATTTGCCTTACTTGCACAATTTCAATACACAAAAATTAACCTATAAACTAACAAACTTAAAAGCTACCGTGATCAGGGACATCAAGTTGCATAAGTACTGGATCTTGCAGCTGGTCCATCACAGGGTCCTATTGCCAGGGATCAAGGTCAGTCTCAAAGGCTGTTATGAACACACAGCGTCCAGCTACCTCACAAACACCTAACCCTGAGATGGCACCTAGATGAAGCACAAGATTAGCTTTAAGAGGACATATGTTACACACTGAGACCAAGGGGAAGCACTGAAAAACACATATCACATGTTGGGTAATAGAAAAGTTGGTTGCCATGCACTTGGATTGTGTGCAGCGAGTGTTTTTTCTGAAGTTTAATTTGCAGTGCAGCAGCTGGCAGGAATAAGAACGTTGAGGTGCCATGGCAAATTTCAGGCCCTACAGATGAAGGCTGATTACTGGAGGGCTTGGGAAGATGTAGACAGGATTATTAGATAAGCAGTATGACAGCATAGAAATGGTCTTAGCATCAACAGTGGAGGTGAAAAGTGGAGCTGGATATCATCAATACATATGGACGTTGACTCTGTGCCTTCAGATGATTTGGCCGAGAGGCAGGCAATTTACAGATGAAGAAGAGGAGGGGTCCAAGGATAGATTCTCAGAGGACTTCAGTGATGAAGGTGTGAGGGAGTGAAGAGAAGTTATTGCTGGAGATTTGCTTCCTTTATTCAGACAACGAGGAGTAGAACCACACAAGGGTAGTCCCATGGAGTTGGGCGGTAGAGATGTGATGTTGGACAATGGTATGATTGACCGTATTAAACGTTGCAGAGATGTCAAGAAGGACAAGAAGCGATAACACTGAGGTCACAGTCACAAAAGATGTAATTTATGATTTTGACCAGTACGATCTTGATGTACGGGTTGGAAGCTGGACAGAAGGAATACAAATGTAGAGTTTTGGGTGAGACAGGCATGGAGCTGGGAGGCAAGAACATGTTCGTGCACCTTATCAACGGTAACAATTTTGTCTGGTGAATGAGTGTATGTGGTGTTTTAATGCATGTGGCTATGATAACTGAGGGCTCAATGATTTCTGATGTGATGCCTGCACCACTTTGTCCGAGATGAAGAATTGTCCCAAACAGGCACTGACATCACTGTTCACCTGCTTCTCCATGCATACCACCTGCTGGAGCCTATTTCTTCATCACACCCACTAATCTATGCACAGAACAATGAGATTCTATGAAGTCTTTGAATCCCTCCCTAATGCTTGTCCATGTGAATTGTCCAAGTGGATCAAAACAGCTTTGACTGTTCCTAGAATTTGGGACCCAAAGTATCCATAGCAACAGTGTCAGCATTCATGAGAAATACTTCTTTGCTATGACTATGGTCTGAGTTATTGCAGTTGTCACTGTAGTTGCTACTGATGCTGCTCACTAATCAATGTCAGACTGCAGTGCAGATAACAGAAAATTCAACACTGCCTGCCCTCTGAACTATCAGTATATGTGAGCCAGTACCATGGGTCAGCTCAATCCTACTATTGTCAGTTTCAGGAAATAGAGGCCATAACATCTCATGTTCTTCATTCCATCATTTATTGAAGATATTAAAGTTTTTTTGGGTGTGAGCCAATGCCCGAAGCATATGGTTTGTATATTCATGTGATTGACCTCTCCGTTTCAATCTAGTTTCCTGTTAACCACATAGCTAGAACCCAGGCAAAGAGCACAGGTTGTAGGGATGTATAAATTGTACATTACATATTTTCATCTTGCAGAAAAACTTGAATCAATTCACAACGCATGATGATTGGGACAAGCTTTTTTAATATGTAAATTACCTAGCCTGTAGGTCAGAAAATATTGTAAAGCTTTTTTCACAAATTTTAATTGTGCCATTTTTGTATTTCTATCTTGGCAAGGAAAAACAGCACAGCAAAAATTTCAGCCAGGAAATCTTTCTTCATACATTCAAAAAAAACATCAGACACAAGCAAAGAATACAATGGTGACAGTGCTTATGGTCTTCCAAACTGTAAACATGGCAAAAGATGAATGCAATATTGCTAACCATTATCAGTAGTGCTACTAAAGTGAATATGGTTCTGTAAAATGTAGTATTGATTAAAACACACAAACAGTATGTTGGCTAGGGGCTGCAGAAAGTAACCTGAGACGTCAGCTGCCGAAACACACAGGCAGGAACAACATTTGAACTTAAGTAACCTGAGTTCAGTCACTGGCCTGAGCTAGCTGGAACCAGTTTGAATTAACTAAGTTTTGTGAAAGACAAAGGAAATGTGATAAGATACAAGTCCTTATTTAGAAAAGGAGTAATGAGGTAATGCTACCTAAGTCCTTAGGACAGAGCCAATGAGGAGAAGACACAGGGTAACCGAGAAAGCCTAAACCAACGAAAGAGAGAGACAGCAGAGCTTGAAGAGATAAGATTCGGAATAAGGATGAAGGATCTGGGGCGTGGAGCCAGAGCGAAGACTCTGGAGACCAACCATCGCGGAAGTGGAAGACCCTACGTCAGGGATGTAGCGACGACGGCAAAAGAGAGAGAGAACGGAACGCCTGGCCAGCATCAGCTCTCCTTTTTCGGGGATTATCCTTTATATTCTGTGACCACTCAGGGAGTGTCAGAGAAACCTAGTGGGTGTGCGTTTAGATCTTAGTTTGGGTATAAAACTGTATAACCTGGTGTAAACTGCATGTCCATATCTAACCAGACGTATAAGCTATATGTATATGATCTAACGGCGTGAATAAAGCGAATTGAGAGTTAAGAGAGAATTGACTCTTCTCCTCTTTGTACTAAGCCAGTAACCATAACCGGTGACCTTCGGTCAACAAGTATAACTGTAATGACAATAATTATAATGACCATCATTTTCCAAACCTCACTGGATACAACAGACGTAGACGGAGAACATGGCGTAGTTTCTCCGCTCCCCGGAGCGGAGAAATTACGCCATGTTCTCCGCAGCCTTCAACATGTCACCAATGACGACGAACACCTCGCTATGGCCATCCCCACACCTCCACTACTCGCCTTTAAACAGCCACCCAACCTCAAACAGACCATCGTTCGCAGCAAATTACCTAGCTTTCAAGAGAACAGCGTCCACGACACCACACAACCCTGCCACGGTAACCTCTGCAAGACATGCCAGATCATCGACACAGATACCACCATCACACGAGAGGACACCACCCACCAGGTGCATGGTTCATACTCCTGTGACTCGGCCAACGTTGTCTACCTCATACGTTGCAGGAAAGGATGCCCCAGAGCATGGTACATTGGCGAGACCATGCAGACGCTGCGACAACGGATGAACGGACACCGCGCAACAATCGCCAAACAGGAGGGTTCCCTCCCAGTTGGGGAACAGTTCAGCAGTCATGGACATTCATCCACTGACCTTCGGGTAAGCGTACTCCAAGGCGGCCTTCGAGACACACGACAACGCAAAATCGTCGAGCAGAAATTGATAGCCAAGTTCCGCACCCATGAGGACGGCCTCAACCGGGATCTTGGGTTCATGTCACGCTACACGTTACCCCACCAGCGAACAAATGTTATCTGTTTTTAATATAACGGGTCAGTTGCTGTCTTTTCTATGTTTCTACCTCTCTATCTCTGTTTTTTTTGTGGTTTTTTTTGGTGATTTGTATATTCGGAGACCTTGCAGGTAACACCTGTCTGTCTGCACACTGATTGCCTTGGCAACGGGCAGTTGAAAAAACTGTCTGTAATCACCAAGCATTGTTCTGTGATTTATAAATGCGATTTCATTTTGAGGATTTCATTTCCAACAACGTTCACCTGAGGAAGGAGGAAGCCTCCGAAAGCTTGTGAATTTAAAATAAAATTGCTGGACTATAACTTGGTGTTGTAAAATTGTTTACAATTGTCAACCCCAGTCCATCACCGGCATCTCCACATCATCACTGGATACAGGCATGGTACTGGAGGATTGGAGGACTGCTAAGTTTGTACCATTGTTTAAAAAGGGAGTGACGGATAGACCAAGTAATTACAGGCCAGTCAGTCTAACCTTGGTGGTGGACAAATTATTAGTAGTATTCTGAGGGACAGGATAAACCCTCACTTGGAAAGGCAAGGAGTAATCAAGGACAGTCAGCATGGATTTGTTAAGAGAAGGTCGTGTCTGACTAACTTGATTGAATTTTTTGAGGAGGTATCAAGGAGGGTCAATGAGGGTAGTGCATTTCATGGAGTCCACATGGATTTTAGCAAGGCTTTTGACAAGGTCCCACACGGCAGACTGGTCAAAAAAGTACAAGCCCATGGGATCCAAAATTGGCTCAGTGGCAGGAAGCAAAGGCTAATGGTCAACGGGTGTTTTTGTGACTGGAAGGCTGTTTCCAGTGGGGTTCCAGAGGGCTCAGTACTAGGTCCCTTGCTTTTTGTGATATATATTAATGATTTGGAATTAAATGTAGGGGGCATGATTAAGAAGTTTGCAGATGATACAAAAATTGGCCGTGTGATTGATAGTGAGGAAGAAAGCAACAATTAGACTGCAGGAAGATATCAATGGACTGGTCAGGTGGGCAGAAAAGTGGCAAATGGAATTCAATCCGGAGAAGTGTGAGGTAATGCATTTGGGGAAGGCAAACAAGGCGAGGCAGTACACAATAAATGGGAGGATACTGAAAGGTGTAGAGGAATTGAGGGACCTTGGAGTGCATGTCCACAGATCGCTGAAGGTAGATAAGGTGGTTAAGAAAGCATATGGAATGTTTTCCTTTATTAGCCGAGGCATAGAACATAAGATCAGGGAGGTTATGCTGGAACTGTATAAAACACTGTTTAGGCCACAGCTTGAGTGCTGTGTATAGTTCTGGTCACCACATCACAGGAAGGATGTAATTGTACTAGAGAGGGTACAGAGGAGATTTACAAGGATATTGCCAGGACTGGAGAATTTTAGCTATGAGGACTGGAGAATTTTAGCTATGAGGAAAAATTGGATAGGCTGGGATTGTTCTCTTTGGAACAGAAGAGGCTGAGGGGTGATTTAATTGAGGTGTACAAAATTATGAGTGGACTATATAGAATGGATAGGAAGGACCTATTTCCCTTAGTAGAGTGGTCTATAACCAGGGGGCATAGATTTAAAGTGATTGGTAGAAGGATTAGAGGGGAGCTGAGGAAAAATGTTTTCACCCAGAGGGTGGTGGGGGTCTGGAACTCACTGCCTGAAAGGGTGGTAGAGGCAGAAACCCCCAACTCATTTAAAAAGTACCTGGATGTGCACCAGAAGTGCCGTAACCTACAAGGCTACGTACCAAGTGCTGGAAAGTGGGATTAGTCTGGGTAGCTCATTTTCGGCTGGTGCGGACATGATGGGCTGAATGGCCTCCTTCTGTGCCATAAATTTTCTATAATTCTATGATTCTAAGACATTTCGGTAAGGTACTGTATTTTCAGTGTAAAATATAATAGCTAGATTTTAATGTTTTCAACATGAGCTTTAAGGACTGATACTTCAAATCTCTTTACAGCAAGATCGTATTTGTTTTTCAACTTGTCATGGGCTGTGATGCCCCATTTTGCATGTATTGGTTTTATAGCGGACCAGGATAAATCATTAAATCATTAAAATAAAAGCAAAATACTGCTGATGCTGGAAATCGGAAATACAAACAGAAAATTTTGGAAATACTCACCAGGTCAGGCAGCATCTGTAGAGAGAGAAACAGAGTTAACGTTTCAGGTCGATGATCGTCAGAACTGGAAGAAATTAGAGGCATGTAATCCTCCCCACCCCAATTTCCTCTTTGTATCCTGCTCAAATAATGCTTTACACCCAAATGCCAAAGGGAAAATCCAGCCCTTAATTTCAATTTGGATTCCTGTATTTGGGTGGATGACGCCTCTACCCTTTGTCATTTCTGCCAGAAATTGATAATGGCACTTTTATTGGCAGCAATGGGACATAATGCATATTATGGCCTTATTTTGCTGGCAGGTAAAACCTTTTTGGTGGGAGCAGATGCTGGCAGTGGAGGGGGGGGGAACACAAGAATGGGCTGGCAGCAGGACCCCAGATTTTTTTTGGTGCCTGGAGGAATGCTCCTCCTCCTCCTGGCCCCATGAATGTCTTTTTAAAAAAAACTTAGGGCAGAAATTGCTTGCAAAATAACAGTGAACTCAACAGTGCTCACCGTTGTTGGTGGTGAAATGGAGGAGCAAGTTCCGGCGTTCGTACAGGCACAGTGAAACGCGGAAATACGAAACTTGCTGCTATTGGTTCATCGGCGATATGACAGCTTCAAATTAAAGATATATCACACGCTGCAATCAGAGAAATCATTGAAAAAGTGTAAACTTACTTATCTGCCCAGCTGGAAAGTATCTAATTACGCCACAAAACTGGTATGTTCCCCTCCAAGTCACACACCATCCCGACTTGGAAATATATCGCTGTTCCTTCATCGTTCCTGGGTCAAAATCCTGGAACTCCCTTCCTAACAGCACTGTGGGAGAACCTTCACCACATGGACTGCAGCGGTTCAAGAAGGAGGCTCACCACCACCTTCTCAAGGGCAATTAGGGATGGGCAATAAATGCTGGCCTCGCCAGCGACGCCCACATCCCATGAACAAATTTTTTAAAATACCAGGTTGAAACTAAGTTTTAACAGCGTGGTAAGTCCTAATGACTGCCAAACAATTAAAAATTAACCTTTCAAAATGTGGAGTCTCATCAGTCCTTATTTTAATAGTTTTTGGTCATTAAAACATTTTTAAAAAAATTTCCTCACTTTTCCCTTCTGTCTCTTTTATTTAATTCAATTATTTCTTACCCTCTCTTTTTTTCATTGTCTATAACTGTTTTTACAAAGATTTTAATGTTGTACCTTTCACTTCCTGGTTTTAAGCCTGCAGAGAATTACATAGCTTGTCATAAATGCTGCGATCTGTTTGGTCGAGGGGAGAGATCGATCCTCTCACTTCTCCCAGGGTCCTAGCTTCGCTTGAACTGACGCTGGGCTCTTCTCCGCTTCCTATTCGAGGAAGTGCCTGAAGAAAAGACCACGATTAGTGGGTTAGTATAAATCTATGAAGTGGCGATCACTGTTGGTTCGCCACTGGGAACAATTTCTGCCCCCTTATCTCTTTTTGGAGCGGCTTCTCAATGCCTGAAAACTGAATCAGGCAGCAAATGGGCGCACAAGGCCCCCATCAGATTTTCCTCTGCTGATCGCCTATTTTTCAGGTGAGAAACAAATGGCTGGCAGTTGAAAATCTACCCACCCTCCCCAAGTGTATGTGCAATGCACTCATTACCCGGAAATTTGTAGTGTGGGTGGCTCGATTCTGTCTTTTCTGAATAACTGAGTTGTGGTGCAGATCACCAGCCGTGGAGACCAAAATAGGGCAGTGATACGTTGTTTGTTGTCTAGGCCTGCATGCTCAACTTTCCTGAGCCATCGACCGTTAATGAAGTGGAACAGTTTTTAGATCACTCTGATCCCAGCTGAAAATCAGTTTACTTGGAATAACTTCACCACTAGTTTCAATTTAGTCCAAAAACACAATTAAAATTTTCTGGAGCTTTTCCGGTAGCTTTTGGGCCCTTCATTTGGCAAAATCGACACTGTTCAGCAAACTTTTTCTGGACAGTTTCACAGGTCTGTCTCCATTCTCCAACAGGGAAGAATGTTGAGGAAAATGTAAATTTGGAAAAACACACAAAAACATGTACTTTATCATTAGCTAGCTGCATTAGCCAAATTACATTGCCACAAAACCCAACTGCAGTCACAGCACTCGTGACTCACTGGGCTGTTGTGTAACTTTTTTGATTAATCATTAAGTAGGAGTTTGATCCCATTTGGAAAATAAGTCTAACTGCAGTAGTTTGATAATTAAATTTGGAATGAACAAATCCAATGCCAATCTTCAAGCAGACATATTTTTGGCAGTTTTTTTGCTCGCCTGTTTGAATTTTAAACTTAGGCTAAATTACTTTGATCTCTGGGAGGTTATAGTAAAATGATGAAAACCACCAAAAAATTCAAGCATGATATTGAAACTCCACACCCAAGAAAATGGGAGGTAAGCCATTCTATTACTAACACTGCCTCTTCTGCCTTTTAGACACTTTTACATGGACAGAATTGGCAGCTGGAATCTAACAAAAGGCTGAAACTTTTCATTTACTTAAAAAAGGAAGTAGTGTACTTTGCAAAATCTAATTTTACCTGATTTATTTCAAGTGATTCCCTTTATTAAAGATCTCTCCAGTTTCAAGGCCCGGGTTGTGGAAGTGATGGTTAGTGTACTACCTGATTACATCAGTGATTTCCTTTTAACTAATGTCAATGGTGACCACAAAGTGAAAATAGATTTCACTGCCTGGCAGTAATTGGTCACTGGTACAAGGGGTAAAATCAAATAATTGAGTTATAGCGATAGAATTACCCACCCATTCTTAAAACAGGAGGTCAGCTATTGACCTGAAATCATGTTTTTACTAATGAAAAAGGTTAACACCATTGTTAAACAGCAGGCAGAAGAATTCCATACTAACATGGTAATATGTTCATTACTAATATCATATAGCATAATTTCACCCCATGTGTTCAAATGCCATTTGTATGTGTATATTGGGGGAAGGAAATTTTATCTTGTTGCAACCAGTTTCCAACTTAGCTTCTGGAATTACTGCTTAACAATAGAACCAAGTATCTGAGTTTTGAACTTAAGATAAATAACTCTAATTTTTTTTATTCGTTCATGGGATGTGGGCGTCGCTGGCGAGGCCAGCATTTATTGCCCATCCCTAACTGCCCTTGAGAAGTTGGTGGTGAGCCGTCTTCTTGAACCGCTGCAGTCCGCGTGGTGAAGGTTCTCCCACAGTGCTGTTAGGTAGGGAGTTCCAGGATTTTGACCCAGCGACAATGAAGGAACAGCGATATATTTCCAAGTAAATCGCACTCTTCAAAAGTTCAAAGACCTAAATCTCCCCAAGGTTTAAGTATTACAATGCTAAAATTCAGCAGCTCCCATTTTCTTAAGTACAGCTGTACAGGATGATGTGATGCATTGAACATACCATGGAGTCGATAATGTGCCACACCAACAATGCATCAGTACAAATGGACTGATAACACTGGATAAAATGAGACCAGCGCATTTGTATAATTTGAGGTGTATCTGTCATGACATGCCAGGAATTCCAGGGTCACATTATTGACAGCAATCAATGAAGGGCTAGTAGCTGCCTAGTCTAGCACTTTCTTGGTATTGGGGGGAGTGTACCAGCCACAGGTGGCACTGGAGGCATGGGGGAGGTATAAAGCATTGGGGCACTGGTACCAGGGATGCCAAGGAGGTAAAGGACAGAGATGGCCAACTTTTTTTTAAGTTGGCCATCCTCCACCAAATTATTGCTCACAGCTGGAGCACTGTTCAGATGCTGCAGTTGCATCACAGAGCAGGCGCCCAATTTAAACAAAATTTGGGAGCCTAATGAGCCTATTGCACAACTTGTTCCCAGCCCCGTTTGCGCCAGTCAACTGCATTGGGGTGCACTAAAAGCCTTGGTCACATGGCACACCTCAGGCCTCCATACTCAATTTTTCAGGGAGTGGGCACCCAGTGCATTTCAGCACATTGGGCATCCGTCATTGTAATATTGGCCTCAGTGTAAACATCATGACTGCAATTCAATTCAAAACATCATCAATGGGACTGTATGGGTAGAGTGAGGTAAGCAATAAAACTGATTACATGCTGTCAAGACTTTTAATGTTTGAGCATTAGATTGTTAGTAAAGGGATCCATTACTTGGTAAAATACCTAAGGTTTGTTAAAGTGGTAAGGTAGGTTTGGATTTACTTTAAAATAACATTTTCTGTTGCCCTCAGCTGTAGATCAATAATAATTCTTATGGAACCTTTTTAGTTGGAACTCAGTCCCAACTGGAAGGTAGCTTCACTGGTCACTGAAGTCTCCGACTCACATTGTGGTTGCAGATTAATGTAGTCCTTGGATGGACATGAGCCAAAAACCTGGCAGTTGTCAAACAAAACTCATTACTGACTTGTTTAAGTAACAGATCATTAGGCATTGCTTTTAAAAGTAAAGATGCTCAAGAGTTATAAAGAAAGAATTATAATTGTTGTGTGCTATTGTGGATGATTCTGAAAAATTACAGCACAGAAGGAGGCTGCTGTTATATTTTAATATCTAATATTCTTTCAAAATGTGCTTTTAGTTCAAAATTTGACTGCTTGAAACCAATGGAAAGTAAAATCAGATGGGGTGTAAAATGGCTGACTCGATCCTGTCAGTTTCCCGCCGGATGAGTTAGGTTAAAATTACCCCCAGAGAATCAGAATAACCATCATGGATAAAAGCAAAGAATTTCTAAAAATCTTACAAAGGCCATTCGGTCTAACAAGCCTGGCCCTTTGTTAATTTTGAAAGAAAAGAAAATTATCCAACTAAACCATCAAAACAGTCAGACAGGAGCTCTGTTTAACGTTTTATCAAAAGGATGGCCCCTTCAACAATGCAGCACTCCCTCAGTACTCAGAACTACTGTGGAGTGGCAGTGAGGTTTATAAAATCAAACTTTCTGACTCAGAAGCAAGGGCAGTCCATCTGAACCAAGCAGACACTGTTTACAAGTTGCAGTGTGCTCTCATCCAATGGGATTCCCAAAATCAACCTCAGTGAATCAATACAAATAAATTAAAAGTTAAATCTATGGGATTCCAGTCTGATGTGTGTTCTTGTACACCTTTCATTTGTTTCTTTCTGTGCTTCCTTCCTACCTAATGTGCTTCCCTCCCAGTCTTGCTGCGTAAGTCCTTGCTGGCTGGTCTCCCGATGAGAACCAGGGGACAGAACTTGGGGGTTATTGCATATAATGAGAATAGAGTGGTTTCAAATCTCACGGCCAGCTGGAGCAGATTCATTTGCCTTGGCATTCCCTGGCGTTTGCTGTGAGAATGAAAGCAGGAACCAGTTGAGAACTGAACAAAACATAATCACATGTGAGACTGATAGGTTGAACTGTGCAGGAATTCACACCCAGAAGCACCTTGAGCTGTAACCGCTGTCTTTTTGATTGTTCAAAACTCTCTGGTTTTATTTTTGATCAGCTCGAAACTCAATTGTTGCTTCTGCGTTGATTGTGAGTTAATATATATTTTCTTTCTCATGAAGAAACTAAGCCACATATATGTGATTTGCACCATCCCTTTTCATTGCAGCTTGCAGGATATGAGGCCACACTCCCTATCACAGAGAAATCCAACCCCATAACACAGGGTATAGACAAATCAGATTCTATTCAGATCGTCCAACTTTTAAAAGAATGTGATGCAGAAATATTTCGGAAGGAGGATAACATGGCCACCAACTACAAGGTACAATAAGTTTCCATACATAGAAAGAATCATCAAAAGGTTACAGCACAGAAGGAGGCCATTTGGCCCATCGAGTCCATGCCGGCTCCAGCCGCTCCCACTCCCCCACTCTATCCCCGTGGCCCTGCAATTTTTTTCCTTTCAAGTACTTATCCAGTTCCCTTTTGAAAGCCATGATTGAATCTGCCTCCACCACCCCCTCAGGCAGTGCATTCCAGATTATAACCACTTGCTGTGTAAAAACGTTTTCCTCATGTCACCTTTGATTCTTATTGCAATCACCTTAAATCTATGTCCTCTGGTTCTTGACCCTTCTGCCAATGGGAACAGTTTCTCTCTATCTACACTGTCTAGACCCTTCGTGATTTTAAATACCTCGATCAAATCTCCTCTCAATCTTCTCTGATCCAAGGAGAACAACCCCAGCTTCTCCAGTCTATCCACATAACTAAAGTCCCTCATCGCTGGAATCATTCTAGTAAATCTTTTCTGCACCCTTTCTAAGGCCTTCACATCTTTCCTAAAGTGTAATGCCCAGAACTGGACACAATACTCCAGTTGTGGTCGAACCAGTGTTTTATAAAGACCATCATGACTTCCTTGCTTTTGTACACTATACCTCTATTTATAAAGCCCAAGATTTTGTTTGCTTTTTTAACCGCTTTCTCAACCTGTCCTGCCACCTTCAATGATTTGTGCACAGAAACCTTCAGATCGCTCTGTTCCTGTACCCCTTTTAGAATTGTGCCCTCTAGTTTATATTGCCTCTCCTCATTCTTCCTACCAAAATGTATCACTTCGCATTTTCTGCATTAAATTTCATCTGCCATGTGTCCGGCCTTTTCACCAGCCTGTCTATATCCTCTTGAAGTCTATCACAATCCTCCTCACTGTTCATTATACTTTCAAGTTTTGTGTCATCTGCAAATTTTGAAATTGTGCCTTGTACACCCAAGTCCAAGTCATTAATATATATCAAGAAAAGCAGTGATCCTAGTACCGACCTCTGGGGGACACCATTGTACACCTCCCTCCAGTCCGAAAAACAACCGTTCACCACTACTCTCTGTTTCCTGTCCCTTAGCCAATTCTGTATCCATGTTGCTACTACCCTCTTTATTCCATGGGCTTCAATCTTGGTGACAAACTATTGTGCGGCACTTTATCAAACGCCATTTGAAAGTCCGTATACACCACATCAACCGCATTGCCCTCATCTAACCTCTCTGTTACCTCATCAAAAAACTCTATACCAGCTAGGAGTTTTAATTGTGTTTAAATACACCAGTGTAAAGCAATTCGAAATTCAAATTAACTGTTTAACATACAGACTGGGCTAAATTTACCAGTGTATCTGCTTCCACAGGTTCATGAGGAGTATCGGCAGAGGACAGGAGGTCTACCCATCCATTTATTTGAACTGGGAAAGCCATAGAAGTGAAAACAACTTAAGAAACTCTGGGGAAAATACAAATCACCTCAAATTCCATAAACTTTAATGGTTTTGGTATAAAATATATTGGAGGTGATTTTGGCGGATGCAGGCAGTAGCGAGACAAAAATCGCAATAAGAAACTTCCCGCTGTCTTTGCGCCCATTGTAATTTTGGAATAGGCCACGAAATAGGCAGTCTACCAGAAGCAAGCGAGAGGAAGCCTCATTATTATATGTAAATTGGGGTACCTATGACGTACATAGGACCTCAATGCAATTTTTGACCAATAAGACATGACACTTGCACTGCACAAGCGCCGCCACCTACAGCAAGTGAGGTGGGGCCGAACCAGCGTCCCTGGAAGCCACTCAGATAAGGGAGAAAAGTAGGTTTGTGGTAGATTGTGGAGGGCAAGAGGAGCATGAATGCTGTTCCTGTGCCTCCACTAAAGTTTTAACAGCCAAAGCCGGACCTTCTGCTGCCTCTCCCCTTCTGCCCTCCCTCGAATCAGCCTGGCCTTCCCCTTTAACTGTGATCTGCCAGCTCAGCTCTACATTTGGACTGCCGGATTCCCCCCGCCGATTAGCAAGTTACCTGTCAACACTCATTTAGCGCTGGCAACTTGCCTATTCTGTTACTTAATTGAACATTGAAACTGGTTCAGGACTTTAACTAGGTTCATCGGGCGGCTGGTGGAATTGCTCCGTCTCCCATCCACCCAATTACTGACCCCAAATGAAAATCGCTCCCATTATGTACAATTACTTACACATATTTTGTTAGGAACATTTTGGAATTGTTTTCTACTGTGGTGTCTATATTACCAACACACATTTGTACACCTCAATGAAGCAGTTGAAGATTCTAATATATTTGCTGCAAAAGCCTGATTTACACATTAGCTGAATCTTTGATTATTTATGGATCCATACCTCACAATAAAGTTGCTGCAGGTTACAAAAATGCAGCAAATCCAGTTGTGCTAGTACTTGCTGGTTTTCCTTAAATTAATTTTTATCACACAAAGCAACCGATCAATATGTCTTTTGTTTTATTGACAGACACTGTACAGTGAGTCTATTTTAAGGACAATGGCTGATGCTGCCAAACAGGCTCAAGAACTGCTAAAGGTATGTGTCCAAATGATAATTCACTGACTTTTTACAGGGAAGTTACAATTTAGACAAAGGTAAATAAATATTCAGGATATTGGGAAAAATATATGAATTAAGAGGAGTAGGCCATTCGGCCCCTCGAGCCTGCTCTGCCATTTGATAAGATCATGACTGATCTGATTGTGACCTCAACCCTACTTTCCCGTCTACCTACTATAACCTTTGACTCCCTTGTTAATCAGGAATCTATCTAACTCAGCCTTAAAAATATTCAATGATCCTGCCTCCGCCGCTCTCTGGGGAAGGGAGTTCCACAGACTCATGATTTCTCCTCATCTCTGTCTTAAATGGGAGACCCCTTATTTTTAAACTGTGACCCCTAGTTCTAGTCCCTCCCACAAGGGGAAACATCCTCTCAGCATCTACCCCTTTTAGTCCCCTCAGGATCTTATATGTTTCAATAAGATCACCTCTCATTCTTCTAAACTCTAATGTATACAGGCCCAACTTGTCCCACCTCTCCTGATAAGATAACCCCCTCATCCCAGGAATCAATCGAGTGAACCTTCTCTGAACCCTAAAGCAATTATGTCCTTTCTTAAATAAGGAGACCAAAACTGCTTACAGTATTCTAGATGTGGTCTCACCAATGCCCTGTACAACTGTAGCAAAACATCTCTACTTTTATATTCCAGTCCCCTTGCAATAAATGACTACATTCCATTTGCCTTCCTAATCACTTGCTGTACCTGCATACTAACTTCTTGTGATTCATGTACGAGGACACTCAGATCCCTCTGTACCACAGAGTTCTACAATCTCTCTCCATTTAAATAATATACTGCTTTTCTATTCCTCCTGCTAAAGTGGACAAGTTCACATTTTCCCACAATAAACTTTGCCAAATTTTTGCCCACTCACTTAACCTATCTATATCCCTTTGCAGACTCCTTGGGCTCGAATTTAGCAGGCCTGCGGGTTCCCAGCGGGTGGTCCTCCGGGAGCGTGGTCAACACGCTCGGTGAAATTAGTGGGTTGCCCACGCGATCGTAGCAGGCAACCCACTAATAGGAATCAATTACCTGCTCCTCCGGGGTCCACGGCGCTGGCCTGCGCGTCGGGCGGGCTGCGCATGCGCAGTACGATCTGTCAGCTGGAGGCTCTCTAGTTAAAGGGGCAGTCCTCCACTGACAGATGCTGCAACCAATGGAACAAATTGCAGCATGGAGCAGCCCAGGGGGAAGGCTGCTCCCAGTTTAATGATGCCTCACCCCAGGTATCATCAGATGGGGTGAGGAGGAGGGGGAGGACACAGATCTTCCCCCCGGCGGGCGGGAGGAAGCGGCCTGCCTCTGCCACCAAGAAGGCCTGGCTCGAGGTGGCAGAGGGGGTCACCTGCGCCACCAACATATGGCCCACCTGCATACAGTGCAGGAGGCGCTGCAATGACCGCAGTAGGTCAGCCGCAGTGAGAACATGAAGTCTTTCCCCTACACTCCGTCTGCCACAACACTGCCCCCACCCCACATCTCCTTCGGCACCGCCAACACTATTCTGTCACATCACCCTTCATACCCACTCAAACCCCATCCTCATCTTACCTCCACCTACTCACCTCGCCAGTACTCATCCTGCCACTAACACGCAACCCAATCCTCATACAATCTCATTGCTCCATCCCATACTCACCCTCCCGTGCATCTCCCTCACGGCCAGCCTCACTCAACCTGCCACCACCTGTGCTGCAGCCACAGGGCATGCATCACATATGTGCAGTAGGCAGCATAAGGCAAACGTGTCGTCAGCATGAAGGGGGTGCACAAGGGTGTCTGAGGGTTTGTCATGGGTGTTACCCATATTGAATTTCAGAGCAACAAACAGCACACATTATATTGACACCACCACTGCCATGTCTCCGCGAATCCTGTCCGTTGTGTCCAATAATGGCCGCTCCTGGGTATCACTATGAGGACCCACCACTGATGCCACCCATCGTGTTACTGCAGAGTAGGTGCAGGTGTATTTGCAGGGCTTGTCCGCGCAGACGACTGAGAGACATCGGCGGTGTAGCCGGCTGCACCCTGGAAGGATGCGGAGGAGAAGGTGTGGAGGGCAGTGGTGACTTTGACAGCGACAGGTAAGCAGTTGGTGCTGGGGCCAGCCGGGAGCAGCTCGGCATGAAAGAGGCTGCAGATCTCCACGACTACATGTCGAGCGAATCTGCGCCTCCCTGTGCACTGCTGCTCGGAGAGGTCCGGGGAGCTGCGCCTCGGTCTGTGGACCCTGTGGCAAGGGTAGTGCCCTCTGCGATGCGTCTCTCTCTGCGGTAGCCCTCCCTCCTGCTGTGCAGGTGGGCGTGCAACAACACCGTGTTGGGGGGATCCACGTCTCTGCGGCGGACGGCGTGGACTGCGAGGCTGCTGGGGCTGGTCATGCTCTTCGTCCTCCGAGGGTGTCCACACACCACCCATCTGGCAGGTGTTGGTCTGAGGGGTTGTGCAGGGTAGGTGGGTGGTTCCTCAGACTGGGGCTGCGGTTTCGTGTCGGTCTGTCCTCTGGCTTGGCGGGGGGTGGTGGAGGGCAGGGGTTGCCCTATGTGACGCGGTGGCCTCCTGCGTGGGTGAGGGCTCTCCCCCGTGGAGCGCACCTTGGCACCTGCCACAGGCTGCAACACGCCTGGTTGAGGAGGGACTGTTTCCCCCAGTGTGGGAAACTCACTGCCTTGAACCGAAAATCCCACACTTCCTCTTTTGACAGCTGCTTCAGCTCATTAACTGACCACAACAAGCAAGGTAAGTACTCTCAAGTGGAACCCCGCTGGCTTTAATTGCCTGCGGGATTCCCACCAGCAGGGCTTGCGCGCGCAGCCCCGCACGTCAGCGCGGTACCCGGAAGTGGCCGGGATTTCGTCGCGATCCGGTCACGTGACCGGATATCGGGATTTTCGGGGCCACCCCGCTGGGAACCCGCCGGAAACACAATCCCAAAATCGAGCCCCTTATGTCCTCTTCACAACTTACTTTCCTACCTACCTTTGTGTTATCAGCAAATTTAGCAACCACACGTTCAGTCCCTTCATCCAAGTCATTGATATAAATTGTAAATAGTTGAGGCCCAAGCACTGATCCCTGTGGCACTCCACTCGTTACATCTTGCCAATCTGAAAATGACCCATTTATGCCTACTCTCTGTTTCCTGTTAGCTAACCAATCCTTTATCCATGTTAATATGTTACCCCTATACCATGAGCTCTTATTTTGTGTAGTAGCCTTTGATGTGGCACCTTGTTAAAAGCCTTCTGGAAATCCAAGTACACCACATCCACAGGATCCCCTTTATCCACGTTGCTTGTTCCTTCCTCGAAGAACTCTAATAAATTAGTCAAACACGATTTCCCTTTCACAAAGCCGTGTTGACTCTCCCTGATTGCATTGAGATTTTCTAAGTGCCCTGCTATAACCTCCTTAATAATAGATTCTAGCATTTTCCCTATGACGGATGTTAAGCTAACTGGCCTGTAGTTTCCTGCTTTCTGTCTCCCTCCTTTCTTGAATAGAGGAGTTACATTCACTATTTTCCAATCTGATGGGACCCTTCCAGAATCTAGGGAATTTTAGAAAATTAATACCAATGCATCTACTATCTCTGCAGTCACTTCTTTTAAGACCCTAGGATGAAGTCCATCAGGACCTGGGGACTTGTCAGCTTTTAGTTCCAATAATTTTTTCGGAACCCTTTCCCCGGTGATTGTAAATGTTTTAAGTTCATATCATAAAGGTTTCCTAAGTAAGTGAACACTTTGAGATAAATTTTACAATTTAACACTTCTAGCACAGAATTTTGCACAAAGGGAGCACATTGTGGGAATTCTAGTTCAGAGATCAGGGGCATGATTTTAGCATGAAGCCGGGAACTCAGCGGGTGGGTAGATGTTCACGTGGGGAATCCAGAAGTCAAGCGAGTGCGTCACAGTCTGCGATTGCAACTTAAGTGGAGATAATTATTTTTGCTTACACATTTCCAGCGCGACAACCAGCCAGGTTGACAGGCTGGCTGCTTGTTGGGAGGGGAAAGGAGCCGCAAATCAAAGAGTAGGGAGGGAGGGATTGTGGGAAGTGGTCAACATCAGTGGGGGGGGGGGGGGGGGGGAACCTTAGAGAAGATCGGGGGGAGACCTTGGAGAAGATCGAGAGCAGTCAGATGAAGAGTCGGAAGTAGGGGGGTGTCTACCATCAGGAAGGGTTCTACCATCAGGGGGGTGGGGGGGGGTGTTCAGCCGATCACGGGGGTCCGACCACTCCAGGTGAGCTTGTTAGGCCTGGATGAAGCACTCCTGCTCCTTCGGGCCCACAAGAAGTGCAATAAAGGCACTCACCTCATGGGTCCAGCCCTTTTCGCCTGCTTTCACCTGACGAGAATCAGAAGCCATGGGAGGTGAGCTGAAATTCGTTTCAGCTTTAGAATCCACAAAAAATTAATTACCTCAACTTTTTGATGAGGTACATTGCCCCTTTAACAATCCACCGGCTATCATCAGGTGAGGACGGGACTTCCGGGTTTCAGGTCCGCTTTAGAGCCGGGTTGCGGTCCCACTTCAAAAAACTGTTATTTTTACCTCCCACTCGCCCCCAACCCACCCATTCTTTGAGGTTAAAATTACCCCACAGCTCTTCCCATTCACAGCCCTCATGGTTTCCTGTCCATTGATTTTTAATAGATGATCGATGATGCGGGCTTCAATTCGGGTACACTGAACTCCGTACCTAAATTCCCAATATGTGCTTCTGTCATGCAAAGCTCTGTGCTGGGAGTACTACCTAATTTTCTACCCTTTAAAAAATGCAGCTCTGTGGTGAATTCCCTATCTCAGTTATGCCACTAGGGGAGGTAGCAAGTGGAGGTTAGATGCTTCTTGACAGGAAAGGGAGGAAAAAAATTGGAGCATCAATCACACAGCTATTTATATTCGAGCAGCAAGTAATCAGGTGACATTGGCAGAAACCTGGGCTGGTCTCCTGCCCATTCTCGTAGCCAGCATGCAGTGCACTGCACTGGTCAATTTAGACGTGTAATAAATAATATAAATACTTCACCAAAAAAGATAAATAAACAAATGTGCAAACACAAAACTTGACGGGGGAGAAATTGGATAAGGGCCCGTTCTGGGCAATAACACCCGTGCCCGACGGACCCTGGGCAAGACGCAAATTTGGACCCACCCGAGGACTTACCTGCAATCAGCATTCCTTTCCAGGCCTTGCACGTGGAATTAATGCAATTCTCACTTTCCACCACCAGAGGGAGCTCCATCTCTTAAAGGGAAGATGTTGCTTAGAAATCTCTTAAAGGGAGTTTGTACCTGTTATTTGCTGAAAATAACAGTCTACTGTCTGCATGGAGTCTGAACAGAGATCAGACATGGCACATGTAAAACACAGATGCAAATCCCATCCCTATGTTTACACACTGATGAGTTATGTTAAAACATTGAATAAAGGTTGCGCACTACTAAATCTCACATCCTCCGATCTGCATGCCAGACCTCACCAATCTACCGATCTGAGTTGGTACCAGGCCTGCGAGAGTGCATGCACCAAAGTTCTCTGCTGATGCACTAGAGACCTTGGTGGACAGAAGGAGGGACATCCTATATCCGCAGGGGGTGGGGGGGTAGGGGGCGCAAGAGGCCCTCCAGACATATTTGCAAAAGGCAGTGGGAGGCAGTAGGGGACGAAGTCAATGCCAGGCGCACAGCATCATGAACATGGATGCAACGCAGGAAGAAGTTCAATGTTTTGACACGAGTGGTCAAGGTGAGTGAGGTCAACTGTCAAGTGGCGTCTCCTACCAACTGCTCCACGCACTACACCCCCCATTCCCCACATACCAATAAACTCTTTCCATCAGTACTCAACTCTTTCAATCAGATGCTTCCTCTCGCCCTTACACATTACCACTGTTTCAAGCCGCCCACCCACAACTCACAGGCCATACACACTGGCAGCTATTCAACCATGATAGGCACATCACCCAGGCACACGTCCCGCTTTCTTGCAGGAAAAGGTGGTGCATATCAAGAGGCAGCAAGTGGCAGTGGCATTTAGCCTCTCGAGCCTGTTCCACCATTCAATGAGATCATGGTGGACCTGTGACCTAACTCCATATAACCGTATTAGCCCCATATCCCTTAATACCCGTGGTTCACAGAAATCTATCAATCTCAGATTTAACATTCACAAGTGAGCTAGCATCAACTGTCATCTGCAGTAGAGCGTTCCAAATGTCTCCCACCCTTTGCGTGTAGAAGCATTTCCTAACTCCACTCCTGCACGTCCTGGCTCTAAATGTTAGGCTATGTCCCCGCATCCTAGTATTGAAGTTTAGGAGACTTCCAAAAACAGTTACAAATGTCTCAGCAGCCAGAAGCAATAATCCAGCCACTAACCTGTAAATCCTGCATGGTCCCTTTAAAATCCGCCTGTGGAGGGTCCTTCAGGCACTCTAAGACACGTTCAGATGGTCGGAGTTAAGACTGTGCGTTGAGTTGAGCGTCAAGTTCCAAAATGGTGTCTATCACTTGAAATGAATGTTACACACTGATTGAAGCCATTTTCTCCCCACTTTACATGATTCCAGCATTCGTTATCTGCGCCTGCGCAAACTCCTATACCAAGATGGCGTCTGGCGCATGTCACGCTGGAAACATGCGTGCACATTCAAGACGCCATCTTGGATGTCAGAGAGGCTGTGTAGCGCCGAAACAACGGGCGCTACACAGCCCAATTTAGTGCCCGACATCTCTTGTTTGCACAATAAGACTATTGTACAGTTTTGTCCAGTGTAGGCTATTAACGTGGAACATATTTTGAACATTCATTATTGGGCTGAACTTTTCCACAATTGTTATTCCTCACCTTATTAAACAAAATATTTACAAGTTATGTTTAACAATATTGTAGCAAAATCATCTTGACCTTAAAAGGTATTGTCTCAGGGTTTGGAGAATTATGATAGTTGTTTACAGGGCCTTAAGTCTCAATGCAGTTTGTGACTGCTACAATTATTAATAGTTATAATCATTTTACTATAGTGCTTTCGATTGAAGTTTTGAACAGTTTTGTGATTTGGTACCTTTGCCAGCACTAAAAGTATGATTGATTTATTTTTAATACAAATGTTATTGCAAATATTTTCAGGATCCTGAAGACAACCTCATTGTACTAAGTGGATGTGGAACTTCAGGAAGATTAGCATTTCTGCTTGCAGTATGTAGGCTTTACCTTTTCTAACCACTCTAGTTAACTTTGTTTGTGGTCATTTATATAAATCCAGGTTGCCCTCTATTGGGTTAGTCATCTTCTAATACAATATGTGATACAGCTTCAACTGATAGGTTTAATTTTAGCTGAATCAAGGCAATATATCTACAGGAACATAAAAATGTATAGAACATGAAAAAACTACCTATGCAACATGCTAATGATTCATTTTGTTGTGTAGTTTTACTTTAATAATTTAGATGCTTTAACTGAAAGGTTTTTGTTCTGTAGTAAGCTTAATGTAATACTCTATTATTCACTTTGTGTGATCCATCCTTGTTTTTTAGGCTTAGGTTCTTTTAAATGTGCGGCTAGCTGGAATGGCATTTTCTCAGCTAGCAGAACAAATTACCAACAAACCCTGATGTGGCCCTAGCCCATTGCTTTATTAATAAAGTGAAAATAACAAAGTAGGAAAATGTGAAAGAAGAATGCAGCAGACACAGAGGCTGTGAATTGTGTCTCATGGGGCCAATGCAACATGGAACAACTCTGCCTGCCGCTTTTAGTCCTATTATGTAAACTCTGACTGAGCTGGCACTCTAAAATGAAATAGTGCTAGGTTTTGTTGTTGTAAATATATAACACTGCTTAGCAACGGGCAGAGTTGCTTAGTGACTAAATTGGGTAAAAGGAAATTTTCCATTTGTGGGAATCAGCCTTTACCATTGCTGAGATATTCTTCCCAATCAAAAGTACCATCGTTCTTTAACACAAGAAGTCTGTAACTATGGAAGAGTGCAGCTCTTATGAACCTGCTCTGCTTTCAAGGTTAAGGTTATTCTTCAGTATCTGGCTATATCCTTTATATTTTTCTTCTGCTGCTTCGTTTTGCTTCCCCATTTTTTTCAATTCTATTATTTTTGTCCAGGCCATTCTTTGTTATTGCCCTTTCTTCTCTCTGTGGCATTATTCATTTGTGTCTCATTTTCTTGTTTTTTAAAAAATTCATGTTCCTTTTCATTCCTTTTTACTTTCAATATTTTTGTTTCCTTTCTCATGTTTATTCTCTTAATTTCTCTTTTTATTTCTGCTATTTTTCTTCCCCTTTTGAACTCCTTACATGTTTCAAGCTGTCTCCATCCCCAATCAATGACATCCCATAATTCATGATAAAACAATGGAGAGTATCCACTGAAACTCAAACCCGAACGCTAGGGGGTAGATTTAAACTTTCACCACCAGGTGAAAAACTGGCAGTAGTGGATCAGCTGCCCATTATATTAAAGTTAATGGAAAGTAAAATTGAGAGGGGTGTATAACGGGTGGCTGATACATCACCACCAGCCTTCTACCGATCAATGAACGTTCAAATCTACTCCAAAGGGGACTCAGAAACATAAGAAAGTAGGGAAAGAAAACCAATCAAGGCTATTCCTTCTATTAAAGATGTACATTCTGGTGTAACGAACTTACCCAAACAAGTTAATGTCCTGAGGAAAGGCTCTGCAAAGTTTTTCCCTCCCAAAAGGAAAGCAAGCCTCCAAAAATCCTATTTAACCTTATATCCTGCATTATACTTAACAAGTTGCTATCCTTGGTATGACATCGCCATTGTCCCAGCAGCTCACAAACCACCATGTTTCACGTAGCATTTGGCTACCTCAGTCTGTGCTTATCCTTATAACCTTCTGTCCCCTTCCTAACCAGATATTCACCCAATTCAACACTACAACAAAGCATTAATTACTTCAGTAAGGAGTCTATTCCATGTACCCATTACTCTATGAGGAAAAATCTCAAGTCTTGCCAGAGGCTTGTTGATTTTATGCTCCTGCCTACTAGTTCTGTGCACACAATCGAAATTAATCACCTCCTTGTCTCTACATGATTAGTCACTGTCAGAATTTTAAAAGCCTAGCTCATGCCTCCTTTCATGTACAAAAAGGACAGGTAAAATCCAGCAGGTCTATTGAGCCTGTGTCATTCTGACATCTTGTCACTTCTGCACACCCACTTTAGGAGAGGCAAAAAACAGAGAAAATACCATAGGCCAATTTAGGAAAAAAAAACTCTAGGAAATTGCTGTCCAACCCCTGAAGGTAACCTATCAATCTCCAGAAGACTATTGTGACTTGGTGACACAACCCTGACCGCTTGCATGTAGATATGTTAAGCAATCTCAGGGACTTGTAAAACTTCCTTTTGAATGCTTGCAATGGATCTGCACTCACTGCACGTACTGGCAAGTTATTGCAGATCTCAATCAGATGCAAAAAGGAGTACATCCTAGCAACTAACCTGGTGTTTTGGTTTCATAACTGATACATATGTCCCTTGGTCCTCCCTAACCTGTCTAGCTTAAATAGCTTATCTATGTGGACTGAGTTTAATCCTTTCATTATTTTAAGGACTTCAATCAAATCTTCTCAAAATCTACCTTTTTCTAAAGTAAAAAGCCCTAGATCTCTTAACCTTTCCTAATAACTGAAGACCCTTAAACTAGGTATCAATGTAGTGGCCCTCCTCTGAACCTTCTCCAGGTCCTCTATATCTCCCACCATATGAGTGGACCAATCTATCAATCTTCTTTTCCGTAATAAAAGTGAGTTCAGTTCTTTGAGTGTCTGTTTATAAACTCCTATTTCCTGGAATCATCCTTGTCAGTTGTCTCTAAACTTCCTTCAACAAATCAATGTCCTTTTGAAGAACTGCGCAAGATTAGAAAAAACATGTTCAAGCATACAGCCAATTTCTCTTGAGATGCATCCTAAAATATAATTGGTCTTTCTGGTAATCACTTCACATCAACAGGACATACTTCTGTCAATAATTAACAATTTAACCTAAATCCTTTTCCTTGTCTACCTTTATGATTGATTTATCTTCATCATGTTCATGTGTTTCACATTTCCAGCATGCATAACTGTACAATTATATTTGTTAAAATGAATCTGCCACTCCTTAAACAAAATTATCATGCTGAAAAAGATGATTGACAAGTCATGACTATGTATGATACATTAAATTTGTTATATATGTCACATACTCCATATTTGGCCATCACCATTCCATGACACATAAGCACACCTGCAACTGCACACTTCTACCATTAACTGGAGCTTCATAAGCTCCAGAAATTGATCATCCCCATACCTATGGCATAAATAATGCACTCTAAGAGAAATTTGCTTAGGCCTGACTTTCTGTGGGCAAAACCAGTGGAAATCCACTAGTCTAGAAATAAATCTGTTGTGTGTTTCGTTGATTTAGGTAGGTGTATGACTCACTGTGGAGAAATGGCAAAAGCGATTTTCGACTGCCAGGCGCTTGTTTCTCACCTGAAAGATGGGCGGCCAGCAATTGAAAATAAGGGGGAACCACCTCCAGATTCCACAGACGCCCAAGATCTGCCTAATGCAATTTTCAGGTGGGCCTGTAAATGGGTGAACAACCCGCCTGCTCACCCACCAAGCCCACCTACCTGCCCATCCGCCCACCCGCCCGTCCATCCGCCTGAAACAGTTGAAAGGCTGCTTAAATACGCAAATAAGGATACCTCACTGGACTTCCATGGCCAAAGCTAACAAAGTGTAAGACAAACAACTTAAGGAGCTGTCAGAGAGGAGAGCTCCTTGGTCAGATCCTGTGGTACCTGGGACCAACCAGGCTGATTCCTTAGCTCGTTTATTTGAATAGTCCGAATTCCTTTGAGTTCTATTAATAATGTCTCTTATACTTATTACCTGCAACCTAGCCTTCACTTCAAAGTAGAATCATTTCACCATTTGACCTTTATATTATTTTCAACATTTATTTTGCCTAACCAATCAAACTTAAGTGTTCTGAACCAATTCCAAAATAATTACTCAGGATCTGACTGAACAGCTGATTAAAAAGGTGTTGCTCAATGGTTCAGCAGTGCAGCACATTAAAATGTGGATACAGGTTCAGTTTTCTCCTCTGCTGAGTTCTCAGTATCAGCCATGGTCCTGTTTGAAGGTGCCAAACACAGGCCAGACATTCATCACCATGCCAATCTTCAACTCTGAACTGGCCAATTCATTAAAGGCATTGGCAGAGAACAAAAAGCTGGTTGATTCCCCCCCCCTGCCCTTTCAGGCTTAGGATACATGTGGCTCAGAGAGCTCAGAAGGTGAGAGAAAAGGAAAAAAAATTAAAGGTTAACACACATTAAAAAAAGTGATATTTTATTTGCAGTACCCTGCTTACAATGAAACTGTGTTGTAGGATAATTTGAAGTGATCTAATCCATTTCTATTGGTTTCAGTCTTCCTTCAATAACCTGTTCAAAAAAGTCAGCTACGGTTACATCATTGCAGGGGGAGACAGGTAAGTAGGAACTATGAAATATGTGATTTGTATTGAAAAAGAGGTTGCTTCCACAAAAAAATCTGATGTGGTTGTTGTTTGATCTATAGGGCACTAATAACTTCCCAGGAGCTGCCTGAGGATAATCCAGAGACAGGAATTGAAATGTTAAAAAAAGTAAGTTTAAATATTGTTGGGTTGCATTAACATACATGTTTTCATCTGGCTATGTTATAATTGGATCATATAATGATTGTATAAGTTTGTTGCTGCACAAATTTTCTGAGGGCACAAAATGTACTCTGGGTGGGGGACTTCAATGTCCATCACCAAGAGTGGCTCGGTAGCACCACTACTGACCGAGCTGGCCGAGTCCTGAAGGACATAGCTGCCAGACTGGGCCTGCGGCAGGTGGTGAGCGAGCCAACACGAGGGAAAAACTTACTTGACCTCATCCTCACCAATCTACCTGTCGCAAATGCATCTCTCCATGACAGTATTGGTGGGAGTGACCATCGCACAGTCCTCGTGGAGACGAAGTCCCATCTTCGCACTGAGGACACCATCCAACGTGTTGTGTGGCACTACCACCGTGCTAAATGGGATAGATTCAGAACAGATGTAGCAGCTCAAAACTGGGCATCCATGAGGCACTGTGAGCCATCAGAAGCAGCAGAATTGTATTCCAGCACAATCTGTAACCTCATGGCCCGGTATATTCCTCACTCTACCATTACCAACAAGCCAGGGGATCAACCCTGGTTCAATGAGGAGTGTAGAAGAGCATGCCAGGAGCAGCACCATGCGTACCTAAAAATTAGGTGCCAACCTGGTGAAGCTACAACTCAGGACTACATGCATGCTAAACAGCGGAAGCAACATGCTATAGACAGAGCTAAGCGATTCCACAACCAACGGATCAGATCAAAGCTCTGCAGTCCTGCCACATCCAGTCGTGAATGGTGGTGGACAATTAAACAACTAACAGGAGGAGGAGGTTCTGTAAACATCCCCATCCTCAATGATGGCGAAGTCCAGCACGTGAGTGCAAAAGACAAGTCTGAAGCGTTTGCAACCATCTTCAGCCAGAAGTGCCGAGTGGATGATCCATCTCGGCCTCCTCCCGATATCCCCACCATCACAGAAGCCAGTTTTCAGCCAATTCGATTCACTCCACGTGATATCAAGAAACGGCTGAGTGCACTGGATACAGCCAAGGCTATGGGCCCCGACAACATCCCGGCTGTAGTGCTGAAGACTTGTGCTCCAGAACTAGCTGCGCCTCTCGCCAAGCTGTTCCAGTACAGCTACAACACTGGCATCTACCCGACAATGTGGAAAATTGCCCAGATATGTCCTGTCCACAAAAAGCAGGACAAATCCAATTTGGCCAATTAACGCCCCATCAGTCTACTCTCAATCATCAGCAAAGTGATGGAAGGTGTCATCGACAGTGCTATCAAGCGGCACTTACTCACCAATAACCTGCTCACCGATGCTCAGTTTGGGTTCCGCCAGGACCACTCGGCTCCAGACCTCATTGCAGGCTTGGTCCAAACATGGACAAAAGAGCTGAATTCCAGAGGTGAGGTGAGAGTGACTGCCCTTGACATCAAGGCAGCATTTGACCGAGTGTGGCACCAAGGAGCCCTAGTAAAATTGAAGTCAATGGGAATCAGGGGGAAAACTCTCCAGTGGCTGGAGTCATACCTAGCACAAAGGAAGATGGTAGTGGTTGTTGGAGGCCAATCATCTCAGCCCCAGTACATTGCTGCAGAAGTTCCTCAGGGCAGTTTCCTAGTCCCAACCATCTTCAGCTGCTTCATCAATGACCTTCCCTCCATCATAAGGTCAGAAATGGGGTGCTTGCTGATGATTGCACAGTGTTCAGTTCCATTCGCAACCCCTCAAATAATGAAGCAGTCTGAGCCCGCATGCAGCAAGACCTGGACAACATCCAGGCTTCGGCTGATAAGTGGCAAGTAACATTCGCGCCAGACAAGTGCCAGGCAATGACCATCTCCAACAAGAGAGAGTCTAACCACCTCCCCTTGACATTCAACGACATTACCATCACCGAATCCCCCACCATCAACATCCTGGGGGTCACCATTGACCAGAAACTTAACTGGACCAGCCATATAAATACTGTGGCTACGAGAGCAGGTCAGAGGCTGGGTATTCTGCGGCGAGTGACTCACCTCCTGACTCCCCAAAGCCTTTACACTATCTACAAGGCACAAGTCAGGAGTGTGATGGAATACTCTCCACTTGCTTGGATGAGTGCAGCTCCAACAACACTCTAGAAGCTCGACACCATCCAGGACAAAGCAGTCCGCTTGATTGGCACCCGATCCACCACCCTAAACATTCACTCCCTTCACCACCGGCGCACACTGGCTGCAGTGTGTACCATCCACAGGATGCACTGCAACAACTCGCCAAGGCTTCTTCGACAGCACCTCCCAAACCCACAACCTCTACCACCTAGAAGGACAAGAGCAGCAGGCACATGGGAACAACCCCACCTGCACGTTCCCCTCCAAGTCACACACCATCCCGACTTGGAAATATATCGCCGTTCCTTCATCGTCGCTGGGTCAAAATCCTGGAACTCCCTTCCTAACAGCACTGTGGGAGAACCTTCACCACACGGACTGCAGCGGTTCAAGAAGGCGGCTTACCACCACCTTCTCAAGGGCAATTAGGGATGGGCAATAAATGCCGGCCTTGCCAACGACGCCCACATCCCATGAACGAATAATAAAAAAATTTTGAGGCCTGTGAGAGAAGCATTATACAAGCTTTCTATATAATATTGGTAACCTTATTTGGAAAATCATTATGTAGGCTTTTCCTGTGAACAAGGCTTTCTGTTCTCTGTTATTGAGCATCAACAGGCTTTTGGACAACTTGTATAAATGAGGCACCCTTGAATAATGAGCATCCTGTGTCATTCTTATCTCATGTGCATAAGATGGGTAAAGGGAGTTGGCCATAGTTTAGTAAGAAAACAGGATGCTTTGAGATAAATATGGTGTCCTTGATAAGTCGGAGACAAGTAATCATAAGGGAGGCAATGTAAAGGGAGTGAAGCGGATCGCAGGTCCATGAGACAGAGAGGATGATTGATGGGAGGCCTAATGTTTGCACTCAGCCCCTGTAGAACCAATGTGTTAGAAACAAATATAAGCTGAGAATTAAATCGTATTTGTTTGGACATTCTCGGAGCGAGGCTGGACACGCTCAAGTAATATCAAGGACCTTTGAGAAGTGCACCTCGGAACCTTGTATGGTGATAACCTTTGCCAGGTTGTATCCCAAAATCATATCAGTATATTTAATTGTATTTTAACATCTTTACTACTTATTATAACTTTTTAATAAAGCTATTAAACTTTGGAACAAAACACCACCAGCCTGTTTGATTAAAGACTGAACCATTTAATAGATCACTCACAAGTCCTAAGGTGAAATTCTACGGTAGATTGATGGTTATGTCTTGTGCTGCAAATAAGAAATCCATTAATGGCAATGATTCTTTGTTGTATGTTTTAATAATATTTTGAGAATTATCTTTGACCGTTTATCAAAGATTAGGCAGAATGTTTCAAACAAAGTGAAGATAACAAATAGAAAAAATACCTCTAATTCTTATACTCTCACACAGAAATGTATTATGGTCCCCTATGAATTTTTTAATTTGTGTTCTTTTGAGGCAGTGGGATAAATTTTGAATTTGTGTTAAGGTGTAAAACGAGTGACAATGAATCAGCAGCCCATTTTACATCTCTCATAGAATCATAGGAAGGTTACAGCATGGAAGGAGGCCATGCAGCCCATTGAATCCGTGCCGGCTCTATGCAAGAACAATCCAGCTAGTCCCACTCCCCTGCCCTTTCCCCGTAGCCCTTCAAATATTTTCCTTTCAAGTACTTATCCAGTTCCCTTTTGAAAGCCATGATTGAATCTGCCTCCACCACCCCCTCGGGCAGTGCATTCCAGATCATAACCACTCGCTGTGTAAAAAAGTTTTTCCTCATGTCACCTTTGGTTCTTTGCCAATCATCTTAAATCTATGTCCTCTGGTCCTTGACCCTTCCACCAATGGGAACAGTTTCTCCCTATCTACTCTGCCTAGACCCTTCATGATTTTGAATACCTCTATCAAATCTCCTCTCAACCGTCTCTGTTCCAAGGAGAACAACCCCAGCCTCTCCAGTCTGTCCACTAGTCCCTCATCCCTGGAATCATTCTAGTAAATCTTTTCTGCACCCTTTCTAAGGCCTTCACATCTTTCCCGAAGTGCGGTGCCCAGAACTGGACACAATACTCCAGCAGTGGCCAAACCAGTGTTTTATAAAGGTTCATCATGACTTCCTTACTTTTGTACTCTATGCCTCTATTTATAAAGCCCAAGATTCTGTATGCTTTTTTAACCGCTTTCTCAACCTGCCCTGCCACCTTCAACGATTTGTGCACATATAACCCCAGATCTCTCTGTTCCGGTAGCCCTTTTAGAATTGTGCCATCTAGTTTATATTGCCTCTCCTCATTCTTCCCACCAAAATGTATCACTTCACATTTTTCTGCTTTAAGTTTCATCTGCCACATGTCCACCCTTGCCACCAGCCTGTTGATATCCTCCTGAAGTCTATCACTATCCTCCTCACTGTTTACTACACTTCCAAGTTTTGTGTCATCTGCAAATTTTGAAATTGTGCCCTGTACACCCAAGTCCAAGTCATTAATATATATCAAGAAAAGCAGTGGTCCCAGCACTGACCTTTTGGGTACACCATTGTACACCTCCCTCCAGTCTGAAAAAACAACTGTTCACCACTACTCTCTGTTTCCTGTCCCTTAGCCAATTCTGTATCCAAGGTAATACTGCCCCCTTTATTCCATGGGCCGTAATCTTGATGATAAGCCTACCATGCGGCACTTTTGAAAGTCCATATACATCACATAGAATCAACTGCATTGCCCTCATCTACCCTCTCTGTTACCTCATCAAAAAACTCTATCAGCTTAGTTAAACATAATTTGCCTTTAACAAATCCGTGCTGGTTTTCCCTAATCAATCCACACTCGCCCAAGTGACTGTTAATTCTGTCCCGGATTATCGTTTCTAAAAGTTTCCCCACCACTGAGGTTAAACTGACTGGTTGCTGGGTTTATCCTTACACCCTTTTATAAACAAGGGTATAACATTTGCAATTCTCCAGTCTTCTTGCACCACCCCTGTATCTACGGATGTTTGGAAGATTATGGCCAGTAACTCCGCAATTTACACCCTTACTTCCCTCAGCAACCTAGGATGCATTCCATCCGGACCAGGTGACTTATCTACTTTAAGTACAGCTAGCCTTTCAAGTATTTCTTCTTTATCAATTTTTAGCCCATCCAGTATCTTAATTATATCTTCCTTTACTGAGACTCTGGCAGTATCTTCTTCCTTGGTAAAGACAGATGAAAAGTACTCATTTAGTACTTAGGCCATCCCCTCTGCCTCCATGAATAGATGTCCTTTATGGTCCCTAATCGGCCCCACCCCTCTTCTTACTACCCTTTTACTGTTTACATGCCTGTTGAAGACTTTTGGATTCCCTTTTATGTTTGCCACCACTCTATTCTCATACTCTCTCTTTGCCCCCCTTATTTTCTTTTTCACTTCCCCTCTGAACTTTCTATATTCTGCCTGGTTCTCACTTGTGTTATCAACCTGACTTAGAGTCATAGAGTCATAGAGTTATACAGCACGGATAGAGGCCATTCAGCCCATCGTGTCCGCGCCGGCCATCAAGCCCTGTCTAATCTAATCCCATATTCCAGCATTTGGTCCGTAGCCTTGTATGCTATGGCATTTCAAGTGCTCATCCAAATGCTTCTTGAATGTTGTGAGGGTTCCTGCCTCCACAACCCTTTCAGGCAGTGAGTTCCAGACTCCAACCACCCTCTGGGTGAAAAAGTTCTTTCTCAAATCCCCTCTAAACCTCCCGCCTTTTACCTTGAATCTATGCCCCCTTGTTATAGAACCCTCAACGAAGGGAAAAAGCTCCTTAGTATCCATCCTATCTGTGCCCCTCATAATTTTGTACACCTCAATCATGTCCCCCCTCAGCCTCCTCTGCTCCAAGGAAAACAAACCCAATCTTCCCAGTCTCTCTTCATAGCTGAAGCGCTCCAGCCCTGGTAACATCCTGGTGAATCTCCTCTGCACCCTCTCCAAAGCGATCACATCCTTCCTGTAGTGTGGCGACCAGAACTGCACACAGTACTCCAGCTGTGGCCTAACCAGTGGTTTATACAGCTCCATCATAACCTCCTTGCTCTTATATTCTATGCCTCGGCTAATAAAGGCAAGTATCCCATATGCCTTCTTTACCACCTTATCTACCTGTTCCGCCGCCTTCAGGGATCTGTGAACTTGCACACCAAGATCCCTCTGACCCTCTGTCTTGCCTAGGGTCCTCCCATTCATTGTGTATTCCCTTGCCTTGTTAGTCCCTCCAAAGTGCATCACCTCGCACTTTTCCGGGTTAAATTCCATTTGCCACTGTTCCGCCCATCTGACCAACCCATCTATATCGTCCTGCAGACTGAGGCTATTCTCCTCGCTATTTACCACCCTACCAATTTTTGTATCATCAGCGAACTTACTGATCATACCTTTTACATTCATATCCAAGTCGTTAATGTAGACCACAAACAGCAAGGGACTCAGCACCGATCCCTGTGGTACCCCACTGGCCACAGGCTTCCAGTCACAAAAACAACCTTCGACCATCACCCTCTGCCTTCTGCCACTAAGCCAGTTTTGTATCCAAAGTGCCAAGGCACCCTGGATTCCATGGGCTCATACCTTCTTGACCAGTCTCCTGTGCGGGACTTTATCGAAGGCCTTACTGAAATCCATGTATACCACATCCACTGCGTTACCCTCATCCACACGCCTAGTCACCCCCTCAAAAAATTCAATCAAATTAGTCAGACATGATCTTCCCTTGACAAAGCCATGTTGACTATCCCTGATTAATCCTTGCTTCTCCAAGTGGAGACTAATTTTGTCCTTCAGAATTTTTTCCAATAATTTTCCTACCAATAATAATGTGATACTTCTGTCATACGCCCCTTTTTTCCGGTTCATCTTATTCACTATCTCTTTTGTCATCCAGGGACCTCTGGCTTTAGTTGTTTCAGCATTACATGGCCTCTCTGACATCCAAGATGGCGTCTTGGATGCTCACGCACGTTTCCAACGTGACGTGTGCTGGACGCCATCTTGATATAGGAGTTAGTGCATGCGCAAATACTGAACGCTGGAAGCATGTAAAGTAGGGAGAAAATGCATGTAATCAGTGTACAACGCTAATTTAAGGTGATAGACACCATTTTGGACCTTAACGCTCAACTCAACGCACAGCCTTATCCCCGACCATCTGAACATGTCTTACAGTGCCTGGAGGACCTCCCACCAGTGCTATTTAAAGGGGCCATGCAGGTGTTGCAGGTTAGTTACTGGATTATTGCTTCTGGCTGCTGGTGGAATAGGAAGTGTTTTTTGAGGCTCCCTATACTTACTGAGAGTGCTTAGAGTACATTTGAGAGTGGTTTGGCAGGTACTGCCTTACGGTTCGGAAAGTTACAACCGTGATCGAACAACATTCCTGGCAACCATAGGTGATCTGCTAGGGCTCCCGCTGGGCATTGAACACAACTGGGAGCATGCAGAGAGGCCACGCACAGCAGGTCAAGCTGCGAGGAGAGGGAGGACGAGGAGGCGCAGGGCACTGAGCAGGAGGCCTACCCAATGAGGGCCTTCTGGGACCAATTCTCTTACCTCAACATGACCGAGGAGGATTGCATCCGACGCCTGAGGTTCACCAAAGAAGCCATGACTGAGATCTGTCAACTGGTGCGGCCACAACTGCAGCCTCAGAGCAGGGCAAGGACAGCATTGCCTGTGGCTGTGAAGGTCACCGTGGTGCTGAATTTCTACGGCTCAGGATCATTTCAGGCATCTGCAGGCGACATGTGCAACATCTCGCAGTGTGCAGTGCACTGCTGCACAAGGGAGGTCACAGACACACTGTACCAGATGAGGAACAGGTTTATCACCTTCCCTCTCCACAGAGACAAGCAGAACGAGTGAGCACGGGGGTTCACTCACATTGCCGGCTTCGCCATGGTGCAGGGTGCCATTGACTGCACGCATATTGCCCTGTGTGCACCGCATATCAACTCGGCCGTCTTCGTCAACCTGAAAGGGCTTCCACTCCCTCAACGTACAACTGGTGTGTGACCACACACATGAATCATCGAGCTCGATGCCCGCTATCCTGGGAACAGTCACGACGCCTTCGTCATGCGGCAGTCCAACGTGCCAGCTATCTTTCACCCGGCTCGGCAAGTCAAAGGCTGGCTACTGGGCATTACGGACTATCCTCTCACGCTGTGGCTCGTGACACCAGTACACACGTGCACAGCAGCCCTACAATGAGACGCTGCTACCACATGAAACATCGTGGAGCACACCATAGGCCTCCTCAAACAACACTTCCGCTGCCTGGACCGGTCTGGAGGAGCCCTGCAGTACTCCCCTGAGTGGATGGGCAGATTTGTGGTGGTCTGCTGCATGCTGCACAACCTCACCATCATGAGGGACCAGCCTTTGCGACCAATGATTGGAGAAGACCCTGTGCCAGAGGTGGAGGAGGAGGAGGCCACAGGCCTTGTCTGCAAGGGCTCTGCGTGCTCGCCTGATCCGTGCCCGCTATCAATAATTTGAACTACATCCCCGAACTCACCAACAGTTCTACACTCCCCACCTTTCTGCTCCCACAAGACAATCAAATAGCCCTCCATCTGGTTACACATTGGTGTCCCTCTCAACTCATTGCATAAATAAAAACTACCACCAAATACAAATTCAAAGTCTCATTTATCAATGAATAAATGAAATTATGCAAACATAACAGAACTATTCACCTTTGTGCATTCCCTTAGTGCCTGATGTTCGTGCGCCTTTGCCTATCCTAGCGCTCTTACAAGGTGCTTCCCCAGTGGCTGGAGCATGGGTGGTGGGAGGCTGCTGGCCTTCAAGGGAGATGGCCTTGGAGGACAACCTCGAACAGCTCTGGGCCGGGAGGGCCCGGCTTCAGATTGCGCCATCTCAGCCTGGGCTGCAGCAGTCTGGCCTGGCTAGCTGAGAGGCAACAACAGGGGCAATGGCGGAGTGGCAGGGGTGGGAGCAGGAAGGCTGTTGTCCTGAGAGAGGACAAGAGATCTGACTGCCATGGCGCCACTGCCACTCTCCCGTGGTGGCACCTCAGCAATCCTGGTGATCAGCTGGAGAACGGATTGCTGGAGTGCTGTGACGCCCTGGAAGCCCCGTTCCACAGTGGTCCCCAGAGCCACGATAGCAGCTGTCTGAGCTTCCAAGGCAGCAATCTGAGCTCCAAGTGCAGCAGTCAGACCTTGGATGGCAGATTTTTCTGCTGCAATGGAAGCTGTGACATCAGTCATCAGATGCTGCATCATCATAGGTTCCACAGTTGTGCTGATGGAGGTGACCACCCGTTTCATGGCGCAAAGCCCTGTGCCAAATTGGAGCTGGACTCCTCCCTGCCCCTTGTCATTGTGCGCTGGCTTTCTGGCAGGTTTTCCAGTGCCCCAAGCATTTGTTGGTGTACGCCCATCAGCCGTCTTCTGTAGTCTGGCCCATCGAAGTCCTCATCTGACTCCTCTGCAACAGAACTAGTGAGCAACCTCACCCTCCGGCGAGCTGGCACCTGTGGTATCCATTCCCCCCGCCCGGCTCCTGTGCACTTGTGCTCAGTGTCTCACCACGGACAGATCCCTCCTCTAACCTAGCCTCTAAAGGACACGCAGTGTCAGTCTCTGAGCTGGTGGAAGCAAATGTCAGATCGAGTGACAGTGTGGCTTCTGTGTCCCCCTTCGCCTCCTCCTCCTCCTCCACCTCCTCCTCCTCCTCGGACGGTGCCACTATGTGTTCTTGGGTATCTGCAATGACGAAGGGAAACAGGTTAGGTTGTGGAGCAGGGGGAGGAGCAAGTAAGACGTGTGTGCCGACAGCATCTGCAGCACATGAGTCAGAAAAGATCATGGGAGGAGGGAGATGTGGGAAAGGAGAAGGAGCATTAGATATGTGGAGACCCCCTTCATCGGGACCTCCAGCGCGGCATGTTGTCACGGCTGCAGCAACGGCCCACCCAATGATCTGAAGCACTGTCTCCTTTAGGGGGGGTGAGGACGTGTAAATGTGCCCGTCCACCCTCAGGTCCCTCCTGCTGCTGGGTGTTATGCTCCACCTTCTCCTGCAAGACAGGGGACAGTGTGTCAATGAGTCTCCTGCAAAGTGTGTGGGTGATGTGCCTGTCGTGGTTGAATAGTGCCAGTTTGTGTGACCTGTGAGTGGTGGTGTGTGGCCTGCCAATGTGGTACTATGTGCAGGTGAGATGCAGCATGCCAAGTGCAGCATTGTGTATGGATGGGCAGTGTTTGTTGGTGGGTGGGTGTCGGGGAGTGTGATGCATGGAGCAGTGGTGCAGTTGATTGGATGTGCCACTTGACACTTGCATTCACTCACTTTGACCACTCGTGTCAAATCATTGAACTTCTTTTGGCACTGCACCCACGTGCGCGGTGCAATGCTCCTGGCATTGACTTCCTGCACCACAGCCTGCCAATGCCTACGGAGCTGCAGTCTGGAGGGTCTCCTGCCACCTTGCAGGTACATGTTGGCCTTCCTTTCGTCCACCCCTTCCACCAAGGCCTCCAGTGCATCATCGGAGAAGTGTGGAGCCCTCTCTCGCCTTTAAGAGGTGCAGGCTGCTGATTACGTGTGCTGTGCACGCCCCATTTCCAACTTCCTCACTCTCCGTGCAGCCTCTCAGCAGTGCAGGTAGTGCTGACTCCACGGAGATATCATGATAATGAGCAGGCAGCACAAAGTTCACGTGCTGCCTGCGTAGGGGCCATCGGGCGCAGGGTACTAGCGCATCACGCTACCCCCGCCCAAAAACGGCCCTTATCCAATTTCTTCCCTCCCTTGTATCCAGGAATATTTAGTATCCAATCCTGCCCTTTTTTGAGCCAGGTCTCCAATGTCACCACAACATCGTATTCCCTTGTGGCTATTTGGGCCTGCAGCTCACCAACCTTGTTTACCACGCTTCGTACACTTACGCACATGCACTGCAAACCAGTGTCAGACTTTCTTGTACACACTCTTAGTCTAATTCCACTTCATACTGTACTATTACTTGCTTTAGTACTATTTTTCTCTCCCAATCCTTTGTGCCCCTTGTTTCTCCTTTCCAATTCTACATCCTGGTGCCCATCCCCCTGCCAAATTAGTTTAGCCCCCCACCCCCCTCCACAGCACTTGCGAACCTCCCCGTGAGGACATTGATCCCAGCTCCGTTGAGGTACAATCCGTCCAGCCTGTACAGGTCCCACCTTCCCCAGAACTGGTCCCAATGCCCCAGGCATCTAAAGCCCTCCCTCCTGCACTATCTCTCTAGCCATGCATTCATCTGTACTATCCTCCTTTTTCTATACTCACTCGCATGTGGCATTGGGAGTGATCCAGAGTTTACTATCTTTGAAGTCCTGCTTCTTGATCTCTTTCTTAACTCCTTAAAATCTGCCTGCAGGAATTCATCCCTCTTTCTACCTATGTCATTGGTACTGATATGGGCCACGACCTCTGGCTGTTAACCCTCCCCCCCCCAGAATGTTCTGCAGCCGCTCAGCGACACCAGCGAGGCAACATACCATCCTGGAATCATGCCTGTGGCCGCAGAAATGCCTGGTTGCTCACCTAACTATAGAATCCCGTATCACTATTGCTCTCCTGACCTTTCTCCACCGCCCCCCCCCCCTCCGCACTGTACAGCTGAGCCATCCATGATGCTATGGTCTTGGCTCTGGCTGCACTCCACAGAGGAACCCTCCCACTCACCAATATTCAGAACTGAATACTGGTTAGAGAGTGAGATGCCCTCAGGGGACTCCTGCACTTCCTGCCTGGTCCTCCTCGTCTGTCTGGCAGTCACCCAGTCCCTCTCTGCCTGCACTCTCTTAAGCTACGGGGTGACCACCTCCTGAAACGTGCTATCCACATAGCTCTCAACCTCGCGGTTGCACTCTCCTGATTTTTATTTCCATGACACTTTCAAATGTCGTGCTGAATTCTCAGAAGATCCTGCTTTTTCACAGCAGGAACGGAGTACAAGAAGATGTGCATGTTTTGAAAGTCTGTTCTTAAGTATTATATTATTATCAACAGAAATGTTTTTTTTTAAAAACTAACTGCAAGAAGGCACAATACAGTTAACAGCTAGCAACTTATTCATTTCTTTCATTAAATGTAATGTTTATTTGTAGATTTCAGAAAGGAAAAAGAAAGTAATGTTCATTGGGATTTCATGTGGATTGTCAGTAAGTGGTGGAATTTCTACATCATTTCAAACTAAGTGTTTGCTGTCAGTATTCTTCCTGTATGGTGAATTCTACGTACCAGTTTTTCCAAGCTTTATGTAAATAATTTACTAAATGCAATGGGATAAATTTTCACAGAAATCATGTTCTACAACAAGTGGGGATCCATTCCACCAGATTACCACTGGGTGGTAAAAATAAAAATTATCCCCCATGTCTCTATATTCACATTTCAACTTTCATTTGTCATTTCACTCACGTCAAGGGATCCCACCCACATACTTCTGGTTTGTGAAAGTGATTAACCACCCCCATAAATAGCTTATTATATGATGCTCCAATCTATGCTTAAATCTCTGAGAGATATGAATGATATTGCAGTTGAGGCAAAATATTGCATTACTTATTTCAGTCTATCACCCCAGCAGTAATAGCATCCTTTGGTCTTCTGGCAGTGAATTCCTTCCCCTTTCTCCTTGCCAAAATGATTTGCTTTGTTTTGTATATTAATTAGCATTTACAGCAATCAGCTGTCAATTATGAGTTTGGTATAATGGAAAATATGAATGTTGATAATTATTGAAATTGATAATACATGACAATATATATTTATCTTCGAACTAAACAATGACCAAGCAAGGTTTGAAATTGCACGGTGCATTATTAGTAATGAACATGTTTACACATTCGCGTGAAATTATTCTTTTAACCTCTACTTTAAGCCAATAACCCATAGATGGGTTAACACCTTCATTTAGGCAGTAGTCACATAAAAAAATTAACTTTATCGTTACTATCATCAAACTACACAATTCCAACCCATAAAGATTTATGATGTCTTGAGAAGTCCTCAACTGTTTCTCCAGCCTTATTACACACTTTGAGCCTTCTGTTATTTTCTATTGCATCTTAAGTCTGCTTTAGAAGGGTGTTTTCATGATCCCATGGAAGGTCAATGGAAAGCCTATTATTCCCAGGGAATGTGGGTCGGAGATAAAGCTACAACAATAGCCCTGATTCTCTGACTCACGTTTACTGAGAGCACGGTTTTCTGTCAGGGTGCAGGATCATGGAATCACTTCTAGGCTTAATGTGGAAGAAGAAGAAAGTCACGTCTGCCATCACACTATGAGAGGCATCATAGTTTTTATTAATCAGATATGGCATGAGGCTAATAATGTCCTATGTTCAAAATAATACAGTAATGTACTTGGGATCAGCAGTTTGGGTGTCTGGTGACTCAGGTTTACCGTGGTGTTGAATTACTTTTCCTGCTGCAGGCTCCATTTGTTGCTGGTCAGCTTGATGTCTGCATGAACAATCTGGACAAGTTCATTCCTGTTCTAGTGGGGTTCAATCCAATTAATATGGCAAGGTAAGAAATGTCCATAAGCTAATAACACATCCAGTCATTTCTAAGTTATTGTAATATATTCAGCACTTGATTCTTCTGTATCTTCAGTGTCAACTGCATGTTCCCGTGTTAGGATCATAGATTGCTCTTCTATAATGTCAGGTGTCATATATACAGTTGTATTATGATATCTCTTTTGTATGTGTACTTTTTTCATTACAAACTGTCCTCTACACTTTCAACAACTTACACCTATTAAGCATCCTTAAATTTAGGGAAATCTGCCAAGGCACTTCAAGATGCTGGAGAGGGGAGCAGATGGAGGGAAGGGGGAAGAGTTAGGAGAGGTGAAAAAGTCATGGTTGAAAAGGCAGGTTTTGAGTAAGCTTTCAAAAATGTGGAGAAATGTAGTGGATGGAGGGGTTTGCGGAGAGAATTCAAGAGTGCAGGGGTATGATTGTTGCAGATTCTGCCACCAAAGATGGAGTAGGGGGAGGGATGCACAGTATATCAGAGCTGGAAGAGTGGAGAGCAACCCATCCTAATGCAGCAGTGTCCATTTTACACAATACATACAAGGATATAATAATGTGTGTACAATTTACTAAATACTGGATGCATTAGACCTGTATTGGGTTCATCATTGACCTCAGTCTTGAAAGCGGATTCATGGCTTTATCATTCTGTAAGAACCAACGCTAAACCAGTTCTATAATTTATCTCTGATTATCATTGTTTTCTACCTAATAGAAACTATAAAATACCACAATCAATTAATAGGTTTGTCTTTAATAACTATGATAATTCCACTTTTACTCCTAGTATAATTAACACTATCAAACTAATCCTGGTTCTGGCTGCCGTAATATCGTAGAGCCCTGAGATAAGATAAGATCAATTTTGTTACTTACCAACTAGATGAGGGAGTGATCCTAAAGAAAGGAAAGTTGATTAAAAGTGTAGACTGCTCCATTTGGGAGTAAGTTAGATAAGAACAAATTCCACTGCATTGTATCAAACCAGAGTTTCCTAGCTTCATTCAAAATGAGAATTATGCTGTCTAAGACAAGGGTGACATCAAAAATCAGAATGATATGGTATGTCCCACCTTATACCTTACTTTTCTATATTTTACTTTAGTCCACTGCAGGCAATCTGTGGGCATCAATTTCTCTAATTATGATGTGCTATCATTCAAATATTGTTTATCAGAGGCTACATATTTCAAATTTGGGTGATGTCAAAAGCACTGTGGTGAATGGGTCACATGAAATATTTGCTAGTCTTTGAATGGATGTGTTTACTAAAAAGATTGTTTAACATTACCTTCTAAAGGCCTGTCAAAATAGAAGGATGGCACTCTACATTTCTTCAAGTGGCAGAAAGAATTCAAAAACTTGCCAATTTACACAAGGCATATATCATCAACCCTGCTGTCGGGGTAAGTGTGGCCTTTCAATTATTTTTCTCCATACAGACGTACAAACGCTATTGTTCAGAGAAATTTAGTCTCTATCATTTCAACAACAACGCAGCACTGGAAGGTACCTTCAACTCTCATAAATAAGAGACTGCAACAATGCAGTAAATTAAACAATTGAGTTCAAATAACATAAACTGCAAGAGCAAAGATAAATAATGTTTTCTTCTAAAACTAAAGTGACTGGGAGGAATTTTAATTCCTGAGAACGGTTGGGTTGGAGTTGGGTAGGAGGTGAAAATATTAGTTTTTGCGATTACGACTGCAACCCAGCTCCAACTTCCGGGTTTAACGTGGGCGCATTTGGATGCACGCGCAGCCAAATCGCGTATGTCGCGTCCTTAATTACTGCCAGCAGGTGGGTCGTTAGCGGAGCTATTAACCTCGTTGAGATAGTTGAGGTAGGTATTTATTAATTGATTCTGAAACAATTTCAAATTTAATGTTTCCAGCACAGATTTCCCGGGGCTTCTGAACCTCGCCAGTGAAACGAAGGCAAGATTCAACCATAGTTAATTTGGGTTTTTGATTGACCCATCTGAAGAAAAGGTCAGTTATTGCAACTGGTCTCTCAGTTCTCTCAGGCAAACGTTTGGATGAGAGTTCTTGTGTTGAGACTGCGAGTTCCTTGTGTTGAGACTTAAGTCCTTGTGTTGAGACTGAGAGTTCCTTGTGTTGAGACTGAGAGTTCCTTGTGTTGAGACTGAAGTCCTTGTGTTGAGGCTGAGAGTTCCTGTGTTGAGACTGAGAGTTCTTGTGTTGAGACTGAGAGTCCTTGTGTTGAGACTGAGAGTTCCTTGTGTTGAGACTAAGAGTCCTTGTGTTGAGACTGAGAGTTCCTTGTGTTGAGACTGAGAGTCCTTGTGTTGAGACTGAGAGTTCCTTGTGTTGAGACTAAGAGTCCTTGTGTTGAGACTGAGAGTCCTTGTGTTGAGACTGAGAGTTCCTTGTGTTGAGACTGAGAGTTCCTTGTGTTGAGACTGAGAGTTCTTGTGTTGAGACTGAGAGTTCCTTGTGTTGAGACTGAGAGTTCCTTGTGTTGAGACTGAGAGTTCTTGTGTTGAGACTGAGAGTTCTTGTGTTCAGACTGAGAGTTCCTTGTGTTGAGATTGAGAGTTCTTTGTGTTGAGACTGAGAGTTCCTTGTGTTGAGACTGAGAGTTCTTGTGTTGAGACTGAGAGTTCCTTGTGTTGAGACTGAGAGTTCCTTGTGTTGAGACTGAGAGTTCCTTGTGTTGAGACTGAGAGTTCCTTGTGTTGAGACTGAGAGTTCCTTGTGTTGAGACTGAGAGTTCTTGTGTTGAGACTGAGAGTTCCTTGTGTTGAGATTGAGAGTTCCTTGTGTTGAGACTGGGAGTTCCTGTGTTGAGACTGAGAGTCCTTGTGTTGAGACTGGGAGTTCCTGTGTTGAGACTGAGAGTCCTTGTGTTGAGACTGAGAGTTCTTGTGTTGAGACTGAGAGTCCTTGTGTTGAGACTGAGAGTCCTTGTGTTGAGACTGAGAGTTCTTGTGTTGAGACTGAGAGTCCTTGTGTTGAGACTGAGAGTTCTTGTGTTGAGACTGAGAGTCCTTGTGTTGAGACTGGGAGTTCCTGTGTTGAGACTGAGAGTCCTTGTGTTGAGACTGAGAGTCCTTGTGTTGAGACTGAGAGTTCTTGTGTTGAGACTGAGAGTCCTTGTGTTGAGACTGAGAGTTCTTGTGTTGAGACTGAGAGTTCCTGTGTTGAGACTGAGAGTCCTTGTGTTGAGACTGAGAGTCCTTGTGTTGAGATTGAGAGTTCTTGTGTTGAGACTCAAGTCCTTGTGTTGAGACTGAGAGTTCCTTGTGTTGAGACTGAGAGTTCTTGTGTTGAGACTCAAGTCCTTGTGTTGAGACTGAGAGTTCCTTGTGTTGAGACTGAGAGTCCTTGTGTTGAGACTGAGAGTTCTTGTGTTGAGACTGAGAAGTCCTTGTGTTGAGACTGAGAGTTCTTGTGTTGAGACTGGGAGTTCTTGTGTTGAGACTGAGAGTTCCTTGTGTTGAGACTGGGAGTTCCTGTGTTGAGACTGAGAGTCCTTGTGTTGAGACTGAGAGTCCTTGTGTTGAGACTGAGAGTTCCTGTGTTGAGACTGAGAGTCCTTGTGTTGAGACTGAGAGTCCTTGTGTTGAGACTGGGAGTTCCTGTGTTGAGACTGAGAGTCCTTGTGTTGAGACTGAGAGTCCTTGTGTTGAGATTGAGAGTTCTTGTGTTGAGACTGAGAGTTCTTGTGTTGAGACTGAGAGTTCCTTGTGTTGAGACTGAGAGTTCCTTGTGTTGAGACTGAGAGTCCTTGTGTTGAGACTGAGAGTTCTTGTGTTGAGACTGGGAGTTCTTGTGTTGAGACTGGGAGTTCTTGTGTTGAGACTGAGAGTCCTTGTGTTGAGACTGAGAGTTCCTTGTGTTGAGACTGAGAGTTCCTTGTGTTGAGACTGAGAGTCCTTGTGTTGAGACTGGGAGTTCTTGTGTTGAGACTGAGAGTTCTTGTGTTGAGACTGAGAGTTCCTTGTGTTGAGACTGAGAGTCCTTGTGTTGAGACTGGGAGTTCTTGTGTTGAGACTGGGAGTTCTTGTGTTGAGACTGAGAGTTCTTGTGTTGAGACTGAGAAGTCCTTGTGTTGAGACTGGGAGTCCTTGTGTTGAGACTGGGAGTTCTTGTGTTGAGACTGGGAGTTCTTGTGTTGAGACTGAGAGTCCTTGTGTTGAGACAGCTTTAGCAAAACTTTGGAGCCTTTCAAACTGACAAGATCAGGATGGGGAGCAGAGCGAATGTATTTCAGAAGACATCTGAGGAGGACGAAAATGACCATCCATGGCAGCCATGTTGTGCTATGTTGGGTTCTGCAGGTGCAGAAGAGAGAGGTGCAAAACAAAGATCTGGAGAACAGCAGAGAGAAGAGCTGAGTGGAGAACAGCAGAGAGGAGATCAGGAGAGGGGTCGAGGTCACAGGAGACACTACCCACGTGAGAGGGTGTACAGGCAGAGGCTGAGCTTCCTGGACCTCTCTGAGGAGCAGTGCCTCCGCAGGCTCAGATTGAGCCGGCAGGTGGTCGCCGACATCTGCAGCCTCCTTGAGGAAGAGCTGCTCCCTGCTGGACCTGGTGGCCACGCATTGCCCGTCGTTGTAAAAGTAACCACTGCCCTCAATTTCTTTGCCCCTGGCTCCTTCCAGGGCACCACCGGTAACATCTCCAGGGTGTGTCAGTCATCTGCACATAAATGTATATGGCAGATGATGGATGGGTTGTTTGCCAGGGCATCTGCTTACATGAACTTCCCCCGCAATGACAATAGCCAAAACGAGTGGGCAGTGGGTCTCGCCTCTCTGGCTGGCTTCCCACAGGTACAGGGCGCAATCGATTCCATGCACGTGGCAATCCGAGGACCACCACGTGAGCCAAGAGTCTTCTTCAAACAAAAGGGGTTTGACTCCATCAATGCGCAGCTGGTGTGTGACCACAAGAAGAGATTTGTGCAGGCGTGTGCCAGATCCCTGGCAGCTTCCATGATTTGTTTATACTGCAGCAGTCCAACATACCAGACCTCTTCCAATCAGGAGACAGACTTAAGGGCTGGCTCAATGGAGACAAGGGATATCCCCTGCAAACATGGGTCATGATACCTGTGAGGAACCCCACCAACAAGGCACAAGAGCGAGACAACCAGAGCCACATGACCACCAGGTGTGTCATTGAACAAGCTATAGGCATGTTGAAGATGTGCTTCAGGCACCTGGATAGGTCTGGAGGTGCGCTTCAATACTCGCCAGCGAGGGTCTCCAGAATCCTCATGGTGTGTTGCGTCCTGCATAACATAGCGCAGCAGAGAGGATCAGAGGTGGAGGAGGATGAAGGCGCTCATCAATCATCCTCTGATGGCGACAACATTGAAGAAGAGGAGGACGAGGAGGAGGACGAGGATTATGAAGATGGGGCACCCATTGCCAGACCAGCTGCACACATTGCTGCCTGGGATACCAGGGATGCCCTTATCTCTCACTGGTTCTCTTAATAACAGTGGCAAAAGAAAGACATTGAAATACTCAGGCCGGTTGGCACAACCACAACCACTAACACAAACCCCCGCCCCTTTTACACAAAACTGTCCTTCAACCACGCATACACACATTGCACATCCACTCAATGGGTACAGTCATATATTGGCATTCATCATGAAGCAAATGAAAGGACGACTTATCACTTGGGACACAATAATGGCCAAGACGAGGAAGTAGTACTAATGAACACATTTTATGTGCCAATATAAACTAAAGGAAACTTAATAATATAACATTTCTTCAAATACCCTTGGTGAATTACAATTGCTTGAACTTACGCTTCCTAATGCTTCTATGTGGTGCATCATCTGTGGCTTCAGCAGAGGTAGAGGCAGGCTGCTCAGATCCTTGCCTTGATTGCTGAGATGCTTTTGGCCTAGGACCTCTGGGTTTTGGAGCCCATGAGGACCCCGCCAAAGACTACTCCACCTGCAGGAGTTGACTCAGCCATCGGGAGAGGAGGCAACATTTCGGGTACTGGTTGAAGTGGGGGGAACAACGGGTGAGACGTGGGAGAGCTTTGAGTGGAGTCCCCACTTCCATGTCTACTTTTGGCATCATCCCTCTTCCGGGCCAGGGCCACATCACTCCCACCACTCTGCTGGAGAGCAGCTTGGTGCACATCTGTGACGCATTGTAAGGCCACGGATAAGGTACCTGTCATCCTGTTCCAAAGTATGCATGGCCGTGGTTATGGACTGCATAGACTCATTCAAGAGCCTTGCTTGAAGCTGCATGGAGGCGGCCACTCTCTCCATGGCAGATGTTCTTGCAATTACCTGCGACATCAATTCACTTATGTTGGAGTCAGACTCCTCCATCCTCTCCACCAATATGGAGAGTGTGAGTGGCACGTTTTCCAGTACCTCGCAAAGATGCAGCTATCTCAATCATTCTCATTCTCAATGATGGCCCCCAGGGTTCAGCATCTGTGCCCAGCTGAGCAGAGCTTGGAGAGGAGTGCGCCCTCCAACGTGGACTCACCACAGCTGCCCCTGCCACTAGTATCTGCTCGTGCTCACTTGTGAGTTGTGAATCATCAGGTGACAACCCAACTATCTGGCTAACAGGACCCACCGAAGTGCGAGTATCTGTGCTGGTGCATGGCTGTATGTTCTGTGACTGTGCACCCTCAGAAGGAATGAGGTCCTTTGAGAAATCAATGTCATCCAGCTCCGCATATTCTTCTTCTACGTGTGATGGCTCTGGGAGAAAACAGAAAGCGATACGAATTAGTCATTGGCAAAGTAACAATCTTGCCAATTACCATACTCAGATTTCTCATAGTTCAGTCATTGATGAAATAAAGTCATCATGTGTGTGAAAGCTGGTTACATTCTATCACCAGGCATATATGGGTTCCCAGTCTCTCCATCTCCGATGGATAGAGATGCAAATACCCCTCTTACCTCCATGGCCGCCCCCTCTGCATCTATCAGCTGGATTATTTGTGGAGGGCCACCTCCATTCCTCACCCTCTCCTTTGCATTTTGCGCTCTCTTCTACAAGGGGAGAAAGAACAGACCTGTGAGTGACTGAAGGTCACGTATTCACCCAATGGATGCAGTGTATTGGGTGAGGCTGACTATGAGGCATATGGATCACATTGCATAAGGATTGGAGTGAGTGGCAGTGGTGGATAGATAAATGGGGAGTTGAGGAAGTGCAGAAAAAGTGAAGGATGGGTGCTGCTGAAACTTAAGTGGGTGTGAGGAGTGATGTGATGGAGTAGGCTTGCCAAGACAAAGTGAGGGGGGTGCGGTGAATCGGTAACTGTACTCACTTTTCCTGACCTGGTTAAACCACTTCCTGCGTTGCATCCAAGACCTCGGCACCATGCTCCTGCTGCTCACCTCTTCAGCCACCTCCAGCCACGCCTTCTTGGTAGCCAAACCAGGTTTCTTCCTCCCATCGCTGGGGTAAATTATCCCTCTTCTGGTCCTCACTGCACCCCCCAGCAATACTTCAAATGAAGCATCTGTGAACCTGGGTGCTGGCCTTGCTCTCTTTGCATCCATTGCTTAATTTGCTCCTTTCTCTTTCCAAATCCATTTTTACACTGGCCCTTTAAACAGTGGGCTGATGATCGCATCATGTGAATGCGCAGCTTAGAGACGTGAAACCCAGAAGCAAAAACAATGGGCTAAAATTAAATTGCGATTGCAGATTCGAACTCACTCACTTCACTTCCGGTTTTCCGCCATGAAAATCTCCCCCCCACTCTCTTCCCAACTTCAGGTAAAAATCATGCTCACTGTGGTAGTCTAACCACCTCTCCTTGACATTCAACAGCATTACCATCGCCGAATTCCCCACCATCAACATCCTGGGGGTCACCATTGACCAGAAACTTAACTGGACCAGCCACATAAATACTGTGGTTACAAGAGCAGGTCAGAGGCTGGGTATTCTGCGGCGAGTGACTCACCTCCTGACTCCCCAAAGCCTTTCCTGCATCTATGAGGCACAAGTCAGGAGTGTGATGGAATACTCTCTACTTGCCTGGATGAGTGCAGCTCCAACAACACTCAAGAAGCTCGACACCATCCAGGACAAAGCAGCCCGCTTGATTGGCACTCCATCCACCACCCTAAACATTCACTCCCTTCACCACCGGCGCACCGTGGCTGCAGTGTGTACCTTCCACAGGATGCACTGCAGCAACTCGCCAAGGCTTCTTTGCAGCACCTCCCAAACCCGCGACCTCTACCACCTAGAAGGACAAGGGCAGCAGGCACATGGGAACAACACCACCTGCACATTCCCCTCCAAGTCACACAACATTCCGACTCGGAAATATATCGCCGTTCCTTCATCATCGCTGGGTCAAAATCCTGGAACTCCCTTCCTAACAGCACTGTGGGAGAACCTTCACAACACGGACTGCAGCGGTTCAAGAAGGCGGCTCACCATCGCCTTCTCAAGGGCAATTAGAGATGGGCAATAAAAGCTGGCCTTGCCAGCGACGCCCACATCCCATAAACGAATAAAAAAATAGTAGGTGTTATTTATAATTTTGACATTTTATTGTCAAATTAGTTTTCTGAGCGTTGCTTTGTTTTTCCCTTTGTGAAGGAGTGTACAGGCAGAGTCTATTATCTTTTCAGTGGTGGAAAATTATTGACGGGCTGGATGGTGGGATGAACTCTGTTGTGGATTAGTGAAGCCAAATTTTATGATTCCTAGTAACAAATTAAAGTCGTAAAGAATCCCAATCTCTTTCTCTACATTTAAATATTAAATGCAACTGCCAGTAATGTGATAGTGTTGCAAGTACAATCTAATTGTCATATGAATAGAACTTGAAATATCAGATAATTTTCTTATTTTTTCAAAGTAATAACTTATAGGTGCACTGCTTTAGAATCATAAGCCCAGATTTTCCTCTGAGGCATGTTTGCTATGGGAAATATGATAGCGCAAGACTTCTGCCCACCTGACCAGTGCCAGGCTAATTAGAATAACATTGTTAGCACCTTTTGATTCGGAGCATGCCTATTTAGGGATGGAAAACGGCATGCTTCTGCAAGATTTAGACATATGGAGCCAGTCATCATCTTACAAAGTTTTTATTGAAAGCAAGAATGAAAATTATTTGTTAATATCACACCGAGCCCCTCGGCTGTCAGTAAGCTAGAGGAGGGAGGCCCTGTTTTGACCAAGTGGCAAAGGTCCTCAAAAGGAAGTGGTCAGGCCCAGTGAAAGCAGGTGGCCAGAGCAGTCGATGCCAACTCACACATGGCAGCAAAGTGCCCCAAACGTTTAATGACCCTATTTGGGTCAGGCAAGGTAAGAGGAGCCAGCCACATTGTCCAAGAATGCACTATACTAAGTCTGGCTGCTACTTACAATCACCTTCCCCTCACTATGGTGGAATAGCTAACCATTAATGCCCAGGCAGTAGTGTAGGGTTTCGTTTCATCCCCAGTCTCCACCTGCAAGTGTTCCTTCACACATTGCACAGCTGCAGCCTATGGAAAGCCTCACATGGTATATAAGTGCTTGGTTCATTGCCCCCATTATGGTCTGCATGCTCACATCGGGGATTGACTGCACTGTGTGGCAATCAGAGGGTATTCTCACTTTTTGTACTCTTAAAGAAAACCACCAATAACAAGAGGGAGATACTGGCCACACTCCGTGCACCCCTCCCTCCAAAACCTTCCCAACCCATACAAGGAGGAAGTGTTGGAACTCCTGGGAAGCCAGCCAAAGCAGTGATTCAGAGGCGGAAGAATTCAGAAGGCAGGTGCCAGCTGCAAGTTCTTCAGCATCTCTTCCTTCTCAACCTATTTTACCTGAATTACATGTCAACAAACTGCAACATGAAACCTGTTACTCATACTTACTGAAAATCACACGTCACACATTCTCTCTGCTCAATAACCCATTGTAGGCTCTCTTCTTCTCGTCCTCTAGATTTAACACACACCCTAAAAGATGCAGAGGGTTAAGAAGATATAGCAGGCCCACTCTGCTTCCAGCTTAGCCAGCACTTTGCTGCAGGCACTGTCAATCACCCTATTCCTGCCAACCAGCAGCTCTCAGCGATCCACCTCAGCGTTGTTAGATATTGAGCCGGGGGAAGTGCACAGAATGAAGCACAGGACACGAGTGGGCATGAGGAGGAAGTTGTTGCTGACCAGAGGGTCAGGAGATGCTGAAGAGCCTTTGTTTTTAAAAGCAAAAGCATGTACGGACACTGGGGATGGTCTCCAACACTGTGAAGCTATTGGTGGGTCTGCTGGGGGGTGGGGGTTCACTATCTGCCTCTGTAGCCCCCTGATAGATGGTTTCACAGCAGTGCAGTCCACCCTGGGCCAGGTGGCAGCTCAAGGGCGATCTGCAGTGGCCCTAAGAACAATCTGTGCTTCTGCCGTGGATGTTTAGACTACTGCCAATGAGGCCTTGGGTGCCAGATTGTAGAAGGACATCTTTTCTGGTCTCCCTGACATTGTGATGAATGGGAAGTGTGAATTGATGTGCACAGAGAAGTGTTTGCAACTGGTCGCATGTTGTGGTGGGCAAGACAAAGATTAGACATAATGGGGATGCATCTCGCTCCCACTCCCCTTATGCCTGTAAATGGGGTGGTGACGGCACGAAAATTAGAGAAAGTAAAAAATGACTTACCACTTTTCAGGCAGACCTTGATTTAGGTGTCCAGAAATCCTGCCAGAAACAGGCAAGGCCTGATGAATATATTTAAATAGGCATTAAGTAATGTAGTTAAAACCCAAAGTGATTTTAACGTCAACAAGCACTGTCACGATTACTTCTGAACCCACCCACAATTCATGGATGGTACAAGTCAGGGGGCAGCCATTTCCAATGCTACTTAAGGGGATCCTCACTTGCTCTAACTTAAAATGCTGCAAAGGTTTCAGAGATGTTTCGTTGGTAGTTTATAGAGGTTGTTGGCAAGTTACTCTATTTAAAGTGGTTGTATTTGAAAGTTGGATAAGCTTCTGAAACCTTAAGGGGCTACTGGCAATGAACTTTTTTCAAAATGGGCATCCTTCCAGCAAGTCCATTCTAAAGAGGTGCAGCAGCAACAGATGGAAGGATCACAGGGAGCTACAGCTAAAAGGAGACCAGCTAGAAGGAGGCGAGCTCACAGGAATCCTTACCCTCTGAACAGAGTCTAAAGGCCCAGGTTAGCATAGCTGCACTTTTCTGAGGAGCAGTTCAAAAGGTTGCTACACTTCTCTAGGGAGGCTGTTGCAGAGTTGTGCCACTTCCTGCAGCAAGACCTGCAGCCCACTCCCACAGCTGACAAGGCATTGCCTGTTGCTTTTCTGGGTGAGTGCTGGTACCGTAGCCTGCCGTAAGATGAAGGCATCGTAACAGTGGCAGGAAAGCGAGCATCACTTGAACAATGCGGTGCATCTGGTCATAAACAAACTTGAGATTGAGTAAGTGCAACCCTTTCAAGTTGACATAGGTGATTGAATTTATCAAGAAAACATGTATGGTCATGCAGGCGATATGTGACTCCTTGGACCTTGAGGAATCCTGCAACTCTGTAAATCTGCCAGGCCCTGTCATGCAGCTTCTGTTATCCATAAGGAAAGTGATGAACCAGCTTTCTCAAGCATTCGGTGCATCTGCAATTTGCTTTATGTTTCACTGCAGAGGTGACTGGCTAATGTTATTGATGTCTAAAATGGCAGCCTGAAATGACTCCCAAGTGTAAAAGTGGAGGGTAGTTGTGGTCACTGGCAGTGTTGGTGAAGGTGGACTGTAGGTTAGGTTGCAGCACGTGGCTTCCTTTGGTGAAGTGCAGCATTTGCAAGCACTGCTCCTGGGTCAGCTAGAGGTAGGAGCATCTTGGGTATGTATATTCTAGAGTGGGGATGTCAGCCGGTGGGTGCCATGTGTCTCCTGTGCTGCTGGACCAGCCAATCCTGCCTCCATTGTATCTGCCTTTCTTCCCTCAAAAAACAAACATACAGAGGTATTCCTAAGGGAAAATATATTGGGCCGGAAATTGCTAGTAAAATGGGCAAATCGAAAAGCAGGTTCCGGTGACCGCACATGTGCAGTCAAACACGGAAATCCAGAACTTACTCTTCCTGATTCCCTACTGATCAGACAGCTTTGCGTTAAAGAGATCAAGCCGGCTGGAATGAATGGACCAGCGCCAACTTGTTCTCCGGTCCAGCTGGAAACTAACTAATCTCGCCAGAAAAACGGTACGCTGAGTTATATCAGGTCTAAACTAACTTTTAACGGCATGATAAATGTTAATGACAGCCAAACAACCTCTCTGGCACTGAAAATTAACTTTTAAAAATTGAAGTCTCATTACTCCCGATTTTAATAATATTTGGACATCTAAAAAAAATTTAATTAAAAAATACAAGATTTTTATTTTTTACTTTTTCTTTCTGTCTCTTTTATCTCAGTCTTTTAATCTTATCCTCTCTCTTTATTTGACTTTCTCTATGTCATTTTATAATACATTTATTGATCTTATCTGACATTTCCTGGTTCCTAGTCAGCATGGTTTGTGAATAAGCTTCACCTCCTGGTTCTCACAGCGTAGCTTGCTTCAAGCTGTTTGGTGGAAGAGACATAGAGCTCCTTTCCTCCTCTCTCAGCTCAGAGAAGCCCGGGAACGACCTCTGCCCGGGAACAACCGTTGCCCAGGAATGACCGCTGCCCGGGAACGACCTCTACCCGGGAACAACCGCTGCCCGGGAACGACCTCTGCCCGGGAACAACTGCTGCCTGGGAACAACTGCTGCCTGGGAACGACCTCTGCCCGGGAACAACCGCTGCCTGGGAACAACCTCTGCCTGGGAACGACCGTTGCCCGGGAACGACCTCTGCCCGGGAACGACCGTTGCCCGGGAACGACCTCTGCCCGGGAACAACTGCTGCCTGGGAACGACCTCTGCCCGGGAACAACCGCTGCCTGGGAACAACCTCTGCCCGGGAACGACCTCGGCCTGGGAATGACCTCTGCCCGGGAACAACCACTGCATTTCTTGCAGCTCTCAATTAAAGCAAGTTAGTGTCCAAAAGCCCGCAAAACGTTTGTGGGTGAGTTAGTTACTTACACGTGGTGGGCGACGTCTGTTCACTGCTCAGCACAATTTTCGGCACATTGTGGTGCTGGGGCAGGAAGGAGTGAAAAGAGCAAGCCCCAACACAGTAGGTACAAAGGTAGATCATGAAGCACTTGTCAGCAGGGAGGTGGTCTGGATCACCAACCCCCAACCCCCAAGAAAAGCATTTTTTTGATCGGCCCCTTAAATGGGTCTGAGGAGGACCTAATTGGGGTTGACGATTTCTCCCCTCACCACCACCCCAACCCCCCGCCCCCCCCACCAGTGGCAGACAGGTGCTGGAGATTCTGACTTGATGGGGCAAGCGGGTGCTGGGGATGTGCCCATAGTGGTGCCTGTGCTTGCCTGCTCCGTGCTAACTAGGTGCACTGACCGTGCAATCTCTGGTAAAGTCAGCACTGGAGGGCACTAGTGGACAGAATCCTGGCATAACTGCCAGGATCTTATCCTGAAAAATTTACTGCACAGGTTTTTACACAATTGCTCTGTAGGATTCATGGCAAACTAAAGAAACAGTAAGTACATTTTCTACCAATTTACAATTTCTGGTAGCGTAATATTTTTTTGAACACTGACCATTAAAACAAAAGTTACACATTTTCCTCCGAAGCAATGTGGAAAAATCATTGAGGAAGGTTATTCCAGACCGCAATGTACTTGTGTAATAGAACACCAAAAAAATGTTCTAAGTGGAAGTATACAAATAATGTCGTAGAACTGGCAATGTTTTGAAAGTAGATTCCTGCTGCACAGATTGTGGTCACTATTGTAAAACTTCATGGAATTAAAATCTTTCAGCCTGAAGGAATCACTGGATCATCCCGAATGAAAGGTGGAAGTGCCACCAAAATCCTCCTGGAGACCATTCTCCTGACTGCACACAGGTCTTTGGCAAACAACAGTGACATCACAGATGGGTACGTTCAAGCTAATTTCCTACTATAAATCCATGAATCATTTCCTATTTGAAACCAATTCAGCAATCTTAAGTCATCCAATTGTGTTACCTGCACTTGTAAAATGCTGGAAATCTAAAACGGAACAGAAAATGCACAGCAGATTGATCAATGTCGGAAAAAGAATAGGATAGCATTTTGCGTGTGAGCTTTTTATCACTATTTGGTGCATTTCCAGCATTCTTTTCTGTTAATGTATCAATGGAGAATTTCCTTCCATAGAGTCACTCTACAGTGAATGCCAGCTGAAATTAGGAAATCAGAGGAACTGAGCAGATGAAAGGCCATTTCCTTTGAAGTAAGGAACTAAAATCAGAACAAGGATCTACTTCTATCACCACCTAGCAGTCAGTAACAGAGTGGTATTGACAGAGGGCTGGCAACAGTTTGGCTGCCATGCTCCATAGGTTGGAAATGGTATATGATATAGACTGATAAAAGATGGTGGGAGAAAATAACTTAAATAGAGGTGGGAGTTGGGTGTGGGGAGAGAACCAGCACGTAAGATTAGAGATTTGTAAGAAAACGTTTACTTTGTTCCCAAAGCTCAAGTGTTGGTTGGAAATATAGTAACAAATCAGCAAAAGCACGGACTACATATCAACAAGCTACTTATTGTAGGGTAGCCATAGCATACAAAACGCAGATTTGTTTGATAAAATAGTATATTTTGGCTTAGTATTTGCTGTCCAATTAGTTGCCTTCAATTCTTCAAGTTCAATATGGTTCACTTTGACCCACATCCCTACTGAATTACTTAATAAACATCAGTATTCTTGGAATGATTATATGAAGCAATTGTTGATTAAGTACTGTATGGTGACTGATCTACTTGTTTTGAAAATAGAAACCTAACACAACTCTATGATAGTTTTTTGGTTTAAAAACATATGAAATCAATATTTCTGAAAGTTTTATATATTTTAATAGACATATTAATATGAGAGCAACAGATTTCTGATATTTTATTAATATTTAAAATAGGGTTCTTTTAATCAAACTTAATTAAAGCAGAATGCAATTAAAATGATCATAGGAATTAGAAGAAAAGTCATTCTGCTCCTAACGAGCATTTTAATATCTCTATGTTGTTTAATCAGGAGTGGATGTTGTCAGTCAAGTGAACCTCCTGGGACGTCAGAAATATATATCAAAGAATAAAATTAAAACATAAATAAGCATGGGATCAAGAAAGCTCACTCCCTCTACAGATGTACATGTACAATGTAACCTATCATAGACTCTATTCATCTCTTGAGAAGAAATTCTCCAAAAATACTCCCTCAAGGCAATTAAGTAAAACTCCAGAACCCATCCTTAGATCTCCACAATTCAATCCTAGCCTGTTGCCCACACCTGGTCCCTGCAACAGAAGAACTATTAGTCCCATCGAATATTTAATTATCTCAGTATAAACCAGAATATATTGAGGGTAATTTTACAAGTTTGTGCTCTCGCCATGGAGCCTCACCTGCTGGGAGTACATATATTGGGAATTCAGGCACACGCCGATTATGGATGGAAAATCACAGAAGATGAATACCTGAATTTCCAATACGTGCCCCAGATGGGGAAGGCTTCCCACTGGGAGTGCAAACTTGAAAAATACCCCTATATTTTCATATGATTGACACTGTCACATTAATTGTATGTTACAGTTATCATTATGAATGTAAGAAGCTGCTTAAAGAGCTTCTATAATGTGTGTAAAAGTATGTACTCTTTTAATTAGGCGCATGAACTTAACATGAGCCAAAAATAATTAATTATACTGTTTTTCTATTATTTATCCACCATTAATTCATGTTTGCAATAGTAAGGGACTACGTATTTTCTATCACTTTCAAACTTTATTTATAAAATCTAGACAATATACTGAATAAGTAGAAAATAAAATGGGGCCCAAAAATCTTCTAATCCACTCTGCCACCATAAGTGTAAATCCTGCTACACTGCTAACTTTCACCCCTGACCCAAACAAACATCCAGCGTCAAAGCTATTTAAAATAATCCCAGCAGGGCACTGACTGGAGTGGGACAAGGAGGAAGATACAGCACTGCACAGCCAAATACCAATGCCATTGGAAGCCCCCACCATAAATTACTCCAAAGCAAATAATCATCTCCTTTATAAATGGGCCAATGTTAAAACATTTTCAGGCACAATTCTGGGGTTTTCCAGCCTATGATCCCAGCCTGGTTGGCCCCATTTCCACCCCTGAAAAGGCCTGGATGCCAGTTGTTTTATGGCATCCAGATCACTGAGCACAAAAGCAGTGAGAGCTCTGGGAATTCAGAGGGGTTAGCCTCCCACTGGTCTAGCCTTCTTGTGGTGTCATGGGCCTTATATGGGGAAGATGGATGGTTCTGCCCACCCCAGGCGCTAGCGGAAATTAGTTTTGGCAACTCTTTTGGATGGAAACCCAGCATTTCTGGGACCTTCCCGATTTTCCGCCATGCCTCTTCTGTCCGCTTTACTCCCCTCCCATTGTACCCCAGGTCCCAAGAAAATTCACGACCAATTTCTTCAATTATATTTAAATTGTCAGTCTATTTAGAAGATGTTTTTGTAGTGCCAAAGATTTATTACACTAAATTTTAAAAATAATTGTGTTATTAACAATATGAGTAATTTAAAATGCAATACTAAAGAATCAGGTCATTGAAAATAAAACATTATCTGATTTCTTCCAGTTGGGCCAATGGTGTTTCCACTGACTGAGCTGTGAATGTTGTGATAGCGAATACCCTTTCAATTAGCACAATGAAATCCACCTTGCACTTGATAATTTAGACTGGTTATTTAATAAGTACTATTAACAGCAATCAACTGGAAAGTACAAAATGTAATAATAGTAGAGGCTACTGTTGTATATGCACAAGTCCCAGAATTGACTTAGATATGAAACTGATGCTTATTTTGTTTTTATATTGGATATATCCAAAACAATGCAATGAAATCCTTATCAGAATGAATAAAAATGAGTTTTGTCATTTGGAAATTCACAGGTGCCTGTTGGATTTGCTGAGAAGTTATGAAGAAACTCTGAAAATCACATATTCTCACACTGAAAAGATTGCTGCTTTAGTGAAACAAGCTGGTGCAAGGTAAGGTCACCAGAAAGAGTTCTTCACAGTAAAAAAAATCCTGTGCATGTGTTAATATTTATAGAACACTATAATCTCCTCAAGCAATTAGGTTGCAGAAGATGCAAAGGACAGATGTTGTGAGCAGCTGTAGTGGTCACGCTTCTCAGGCAGATAACAGTACGAGCTTGAAATAACACCAGGGATGCTATTGAACAAACTATATCTCTGATTTAATCCAGGCAATATTTTTTGAAACAAGTACTCAATGCATCACCTGAAAGACACCGGCATCTCCACATCATGAAAGACATACAAGTTAGCTCTGAGAAGTGTGCCCAACAACCAAAAATTAAGTTGATCAATAACAACAGGGTACTGCTAATCTGGGTAATGGATGATCTTTATCACTGATAAGAATGTTGTATCACAGAAATGAATGAGCTCTCACAGTAAAGTATCTTCTGCCACCAAGTGGCTGTTGTGAGTTGATATATTCTTTGAAGTTAACCTCTTAACTTTCCACATAGAACTGACTCTTCATTACTGACAACCTGATTGTGCTTTAAGAGCGACACAAATGCTACAAGCTCATGCTGTGTTTTTTTTCATTTTCCATTATTTTTCTTCTAAAAATGTGACAATTTTTGGCTTAATCTAAAACAATAACTTTCATTTCGAGGGCCAGGTAATAAACTTTGCAATCTATTTCCTTTGCTGCTACTGATTTCTACAATCTTTAAAGGTGTGATTTTATTGCAATAGGGAAACGAGTAATAACAAAATTGTAATGCTGGACGAGGTCTAGAAATTACTTTGACTTTCAAAAAACGACTTGCTACTTTATTATTTTCCTCCAGACGGCCATCACTGATGGTGTGGACATCCAACATTGTTTAGTCATGGCTGGCTGTAAAGAATTGAATCCAATCAGAAACTAGTCAAAGATGAGGCTGTCCAAGAAGTTTGATTGTCTTTATGAAATGTCTGATCAACCTTCTTTCGCTTCTTTACAAATCATGTGGGAATACATTATCATGTCACTTGTATGTGATGTTGTTGAAATAAAAATGATGCATGGTTGTTCTGTTATTTCAAAGAAAAGGTTTGTCAAAGCTTTTTCAGGTAAGACAATTTTCTTTTAAGATTTATGAATAGTTACATTTAAAAATGGATGGACCATTGGATGCTTTAAATGGAGATTAGTTATTCTATGCCACTAATCCTATTTTCAGAAACTAGACATGTAGGTGGTTAAATTGGTTATCCCCCGAAAACAGGCCCTGGGATCACGGTGCGCAATTAACCCGCGCACATTGGTTGAGATGCAAGCAGCAGATAACATTCGTGCTGCCTGATGATCTACATGATTGCTGCGTGCAGCCTGTGCTACCTGCACTGTTGATTGGCTGCACACACCAAGGGGGGCCCCGATATCGGGAGTGGCTCGAACTACTTAAAGGCAGCCTGCGCATCTTAAAGGGGAAAGCTGGAAATCATTTGTCAATTAAGTCTGTGCTACAGGAAAGTGAGGAATGGCTACACCTGCAAGAGAGCATGCACCAAGGTTCTCGGACGACGCATTAGAGACCTTGGTGCAAGAGGTGGATGCACGGATGGGCATCCTTTATCCACAGGGGAGGCAAGAGGCCCTCTAGACACATGCTGAAGAGGCAGTGGGAGGAAGTCGCACACAAAGTAAATGCCAAGAGCATTGCACCATGCACATGGATGCAGTGCAGGAAGAAGTTCAATGATTTGACATGAGTGGTCAAGGTGAGTGAATTCAACTATCAAGTGGCATATCCTACCAACTGCACCACTAACCTCATCCACTGTTCCACGTGCTACACCCTCCCCCATCACCCACCTACCAACAAGCTCTTTCCACCAGTCCGTAACTCTTCAAATCACCTCACACAGTACCACTCTTGCAAGCCGAACACCCACAACTTGCAGGTGACACACACTGACAGCTATTCAAGCATGATAGCCACATCACCCAAACACCTTGCAGGACACTCACTGACACACTTCCCTCTGTCTTGCAGGAGAAGGTGGCGCAGAATAACAGGCAGCAGGAAAGACTTGGGGGAGGACAGGCTCGCCTACACATCCTCACCCCATGGAGGAGACAGCGCTGGGGATCATTGGGCGGGCCGTCGCTACGGCCGTGGCCACTGACGGTGCTGGAAGTATCGAAGATGAGGGCCTCTGCATACCTAATCCTCCTTCTTGTTTCCCACTTCCCCCTCATCCTCATCCCACAATCTTTTATGACTCACGTGCTTCAGATGGTGTGAGCATGCACGTCTTACTTTCTCCTCTCCCCGCACCACAACTCAACCCGTGTCCTTTTGTCATTTCAGATACCCAAGAATTGGAACCGGCACCATCAGAGGAGGCAGAGAAAGATGACAGTGATGAAGACACACCATCAGTTGATCTTACACTCGCAGCCACCAGCTCAGAAATGGATATCACAGGTGCCAGCTCGCCGGAGTGCGAGGTCACTCACTAGTTCTGCTGTGGAGGAGTCAGATGATGACATCGATGGGCAAGGCTACAGAAGAAGGCTGATGGATGTACACCACCAAATGCTTGGTGCACTGGAAAGCCTGCCAGAAAGCCTGCGCACAATGTCAAGGGGCATGGAGGAGTCCAGCTCTAACTTGGCACAGGGCTTTGCGCAGAGCTTGGAGCCCATCCTTTCCCACATGGAGCAGGTGGTCACCTCTATCAGCACACCTGTGGAACCCACCATGATGCAGCATCTGATGGCCAATGTCACAACTTCCATTGCAGCACAAACATCCGCCATCCAAGATCTGACTGCTGTGTTACAGGATCAGACTGCTGTTATCATGGCTCTGGGTTTCACTGTGGAATGGGTCTTTCAGGGTATCACAGCAGTCCAGCAATTTGTTCTCCAGCAGATCACCAGGATTGCTGAGGTGCCACCCCAGGAGAGTGACAGTGGCACCATGGAAGACGAACTTGCTGTCCTTTCTCAGGATGACAGCATTCCTGCTCCCACCCCTGCCACTCCACCAGTGCCCTTGCTGTTTCCTGTCAGCCAGCCAGGCCAGACTGCTGAAGCCCAGGCTGAGATGGTGCAGTCTGAAGCCGGGCCCTCCTGGCCCAGAGCTGCTAGAGATCGTCCTCCAAGGCCATCTGCTCGCTCCTCAATTGAAGGTCAGCAGCTTTCCACCACCCATGCTCCAGCCACTGGAAATGCACCTTGTAGGAGCACTAGGAAAGGAAAAAGCACACGAACAACAGGCACTGAGGGAATGCACAAAGGTGAATAGAATCAGTTTGTTTCAATCATTTCATGTGTTAATTTATAAATGTGGATTTGAATTTGCATTTGGTGTTGGTTTTTATTTCTGCTTTGAGCTGAGGGAGGAAGCAATGTGTAATCATAAGGTGGGGGGGGATTTGATAGTCATGTGGGAGAGGAAAGGTAAGGACTGTGGGACTGTTGGTGAATGGGGAGGTGTTGTTGAGGTTACTGGTATCACTCATTAATAATCTGATCACACAGAACTCCGGCAGACAGGGCCTGTCTACCTTGTAGCTTCCCTGCCTCTTCCTCCACTTCCTGCTGCACTTCTTCCTCCTCCACCTCTACTTTCTCCTCCACCTCTTCCTCCTCTTCATCCTCCTCCTCCTCAGCTTCTTCCTCCTCTTCCTCTGCCTCTTCCTCTTCCTCTTGCTCAGGTTCTCGTCAGATAGGCGGTGGCAAGGGCTGTTCCCTCATAATGGCGAGGTTGTGCAGCATACAACGATAAATCTTGATACCCGCTCAACTGAATACTCTAGGGCTCCTCCAGAGCAGGCCAGGCATCGGAAGCGTTGCTTGAGGACACCTATGATGTGTTCGATAATGTTCCTTGTGGCAACAAGGCTCTCGTTGTAGGCCTACTGTGCACTTATGCATGCGTTCCAGATCAGAGTCACAAGCCACTTCGTGGGGGATAATCCTTGCCTCCCAGTAGTCAGCCTTGACTTGCCGTGCTGGTTGAAATATAGGTGACATATTGGACTGCCACAGAATGAAGGAATCATGACTGCTGCCAGGATCGTGGGCATTGACCTGCATGATGAGCTGTGTGTGGTCACACACCAGCTGCACATTGAGGGAGTGGAATCATTTTCTGTTCATGAAAAAGGCTGAGTTCAGATGTGGAGCACATATGGCAACATGTGTGCAGTCAATAGCACCCTGCACCATGGGGAAGACTGCAATGCGAGCAAACCCTCGTGCTTACTACTACAGCTTTTCTTTGTCAAGGGGGAACGTGATGAATCTGTTTCTGAATGTGTACAGAGCCTCAGTGACCTCCCTTATACAGCAGTGCACTGCAAACTGCGAGATGTTGCTTATATCACCAGCAGCAGCCTGAAAGGAGCCAGAGCCGTAAAAATTAAGCGCCATGGTTACCTTGACAGCCACAGGCAATGCTGTTCTTGCCCTGCTCTAAGGCTGCAGTTGTGGCTGCTGCAGTTGACAAATCTAACCTCAGCCGTCTGATGCACTGGTTGTTTCTGAAGTTGAGGTAAGAGAATTGGTCTCTGAAAGCCCTTGTTGAATATGGCCTCCTGCTCTGTGCCCTGCGCCTCCTCCTCCTCCTCCTCCTCCTCCCTCTTCTGGCAGCTTGTTCTGCTCTGCGTGGCCTCTCTGCCTGCTCCCAGTCATGTTCAATTCCCAGAGGAAGCCCTACAGGCCATCCATGTCTGGCAGCAACTTTGTTCAGCACACTATTTTAAATGCCACTAACAGTACTGCAAAACCACCCAGACCACTCTCTATAGAATATTGCAACTTTATCCAAGTATAGGAAACTTCCACAAACTTCCTCAATTGTACCAGCTGCCAGAATAACTAATCCAGCAACTAACCTGTAACTCCTACATGATCCCTTTAAATTGTGCTGGTGGGGGGGGGGGGTCCTTCATGCCCTTTAACTCCTGTTCAGCTGTGTGAGGTTAGGACAGTGCGTTGGCTGGAGCGGGGAGTTCGAAAATGGCACCAGCTGCTTCAAATCAGCGTTGCACACTGATTCACGTCATAATCTCCCTACTCTACATGCTGCGCCGTTCATTAGGTGCGCAAACACCTTTACCAAGATGGCCTCCTGCACACGTCACACCGGAAGTGTGCACGCACATCTCAGACAGGGCTTAGATGTCCGCATAGCGCCTACAAAATGGGCGCTATACAACCCAATTTAGGCCCCAGTGACTGTAGCTAGTCAGTAGAGTGCAATAAACATGTTACACTTTTGGCCAGCCTCAAGCATTTTCAGCCATTTCTTTATTTTAATGTGACATTGAACGTAATGATTGGACTTAAACTGGGGGAAATCCATCTTTCCAGGATTTCTGCAGCTCTTCCGTCAAAGTTACAGCAGATTAGTGGGAGAACTCCGGTGGAAATTCACCCCTTACTCAGACTTCTCTTAAATAGATTTATTATAAACTATCAATCAGTTTCACCGTAATAGTGAGGGTGTACTGCGTTATTGGAGATTGGAGGTGGCAATGAAACAGTGGCCTCTCTCAGATGAGGCATTAAACTAATGCCCGATCTGCCTGCTCAGATGGTTGTAAAAGATCCCACAGCACTTTTTAAGGAAGAGCAGGGATTTTTCCAAGTGTCCTAGCCAACAATCCTCCCTCAGCTAATATTATCAAAAAGAAATTATCTGGTTATTCGTTCATTTGCTGTTGGTGGGACCTTGTGTGCAAAATTACTGTCTACATAACAACAGTGACTGCACCTCAAAAGCAATTGATTAGTTGTAAAGAACTTTGTGAGATCCTATAGTACGTGAAAAGTGCTACATAAATACCAGTACATTCTTTCTCTTTCTTTAACCTGAAGAATAGATCTGGAGCATAAGTTTCAAACTTGACCCTATGGGCTCCCCAAGGTCATCAGATTTCTGTCCATATTTCTGACTTTTTAATTTTTTCTGTATTTGTTGACATACTAGCACATTAATCCATTGTTATACACCAATAACTAATATATTCTGCACTGATTGTACTTTTTTCCTTTGGATAGCTGGCACTGCCTTTTGGAGGTTAGGACAGGGAATCCCTAAGAGTGTATCAATGTTTGCCGGGGTCCTCATCACAGAAAAGTTTGAAAACCACTGATCTAGAGTACTTCACTAAGGATGCAAATCAGTAATTAATTAATACTGCTTTTATGTTTTGGAAACATGCATGTCATATCTTTGGTCATTTCTTTAGCTTACAACAGAATGGCCATATATACTACATTGGATGGAAATCACTTGGAGTTATGGGAATCATCGATGCAAGTGAATGTGTACCGACGTTTGGCGCAGGTAAGTGGACTTCTACTGTTCGATTTTATGTGAGCATCATTTAGAAAAGAAATAGTGGTGTTGGAAGAACTGGCAATACACTGAAAATTGTTACTCAGATTACCTTTGGGAGCCATAGAAAAATCATTTTATAATGGAAGGAGGATGTTATATGGTTTTTCTATTCAAGTAAAGACATAGCCAATGTACATCACAGCAGGAGTTTTTTTTTTATTCGTTCATGGGATGTGGGCGTCGCTGGCGAGGCCGGCATTTATTGCCCATCCCTAATTTCCCTTGAGATGGTGGTGGTGAGCCACCTTCTTGAACCGCTGCAGTCCGTGTGGTGACGGTTCTCCCACTGTGCTGTTAGGAAGGGAGTTCCAGGATTTTGACCCAGCGATGATGAAGGAACGGCGATATATTTCCCAGTCGGGATGGTGTGTGACTCGGAGGGGAACGTGCAGGTGGTGTTGTTCCCATGTGCCTGCTGCTCTTATCCTTCTAGGTGGTAGAGGTCGCGGGTTTGGGAGGTGCTGTCGAAGTAGCCTTGGCGAGTTGCTGCAGTGCATCCTGTGGATGGTACACACTGCAGCTACTGTGTGCCGGTGGTGAAGGGAGTGAATGTTTGGGGTGCTGGATGGGGTGCCAATCAAGCGGGCTGCTTTATCTTGGATGGTGTCGAGCTTCTTGAGTGTTGTTGGAGCTGCACTCATCCAGGCAAGTGGAGAGTATTCCATCACACTCCTGACTTGTGCCTTGTAGATGGTGGAAAGGCTTTGGGGAGTCAGGAGGTGAGTCATTCGCCGCAGAATTCCCAGCCTCTGACCTGCTCTCGTAGCCACAGTATTTATATGGCTGGTCCAGTTAAGTTTCTGGTCAATCGTGACCCCCAGGATGTTAATTGTGGGGGATTCGGCGATGTTAATGCCGTTGAATGTCAAGGGGAGGTGGTTAGACTCTCTCTTGTTGGAGATGGTCATTGCCTGGCACTTGTCTGGTGCGACTGTTACTTGTCACTTATCAGCCCAAGTCTGGATGTTGTCCAGGTCTTGCTGCATGCAGGCTCGGACTGCTTCATTATTTGAGGGGTTGCGAATGGAACTGAACACTGTGCAATCATCAGCGAACATCCCCATTTCTGACCTTATGATGGAGGGAAGCTCATTAATGAAGCACCTGAAGATGGTTGGGCCTAGGTCACTGCCCTGAGGAACTCCTGCAGCAATGTCCTGGGGCTGAGATGATTGGCCTCCAACAACCACTACCATCTTCCATTGTGATACATCAGGGTTGTACTGGAAAGCTAATACATTAAATTCAATACAAGTTTTCTTAGCACATTAAACAGCAACCCAATAAAGTTTCAGTTTTGCCATATTAGGAAGTTTTAAAGTGGACTAAGTTGCTGACCTGAAACTCAGTTACAATGATGCCATACTGGCAAATTTGCAGTGCAGAAATCACTACAAGACAAACATTTACAATGCAAGTTTGCAATCCAAAGCAATCTCATTATTGTGTATTCTATAACACCTTTCCATGGTAAGACTATCCCTACATCAAAAATGAAAATCAATATTCGATAGCTTGCCTTGTGCAAAAAAACTAAGCACACAGCTCCTTGTTCAGTTTACATAAAGGTTTGGGCATTATAGAATCATAGAATCATAGAAATTTGTGGCAAAGAAGGAGGACATTCGGCCCATCATGTCTGTGCTGGCCGAGAAAGAGCCAAGCAGCCTAATCCCACTTTCCAGCTCTTGGTCCGTACCCCTGTAGGTTGCGGCACTTCAAGTGCACATCCAAGCACCTTTTAAATGCGAGAGGGTTTCTGTCTCTACCACCCTTCCAGGCAGTGATTTCCAGACCCCATCACCCTCTGGGTGAAAAAATTTTTCCTCAGCCCCTCTCTAATCCTTCTACCAATTATTTAAATCTATGCCCCCTGGTTATTGACCCCTCTGCTAAGGGAAATAGGTCCTTCCTATCCAGTCTATCTAGGCCCCTCATAATTTTATACACCTCAATTAAATCTCCCCTCAGCCTCCTCTGTTCCAAAGAAAACAACACCAACCTATCCAATCTTTCCTCATAGCTAAAATTCTCCAGTCTTGGCAACATCCTCGTAAATCTCCTCTGTACCCTCTCTAGTGCAATCACATCCTTCTTGTGATGTGGTGACCAGAACTGTACGCAGTACTCAAGCTGTGGCATAACTAGTGTTTTATACAGTTCTAGCATAACCGCCGTGCTTTTATATTCTATGCCTCAGCTAATAAAGGAAAGTATCTCGTATGCCTTCTTAATCACCTTATCTACCTGTCCTGCTACCTTCAGTGATCTGTGGACATGCACTCCAAGGCCCCTCTCTTCTGTTTCATCTGTCAGTATCCTCCCATTTATTGTGTACTCCCTTGCCTTGTTTGCCCTCCCTAAATGCATTACCTCACACTTTTCCAGATTGAATTCCATTTGCCACTTTTCTGACCAGTCCATTGATATCTTCCAGCAGTCTACAGCTTTCTTCCTCACTATCAACCAAATGGCCAATTTTTGTATCATCTGCAAACTTCTTAATCATGCCCCCTACATTTAAGTTTAAATCATTGATATATATCACAAAAAGAAATGGACCTAGTGCGGAACCCCACTGGAGACAGCCTTCCAGTCATAAAAACACCTGTTGACCATTACCCTTTGCTTTCTGCCACTGAGCCAATTTTGGATCCAACTTGCCACTCTCCCTTGGATTCAATGGGCTTTTACTTTTCTGACCAGTCTGTCATGTGGGACCTTGAAAGCCTTTTAGCCTCGCTAAAATTCATATAGACTACATCAAACGCGCTACCCTCATTGACCCTCCTTGTTATCACCTCAAAAAATTCAATCAAGTTAGTCAGACACGACCTTCCCTTAACAAATCCATGCTGACTGTCCTTGATTAATCCAGGCCTTTCTAAATGATGATTAATATTGTCCCTCAGAATTGTTTTCAATAATTACTTACAATTGTACTGGAATGTGAGTGAAAGTTCACACTGATTCAAGAAGGATAAACTAATTTTTTTTTAATATCTCCAATCATTATCATTTATTTGGTCCTTTCTCCTCCACATTTCCCAGAAATGACATTTTTTAATTGTCCATGGTTTTTCCAGGCAAAAAATTGTACGTGCAGAAGATGTGATAGGCTTGTACTGAGCAGAAGCTTCCAGTTGAAGATTGGAGTTTTTAAACATGATTGTTGAAAGGATTACAGTGAATCATCACTTCTGACTGCAGATTAAGCCAGCCTAAGCCTGAGCTGCTCACCAGAAGCCCACCCCAGCACATGCAGATGAGGCAAGGGGCATGGCCTAGTTGTCCTTAGAATTTCCCTGACTGTCAGTCCATTTACTGCATCTATAAACAATAAAGATGGCTGTGGTAGGTCCAGTGCAGTGTCCCAGAGGCAGGAAAGGAATCAGAAAGGTCAAAGGTTAAGCAGGGTAGCAATCCTGCAGTGTTGTTTTGGCTGGAAATTACTTCCAATATATAAAAGCTGAAAATTCTCTGTATTGAAAGGTATTTGCTGAATTTTGCAGGCAATTTAAGGAAATAATACATTTCCTTCTTGGAATTCCATTGTTCCTGTGCTTTGAGGAGGAGGATGATGAAGACATGCAGGAGGAGAGGATGGAAGCCAGGAGAGTGCAGCATCATGTACGCAGGCCACGCCACTCAGGTATCCACCTCACAGGGTCAACAGACCAAGGAGGAACTATCTGGATTTTTCTTACATGCACTGTCTGTGAAAACTGCGGATACAGTAACTGAGATGTGCCAGCTGTTGGAACCTAGCCTGCAGCCTCTTTCCATTCGGGGCACAGCCTTGTCAGTAGTTGTGAAAGTGACAACAACACTAAATGTTTATGTATCCAGATGTTTTGAAGCAGCCTCTGGTGACGTTAGTCATATCAGACAAGGAGCAGTGCATTACATCGGTGACAGATGCCTTGTTCAGCCATGCCTTCAGTTCATTAACCTCCCCGTGGATCCGGCAAAGCAGACAGACAGACAGAGAGAGAACGACCAAATGCCCAAGTGCAGGGTACAATTGAGACCCCATCTGAATGCACCATCACATTCATCAAGAGGAAAAAATTTTGTTCACTTAATGTGCAGATAATGATTGATGCCAGCCCCTTCATTCTGCATGTCAATCCATGCTACTGAGAAGCAGCCATGATTCTTTTATTCTCAGGCAATCCAGGATAGCTGCACTGGTCAGCAAGAGCACCATGTCAGGATGGCTGAAGGGGGAGCAGTGGTACCTACTTCAGTCATAGCTGATGACTCCTTTCTGTCATCCAAGGACAGAGGCTGGTAAAAGATGCAATGACGCAGAGTGCTACACAAATAATAGTTGACCAAACCATTTGTAGTCTCAATTCCCAATTTTGTTTTATGAATAGGTTAGAAGGAGACCTACAGTGCAGTCCAGCAATGGTTTCGAGAATTGGCTTCTTGCATTATCACCGTGACTATTCCTTGTGCCTAAAACTCTTTTCACATGTAACCCTAACCTCTTACTTCTACGTGGTGCTACCTGTCATGAGGTTGTGAGGTTAGTGACTGGGTCTGTACCAATGGAGCCCTCTAGGATTCAGATGGCAATCATCTAAGTGTTGCTAATGTCCTTACAGGATCTATATCTGGTATGATATCGTTTGTACCAGGCCCAGGCCAGAAGCTCCCTCCTTTGGTGGATTTGGAGGGGGGCTGCAATGATGCAGCCGCATTGTCACTGTCATAGAAACAGTGATTTCTGTGACCATCTTTTGCAGCCCACTAGTCCTGGACATGGGCTCAGTTGAGCTAATGATCTTTTGGCCTGTGTGAAAGCAGGCCAAATAGTTCAAATTAAGTACTGAAAGCCCTGAGCTAAGATCTTCAAGGCATCAATGGAAGCAATTGATGCTGCCACTCCAAAAGCAAAAATTACACTTAGGACCTCCTCTTATTGTCTTGATGCTGCAGAAATTTCCTGGACTGCCACACTCACCAGGGTGCTCTTCATGTCATGCCATACCTCCTTCATGATGTTGCAGACGTGGTTCATGGACTCCTCCAATTTATATGCCCTCTGCAACACAAGTGGAGACTGTCTCCACTACCTGCTCATGAGATATATGGTCCGGAATCATAGATCTTAATAAAGACTGGACCTCTGAGATCTTGGTCCTTGAGTTCGTCAGCTAAGAGCAATCACGTCTGCCCCCTCTGGGGAGAGACAGCTGCTTCCACATCATTCTCTAAGCACATTTACCCACCTTGTTCCCATATCCCTTTATCCCCTTTTCTTTCATCCATCTATCCAGTCTAATCTTGAATGTTGACATAGTTTCTGCCTCAACCACTAACCCTGGAAGTGAATTCCACAATCTCACAATTCTCTGTTTAAAGATGTTTTTCTGCTCTCTGTTCTAAACCTCTTACATTTAATCTTGTATCTTTGGTCTCTCATTCTAGTCCCCTCAACTACTGGAAACTGACTGCTTCTATCTGCTTCTGTCCCATCCTTTTATAATTTGAAATGTTTCTTTCATAAATTTTAGGAAGTAGGTACCATTGTTCACAGCTGTGATTGAAAACATTTTTCATCCCATAAACATTGCTGTCATATTCATTTTTTGATGCAGATTCAGTCACGTTCATGGTTTTATAGACAATGGCTTCAAAGAAATGGGAAACAATGATGGAGATATGTCAACACTGGTAGGTGGCTTAGGTTTATACATCATATTCCAGTTGAAGAGCCAATGGGGCCTATTATAACTTGGTCAAATCAGCGTTAGCAAGGTGGAAAATGGGGTCGGTAGACTCACTACCCCGTTATCGCCAACACTCTGGCCAGGACCATTTTTAAAGGGACCTACCGCTGGGTGGAGGAGCATCTGCCTGCTTCAAATCGTGATCCTACAATATACATAGGATCTCCAATTGCCTTTTTAGGACATAACTGGACAGAGTGTATGCCTTGCAAGCTCCAACCATATTTACAAATGCAAAAGACCGATTTCCTTATAACCCCCCACAAATTTCAAACACAGCTTCTATGGATTTTGTATGGATATATTTGCTTTATATGAATTATTCAAAATTTACAATCAAATGTTATATATACTTTTTTAAAAAAATTAGGGACCAGAATTTGCCATTTCACATGAAGATTTTCTGAAGAATGTGCTTCCCACAATCCACAAGAATGACACTATTGCCTTCACCTTTACCTCAGATGGTATGTAATAAAATTCTTCACAATAAAAATACTGATTGTATTTCTTTATATTGTTATGATATGTCTCACGCACTCTGATGATCTTGTTTTTTTTTGCTCTTTTGGAGAAGATGATGTTGCAGAGATTGAGAAAATTGCACAACAGGTGAAGACGTCAACATCTAATTTGTTTGCAATCTCACACGGAACAGCAGCGCAATACATGCCAGTAAGAAGTCACCTGTTACAAATCTATAAATACCATTGTGCTTTGTCTATGTGATAAACATTTAAACAATATGGGCCCGATATTAGGAGGGAGGCAGGTTGCCAGCGGTGGGTCCTGCCCAGTAAAATCGGTGGGTTCCCCACGCGATCGCAAGTAAATTGAAGCCACTTACCTTGGCTTCCGGGTTTCGCGCTGGAAAGCTGTGCAGCGGGGGGACTGCACACCCGCATCATAGGCTGTCAGCTGGAGGAGCCCTATTTAAAGGGGCAGTCCTCCACTGACTGATGCTGCAGAAAGGAGCAGCCCAGGGGCAAGGCTGCTCCCAGGTTTAATGATGCCTCACTCCAGGTCCTACTGGATGGGGAGAGGAGGAGGGGGAGGACAGAGATCTTCTCCCCCCGGCGGACGAGAGGAAGTGGCCTGCCTCTGCCACCATGAAGGCCTGGCTCGAGGTGGCAGAGGAGGTCACCAGCACCACCAACATATCGCGCACCTGCATACAGTGCAGGAGGCGCTTCAATGACCTAAGTAGGTCAGCCGAAGTGAGTACACTTACTCATTCCCCTACACTCCGTCTGCCACATCACCGCCCCCACCCCACATCTCCTTCTGCGCTGCCAATACTACTCTATCACATCACTCCTCACACCCACTCAAAGCTCATCCTCATCATACCTGCACTTACTCACCTTGCCAGTACTCATCCCGCCACTACCACTCAACCCAATCCTCATACAATCTCATGGCTCTATCTCATACTCACCCTCACCCTCTGATGCATCTCTTTCACAGTCAGCCTCACCCAACCTGCCACTACCTGTGCTGCAGCCACAGGGCATGCATCACATATGTGCAGTAGGCAGCGTAAGGCAAACGTGTCATGAGCATGAAGGGGATTCACAAGGGTGTTTGAGGGTTTGTCATAGTTTTTACTTATATTTGATTTCTGATCAACTCACATTACATATTATATTGTCACCACTACTGCCACGTCTTGGCCATTCTTGACTGGCTTGTGCAATAATGCCCTGTCATGAGGTTCTCCATGAACACCCTTGATGCCACCCATTGGGTCACCCTACAGTGGGTGCATGTGTAGTTGCACGACTACTTTGTGCAGGTGCCTGTTGCGCAGCACTGTGTTGTATAGCTCCACATGGCGGAGGTGGACGGCATGCCTGGCGAGGTTGGTGATGTTGCTCGTCCTCCAATGGAGTGATGAATGCAGCAATGGACCTCCCCCCCCCTCCTATCCTGACGGTGTGAGTGTGAGGGGGTCCACAAAGTAAGTAAATGTGTTTGGACAGCAGAGTTTAGGGTATGATTTAATAATTTGGAGTGTGGAGACAATGGTGTGGCAGGCAAAACTTTGTCTGAGTTGGCAGAGTGCCCTGCTGCAATGAATGAGGGTTTACCCCACACCTGTTAAATGGACCTTTGCAGTTGTCACTGGCTCCTGGCTGCAACACGTCTGTTTAAACAGGGAGTGTTTCCCCCAGCATGGGAAACATGCTCTGGGTAGTCCAAAATCTGAATCCTCCTAAAATCCCCAACTAATGAGGCCTATAAACGACCTCAAGTACCCAGATAGTGATCTTAAGTGGGATCCCGCCAGCTTTGATTGGCGGTGGGAGTCCCGCATGCGGGGGCTGCGCGTGCACTGACTCGCGTCATTGGGGAACCCGGAAGTGGGTGGGTTGGAGCCGGGCTCCGGACTCGCTCCAGGAATCCCCAATTTTAGGAGCCCCCCCGTCACGAACGCACCTGCTCAGCCAACCAAAAATTGACCCCTATCTCCCAATTATAACAGAATGATGTTGTCACAGATATTTGTAATTTTTGTAATCTATTGTTTAGACCTGACTGAAAACCTAGCAAAGGTGAATATCTATTTTTACTAAGGAGTTGCTGGCCTAATTGAAATTATTGGAGAGAGACCTCAAATACTTAACGCTATCTCCATACAAACCAAATTTTAAAAAATAGTTTCACAGCAATCAAATTATTTTACCCACCAAGATTAGTACTCTGGCACAAATACTTCAGCTTAGAAAAATATTTTTTTGAATATAAATTAAATTGAGGTACAATATTCAAATTTCCATGATACTTCCTGTCTTGCATATAGTTACTGTAAAATTTGCCATTGATGCCACAAGAGGAAATAATAATCTGGTTCCGAAATGGAACTCCATAAGATTGCATCACGCCAAGCAGGAGAAACATCACTAACTACCTGTGACTATAATCAAATATCATTTGGTGCCTCTAAGAAATATAGAAGAAGGGAATCTTGTTTACTCACATGAGATCTTCCCTTTTAATAATTGGGCAAAGTTACACTGTTAGGCAATAGATAGTTAGAGAGTAATCCAACACCCTCAACTTAGTTCAATTTAGAGTCCAAGAGAGAGATCTCAGTGAGTAAAGGGCCACTGAAAACAAGAGAGGTTTGGTGTAATAAGAGTGATCGGAATCAGCGGCTGAGGGAGGAGGAAGATCAGAAATTAGAGTAGTCAATACTATTATCTGTTCTTTATTTTCATGAAATAAATCTCAGAAAGAAGATTATGTAACCCCTTCAGGCCACTTTGTAAGACGACCAATAATAGACATCTTTTTTTTAAATTGGCTAACCTGTCCTCGGGGGTACAGGACGTGACACAGTCCCGACCCTCAGGTGGCCCCACTTCCACTGGAATAGCAGCCAGTATTCCTCTTTTCATTGGGCGTACCGGCCACTATTGTTTTGCCAGGCATCTGAGAGGCCAACGTCACGGGAACTCCCAGTGGAGAAAGTTCCCACCCCCGGTCCTGGCCCCACTGCATCATTGGCTTTGTAAGGGACAGGCAGTAGCTCCGCCCTTTACAAGGCCACTCAGAAACTCGGCAGAATGGCTAAGACCCAGCATATCCGGGCCCCAGTATAATTTAACTCCCAGTGGAGTTGCGGCAGGAGTGCAGTGGGATTTCTGTGGAATTTCATCCTTAACTACTTTAAATCATTTTCTGAAAACAAAATTGCAAAGCATTTTATAATTAGAGTCATTTTTCAATGTCTGTTAACTGAATCATGGATGAAGATAATGTGGACTCTACAGTTCCCATGGACTATCACCTCACTGCTCTGATTGAAAATACAGAAAATACAGTTATGTTGAGTGAGCTGACAAACAGGAAAGGCTATTCGCTAGATATAAAATTCCTCCATCTTTTTAAATAATAATAGTTTTCATTTATGTCATAACTGTAACACAGGAAATTCCCAAGGCAGTTTAGAGAGGGGGGGAAACACAGACAAATGAACAGGCACTGTGTTATGGGGGAGAGATTAGTTGGGCTAAACAAAAGCTTGGTTGCAAAGATGGGCTTTGAGAAGGTTTTTAAAGGAAGAGAGAGAAGCAGAGAGTTGGAGGGGTTTAGGAAGGGAGTTCCAGAGAATGAGGCCAAGTACTTTGCCTCCAATGATGGGATGAAAGGAGAGGGGTGGGGGCATACAGAAAAGTACAGTCAGAAGTCTAAAGGGTGCAGAAGGGGATATAAGGTCGGAGAAAGCTTCAGAGGTAGATTCAGATCACAGAGGCATTTTTTTACACTAGGAATATGCCTTTGGGGAAATCCCAATTTATTGATGATAGATGGCGTCTGGCGCACGTCACGCAGGAAACGTGCATGCGCATCCAAGACGCCATCTTGGATGTCGGAGAGGCTGTGTAGCGCCAAAACAACGGGCGCTACACGGCCCAACTTAACGCCCAAGCTCTTTTTTCTTTTCTTTGCTTGAGGTAATAACAATAAGTATAAAATGAGATAATCAAATACCTCCTGTGGCAAAATGTTTCCTCTGTTGCTGACCCTGAGGAGGAGAAAAGAAATGCAGATCAAGTTAGAACTAGTAAATGCTAGGGCTGTTTGAATGTTCTGGAGTTTGGCTTGATCGCCTTAGAGAATCAGGGAGCATTTGTGCAAAACTTTCCCTTCTGAGTTTAAAGGGCTGGGGTAGAGTCCATTTCTGGATAGATTGTCGATGATCTACTTAAGGAGTGGGCTTGATGGGCTAAACAGCCATTTCTTGTTCCATGCCTTCTTATATTCTTTCTTTTTCCATTAATTTCCAGAAACAACTAAAGAATTTGTTTTCTATTATAATCAATGTCACTTGGCCAGTAACGTTGTCCAAGTATGAAGGATGCTATATTCAGGTAATATCTTTTTGTCTCTACCTAACCCATTCTAGACCATCATGATTATCGCTGGTATCTGAAGATGTGTAATGATCATTAAAAACTATGCTGTTCTTCTTTTACCCAGAAATTTCAGTATGAACTGAGTACAAAATGGATGCTGAATGCAATTAGTACCGGTGCGCATCTTTTGAAAGGGAAAGTCTACTACAATTACATGATTGACCTCAAAGTCAGTAACTCCAAATTATTTGGACGCGCTTTGTACATTCTCCAGGTTGGTTGAAAAACAAGTAAAATTGTGCTTTCAAAATTATCTCAAAACTTAATTTTAAATGTTCACAAATGTAAATTAGAATTTTTAATTAAACTGCATGTCCAAAAATCACTGGGATAATGGGAACTATGTGTCCTCATGTCTACCTCTCAGCTCAGCATTTTCCCTATGATGGTTGCATTTTGCAACTATTTGACTGGTACCTGAGCTACCCTGGTTAAACTTTCTAATCTACTCCAAGAGTACAAATCAATGCCAGAGAGTTATTGTAACACAGAGCTGGAAGGCTATGATCAGTCTCCATTCTCAGTCTAGTCATTAATCTATTGCTGATTGTGCTACAGAACTGGTTAGCACTAATCAGGGTAGCTAGTCTTTTTGGTCTACATTACAATTTAGAGGTCCAAGACCTCCTGTTCTGCAGTCTGGATCAGCATAAGACTGAGTCACTAATTTTTAGAAATGGGCTTGATTGAGTTCATATAAGGCAGATCAACATCCCGATTTCAACATAGTCTCATAGAATCGTAGAATGATACAGCACAGAAGGAGGCCATTTGGCCCATCGTGCATGTGCTGGCTCTTTGAAGGAACCATCCAATCAGTCCCATTCCCGTGTCCTTTCCCCATAGCCCTGTAAATTTTTTCCCTTCAAGTATTTATCCAATTCCCTGTTGAAAGTTATCATTGAATCTGCTTCCAACACCCTTTCAGGCAGTGCATTCCAGATCATAACAACTCGGTGTGTAAAAAAAATTCTCCTCATCTCGCCTCTGGTTCTTTTATCTCATCCTCATCTTTCAAAAAATGTTGAGATGACATTTTTTTTTTATTGAGAACCTAGGTGAAGGGCTAGGACCCATACTGAAAGACACCACCAAAACTGAAAAGAATAGGAAAGATGAGAGGGGAAATGTTACAAAATTTTTGTTTCCACCATGGAACCTCATCCACAAGGTGCAGCCCTACGATTTTTCATCTGTAATGGAACTTGGAAAATTAGCCCTGAGATAAGTTAGTAGTCCTTACGTGACATCAAGCCTGGGCTTAAAGACCTATAGACTAGGAAAAAGGGAAGCCTTTAGGAAGTAACAAGCCCAGTTTTGAAGTCTTGAGAATGAATGATTAAAGACAAACATGGTAGAATGAGCCTTGATTTCAGTAGGGATATAGGGAGGAAGGACAGTGTGTAGAGAAACACATCTGTAGCTTAGGATGAACAAGAGAGGAAAATGAATAGGAACAATGACAACAATGATTACTAATTAAATAGAGAGAGAATAAAATTGAGATATAAAGGTTGCAATGAAGAGAGAAATAAGAATCATCTATTAGATAACAGGTTGTTTCTTGTCTTCTATCCAGGAGTGCAAGAAAGATGCTAAAAGACCCTCCCCAGATATAGGAGCACCATTCAAACATTGGATAACCTTAGCCTAATTAGAGAATTAAGTGTTGTTGAGGAGAGATTAAGTTTTTAGCACAAAAGAGGATAGCAAGCTTTTGAGTTGCTATTTTTAAAATAATTTTCATAATTAATTTTAGAAATACAAAGTTTATAGTGCATTCAAGCACAAATAGTACAGAATTTACTTCATAAAAAGTATTACGATTGTGGGTGTTTTTAATAAGATTCTGGAAACAGTTCCGAAATGGCAAGACACCAAAAATCAGAGATTTATCACGACTTATCAAAGTTTAATACAGCAGCAAGAATAATCAGAAAAACCAACACTATGATACCTAGCATATACCTGGCACCTGAGCTTGTGACACCACAGTGAAAGGCATTAAATAATATACTACACATTAATGGGTTGGTCTCCCCTTTTTGCCACCATGAAGGTCACAAAGGAAACTTCACTAGGAATGAACTAACTAATCTTTGGACTTTGGAATCAATGGCCCAGAGAACAAAATTGCTGATAATTTAGTACAATTTGGTAACCTCACTCAGAAAAACCATGAGAACTGCTGGTGAGCAAAGTGAAAAAGTATTCTGAGGTTAGAGTTGAGGAACATTCTTAGGACAGAGTAGAGAAGCTTTAGTTTCCCTTTGGCCCCATGAAGTCTAACTTGATAGAATTTAATGCTGACATTGGGTGAAAAAAGTGGAAAAGTCATTCCCCTGTGCTAACATCCCTCATTTTGAAGAGAGTAAAAATCTACACTAAAAATCTAAAGCGTAAAAAAAAAGTAGCAATCCTAATAAGCATTGGTTAACATGTATATGTGTGTGTGTATATATGTATTTATATTCTTTTCTCCCTTTAGAAGTTTACAGGCCAGACCCAATCAAAATGCTTTGAGACCTTATTACAGGCTATTTATGAAACAGATGAATTAAGTGAAAAAATTAAAAATGTCAAAATTTCAAAACATATTCAGTGTGCAGCAACAATGAACAAGGTAAGAATAATAAACTCTAACATGGCACAGCGAGCTCATCAGAAGTTTGTCATTCTCAGAATCTAATCATCAAACCTGGAGATCTGGGTGGAAACGCAGTTAGAGCTTGTATAGAAGTGCAATCTACTTCAGCTGGAATCTGGAGCCCCAATGTTTCCATATTACAGGCATGTTTTTGTTTTTTCATATTTGTTCATGGGATGTGGGCGTCGCTGGCGAGGCCAGCATTTATTGCCCATCCCTAATTGCCCTTGAGAAGGTGGTGGTGAGCCGCCTTCTTGAACCGCTGCAGTCCGTGGGGTGAAGGTTCTCCCACAGTGCTGTTAGGAATGGAGTTCCAGGATTTTGACCCAGCGACGATGAAGGAACGGCGATATATTTCCAAGTCGGGATGGTGTGTGACTTGGAGGGGAACGTGCAGGTGGTGTTGTTCCCATGTACCTGCTGCCCTTGTCCTTCTGGGTGGTAGAGGTCGCAGGTTTGGGAGGTGCTGTCGAAGAAGCCTCGGCGAGTTGCTGCAGTGCATCCTGTGGATGGAGCACATTGCAGCCACGGTGTTCAGGTGGTAGTAATGTAGTAATGTAGACACCATAAAGAGAAGCAACACACATCAAAAATTCAATACAACCAAAAAATTTTACCAAATTAACAGTACATTGGAGAGAGAAAAGAAATATGCTGCAGATGCAGAAAGCAAGAGTGAAAATAAGAAAATCTGATAACGACATTAAGGGTATCACAGAGGAAACTCACTGATTAATTTCTCCTATCTCTTCTAATGCTGTTACTCATTCCTTCCCTCCCTTTTATACCCTGGGGTACGTACTCTGGATCACGGCTAAAAAAGTAGGCTTTCCCTCCTCCTTTGATTGCTCTCAGCGGTGTGCATCACAAACCAACCTGAATATCCACCCCCTCCACCACTGCTGTACCATGGATGCAGTATGTACTATCTACAGGATGCAGCAACTCGCCAGGGCTTCTTCGCCAGCACCTCCGAAACAGGCAACCTCCACCACCTCCAAGTTCCCCTCCAAGTCAGACACCTTCCTGACTTGGACACATATCGCCGTTCCTTCATCGTCACTGGGTCAAAATCCTGGAACTTCCTACCTTACAGCATTGTGGGAGTACCTTCACCACATGCACTGCAACGGTTCAAGAAGGCAGCTCACCACCACCTTCTCAAGGGCAATTAGGGCTGGACAATAAATGCAGCCTCACCAGCATTGCCCACATGCTGAGAATGATTTTTAAAAAACAGACTGGAAATTGCATCTTTCTCTCTGAGGACAGTTAAACCTGGATCTTCCATTCTGTAGCACAGCATGGTAACAGTTGTTATTGTGCTATCAGTTTTCCTTTATCAATAGAGATAAAAAAAAGTGAAAATGCTGGAATTCTGAAACAAAAACAAAATTCTGGAAATACACAGCAGGACCAACCGCATCCAGAAAGCGAAAAAGTGGGTTAACGTTTCAAGTAATTATCCTTTGTCAGAACCCATGAAGGCAAGTAACCTTCTTTACAGGACTGACCAAACAAAGAAGGCACAACAGATGCTTGTAAATGTTCCCAAGCTTGAAGTCTTTTCAGATTTTAAAAGATCTATTCACAGGCTATTAGCTGTTGCTTTGTACCAGCTTATAGCATTTCTGACCAGCAACCTTTACCTGTTGTTTTTCCCTTCCCTCATTGTTCTGGTCAGTGTTATAAAGAGGTTTCTGTACCTTCTCTTTCCAGTTCTGAAGTAAGGTCTAAATCCAAAACACTAACCTTTCTTTTCTCTTTCCAGATGCTGATGGATCTGCTGTGCATGTTTCAGTTCAATTCTTGTTTCAATTCTTCCTCAAGCTGCTTGGTTTAATTTTTTTGCTATTTGACTAAATTTATAAATTATCTGGGGGACTGGAACAGTAGGTGACAACAGTGAATCTCTGAGGTCTATGGTTTCAATTCAGCTCAGACGGATATATAATGAAAGTCACTTTTATTTCTCATAGCTTTAAGAAACCTAAATCAAACAAGTTTGTGCAGTCTTAACTAAGTTCTTTTTTGGAAATGAGCAAAAAAAAGCCATAATTTAACAGTAACTGGCACTAAATTTGCAGTCTGACTGAGAAGGCTATAAACATGGCTAGTGTGGGAAATGCAAATATGACACTGATGCAGAAAGAGATATTTTCTTGAGGTTAGAGTTGAGGCACTTAAGTGTGCAGGAAACTTTAGTCTGTGCTGTACTTGAACCTTGGAACACTTAATGCAAGTACTGAGGGCATGAATGGAAACTTGTTTCATTCTTCAGTACTAGGATTCATAAAGCAGTTTTAGATATGAATTATGATAATGTTAATCCCGAACAGTTTTATATTTTTGCATAGCAATTTGCTCAAATTCAAAAAAATAGAAAATAATAATTCAAATGTAAATCTTCCTGGAAGCATTTTGTTCAAACCTGCATATTGACAGTGAAAATGTTTACGTCAGCAAGAGCTGATATATCACCTTTGTAAGTGTCTGTGATGGTTTGTGGTACTTTCAGATTGTTCCTGCAGCAGTGGTAGCATTAATGAGAAACTGCTCCATATCTGAAGCAAAAGCTCGACTTGCATCTTGTCCAGTTGTACGAGAAGCCATCAGTGCGTCTGACGGTCCAGGGCACAAATGAAGAGTAGGACCCACAGAGGCAGCTGAAGAAGAAATGGACAAATGAGGACTTCTTTCAGCTTTTTTAGTATTGTAGCGACATCTGTGCATGAAAACATAAAAGGCCATTACTGGCCCAGGAAATCTGCAGGGTCATGATCCCAGCAGTTACACCAGGATCGCACCTGCCTTTGAACTCTGACACTGACACTGCCAAAGGAGGGTCCTCCAGTGCTGACCTGCCCAAGGAGAGACCTCCAGTGCTGACCTGCCAAAGACTCCAGATCTTTAAGGGGCCTAACGCCGGCCTGGATCCCTAGGTGGGCTCCACTTCCACCAGTTTTGGCAGGTTATGCCTGGTAAGACCAGATGTACCTACACTAATGCTTCTCTGTGTCCCAACTGAGGGCCAAGGAACAGGAGCTCCCAACTGGCCCAGCCCTCTTCACGTCAGTGGCCTTGTTTGGGGCGGGCGGAGCTCCACACCTAAACAAGGCTACAGAAGTCTCCCTTGGAAATCCGGTTCCTGCCGTAATTGGGTCTGGCGGTGTTTGCGGCCATTTTGGCTGACTCCTGCCAGAGTTACGACTGGAGCAATTTTGGAGTCATTGTTTTAATTGATTTTGATATTACTGTGAATAAATAAATCTGCTGTGGCTTTTCACAGCTTTATCTCTCATTCCATTTTCTAGTAGCAAATCTTTAAACTTAGGAAATACACTGTCTGGTGTCACATGAACACTTTTATTTTTAACAGAATTGGTAAGTTGTTTAGAATAAACATTTACTGTAGCTTTCAAAACAAATACACTTAACAGTCAGAACAAGGACAAAAAAATATTTTATAAAGTTTACTATTTAATTCAAGACTGAGTTAATGAAAACGTATTGCAATCTTGTTAAGGTGACAGCAGTTTAAGGACTGACTATCTTTTGACTAGAGGTGTTACTGTGTTACTGAAGAAATTCCTTTATTTTTGTACATTGCTATTTTGTAAGGTTATCTATTCAATTTTCATCAAAAATCTTAAACACAAAAATTAATTATGCATTACATATGTGGTGATGCTGAAGGACTGGGCTGTGGGAAGGTGGGGTTTTGGCTCCTCCGCTCTAGGGGAAGTTGATGTATAATACAAAACACAGAAGGGAGGATCAGAGTGAGCAAGATATTTTATCATTGTTACCAATTATTATTAATTACATTCTGTTCTATATGCATAGCCACATTTGGAGTTTTGTCTGCAAGAAGTTGGAGACCCTGTTATTCAGTGCTTATATGGATCTTCGACCTTTAGTTGGTGGGGAGAGATAGTCCAGCACTCTTCTACTATCAAGTTGTGTTTGAGCAAGTGACCTTTCAACTCATGAAGAAGAATTGGGTGGAAAATCATCTTATCATTATCAAGGAGTCATGTAAAAACTGCTTTCTTAGATTCATCTCTATTTTCAAACTGTTAAATCGCTTCAAAAAGGAGGGGTGGACTGGCTCCCCTGAAAGGGCACGGGATTCTCACGGAACAAGGAGGTGTGCCGATAATACAGCACTATGGAACCATTCACAGGGGCACATAGCCAGTCTGCCCTTGTCAGAAAGAGTGTTTTTCGTATTTAATACAGGACATTGATTGTCCCCAATTTAGAAAAAGGACAAACATATGTAAAATTTGTAAAATCTTACTTTAGAAAGCAGAGGATTAACGTTTGATCAAAATATTAAGCGTTTGCAGGCTCAAAAGCAGCAGTTGCCCAATCAGACACTGTGACGTTTAAGGTGTGGATATACAAAATTTTGATACATTTGGTACAACCCAGCCAGTAGACAGGCCCAATTAGATATGGGAAAACAAACACATTTGCCAGTACCATCCCTGATAGAAGCCCATTGTTAGAAATTACAATTGCCACTGCAGTAGTCATTGTCCTGACATATATAAATGTACGGAAAGAATAAGAAGCCATTGGCACTGAACATCCTCCAAGGTCCTACCAACCTTCTGCTGTAACTTTAGCGGCAGATCATTGGTGCCCCTGGAGAAAAGGCAAGTTACAGCAAGACATCAGGGCAACCTACGTGGAAATTCAGGATTACTATGTTTATAACAATAACAGAACAGTCTCTGAGTGACTGGCTGAATCAGATGTCAATATATAAGAAAAGATTGGGGAGACTAATACCCAGAATGGTTTGTAGTTTGGCAAGGGGAAATTAGGACAAAGGAAGAATTCTCCAAATCTTTTAAATATGCCAATTCTCCAGGGTTTCCTTGGATCTTCCGCCAAAGTTACAACGGATGAGCAGGAAAACTCCCATGGAAATGAATGGCACATGCCACTAATTCAAAGGAACGCCTCATTTGCTGGGCCGATGAAATGCCAAAAGGCCTGAAAAGAAGCCGCATTCAATTTCTATGCTAAGTCTTCCCAATTAATTCCTACAGTTTGATGTGTACACTGATACGTCAAATTTGGATCCAGGAGCAGCATTTGGTTTAATGACAACACATGGGTAAAGAACGGTTGTGATATTTGCAAGATGGGGTATGAATATTTCATAACTGAAAAAAAGTGCCTGCCAGTTACCTGGCAGGTAATAGAACACTTTAGGTCCTATCTTGAAGGAACTGAATCTCGGATTGTTTCCAGTCATCTGTTTAGAGTTGGTTGGTTGCTTCAGGTCATAGTATCTGCATCATCCATTCTCAAAGCTGGGAAAGATAACTTGGGATAAATGCATTATCCTGAAATCCTGTGCGGGGAACAAGGAGGAACTAGAAGTTCTGCCTCACAGAGCACTACTGACAGTGATCATTGTCCAGATCTAATTGTTCCAATCTAGAGTCAAGAATAACTGAAAAAATTACAAGATGAGGATCTGGTAATTGTATCAGTCAGAAGACCATTTTATGTCCATCCTATTAGCGGGCACTTGGTTATTACAAAAATAATGGCCCAGAAATTGCTGGAGTGGGGCATCTCATGGTGAATACCGTAAATTTGATTTTTTTTTTCCCTCACCCTTCGGGTCGTATTATTTTTTGCGCCGCACGTTGCTGAATTGATAAAGGCACAGCGAGGTCAACGAGGCATCTGGGACCTCCTGTTCAATGGGGCCAATGGTTTATCTCCTTAGCCAATGAAAATTAAGGATAGAGAAACAGAAATTTAAGGGTAGAGAAACAGAGCGAACAACGGAGAAGGAAATAGGGTGAATTAAAGTTGAATTACATATAGAAAGAGAAATAAAGAGAGGGAAAGAAAGATTGGATTAAGAGGTAGAGAAAAAAGAGACAGAAAGGAAAAGTAAGGAAAACATTAAAAAATTTAATATTTAAAAACCTCTAGGTACAATTTACTACCTGCAGGAATAGACTCTACAGTTTCAATTGTTCCCTTTCTGGGCCTCCAACATTGAGTGGCATTGCAGGAACAAAATCAAGTCATTAACAGGGTCCTTACAACATGAAATATCAGCCCTAAGTATCTGCGGCGAGATTCATTTGTTTTAACAGCGCAAATCCAGCAATTTCTTGAAACTCATGGGGAAGTTGGTGGCAAGCTCCGTTTTTGCAAGGCTAACAGTGGAGCGGCACAAATTGTCCAGCAATTTGTGGCGATTCCCAACTCATGCCGTATCTTTTCCATGCCACGAATTGCTGGGTTTTTTACACACGAATAATGGCGAGCGCTGTGAACTCACCATTACTTTTCCAGCAGTTTCTGGGCCAATATTGTTGCAACTCTGCTAAAGAGCTTACTGGCTGGATAGGAGAAAAGATGTCATTTGCTACATAGGAAGAAGAGCTGCAGAAACGCTGGAGAAATGGTGTGAACAGTGATTATGTAGTTTTATCGGGGTGTCTGCAGCGTTTGCGCCAAAGTTACAGTGGACAAGCAGGAGAACCTGCGTGGAAATTCAACCCAATAATCTTGCTATTTATGCCAAGTTTCAAAAACATCACAACAGGCTCCAACAGGGTTACTACTTCACCAAGTGTCAGCTTTGGCTCAGTGGTTGCATTCTTGCCTTTGATGGAAGAAGGTTGTGGGTTCAAGCCTCACTCCAGAGACTTGGGAACATAATTTAAGTGAACACTTCACTGCAGTACTGAGGGAGAGCTGTACTGATAGAGAGAGCCTCCTTTGGATAAGTTGTTAAACTGTAAGCCTTGTCTTCTCTCTCAGATGGATATAAAGATCCTGTGGCACTAATTGAAGACGGGGGAGTTGTCCTGGCCCAACATTTATCCCTCAACTATCATCACCGAAAATCGATTATCTCACTGTTTGAGGAAGTTTACTGCTATGTTTCCCTACATTAGAACAGTAACTGAATTTTAAAAGTATTTCATTGGCTATGCAATGCTTAGGGACATCCTGAGGCTGTGAAAGGTGCAATGTAAATGCTAGTGGAACACAAAAAGGATAAATGTTACTTGTTGGTTTGTCATTGCCTCCTTCTCCAAATGGGTTGACATATTCCCCAGTAGATGCACAATGGCTAAGGTAGCTGCTGAGAAGTTGGCACAGGAAATGTTTCCCTCTTTTTAAGGGGGAACATCATTTACAAGTGCAGTGTTTACAGAGACAACAGAGGCACTGGGTGTTAAACACCATGGGGTACAAATTCATCACCTCTTCCAATGCACTTCCATCATAACTCTGACAGCAGTGCAGCAGAAGAGCTGGAATATAGGCTAGGAACCAAACCTGCTGAGTCCTGATCTGCTCTTGGAGTTCCCTTGGGGCCAAGTAAGGAGCAGAGCCTCTGCTTGTCCCTTACGAGGTCACTGATGCAGAAGGGGTCGGACTAGGGGAGGTGGACTCACCCTGACCTCAGCCTCACAGAAGATCAGAGTATCTTCAGAGGCCAGTACTTCCAGTGAGACAAGGCGTACCCGCCTCTGCCCTGGCAGAAGTTGGGCCCCCGTCACAAACTCCGTTCCTTAGCCACAGATTCTATCCCGCTTCCTGGCCACTGTCTCAGGCTGAACCAGACCATTCACAACATTTGACCCTGAGCTGAGCTTCCGACCACATATCTTCTCCATCACCAAGACCGCCTATTTCCAGCTCCATAATATCTCCTGTCTCCACCCTGCCTCAGCCCATCTGCTGCTGAAACCTTCATCCATGCTTTTGTTACCTCCAGACTTGACGATTCCAAAGCTCTCTTGGCCAGCCTCCTCTCTTCCACCCTCCATAAAATTAAATTAATCCAAAACTCTGTTACCTGTATCCTAACTTACACCAAGTCCCACTCACCCATCATCCCTTTGCTCACTGATCTACATTGGCTCCCGGTCCATGAACGCCTCCTCGTCTTCAAATTCCTTCATAGCCTTGGCCTTCCCCATCTTTGTAACCTCCACCAGCCCTACAACACTCTGAGAACTCTGCGTTGTTCTAACTCTGGCCTCTGGACATCGCCACCAACCACCTCCCCTCCTTCACACCACCATTGGCGGCCATGCCTTCACCTGTCTAGGCCCTAAGCTCTGGAATTCCCTCCATAAACAGCTCCTCCTCTCCACTTCTCTCTCCTCCTTTAAGATGCTCCTTAAAATCTACCTCTTTGACCAGGCTTTTAGTCATCTCTGCTAAGATCTTCTTCATTGGTTTGGCATTGATTTTTATCTGATTACACTTCAGTGAAGCATCCTGGGACATTTTTTAAGTTAAAGGCATTATATAAATGCAAGTTGCTATTGTCATTGTAAGGAAATAAATGGGTTAGCACTCTCTTTGGACTACTATGTATATTTATTGTCAGAAGGACATATGAATGTTGCAGATTGTTGGTCACAGGTTGAAATGATAATAAAGGCAGTGGTGATTCAGTAGAGCATATTGATAGGACTAGTGTAGTAGAGAGAACCACAAAATTGTTAATGTAGGGTCATAAGTGCAGCTTTTAAGTGAAAGCCTTGTTAGTGAATGATTGACACAACAGACTTTCTGACTGCACATCAACCTTGCCTATTTCACTTTCCTCTTCTTCTTCTTCCTGCACCCCCTCTGCTAAGACTGCAGGTTGATCCTCCTGTTCCTCTGGCTGAGAGAGAGTTTCCTCTCTCTGACTAGCAAAATTATGCAGAATACAACAGAAGCAGATCATTTTTGACATCTTCTCAGGGCTATAGCGCAGTACCTCATCTGCTCTGTTCAGACGGCAGTATCTGAAGGCGGCTCACCACCACCTTCTCGAGGGCAATTAGGGATGGGCAATAAATGCTGGCCTCGCCAGCGACGCCCACATCCCGTGAACAAATTTTAAAAAAAATCTCTGTTTCAGCAGGTCAATTGGTATGTTTCACCAGAATTCAGATGAAGATATGACCCTCATTATATTTTTTGTTGGCTAAATAGGTGTGTCTGGCCTCCATTTGGGGGTTCCTCAATGATGTTACTAGCCAGAGAGTAGCTCTGATCTCTGAGCAACCATCAGTCCAGTCTGCCTGTTCCTTAAAATAATGCAGGCACAGTGGGCTGGTGTAAAATGAAGGCATTGTGACTGCCACAATCACCTGCATTACACTGTTCCTGTGGCCTGACACCACCTGCATGGTGATGAAATAAAAGCCTTTACTATTTATAGATGCTGGGGGTTGTTAAAATTCTATAGATTATGGAACAGTTCCTGCAGATTGGAGGGTGGCAAATGTAACTCCACTATTTAAAAAAGGAGAGAGAGACAAAACAGGGAACTACAGACCGGTTAGCTTAACATCAGTAGTAGGGAAAATGTTGGAGTCGATTATAAAGGATGTGATAACAGGTCACTTAGAAAATATCAATGGGATTAGGCAAAGTCAATGTGGATTTATGAAAGGGAAATCATGTTTGACAAACTTACTGGAGTTTTTAGAGGATGTAACTGATAGAATAGATAAGGGAGAACCAGTGGATGTGGTTTATTTGGATTTTCAGAAGGCCTTTGATAAAGTTCCACATAAGAGGTTAGTGTGCAAAATTAAAGCACATGGGATTGGTGGTAATATACTGGCATGGATTGAAAATTGGTTCACAGACAGGAAACAGAGAGTAGGAATAAACTTTCTTTTTCGGGGTGGCAGGCAGTGACTAGTGGGGTACCGCAGGGATCAGTGCTTGGGCCCCAGCTATTCACAATATATATCAATGATTTGGATGATGGAACCAAATGTAATATTTCCAAGTTTGCTGACGACACAAAACTAGGTGGGATCGTGAGTTGTGAGGAGGATGCAAAGAGCTTCAAGGCGATTTAGACAAGTTGAGTGAGTGAGCAAATACATGGCAGATGCAGTATTATGTGGATAAATGTGAAGTTATCCACTTCAGAAGGAAAAACAGAAAGGCAGAGTATTATTTAAATGGTCCTTGTACAATGTTCTTGTACACCAGTCACTGAAAGCAAACATGCAGGTGCAGCAAGCAGTTAGGAAGGCAAATGGTATGTTGGCCTTCACTGCAAGAGGATTTGAGTACAGGAACAAGGATGTCTCATTGCAGTTATACAGGGCCTTGGTGAGACCATACCTGGAGTATTGTGTGCAGTTTTGGTCTCCTTACCTAAGAAAGGATATACTTGCTATAGAGGGAGTGCAGCAAAGGTTCACCAGACTGATTTCTGGGATGGCAGGATGGTCGACTCAGCCTGTTTTCGCTCAAGTTTGGAAGAATGAGAGGGGATCTTATTGAAACATATAAAATTCTGACAGGGCTAGACAGACTGAATGCAGGGAGGATGTTTCCCCTGGGTGTGGGGGTCCAGAACGAGGGGTCACAGTCTCAGGATACGGGTAATACATTTAGGACTGAGATGAGGAGAAATTTCTTCACTCAGAGGGTGGTGAACCTATGGAATTGTCTACCACAGAAGGCTGTGGAAGCCAAGTGACTGAATATATTTAAGAAGGAGCTGGATAGATTTCTAGACACAAAAGGCATCAAGGGGTATAGGGAGAGAGCGGGAATATGGTATTGAGATAGAGGATCAGCCATGATCATATTGAATGGCGGAGCAGGCTCGAAGGGCCGAATGGCCTACTCCTGCTCCTATTTTCTGTTTCTATTAAAGGCCTTGATGGCTGCATGTATGCCATCAACGAGACCCTGCGCTTTAAGAAAGCCTGCCTGCTGGTAAAAATGCTGCCTCCTCTTGTGCTGCTGCCTCCTTTCCATGGGGAAAGATGTGACAAATGTGTTCTTCTGACAAACGAGGCTTCTGTCACCTGCTTGATGCATCAGTGGATTAAAGTCTGACTAATGTGGCAAATGTCACCAATGGTGACTTAACAGAATTTGTTTGCAATGGTGTGGTGACTTTCAGAGCAATGGGCAACTAGATTTTGTCTGTAAGTTCGATAGCATAGCTCCGTCAAAGCCTCATTCATGAGGCGGAGACGGCAAAGGCAGATCTCCTCAGAGCTGACCAAATGTTTACGTCTGGATGCAAAAAAAGGGCCCGGAAATTGCCCCGAGTGGCAAACCAACCGTGCTCGCCACTTCATAGATTTATACTGACCCACTAACTTACCACAGTCTTTACTGGGTGCAATTCCTCTAATAGGAAGCGGAGAAGAGCGCAGCGTTAGTTCAAGTGAAGCTAGGACCCTGGGAGAAGAGGGAGATTCGATCTCTCCCCTCGAATTGCAGCATTTTTGACAAGCTGCAAAACTGTTTCTGCCAGCTTGGAACGTAAAATCCAGGAAGTGAAAGGTACAACATTAAAATCATTGTAAAAACAGTTACAGACAGCAAAAAAAAAAGTTGGCAAGAAATAATTATATTAAATAAAAGAGATGGAAGCAAAAAGTAGAAAAATGTTTTTTTAATTTCTACATTTTTTTAAAATGTTTTTAATGACCAAAAACTATTAAAATAAGGAGTAATGAGACTCCACATTTTTAAAAGTTAATTTTTAGTTGTTTGGCGGTCATTAAGACTTACCACACTATCAAAACTTAGTTTAAACCTGTTATTTTTAAGCATACCTGTTTTGTGGGGATATTACTTACTTTCCAGCTGAGCAGATGAGCAAGTTGGTGCTTTTTCAATGATTTCTCTGATTGCAGTGTGCGATATATCTTTAATTTGAAGCTGTCATATCGCTGGCGAACCAGTAGGAGCAAATTATGGATTTCCACGTTTCACCGCGTATGTGCAAACGCTGGAACTTGCTAACAACTGTGAGCACTGTTCTTTTCCAAGCAATTTCTGCCCCAAGATTCCTGGGCCAATTCTGAGTGAATGCCAAATGCCTAAGGCACAAGCACTTTGCATAAACTCTCTTTCAGCTTCAAATACATGACGGCCATTGGTAGGCTGAGAAACATGGTTAGAGCTAAGATTGGCAGCTGTTGGTAACAACAGACTTTAGGTCTGTGCAAAAGGAGTCCTTTATTGCAAAAGATTTGCAGAAAACAGCAGAGACAGGTAGCAAAATCAAGCTTGCAAAAAACGTTTATCCCATCTAAGAATGAAAGTTCACAAGCAAACAGGCGAGCAGTGCACAAAAGGTGAAGAGGTCAGAAACATGGGGAATTCATCACGGAACTTGTTCTATTGATTCTTAAGAATTCCCCACAGTATCTTTAATTGGACTTTGGAAGATGTTTGGATTGCAGACCAGCGTACTGTATCCAATTAAACAATACCAGTATTTATATAAAGAAGGTATGATATTTCTTTATAACAGTCAAAGAAAACAGGATCAAGGAATCCCAAGTGCGCCGATGCTGGTACACAGACCTGCGTACCCAATTCCACAACGTACAAGTGCCAAATGCATGGGGTATTCCATAAACATACCATCAAGTCATTAGATGCAAATCTATCACAGCATCTCCTCCTCATTCTTTCCCACAATCCCAAAACAGTGGAACTTTTTATGTCACTGAGTCTCCCCTTCTTCCTACAATGTACAGGTTTTTAAAAGAAAAGAAAGACTTGCATTTGTATAGCCCCTTTCAAGACCACAGGACATCCCAAAACACTTCACAGCCAATGAAATACTTTTTTGAAGTGTAGTCACTGTTGTAATATAAGAAACACGGCAGCCAATTGTACAGCAAGGTCTCATAAATAGCAATTTGATAATGACCAAATAATCTGTTTTTAGGTGTTGGTTGAGGGATAAATATTGGCCAGGACCGGGGAGAACACCCCTACTCTTCTTCGGAATAGTGCCATAAGATCTTTTACATCCAACTGAGAGGGCAGACAGAGCCTTGGTTTAATGTCTCATCCAAAAGAAGGCGCCTCCGATAGTGCAGCGCTCCCTCAGTACTGCACCAAAATTCCAAGCTTCATGTCACCGCACCACTATGGTATCAAATTTCCTCGGGAATCCACCGTGCTCCTACCATTGTACCAGGTTTCTGCCATTTGCAGAATTTTCCGGATGGCCTAGGTAAGGTTTGGAATTTCTGCCCACCCCTTAGAAGGACAATGGTTTCAGGGACTAACCTCGTGGATCGGGACATCTTACGCCAGGAATTCCCCAGCTCAGTCGGAAACTGGTGTAGGACTAGAGGCCTATATACCGAGAGAGCAATGAGGCGTTTCAGACTCCGGATAGGCGCAAGTGGGCTCCCGGGGAGGGGAGGGGTGGTTTTAAACCAAGGAAGCAGCCAGAAGATTGCAGAATTTTAACAAAGATATCTGGATTCAGTCCCCATGTGGGAATGAGTGATGCACCTATAGTACCTGCTGGACCCATGCAAATTAGGTGTCCTCCCTCTCACCCAGTCAACTGTGGCATTTTCCGGACTTATTTCTTCATTTATCTCAACTTCTTCCTATCCTTTTCAATTTTGTTGCACTGTAGGACTTAGCTCGAAACATAGAATTATCAATACAAAAATAAGATTTTTACGAACAGCTGATATTCAAATCTAATCATAAACACTTAGCTACCACCAATCGATAATGTTTGAATTTATGATTAAAAATAGTAACTGAGCTACAATCTTTACTGCTTTTACTCAACATTGCAAAAAAACGGCTGTAATTCTGTCCAGAACTCATTTACAATCAAATTCCAAGCTTACTACTCATGGTATCTCAGTCCATCGACCAATACATATCATAAAACATTTCATTTGTCTGCCATAGGGAAATATTATGCCCTCTGTGTATATTTATTTGACTTGTTTTTTGAAATACTGGCACTATTTAGTCAGATACTCTGACCCGCAATCCAAACAATTTCCAAATCCGAATTACAATTACAGCGGGGAATTCTTAAGAACAGGTAAAACACGTTCCACATGAATTTGAAGACGTTGCTGTACATTACTTCCTGTATAGGCGTTAGCAACTTTATAGGAGCGATGTTCAGTGAGAAGAAACAGCTTAGGGCAAGTCATGGGCGCTGCTCTGTGTAAAACACACTGTGCTTTCTGCCCTTGCCAGTACTGTCAGTCTAATTCTGATGACAGTAATCAGGGGACACCAGTTCCAAAAGACAGTTTATCTTTTGAGAACGAACAGGCGCTGCCACCTCGTTTTGTTACTCTTTACAATTACAAACCCCGCACTGCAGAGGACCTTCTCATCGAAAAAGGGGAAGAAATTGAAGTTGTGAAGAAAGAAGGCGAATGGACGTTCGTTCGAAAATTAGCAAATGAGGTGGGAGGCTACGTCCCTTCAAGCTTCGTCGCTGAAGTGGGGAGTGTTGCTGCTGCACCGTAAGTAGCCGCTCTGGAGACAGCTGGTGGCCTCTGAAGCCAGCTCACCCCGTCGCTCCTCTCAGGATCGTGGCTTTTTGAAAATCATATTTTAACTTGCCGGAGGAGCAAAAGTTTCTAAGTTGATGTCGGCTGGTGACCTTTTTCTTTCTCTAGTTCACTATCCAAAATAACCTAGCATTGTTAAAGGCTCTAGAAGCAGTGCAGAGAAGAGCAACAAAGTTGAGAGAGAGAAGCCTGGAGGGTAGAATCAGATATCTGCATTTTGAGGGGAGAGGGAAAATGATAGAAGCAGTGCTTTGTAGTGGGAGAAAGGGTGCATGCAGCATCTTTTAAGGGATGGAGAAGCTGGAATCAGCACTTGCTGAGGAAGGAGAGAAAGAAACCGGGACAAGTGGTTTGGGGAGTGAGGAGAGAAGCTGGGAGCAAAACTTTGCTGGAAGTGACTGGTTGCTTAAAATCCAGTGTCACTTAGATTTTTAATCTTTAAAGAAAGGAAAAACAATCAATTCTCATAATAAGTGTTTAAAATTAACCAGAATGCAAAATTTCGAATTAGAAAATTCAAGATGTTCCAGGGTAGCATTCCCTTGGATTCCTCTAGGAACGCACCAAACGATTGGGATCTGAGATTTAGAAGAGCTGTTAGTATTGTACATTTACCATCTTAAGCCCTGCCTGGAATGATAAGATTGGGTTTGAATCACTGATTTGCTATTAGATTTTTTATAAAACTGGATCTTGGGGGATTTGTAGCTCAAGTCTCAGGAGGTGATCATTAACTGAAAAACAGTTATACTTTGCAGCAACACAGTGATTGTTTCACTTGAAAGTTAAATTGTCATAGCACAGCAGATTAAACTCCTAAAACACTGCATCACAGGATGATTCACATCAGCAATCTTCCCTGCAATGAATTACTGATCTTAGCCATTTCCTTTTGTGGGGAGCTGCTGCATAAGGAACCATGTGGTTCTTTAATGGGAGGGAATAAAAAATTAAATTTACCCCTTCTTGAGCATGTTTTAGATACTAACTTCAGAAAAGCATCAGAGGAGGTCTAGGAGCAAACCCCCACTCTTAGCCAGCAACAGACCCAGGAAAGGGGAAGGTGGAATATATCTTCAAAAGAACAAAGCAGTTTATTTTCTTGGTATATGTAGACTTTTATTGGAAATAAAATCCTTTACTTTTATTATGGGCTTCAGAAATAACCTACAGAATGACAAACAGCAAATTGTATATCCCACTTTTCATTGAGACTGTACAAGGCAATTTATAAACTCAAATATTTTTTAAGGTCACTTCCTCCACCATATAAGATTCTAAAACATGCAGGGTATGTGGCCATTGTGGCTGCTTGGGCAGTATGTGCAGAGTATTAACCAATCACATTTTTTACTTCTTGTTTTGTTACCCATGGGTATGTTAAGATCTAATCGAATGTTAGATGTATTCATGCAAGTTAAACAGGTTAGCAATATGAAAAGAATCACTTATACCCTTGGTTATAAGCCACACTTTATGTGTTCTTCTGTTAAGAGAATTAAAATGATGTGCAATGCAAGTCTTAAGCTTCCTGTACAACATGTGAGACCCGTGCTAGCACTGGTGGTTCCTCATGAATGAATCTAATACAGTCGGCTGCCGCTCCAAGATGGACCGACCAATTCACTTATACTGGCACCTAGCAAGAGGCAGTTAAAAAAAGGGTCATCCTGGTCACTGCCCGCCAGCTTTGGCCAATCCCAACAGGTTTACCTTTGGATTGTGGCCAGCTGCATGACACCTGGGCATTGGGAACTGACGGTGCTAGCGCAGGTCTTGCATGGGATAAAAGCAGCTTTAATTTAGGGGTAAAAATTCCGCTTTTGCGCTCCTGGCACATGACGGAAACGCATATCTTAAAATTGCTCACTTCCAGTTGCCGATTTTCTACCCGTGATGGATGGAAAGTCATGTGGTGGGAGTGCAGTGTTGTGCAACATGCACTCCTGGTGTGCCGGGAGCACAGAAGCAAAATCTTTGCCACTGCATTTGTGAACTGAGAAATAGCATAACCAGGTAAATTTATTAGATCAAAACATATATAAAAAAACTAAGGATACCTGCGGATGCTTACAGAAACTATTTTGTGAGATTTCCTCAAAATGTTATGATATTTTCACTATTACATCTCAGCATTTATATTCTATAATTCTTGTCATAAAACCCACTTAAGGTGCTCCTTTTTTGTCGCCTCCAGTCACGACTATTCTAATGCTTTCCTGACCGACCTTCCAGCCTCCATAAACTTCAGCTAATCCAAAACTCTGCTGCCCATATCCTATCCTATAACGTCTCAGATTAAAAATTTGTAACCTAATGCTTAAATCCCTTCATGGCCTGACCCCGTCCTATCTCTATAACTTCCTCCAGCCCTACAACCCATTTCCAAACTCTCTGTTCCTCTGCCTCCGACGACTTATGCAACCCCATCCCTTCGGTCCATCATTGGCAACTGTGCCTTCAGCCACCTGGGCCCCACAATGGTGGGACAAAGGGCGGGGGGATGCACAAGATGCCGGAGTCAGAAGAACAGAGTTCAGGGAAGTATGGGGTTCTAAAGCTGGAAGAGATTACAAAGATAGGGAGGGGCGAGGCCACGGAGGCATTTAATTACAAGAAAGATAATTTTAAAGTTGAGGCAGTGGGGGACTTTGGAGCAAAGGTAGGTCAGTAAGGAAAGGGGTGACGGATAATTGGAGAATTGTGGCCAGTTCTGGGCACTGCACTTTAGGAAAGATGTGAAGGCCTTAGAGAGGGTGCAGAAGAGATTTACTAGAATGATTCCAGGGATGAGAGACTTTAGTTACATGGATAGACTGGAGAAGCTGGAGTTGTTCTCCTTGGAACAGAGATGGTTGCGAGGAGATTTGATAGAGGTATTCAAAATCATGAAAGGTCTAGACAGAGTAGATAGGGAGAAACTGTTCCCATTGGCAGAAAGGTCAAGAACCAGAGGACATAGATTTAAGGTGATTGGCAAAAGAACCAAAGGTGACATGAGGAAAAACTTTTGTACACAGCGAGTGGTTAGGATCTGGAATGCACTGCCCGAGGGGGTGGTGGAGGCAGATTCAATCATGGCTTTCAAAAGGAACTGGATAAGTACTTAAGGAAAAAATTTGCAGGGCTACGGGGATAGTGTGGGGGAGTGGGACGAGCTGGATTGCTCTTGCATAGAACCGGCACGGACTCGATGGGCCGAATGGCCTCTTTCCGTGCCGTAACCTTTGTATGATTCTATGATTCTAAGTGTGATGGTGCAGGTTATGTTATGAACAACAGAGTTTTGGATGAGCTGAAGTTTACAGATGGTTAAGGATGGGAGACCAGCCAGCAGAGCATTGGAAATGACAAAGCCAAAGATGAGGGTTTCAGTGGCAGATGGAGGTGGGCAATGTTATGGAGGTGGAAGTAGGTGGTCTTTGTGATGGAGAGAATATGGAATAAGAAGTTCAGCCCAGATTCAAATGAGATGCCGAGATTGCAAACAGTCTGGTTTAGTATGAGACAGTGGCTGGGATTGAGTTGCTGGTGAGATTATGTAGTCTGTGGCAGGGGCCAAAGATGATGGCTTCAGCCTTCCCAATGGTTAACTGAATGAAAGTCAGAAAAGCAGTCTGACAGCACAGTGGAGGTATCAAGACAGGTGGTGGAGAGCGAGATCTGGGTGTTATCAGCATACATATGGAAGCTAACTCCATGTCTGAGGATAATGCCACCAAGGGGCAACATGTTGATGAGGAAAAGGAGGGGGCCATGGGTGGATCCTTGGGGGACTCCTAAGGTGATAATGCGGGGATGAGAAGAGAAGTGATTGGCAAAGATGGTCCAACTACAATCAAATAAGTAAGAATGCAAGGGCAGTTCCGAGCTGGACAATGGAGGAAAGGTGTTGGAAAAAGCTGGTATGGTCAACCGTGTTGAAAGAGTGCTCAAGGAGCACGAGGAGGGATAAAGCACCACAATCACAGACACCGAAGGTATTGTTCATGGCTTTGGTTTAGGCAGTTTCAGTGCTGTGGGAGGGGCAGAAACCTGATTGAATCAAACAGGGAGCCACAGGAAAGATGAGCATGGACCTGGGAGGCAACAACACATTTAAGGACTTTGGAGAGGAAAAGAAGATTGTCAATGGGATGGAAGTTTGCAAGGACAGAGGTTCAAGGGTGGATTTTTGACAGGGGCAATGACAGTGGTTTTTGAAGGGATGGGGACAGTGCCTGAGGAAAGAGAACCATTTACTGGGTGAGTTAACAATGTTATTAAAAATCCTTGCACACCACTAACAATGTTTCTTTCTGATGTCAGCTGATGTAATTTACCAAAAGAAGCACAATTTAATAATATCGAAAATATTTAGAATGCATTTCATGCTTCGCCTCAATAACCGTAACACTTATGATATAAAGAGAATATAAAGTAAATAGAATTATCTAAAGTGTGAATGGGATCTGCACAACAGACATCAGTATCACTTGCAGGATATATTCTGCATTCACTTGATTACCTGAATATGTAAAATTTCTGAAAAACAGTATTATGACATGTGCCTTATATCAGATGATTCTGGAAAGATATTCATAGCTGTGGTGAAGTATGCTTAAGGCTATCTTCTTCTTCCATCAAAAGTAACTGTAAGAGGAGGTTTTCTATACATTTTAATGATGATGGTGGTAGAAATCTCTGAATGTAACACTGTAATCCTTCAGGTGGTTCTTTGGCAGTATGATCCATATGGATGCAAAGAGGTATCTGCTGAGAGATGAAAACCAAAATGGATCTTTCCTAGTTTGGCAGAATAAGGAAATGAATGACATTTATTTCCTATCAGGTATGTTGATTTTATTTGTAGCTGCAGTTTGATGTTTGACAAATACAACAGCCATTTATTATAGTGGGTTAGTTCATAATAGCTTGATAAGGAGAAGAGGGCAATTACTTTGGACCTATGCTGGAGCCAGCGATCTTTCCTGGGTCAGTGTAGAAGTATTGACTAGGAGACACAACTTTTGGATCTCAGTCTCATATAACGTTTGTACTTGAGTTCCCAATTGCACTGGCTCGCATAGGAAAGTGGAAGATTAGTTAAGGAGTGCTGTTTTCCCATAGCATTCAACTGCACTTCTTGACAGGTTTATTAACAAGTGATAATATCCATGAAAATGTCTATGAGCTGGATTATTCTGATCCTCCAACTACCAGACAGTTAGTGGTCAGGTGCCTAAAAGAAAAGGTAATTCTTAAAAGAAAAATGCCTCAGCCTCCTTGCTCACGGAGCCAAGTCAAGCACAAGTTAGCTCTCAGTCAAGGGGCCTTAGCAATGTGCCCCCCAGTGACCATTATACCATAAGAGAAAGGAGCAGGAGTAGGCCATTCGGCCCCTCGAGCCTGCTCCGCCATTTAATGAGATCATGGCTGATCTGATTTTTACCTCAATTCCACTTTCCTGCTCTTTCCCCATATCCTTTGACTCCGTTGCTGATCAAAAATTTGTCTAACTCAGTCTTGAATGTATTCAATGACTCAGCCTCCACAGCTTTTTGGGGTAAAGAATTCCAAAGATTCACAACCCTCTGGGAGAAGAAATTTCTCCTCATTTCCGAGTTAAACGGGTGACCCCTTATTCTGAGACTATGCCCCCTAGTTTTAGATTCCCCCATGAGGGGTAACATCCTCTCAGCATCTACCCTATTGAGAGCCCTCAGAATTTTGTATGTTTCAATAAGATCTCCTCTCATTCTTCTAAACTCCAATGAGTACAGACCCAACCTGTTCACTCTTTCCTCATTAGACAACCCTTCCATACCCGGAATCAACCTAGTGAACCTTCTCTGAACTGCCACCAATGCAAGTATGTCCTTCCTTAAATAAGGGCACCAGAACTGTACGCAGTACTCCAGGTGTGGTCTCACCAGCATCCTGTACAGTTGTAACATGACTTCCCTGCTTTTATACTCCATCCCCCTAGAAATAAAGGCCAATATTCCGTTTGCCTTCCGGATTACCTGCTGCACCTGTATGTTGACTTTTTGTGTTTCATGTACAAGGACACCCAGATCTCTCTATACCGCAACATTTTGTAGTATTTCTCCATTCAAATAATATTTTGCTTTGGATGACTTCACATTTTCCCACATTATATTCCATCTGCCAAATTTTTGTCCATTCGCTTAACCTGTCAATATCCCTTTGCAGACACTTTGTGTCCTCATCGCAACTTGCTTTTCCACCTATCTTTGTATCATCAGCAAATTTGGCCACAAGACACTCTGTTCCTTCATCCAAGTAATTGAAATATATTGTAAATAGTTAAGGCCCCAGCACTGGTTACAGATTGCCATTTTGAAAATGACCCTTTTATCCCGACTCTTTATTTTTTGTTAGTTAGCCAATCCTCTATTCATGCCAGTATATTACCCCCAACACCATGAGCTCTTACCTTGTGCAGTAATCTTTTATGTGGCACCTTATCGAATGCCTTTTGGAAATCTAAATATACTGCATCCATTGGTTCCCCTTTATTCACCCTGCCCGTTACTTCCTCAAAGAACTCTAATAAGTTTGTCAGACATGATTTCCCCTTCATAAAACCATGTTGAATCGCCTTGATTGTATTAAGAGTCTCCAAATGTCCTGTTACTACTTCCTTAATAATGGATTCTAACATTTTCCCAATGACAGATGTTAGGCTAACTGGTCTATAGTTACCTGCTTTTTATCTCACTCCCTTCTTGAATAGGGGTGTTACGTTTGCGGTTTTCCAATCTGCTGGGACCTTTCCAGAATCTAGTGAATTCTGGAAGATTATAACCAATGCATCCACTATCTCTGTAGCCACTTCCTTTAAGACCATCGGATGCAAGCCATCAGGTCCAGGGGACTTGTCAGCCTTCAGCCCCATTAGTTTACCTAGTACTTTTTCTCTAGTGATAGTCATTGTTTTTAGTTCCTCCCTCCCCTTTGCCCCTTGATTTTCTACTATTATTGGTATGTTATTAGTGTCTTCTTCTGTGACGACAGATACAAAATATTTGTTCAATTCCTCTGCCATTTCCTTGTTTTCCATTATTATTTCCCCAGTCTCATCCTCTAAGGGACCAATGTTTACTTTTTATACACTTGTAGAAGCTTTTACTATCAGTTTTTATATTTCTTGCTAGTTTACTCTCATAATGGCAGACAGATGCTGGATTTTCCAGCTGTGTGGGGAAGGCAGGTGTTCGACAAGTGCCCATTGTGACATAAATGCTCACTGGCCCATGTAAATAAGGTGTCCTACCCTCTCAAACTCCAACAGGGTGAGTGCTAAAGCGCACCAGTAGGTACAATTCGAGTGCAACTACCAGGATTGCGGCCTGCAGATTTTTGGGGCTCATTAGAGGCTGAAATGGGGTGGGCTGGATGGATGAACTAAGATGAGTTGAATGACTTTCCTCATCAGTAATTATCTTGTGATTAGATTCCGCATAATTCAGATCAGGACCTTGGTCATGAATTTCCTCAGGTCTGCTCCCGCTCAGCTGCCGTAACCTCGCTGGAGATGTCGCGGAAATCCTTTTTATGCGTATAAAATTAGAGCAGGTGCAGCTTCACCCTCCAATATCTTTTGGATGAATTTATGCCTGGAAGTAGCTTCTGTGGTTTCACAACTGAACATTCTTCAAAAAAAATTAAAACATTTTAAATCTAGTGAAAGCTACCAAAATGCACCAAAGATGTGAAAATGTACAGTTGGAGAATGTGGAAACACTGGGGGGAAATGAAAGAAGTGAAAATCCTCAACAAAATTCTGCTGCATCTATCAGTCTCAGACCATTATCTGTGGGTTGAGGTACACAGTGAACAAAGTTCAGTTATATTGCTGACTGGGTATTGCTGTGGGTTGCACTGAGGGCAGCAATAATAGAGCTGTATACCAGCATGTTTGAACACATGCCCAGAGCACTACTCACCAAGTGACTCATTTTTAGTGTTAGGAGACAGTGGATAAGAACATCATCACTGACTTAACATTAAAAAGATTCCATACAGTGTTTCCAAAAAGTCCAATGGACCACCTCCACGTGCGTGTGCGTGTGTGTGTGTGTGAGAGAGAGATTTCCGGCCCTCTTACTTTTGTACAACCAACCTCATTCCAATAGCACTCCAACCCTGGCACACCAGAAAATGAAACATCACTCCACTCAGGGAAGAAAAATACACTTCCTAAACCTCAGGAAAATCAAAATCAAATAAACAGTACTCAACAGCTAAATGTCACATACTTAAACAGTACAATAAACTGCAATGCTTTCTCCACATCTGAAGAAAGTTGGCAATGGCCCGCAGTACTTTTGTGGAGCCAGGAGAAGCATTCCTGCTTCTTTTGGCTCCACAAAAAAAACATTTTTAAAATTTTCAAACCACTTTAAGCGATTGCAACAGTACTGAGATTGGTGCTATTTTAACATTCCTCATTCAATTATGAATAACCAAAATAGCAATGCGAGCATTGCAGGATGGTCCAAGGCCAGGAAAGAGGAAGGCTGGTAGCAAAGCACATGCCAGCACTCACAGCTGCTTAAAAATGAACGTATCCTTGCCATCAAAAATTAACAATAAGTCTATGCCATGTGCCAAAGGATGACCAAAAAATTGATAAAGAGGAAGAAAATAGAATATGAGAGTAAACGAGCAAGAAATATAAAAACAGATTGTAAGAGCTTCGACAAGTATATAGAAAGGAAGAGAGTAGCGAAAGTAAACGTGGGTCCCTTAGAGGCTGAGACAGGAGAAATTATAAAGGGGAATAAGGAAAAGGCAGAGACGTTAAACAAATATATTGTATCTTTCTACACAGTAGAAGACACAAAAAATATACCAAAAATAGAGGGGAACCAAGAGGCTAACGAGAATGAGGAACTTAAAATAGTTAATATTAGTTAAGAAAAAGTACTGGAGAAATTAATGGGACTAAAAGCCTACAAATCCGCTGGACCTGATGGAAAAGATCCTAGGGTTCTAAAAGAAGTGGCTGCAGAGATAGTGGATGTGTTGGTTTTGATCTTCCAAAATTCCCTAGATTCTAGAACTGGCCCAGTGGATTGGAAGGTAGCAAATGTAACCCCGCTATTCAAGAAAGGAGGGAGAGAGAAAACAGGGAACTACAGGCCAGTTAGCCTGACATCAGTAGTCGGGGAAATGCTGGAATCCATTATTAAGGACGTGGTAACAGGGCTCTTAGAAAATCATAATATGATTAGGCAGAGTCAACATGGTTTTATGAAAGGGAAATCGTGTTTGACAAATCTATTAGAGTTTTTTGAGGATGTAACTAGCAATGTAGATAAAGGGGAACCAGAGGATGAAATATATTTGGATTTTCAAAAGGCATTCGATAAGGTGCCACACAAACAGTTGTTATACAAGATAAGGGCTCATGGGGTTGGGGGTAATATATTAGCATGGATAGAGGATTGGTTAACGGACAGAAAACAGAGAGTAGGAATAAATGGGTCATTCTCAGGTTGGCAGGCTGTAACTGGTGGGGTGCCGTAAGGATCAGTGCTTGGGACTCAGCTATTTACAATCTATATTAGTGACTTAAATGAAGGGACCGAGTGTAACGTATCCAAGTTTGCTGATGATACAAAGCTAGGTGGGAAAGTAAGCTGTGAGGAGGACACAAAGAGTCTGCAAAGGGATATAGACAGGTTAAGTGAGTGGACAAGAAGGTGGCAGATGGAGTATAATGTGGGGAAATGTGAAGTTATTCACTTTGGTAGGAAGAATAGAAAAACAGAATATTTTTTAAATGCTGAGAAACTATTAAATGTTGGTGTTCAGAGGGATTTGGATGTCCTTATACACGAAGCACAGAAAGTTAACATGCAGGTACAGCAAGCAATTAGGAAGGCAAATGGTATGTTGGCCTTTATTGCAAGGGGGTTGGAGTACAAGAGTAAGAAAGTCTTCCTGCAATTGTACAGGGCTCTGGTGAGACCACACCTGGACTACTGTGTACAGTTTTGGTCTCCTTACCAAAGGAGAGATATACTTGCCTTGGAGGGGGTGCAACGAAAGTTCACTAGATTGATTCCTGGGATGAGAGGGTTGTCCTATGAGGAGAGATTGAATAGAATGGGCCTATACTCTCTGGAGTTTAGAAGAATGAGAGATGATCTCATTGAAACATATAAGATTCTGAGAGGCCTTGACAGGGTAGATGCTGAGAGGCTGCTTCCCCTGGCTGAAGCGTCTAGAATTAGGGGGCATTGTCTCAGGATAAGGGGTCAGACATTTAAAACTGAGATAGGAACATAGGAACAGGAGTAGGCCATTCAGCCCCTCGTGCCTGCTCCGCCATTTGATAAGATCATGGCTGATCTGTGATCTAACTCCACATACCTGCCTTTGGCCCATATCCCTTAATACCTTTGGTTGCCAAAAAGCTATCTATCTCAGATTTAAATTTAGCAATTGAGCTAGTATCAATTGCCGTTTGCAGAAGAGAGTTCCAAACTTCTACAACCCTTTGTGTGTAGAAATGTTTTCTAATCTCGCTCCTGAAAGGTCTGGCTCCAATTTTTAGACCGTGCTCCCTACTCCTAAAATCCCCAACCAGCGGAAATAGTTTCTCTCTATCCACCCTATCTGTTCCCCTTAACATCTTATAAACTTCGATCAGATCACCCCTTAACCTTCGAAACGCCAGAGAATACAACCCCAATTTGTGTAATCTCTCCTTGTAACTTAACCCTTGAAGTCCGGGTATCATTCTAGTAAACCTACGCTTCAAGGCCAATATGTCCTTCCGAAGGTGCGGTGCCCAGAACTGCTCACAGTACTCCAGGTGCGGTCTAACCAGGGTTTTGTATAGCTGCAGCATAACTTCTGCCCCCTTGTACTCTAGTCCTCTAGATATAAAGGCCAACATTCCATTTGCCTTCTTGATTATTTTCTGCACCTGTTCATGACACTTCAATGATCTATGTACCTGAACCCCTAAGTCCCTTTGGACATCCACTGTTTTTAACTTTTTACCATTTAGAAAGTACCCTGTTCTATCCTTTTTTGATCCAAAGTGGATGACCTCACATTTGTCTACATTGAATTCCATTTGCCACAGTTTTGCCCATTCACCTAAACTATTGATATCCCTTTGTAATTTTATGTTTTCATCTACACTGCTTACAATGCCACCAATCTTTGTGTCATTGGCAAACTTAGGTATGAGACTTTCTATGCCTTCATCTGAGTCATTAATAAATATTGTGAATAATTGAGGCCCCAAGACAGATCCCTGTGGGACTCCACTAGTCACATCCTGCCAATGTGAGTACCTTCCCATTATCCCTACTCTCTGTCGCCTTTCGCTCAGCCAATTTCCTAACCAAGTCCGTACTTTTCCCTCGATTCCATGGGCTTCTATCTTAGCTAACAGTCTGTTATGTGAGACCTTATCAAATGCCTTCTGGAAGTCCATATAAATAACATCCATTGACATTCCCCTGTCCACTACTTTAGTCACCTCTTCAAAAAATTCAATCAGGTTTGTCAGGCACGACCTACCTTTCACAAATCCATGCTGGCTCTCTCTGATTAACTGAAAATTCTCGAGGTGTTCAGTCACCCTATCCTTAATTATAGACTCCAGCATTTTCCCCACAACAGATGTTAGGCTAACTGGTCCATAATTCCCCAGTTTCCCTCTCTCTCCTTTCTTAAAAAGCGGAGTGATGTGCAATTTTCCAATCTGGAGGGACAGTTCCTGAATCTAGAGAACTTTGAAAGATTATAGTTAGTGCATCCGCAATGTACTCACCTACTTCCTTTAAAACCCTGGGATGGAAACTATCTGGTCCTGGGGATTTGTCACTCTTTAGTGCTATTATTTTCTTCATTACTGCTTTACCTATATTAATTTTATCGAGTCCCTGACCCCAATTCAATATTAGTTTTCTTGGGATTTCCGGCATGCTATCCTCTTTTTCGACTGTAAATACTGACACAAAGTAATTGTTCAACATGTCCGCCATTTCCCCATTGTCAATGACAATATCCCCACTTTCAGTTTTTAAGGGGCCAACACTGCTCCTGACCACCCTGTTTTTCCTAATATAACTATAAAAGTTCTTCGTATTGGTTTTGATATCCCTTGCGAGTTTCTTTTCATACTCTCTTTTTGTAGCCCTTACTATGTGTTTTGTGACCCTTTGTTGATCTTTGTATCTTTCCCATTCGCCAGGATCTGTGCCATTTTTTGCCTTTTTGTATGCCCTTTCCTTATGTCTTATACTGTCCCTTACCTCTTTAGTTGTCCATGGCCGTTTTTTTTGGCAAGTAGAGTTCTTGCCCCTCAGGGGTATAAACCGATTCTGTATCACGTTAAATGTTTCTTTAAACATTTCCCACTGATCATCAGTCGTTTTACCCATTAACAGATTTGCCCTTTTTACTGTGGACAGTCTCTGTCTCATCCCATTGAAGTCGGCCTTGCCCAAGTCTAGAATCTTAGCAGCTGATTCACTTTTTTCCCTTTCAAACACTACATTGAACTCGATCATGTTATGATCACTATTGGATAGATGTTCACGCACAGTTAAGCCGTTAACTAAATCTGGTTCATTACTCATTACTAAATCTAGCATGGCTTGCCCCCTTGTTGCCTCTGGGACATGCAGAAAACTATCCTGGTACACTCAAGAAATTCACTATCTTTCTGACAGTTGCTCGTCTGCTTTTCCCAATCTATGTGAAGGTTAAAGTCCCCCATTAAGACCACTATGCCTTTCTTACACGCTTGTCTAATCTCTGCATTTATATAATCTAGCACTTCAGAGCTGCTGCCAGGGCTCCTATATACAACTCCCACTATAGTCTTAGATCCTTTCCTATTTCTCAATTCAACCCATAAGGTCTCTGTTGGCTGCTTACCTCTCGTTATATCCCCCTTTATCATTGAAGTGATTTCATCTCTAATCATTAAGGCTACTCCTCCCCCTCTTCCATTTTCCCTATCTCTCCTGTAGACCTTATAACCTGGTATATTTAGTTCCCAATCCTGACCATCCTGCAGCCAAGTCTCAGTAATAGCTATCATGTCATACCCTCCAATTTGAATTTGAACCTGTAGTTCATTTAATTTATTTCTTATACTCCGTGCATTTGTATATAGAACTCTTAGTTGGGCCACACACCCTAGCCTGACCTTCAGCTTTGATGCTGGGTTAATCGCCTTGCGCCTTCTAGTTTTTATTTTATCTGTCGTGCCAAAAGTACACTTTCTTTCTGCTGCTCTACGCTTTTCCCTTTCACTTGTTCTTGAACAACTGTTTGTACTATTTGTATTGTCGATTTCCCCTGGGTCTTCCCCTCTCTTGCTGCTCTCAACTTTATTCCCTTCTGACTCCCCGCTCAGGTTCCCATCCCCCTGCCACTCTAGTTTAAACCTTCCCCAACAGCACTAGCAAATACCCCCGCGAGGACATTGGTCCCGGTCCTGCTCGGGTGTAACCCGTCCCGCTTGTACAGATCCCACCTTCCCCAGAACCGGTCCCAATGTCCCAGGAATCTAAATCCCTCCCTCCTACACCATCCCTGCAGCCACGCATTCATCCTGTCTATTCTCCTGTTCCTATACTCACTAGCACGTGGCACTGGTAGTAATCCTGAGATCACTACCTTTGAAGTCCTGCTTTTTAATTTATCTCCTAACTCCTTAAATTCACCTTGCAGGACCTCATCCCTTTTTTTACCTATGTCGTTGGTACCAATATGGACCACGACTACTGGCTGTTCACCCTCCCCCTCCAGAATGCCCTGCAGCCGCTCCGTGCCATCCTTGACCCTAGCACCAGGGAGGCAACATACCATCCTGGAGTCACGTTTACGGCCGCAGAAACGTCTATCTGTTCCCCTTACAATTGAATCCTCTATCACTATTTCCCTGCCACTCTTCTTCCTCCCCTTCTGTGCAGCAGAGCCACCCATGGTGCCCCGAACTTGGCTCTTGCTGCTTTCCCCTGATAAGCCATCTCCCCCAACAGTATCCAAAGCAGAATATCTGTTTGAGAGGGAGATGGCCCCAGGGGACTCCTGCTCTACCTGCCTAGACCTTTTACTCTGCCTGGTGGTCACCCATTTCCTTTCTGCCTGCGTAATCTTTACCTGCAGTGTGACCACCTCACTGAACGTGCTATCCACGATAGTCTCAGCATCGCGGATGCTCCACAGTGAATCCACCCGCAGCTCCAGCTCCAAAATACGGTTAGCCAGTAGCTGAAGCTGGACACACTTCCTGCACACATGGTCGCCAGGGACACCGGTAGTGTCCATGACTTCCCACATAGTGCAGGAGGAGCATATCACGGGTGCGAGCTGTGCTGCCATGACTTGCCTTAGACTCGCAGACTCTCCTCCCACTCCAGGTCTCTCCTTTTATACTGTGCTCACTTCTCGGACTCTCCTGCCTCACCTGTGACGTCGCACAGTAGTTTTCTCTTGTTGCAGGTCTGCCACTGCTTTTATTCCCCAATCTCAGTCTTCTACACTCAGGTCCACTGCCGCTCTGGGGAAAAAGTTAGGAAAAGCAAGGCAAAGCAGCACCTCCTTCCCCCACTTCACCAAACTCCCACACGTACCAAACTCTCAGTTCACACCGTGCTGTCGCACTGACAGGCCCCTGTATTTCTACAGTTTGTGACTCAGATGAGTCAGGCCTGCCCCACCTTCAGGTACCAGTTTAATCTAGCTAACAAATTAACTTACTACAGCAGCTCTCTCTGCTGAAGCCTGACAGAAACTTAAAAATTTAAACTTTAAAATTGAACTTAAACAGTTGAAAGCAATATACACTAGATTTTAAAGAGATTAACCCTTAAACTCCCACACTTACCAAACTCTCAGCAGTTCACTCTGTGTTGTCCGCACACCGTGCGATGAGGAGTAATTTCTTCACGGGCTCAACGCCACTGCCACTTGTTGCCTCTTGATATGCGCCACCTTCTCCTGCAAGAAAGCGAGACGTGTGTGGGTAATGTGCCTGTCATGGTTGAATAGCTGCCAGTATGCGTGGCCTGTGAGCTGTGGGTGGACGGCTTGGAACAGTGGTAATGTGTAAGGGTGAGAGGAAGCATCTGATTGGCAGAGTTGAGTACTGATGGAAAGAGTTTGTTGGTATGTGGGTGATGGGGGTGTAGTGCATGGTGCAGTGGATGTGCCTAGTGGTGCAGTTGGTAGGAGACGCCACTTGACTGTTGACCTCACTCACCTTGACCACTTATGTCAAAGCATTGAACTTATTCCTGCATTGCATCCATGTTCGTGGTGCTGTGCATCTGGCATTGACTTTGTCCCCCGCTGCCTCCCATTGCCTTTTGGATATATGTCTGGAGGGTCTCTTGCCGCCCCCACCCAACACCCACCCCACCGCAGATATAGGATGTCCCTCCTTCTGTCCGCCTCTTGCACCCAAGGCCCCTGGTGCATCAGCAGAGAACCTTGGTGCATGCAATCTCACAGGCCTGGTGCCAACTCAGATCAGCAGATTGGTGAGGTCTGGCATGCAGATTGGAGGATGTGGGATTTAGTACCACGCACTAAACCTTTATTCAATGTTTTAACATAACTCATCAGTGTGTAAACATAGGGATGGTACCTGCATCTGTGTTTTATGTGTGCGATGTCTGATCTTCGTTCAGACTCCGTGCAGACAGTAGACTGTTATTTTCAGTAAATAATAGGTACCAGCTACCTTTAAGAGATTTCTAAGAAACATCCTCCCTTTAAGAGATTGCACTCCCTCTGGTGGTGGAAAGTGTGAATTGCATTGATTCCACGTGCAAGGCCTGGAAAGGAAGGCTGATTGCAGGTAAGTCCTCGGGTGGGTCGAAACTTGCATCCTGCCTGTGCAGGGGCCATTGGGCACGGGGTAATAGCATATCATACTACGTACTCCCAAAAATGGCCCCTATCGAATTTTCCCCCTTAGTATTTAAGCAGCAGTTTACAGAATGGAAACTGAAGATATCTTACCCGCTTCCAAGCTGGGTCGAGCTCGTGCCTTGGCCTCTCGCCTCTTGCGGTCCTCTCGGCCCCTGCCCCCTTGGATCCCCTGGATCCTACTTTCTGCAGACTTCTTCACTTCTTCAGACTACACAGGCGTTAAACTCCTGCCAGCATTTACATCCACCTGGATAAATCTAGTCTCAGACTACACAGGCGTTAAACTCCTGCCAGCATTTACGTCCGCCCAGACAAATCTAGTTTCAGACTACACAGGCGTTAGGCTCCTGCCAGCATTTACGTCCGCCCAGACAAATCTAGTCTGCACCCTCCGGGGGTTCCTTTACCCTGAACCTTTGTTTGAGCTGTATCTTTATAGACTCTTAGCTGAAAATCATGTGGTATGCTGACTTAACATCATCTATTTGATGAGGAGGCTCGACTTAACCTCATCAACTTGTTGAAAAGATCCCGACTTAATGTTATCAACTTGCTGAGGAGCCCAGGCGTAACGTCATCAACTTTGATGAGGAGATTAGGCTGACAACAATAACGTGTCCTAGACAATGGCAAGACACCTAATGTTCCCCTTACCTCTTTTGTGGAATGTAGCCTGCCATTTTCCAGACATGCTAGATTCTTCTTGTGGGGTTTAAATACACATTGTCCAAGCTAACTACTTTAATATACTGAATAAATGTGGTTACCTAAAATAAATGTGGTTAATACAAATGTATGATTAATACAATATGTGTGGTTATATATTAAATGCATTTCATGATTACATACTTGTTACATTTTTAGTACACAGCGGCATAGTCTAACAGTGGTAAGTCTTAATTATTGCCAAACAACCTTTCTGACGGAGTCTCATTCCTTCAACTTTTAATTATTGTTGAGATTTTTTTTTAATTTAATTATTTTTTTTTTCCTTTCTGTCTCTTTTATCTCTCTCTTAATCCAATCTTTTTTCCCCTCTCTCTATTTCGCTTTCTGTACCTGATTTGACATTGAATTCACTATTCTAACTTACACTTCCTGGTTCAGTCTCTGCACTGCTCATTAATGATTCTTCAATCTGATTGGTTAAGGAGACACACAGTTGCTTGCCCTGTTCAGACAGGTCCCAGATGCCCTGTAGGGGGCGCCATGCTGTTTGGATCTCTAACTTACAATAACATGTTGTGCAAAGCCCCATAGAAAGTCTATGGGTAAGTGCAAGTCTGGCGCCATTCATTCGCTGCTCACAACAAAATCTGGCCCATTGTATTTTGAAATAAGTATTGACATTCATCCTATGATGCTCCTTTCAACATCACTACAGTTTGAACTTCTTTTACAGTGCGTTATGGTAATATTGTGAAACACTATAAAATCCATGGAGATGCAAGTTTCCAGAACTTGTCCAACCTAATCGACTGTCACTCAAAAGAGGCAGGTTACTTGTGTACGAGACTAAATGAACCATGCATAAAGGTATGTAAACTCAAACCTCAGTTGCCCTTTAATTCATCACATATTTTCTTAATACCTCAGTACCTTTTAAAGAAATACTTCAGATTTGTCCATTAATATTCTTGTCAAAGCCTATTCTTGTATTCTTAAACTCTGCAATACATGTTGTCATAAACTGTATTAAAGTATTTACCTTGGAATGGACAGCCTTTTTATCGGAGCTTACAAAATTCTATGTAGTTTCTAAGACTAAGCACCTGAAGCAACAGAAAGGGGTAGAAATTCAGGCGGGCCAATTCTTGGGCTTAGTAGGCTGGTTAGCGCCTGAAAAACGGGCGCTGCGTGTTCGAATTTATAGGCCAACATGTCTCAATCATTGTGAGATATTCAGAAAAGCAAATCTTTTAAAGCTGATTTTACATACTTAAATGCGTGCATATATTTGGGAATCCCCAAGGTGTTGATTATAATTTCTTCTCAAGCTAAAAGGTTAATCTGCTTTAATTAAGGTTTTTTTTAAAACTCAAGCATAATTTTTTAAAAAGGAGTTACTTTCTTTTCCTAAAATAGTTATTGATATTATAACCACACAATGGATTGAAGAATTCAATGCTGAAGCTGAAATGATTAGAACGCAATGGGAGAAAAATTCAATGTCGGTGGGAGCGCAAAACAGGCCGTAGCTGATCGGCTGCCCGTTATACACCATGCCTGATTTCCCCTTTCCGTTGATGGAAAGGAAAATTGAGTTGGGTGTATAACATCAGCCTTTCCGCAGCTGCCCTTCTTATGCCCCTGCCAAAGTTGAAATTTACCTCCAATTTATCTACCACTTGATCCCCTGCCCTAGGATAAGTGGTACTAAGTTGCCATAAAGTAAATGACTAGAAAGATGTAGTTGGCTCTTTATATATTTATATGTTTCGAAACTTCATTTTTGAAGTGGTTAAGAACAGTTCATTTCTAAATTTGTCAACAGCTTGATCGACCGTCCATTTGCACTTTGGCTCATGTTGCTGAATGGGAAATCCAACACACCTCGCTTCAGAAACGAACATTTTTAGGGGGTGGTCATTGTGGAGCAGTGTGGGAAGGAATCTGGAATGGCACAACTGAGGTGGCAATTAAGGAGCTGAAAGGAGGTTAGTCTCAAACTGTTGCAATAAAGGCTATGCAGGCATTAAAGTGACGAGCACTTCATGGTCATAGTCCATTCATCTATGTAGTTTTGAAAAGAAATGATTCAAGTTGATTTCCATTTTCAGATGTTATGAAAAGACAAAATTGAGTAACCACTATCCATTTTCATATCTGCTTCATATGTGTAGAAGTTTTTAATAACAAAATATACAGCTTCATTTCCATCCCTCTTATTATATTTCAGCAGCATCTTAAAATTAGGCAAGTGTTTCTTGTAGTAGAAATAATCATAGTAACTCACTGTGACAACTTTGGAGACACTCTTTTGTTTTTAAAAATATTTTGATTTAAATAAGGCACTGAAAAACATAACAGGGCATATTAGATGCAAATAGAACAGACATTGTTAAACTATAAGATATAGAAATAGCCCTAATGGCATTAAAGAAACTAGGAGCATATGTGGATGTCAGGTTTATATACAGACAAGCAAAAAAATGAAAAAAAATGAAATCTTACCTCCCCCCCTCCCCCAAAATGTAACATCACTTCCTGTTACAATCTTAATTAAGAATTAACACCCTGAATTTTCCAATTGCATCTGCCCAATTTACAGGAGTAAATTGAGCCAACTCAGGCGGGAAAGGTGGGCAGAGATCCATTAGATGCTGGATCTCTGCCATCTTTGTGTCATGTACACATTCCATGAGCAGGGAATGTTGGCATAACATGCATCCACCTCAAAGAAGCAGAAGCTTTATTTAAATATGAACTTGGGAGCTGGAATATCCTTCATGTCATTTTCCAATGTGCAATATTTCTAAATCACGCCATCTGAAATTGATGTTTAGGTTTGCTGAGTGTTGATAAGTATTTGAAACGTCATAGGACGGTCACTGTAATTAAGATAAGGGTATTTCAGGCACTTCTTAATCTTTTTTTTGCTGGCACATGGGATCTCGTGAGCCTTTCTCCCAGTTGTTCCAATTGTTATTTTGGCCCCAGCACCATTACTGGCACCGTACGTTTCCGATGGGAATCTCCCTTTCTGAGGTGTTTTGAAAAAGAGAAGGATCAACCAAGCAAGGTAGGTAGGTCAGGCTGCGCAAGAGGTGCTTTGTGTCCACCCTTCAGCACCCAAATATCTGGTTCTACTCATAGAAATGAAGATGTTTTGCTTTGGCAGACAATTAGTGCACGTAAATGTTCCTCCTCCCAAAGGAAATTGGGACAGCAGACTCGATGGCACCGCAAAATATGTGAATGACTAACTGCAAAGTTGGATGCTTCATCAGGTGCATGCTAACTGCAGTGCCATGCATTCAGTGGCGTAAGAAAGAAAGAACTTGCGTTTATATAGCAAATCTCTTTATAGCCAATGAAGGTACTTTAAAGTGTAGTCGCTGTTGTAATGTAGGAAACTCGGCAGCCAATTTGCACACAGCAAGGTCCCACAAACAGCAATGTGATAATGACCAGATAATCTCTTTTAGTGATATTGGTTGAGGAATAATTATTGGCCAGGACACCGGGGAGAACTCCTCTGCTCTTCCGCAAAATAGTGACGTGGGATCTTTTACGTCCACCTGAGAAGGCAGATGGGGCCTTGGTTTAACGTCTCATCCTAAGGAATGAATTGCATGAAAGAAGGCATGTCATGGTCACCAACAACCAGCATACCCTGATTAACTGCATCCAAGGTGCCACCAATGATATGCAATGAGCAACTTACTAGCTTTTTTACAAGTTCCAGGTCATCACAGATTCGGGTGCAGACCTATACCTTTGGCTGCCCTGCAGTACAGGGCATGCAGATCCAGAAATACTAACAGTCAGCTGTTGCCTGAAACTTGGCTCCATATCCTTGTAGGCATGCTGTGATGCTGACCTTAGGGGACAGTGCCATGGAGTGGCACAGAGAACAACCCTCCTTACAAGCACCTCCTGCAGCATTGCCTCCACTTCACTGGGGATGAGAAGGAAAGGATTTTTCTCCACCCCTTTTCCACCTCACCTACCCAAGTGATGTGCCATACCCCCTCCTCCAACTTCCCCCTACTGCCTCTCACTGCCCCCACTCACTCATCCCAAGGGACTGTGCTTCTCCCCAACTCCAATACCTCTCACTACTCAGCCTTGGCTCAGTGATAACTATCTTAATTCTGAGTCAGCAGGTTGTGAGTTCAAGCTCCACTTCAGAGACTTGAACACATAATCTAGACTGACACTTCAGTGCTGTACTGAGGGAGTGCTGCACTGTTGGAGGTGCCGTCTTTCAGATGAGATGTTAAATAAAGGCCCTGTCTGCCCTCTCAGCTGGACGTAAAAGGTCCCATGGCATTATTTGAAGTAGAGCAGGGCAGTTTTCCCCATGTCCTGGCCAACATTTATCCCGGCCAACATTTATCCCTCAACCAATATCACTGAAGAACAGATTTTCTGGTCATTTATCTTACTGCTGTTTGTGGGATCTTGCTGGTTGCAAATTGGCTGTCACGTTTCCCTGCATTACATGTGACTACACTGAAGTAATTCATTGACTGTGAAGCGCTTTGAGATGTCCCGAGGTCATGAAAGGTACTAAAGTTCTTTCTTATGATTCACTCCTTCTCTCAGAGCCTGGGGTTACGTTCCCATACTGCTCCCTGCTCCCTTCTGCCACCTCTTGCCACTCCCTTCCTTCCATGGCTCACCGCTTCTACCTTGCCATCCCATGTCAGCACTCATGCCTTTCCCCATACTGTGGCCCACCCCCAACAAAACCCCTATTATTATGCTTTTCTTAGCAGCAGCCCACAACCACTTTCCCATGATTTCCTTCTCCCAGGTCCACCTACCAGTTCTTACACACTCACCAATCCCGCCACCCCCCCCAACCCCACCCCACCAATACTCTCATAATCTGCTACTGCTGTTCCTGTGCTTCCATACTCTAGACCACCCTGTGACCATAGCCACATCCCAGCACACATCTTCCACTGCTCCTACACCCAAGGACTCGCCTCCCAGCAATACCTAATCACACAGCTCTCCCCATTCCCCAGTATTGTTACATGCAGTACATATAATGTCCCTTCTACCTACCTGTAGCCTGGATTTCAACTTAAAAATACCACTAACATGTCCACAATATGGCCCTGATAATATATTGTACATTATGTGGCATAAAGTAGGCTATCCTCTGAGTCACCATGAGCAATGGCATGGGTGATCTATCAGTTATTTAAAAAAGAACACCACCACAAATGTTAGTGAAGAAAAAACCTTCCACTGTGAAAAGCAAATGAATTGGAAATTTTAGAGTCATGACCTTCCAGGTGAAACTTCTACTGAAGTGACATGTGTGATTGAACAGATCCCTTTTCAAAATTCTGTGAGAAATGCTTAAGGGCCTCACTGTGCAATGAATTAAACCTCCCCTTGTCTGTGGAGAGAATGCTGTGGTAAATATTTTTAATAATTATGCAACATTACATGACATGGTATTTCTGGGGTTAAAATAGATTCCCTTCAAAAAATAAATGTCAGTTTGGGTGCTGCTCATTTCATTAAAACCAGTGTATTTGTCCCTGGAATCAAACTGGCTGCAGAAAGTTGCAATGAGACAAATTGTTCAGAATAAGCGAATGTTGTGATTGTAACCTTGTTTACCGACTTGTTTCTTTCTGAAAATAATCAAGTCAGGTAATGTTCAGCTGATGAAGAAAAGTCTCAGTCCATCCAGGGGTTAGAAACAGTTAAACTTGATCACAATATGGAGATGCCGGTGATGGACTGGGGTTGACAATTGTAAACAATTTTACAACACCAAGTTATAGTCCAGCAATTTTATTTTAAATTCACAAGCTTTCGGAGGCTTCCTCCTTCCTCAGGTGAACGTTCATTTGAGTGTTGTTGGAGGTGCACTCATCCACGAGCAACACTACGCTAGCAGATATTGTGTTCATGGTGCAAATGCTCACTTATAGGAGTGGTTTTTGACAATGAGCAAGAGAAATATCTGATCAATCTCTAAAATTGTAATATGGTATAAATAGCATCTAAAGTTGTTATTAAAATCTGAATGCAACATTCACATACCACCACCAATGAACAACAACCAGAAGACGAGTAGAAATTAAATCTCCTGGTCCCTAAATATCACAGAAAAGTCCTCAGTCCCCACACTACTTTCTTCAAACATCCTTCCTTAGATTATGAACCTACGGACTCACCTAGGAGGACGGCTACTGACACCAAGACCCAAGACAAAAAGCAAAACCAAAAGAAAATGCACAGGCATATGCACCATGTCCTTCAGTCACTGACCTGAACACTGCTGCACTGCTGCACACCACAAGCCCCTGGATAAGATTAGTCAAAGATCAACTGTTCGTAAGTGAAGAAAGTGATTTGGAACCAAAAAAAATGCTCTCTGTGAAAAGGGATGTGAAAAGAGAGAAAAAGAATTTGAACATTATCCTGAACCCAATTTGTGCTTTTTTAAATACCTATGCACAAATATAAGTACAGGAAAAACTTCACTTACAATCTGACTACCATCTATGCAGCCAGTAGATGGTGCCAAACCTCCACCAGATCAGACATCAGAAAAATGGACAGCCAGAAGGCAACAATTTCCGTCTAATTTTAGCGATTAAACTAGTACTAAAGAGAGCAGTTAATAAGTAATGAAACACATTTACAACTAAGAAAATGAACACCAGTGGCACACATAAAGGAGACCCCCCCCAACCCCTACTCACTATGTAAATCTCAGATCAGACAAGGATAAACAACTCAGTACAAACCTTTCCTACTTTCTGGGTGTTGGAGGGAAATATAATGAGGATTGCAGCAATTGATAAGACAAGGGAAGCAACATGATAAAAAGGCAATACTAAAATGATCGTTTCCCTACAGAAGACACTAGAAGCAAGCTAACCATAATAGGAGGATCTACAACTTATTGAGCCTCAAAACATGTGGGCAAAAGGGCCCCTCTTTCATCACCCCTTCTCCCAGCTGCATCTAGCCAGACACTTACAGATACAACACCTGTTCATTCATTTCTTCCAACACCACTCTGTGTGAGACGGTGATTTACATCTACATCCTCCAATCTAGTAAACTGTATTTCCTGCTCAAGGCGCAGTCTCTTTTACGTTAGGGAGTCCAAACACAGATTATTCTAGTATTGGCATGTAATGCATTGCTCAACCCAGAAGAACCCAGATCCGTTAGTACCTTGGGAGACCATGCTAGTAATGACTTGAATATCATTACACAGTGCATTACAAACAAGCCAGAACAGAATTAATGTGTAGTCAGACTTCAGCCAGAGATGTCTCCATTGCGCCCCCCCCCACACACAATCAAAAATGAACTGAATCACCATATAAGAGACAATTCTGCGAGGCGGCACTGCAAGCACACAACCTTGCTAGATCCAAGTGCAAGTCAGAGATAGGGCTTTAACACTGCAATCCTGACTCTCTGTCTCGTACTTGCCATTAGTGAGGCCCAGTGCTGGCAGCAGAACCGTGCCAAGTTACCCCTATTATGAAGGTTCCATTTGTGGTCTGGCCACTTGCAGTTTAGGGACACACCAAGGTAGTTACATTTACTTTAACCATTTCAGTTCTGGCAGTACAGACCAATTGAATTGTGAGACAGGCCTTGGGGAAATAAAGAATGAGAAAAAATAGCTCAGTACTTTTCAGTTCTACAGCTTTGAATGCGCAGGGTGACCTGCAAGCAAAGCTAAATTCTGAATAATCGGTTTCTAATATCTATCATGTAATTTTAGAAGAAACAAAACTATTAAATTCACAATATATCAAAATATAAGCAACAAGTTGCTAACCATTCTCTTCCATTTTCTGTAGTGGGATCACAATCAAAAAATGAGTTCTTGGAGGAAGCTGAGATCATGAAGCAATTGTGCCATGAGAGGTTGGTGAAGCTATTAGCTGTCTGTACTGAGGAAGAGCCATTTTGCATTGTGACAGAGTTAATGACAAGGGGAAATCTGCAAAAATATCTCAAGTGTAAGTGATTTATTTGTCTTTTCCTTGTGATATACTAAGGCATGAGAGTCAACTGCCCAAAAATGCAACCCTTAACACCACACGACCCGGATAAAATTTGATTTATAGAAAAAAAAGCGCCCCTATGATAAAGTTGCAATGGGCAAGATTTTCCGGCATTGAGAATGAATGGGTAGAAATCTACCTCCGTGTCCTTAGTGGTCAGGAATTAGCACTGTCAACTCAGGGTTGCTATACTTATTGTTAATATTGCATCTGGTCCATAATTTAATATCTCGGCATTTTCATCTACCAGCAGTATTCCTCATTAGAGGCATCCAATTACCTTATACAGCTAATATAAGTTAAAAGGGCTGATTTTAACACCTCCATGCCAGATGAGAAAAGGGTGCGTGGCGGTGTGGGGGGGGGGGGGGGGGGAAAGAGAGGGTGGTTAAAATAGATGCAACGTCCTCCCCTCCGGGTTGGGACCGTACTCACGCCTGTCGCCAGTCGGGCCTAAAATATCTGATGGTGACTGGCTGTTCTCTGGTGGCAGTAGGTCCATGTTTGGCAGTCAGAAAATCCCCTTCCCTCTCCCACCCATAGACCCCGATATTTACGGGGAGGCGGAGAGGGTACGAGGGAGGCTGAAAATGGCCAAAGAACCCATCAAGGCCGGGGACACAGAGGCCCTGCCGATCTTAATGGCAGGGCCTCATTTGCATCTTGTAGCTCCACTCCCCGGCAGCCAGCCAAATGGACAGCCTGGCAAGTGGGCGGGAGATAACACTAGCGGCAGGAGGCCGCAGCCGGGGACCCTTGGGGACGGTCCCCAGCAATTGGGACTGGGGTATGGAAGCTTCGGTTGGCCATCAGGAGGGAGTGCAGATCGGGAATAGGGGGACAGATTGGCACGGGAGGTCGGGGAATGGGGGGGGGGGGGAGATGGTTAGAAATTTTGAGAGGGAGGAGGTCGGCACTATAAGGAAGCTCTGGCAATCGGGAAGGAGGGGAGGCCTGTGATCAGTTGGGCTGGGGAGGGGGAAGCTGGCGATAGGGGCTGGGGGAGGCCAAAGGCTTCCTTAATGTGCCCAGGGGAGCTCTCCTGCTCCTATTGGCCCACAAGGAGTGTTGAGAGAGCCACTTAGTTTGGGGAGCTGGCAGCTCTCGCCTCCGTTTCACCGCTGAGTTTCCCGACCCCCTGTGCAGCAGCAGTTAATGTCAAATTGGGCTCCCAATTGCACTGTAGGAGCCCGATTTAAATATATTAATAAGTGTCCCACCTCTCCACAGCGGGAAACTTGGACGCTCCGATATCCACCGTCGTAAAAATGGCAGCGGTCACGTGGGCGGCATGTTACGCGCATTTCCCTTGTTAAGCCCCCCACCAACCTTCTCCCGCCTGTCATGGGGATTAATATTGAGGCCATAGTCTTTTTAGAAAATTGGTGGGGGGGATTCTTTCCCAAGGTCAAGAGGCAGATAATGGTTAGTTTCCAGAGTTAGAAACCTATCGAAATAATTACATTTTTAACTGGTGATCTTCAGTTGTTTTTACAAATGAAATGAGGGGATGAATCTGGTGAACAGAGGTACAGGAGAGGTCTAGCTCAACAGCTGTAGAATCAACTTTTAACTGTTCAGTGGTGGGAGGACCTAATTTCAGCTCATTGGTGGTGAGGCGGGGGGAGCTGGTGGCTGGATTTCAGCACAGTGTGAGTGTGGCTGTGGTCTAGTTGCTAATGAGTGGGGGGGGTTGGTGTGATTCATTCTGCTCGGTGGGTGGAGATTAATGGCTGCCTTTCTGCTCAGTTTGGGGGTGGTGTTCGTGACTCAATTTCTGGTTGTGGGCAACGGGTGGGGAGGAGTTGCCTTGATTTCAGCTTATTTCTTCAGGGTCGTAGCGGGGTAGGGGCAATGGGCAGAGGTCCCTCCCCGACCGTCCTCCAGCAGGAGAAGGAAAATCCAGCCCTGTGTGTCAGTTTGGTCATTTACAGAGTGGGAACTGAGGAATCGTAGTGTTGTGGTCTTTAGGTTGCCAATCAGTCAAAGGAGGTTCTGAAATAAAAACAGAAAATGCTGGAAACACTCAGCAGGTCAGGCAGCAAATGTGGAGAGAGAAACAGAGTTAACCTTTCAGGTCGAAGACCTACCATTGTAGGGGGGGGGGGTTCGGAGTTCAGGCAAGGCATTACTACAAAGAGGGGCAAGGAACTCTGACACACCTGCTGGGGGCTGGTTATAAACCAACACTTGCAGAAGTCGGGCAGCTGCTAACCCACCTCCTGCCTTGGATGTATAATGTGGTGTGTGATGTGACGGAGGATACTTGATGCGGAAGGAAGAAAAAACAAGCAGTGCGGTGGAGGGAGCAGCGCCCTAATATGAAATATCTGTTCCTTTGTTTATGAAATATTTACAACTCCTGACAGTGTCAGTCTGTCCTCTAATGTGAAGTGTACTGATTAATTTTACAGCTCATGCAGATACAAGAAGCCTGGAGTTTTCTTTGATCAGTGGCTTTGCCGTACAGGTCTGAAACTTTATCTCTTTGTTAATGATAAAAGAGGGATTTTATAGTGATGACAGACTTAAACGTAATAACATATTTGTGCAGACTTGTTGAAGATGGGACGGAAGAGAATTTGTTGCTAAATAATGTATGTATGTTGTGTGCAGAATACACATGGAACTTATTTATTAGCATCTAAGTGACACCTGATTAGTGTAAAATCACAATAAGTGTTGGAAAATTTAGATTTACTTAAAGGTATCTGAATTAGCTGAATGCAGCATTACAGTATGAACAAAGAGCAAAATATTGCAGATGCTGGAAAATTGAAGCAAAAACAGAAAACTCTGGAAACACTCAGCAGGTCAGGCTTCATCTGTCGAGGGAGAACACTAGTCGAGGTTTCGGGTATGGAGCCCGTCCTCAGGACTGGGAGATATTACAGAGGAACAGAACAGGGGAAAGGAGAAAGGGGGCTGAAGAGGGAACACACAACAACCACACACACAGGAAGAGGGGTAGAGAGCAGAAGATTGTTAAATGGCAAAAATGATATGAGCATGCAGTAAAAGGAGATGTAATAGGAGAAATCAAATAAATAACAGACACCGAGGAGGGCAATTTTCAACTTTCGGCCGAGAAAGGAGACTAAGCTCCCCATGCAGATGAGTATCTCCTGCCTGTAAGACTCTGTAGACATTGGTACCAGCTGCTGAGCAGCCTAACCAGCAGTGCGTACAGTGAAGGCCACTTAGAAAATGGCTCCAAAAGCTTTTTTGCAATGATTTTTGTTGGGCCCCTAACCCCACAAAAATTGTCAGACCTGCTACAGGCCAATCAGTGCCTCTCCACTGCCCCCCCCCCCCCCCCCCACCCCTCCAAGCTTACCTTCCCCGCTCCCTTCAGAGCCTGACTTGTGCCTTGGCTCCACGGAGGAGCTGCTGGACTCCCCACCCCCTCTCCCCGACGGTGAGTTTCCTGTTTGCACTCTCCGAACGATGGCAGCGCACCCAAAATATTTAGGTGAGGCCCAACTGCAAAAATGATTCGGGCTTCTCACTGGCACCATCGGGTGGAGCAATCACTTTTCCTACTCCCTGGCCGACATGTGCACCGGTTGAAAATTGCCCCCCTAGAAATCACAAAGCATTATGTTACAGAAGATGTAGAAGGAGGGGGAAGAAAACAAATGGTAGGAGTCAGGCTCATGAAACCAATAATAAAACAGTGCTTCAGCCTACGATGAGGTTATAAAACACAATCTGAAGCATCAATATGTTTGATTAACGTTTATGAAAAGACTTTAAACAACTTTTAACTGGGGCACACATGGGGGGGGGGATCAGTAGCGGGATCGTTTTCCCCACCTCATGGCTCCAGCGAAAGGCCTAAATCAAATTTCATAGTCAGGCCTCGACTAAGCATTTTTATATGAGCTGCCAGTGCTCAACAAAAGCACCCAGGCAGCTTGACACCTGGGAGGGGGCGGGGAATCTGGCAGTTCCCAGGAGGAGCTGAGCCCGAAGTCAGGCCCTGATGGAGAGACGGAAGCATGTGGGAAGGTGCGGGGGGTGGGAATCACTGGAGCAGCCCAGAGCATTCATGCTCCTCCCGGCCCCACATTGCAAAAAAGCTTTTAGAACCGTTTTCTGAGAAGACTCCCTTTAAGGACCACTGGATTGGCCGCTCAAAGCTTGGTACCGATGGGTGGAGCATGTGGGAATGCACATTCGTCCATTGCTACTTGAAAGTCGCAATGGGATCCTACAACTGGCTTAGGACCCTGATTTAAATATATTAATAAGGCTCCCGCCTGTTCCCAATGGAACTGATAGCTGCCCATTTCGAGGAGCACTCGATAATCCAGTCGAGCAGGCCTCCAAAATTGCTTTTTTTAAAAGCAGTTTTGAACTACCTGCCGCCCCGATTTCCAGTGTGAATGGAGCAGGTGGCAGTTGAAAATCATCGCCCATATACTCTCTCTCTTTCTCCCTCTCTCCTCTTGGATTTAAAGTCTTAAGGAAACTAGCATTAATTTTTGAATCATGGTTAAGGATATTTTTACATTTTATTACTATGTATTATTGAATAGTTTTGTATAGCAGAACTGTGATTCAAAATGTAGGAGATTATTGGTTCAAGGGCAATATTGGCAATGTTTTAGATTGCAGAGGGAATGGCCTACCTGGAAGAGAAACGTTACATTCACAGGGACCTGCGAACTGAAAACATCCTCCTTACAGAAATGCTGTCCTGTAAGATTGCTGACTTTGGCCTCGCACGACTGCTTGAGAATGGTCAACGCAGGTTATCGTATGGTAATATCAACTCTAACCTCCTATATACAAAATAGCATTGATTACAACTTGTGACTGTTCCCATCATGGTTATGCTCTTTAGAGGCATAAACAACACCTACAGATATCCCACCTTCAACTATTTCCCAACTGACTTAGTGAAGAGAACTTCACAAGTGTAAACAGTGATAGCTCAGTAAACCACACAAGTTCTTGATCAACTTGTATTCAGGACCGAACTTCCTTTTTTGCACTTGGCCATTAAATAATCATCTAGGCATAAAGTAAAATTGTCGGGGAGGATCGTAACAGAGCCCGCCCAATTTTCCGTCCATTCAGTTAAAAAGAGAGAGGAAAATCTGCCTCTTAGCCTCTGAATCTTTCCACAGTCGATCCAGTTTTTGTTTTGATATTAAGGATGCAGCCACAGACAACAGTAACGACCAACGATTCCTTAGAAAATCGTTGCTGGTGGTGGCTGAGAGCTGAGAGTGTAGCAATTTGAAATGTGTACGTACACTTAGCAATCCATTGCCCCATCAACCCCTCCTCCCTGCCATCCTACCCTCAATCCTCTTGGATAGTTGTGTTATTATGCACAATATGATCATTTACACAATAGGATAAATTTTGTGAAGTCCCATGCTATTTTGGGGGTCTCACATGCAGCCGTATCGTTAGATTACGCAAAGCATGCCTGTGAATTTATGGTATTTATGTGAAGAAATAGTGTGAGACATAAAAAGAAATTATATGAAGAAATAACTAAATCAACAATAAATGATATAAGATTATAATCTAGGATTTTTATATTAAGAGCACATTTTTAAAAGCGATTTCATTGTTTTCATGCCTTTTTTGAACTTATGTGCATTGGAAAAATAAATCAAAGCAAACCAAAAATACCCTGGACCCAAACTTAGGCACTCGCTCCCCCCACCTCCCCCACCTGAAACCCCATTCGAGGTTAAAGGTCTACCTTGGCTCAGCCACATACTCTCCTCAGTGCTTACATATTGCCCAAGTATGGCACTGAGGTATGCCAACTCGAGCGCCAGTAGCTGCCCGATGCTACAACTTAACAGTACAACCTCCCCACTCATATTTTTCCTTCCAGTAATAAAAGCAACGGCACCAGTTAGTTCCCCGCTTCAGAGCAACAGGGAGCGCAGGGCTGGTCGTTGATTTAATTTCTTTCACAGAGGTGTAGTGTTGATTTCTTCTTTACTCACATCCCAAGGAAACAAAAAGTAGCCAGGAGCAGCAGAAAAATTACAAATGATGAATGAAACTATGACAAGAATGAGGCATTTTTGTCCAGTTTTGGGCTGGTAGTTGTCCCTTTAAACCGTGTCACAATACATAAAGTGGGGGGGGGGATTTTCCTCTTCTGGTGCAAATCATGTCTAAAAGATTAAGAACTGGTGTTAATCCCACCTGAATCGTAATCTGTTAATAGCAATCAAATTTCCTAGGTCAGATACAGACTGGGGCAAGCGTAGCGAGCATGTTAGTGGAGGAAGAGGAAATGTAAAACAATTGAGACAGTTAAAGGGGAGTGACACAGTGGGGTCACAAAAATTCTGGATCCACCACTGCCTCAATGGGAAGTCTCAAAGTGATGTGTTCAGGCTGGGGACCCAGCATTTCCAGCCCTGTCCAATTTCCCCCTCAAGGTACAAAGATGTGGATAAGGTAAATAATGTTTCTTGTTTTTCACCTCCAATCATAAAGTAAAGTGAATCAAAGGAAGTATTTTTACAGCCCTTATTTCCTGCCATTCTTAAACATTTTATGCTTAATTTCTTACAGATGCTAAAGTTCCCATAAAATGGATGGCACCAGAAATATTCAATGACAATATTTATACCATCAAATCAGATGTCTGGTCTTTTGGAGTCCTACTGACAGAGATAGTTACGTATGGCGAGACCCCATTTCCAGGTATGACATTCGCTTCACCAGTACAGCGGTGATTTGTAAATGGTTGATCTGTTCAACTAGCTAAAGCTAATATAGTGTATTTTGTTTATTCAATTCAATGGTATAAATGTATGAACAAAGTATAGCAACCAATCCATTCTCTTAGGTGAATAAATCAGTGTTGTGATCTATTTTTTGACCCAATCGCTCTAATATCTTATGTATTAGGTCAGGATAGCCCTTAGGTAGTAAGGGCTTTCCATGATTGTTAACCAGTAAGTTTTACCACCAGAGGTTTTGTACTCTCCACAATAATCTCATAATTTAAATCAAGATTTCTGAGGACTGGGGAGAGAGGCACATGTAACCTCTATTCAGCAACTTGTTCATAACCGTGCTAGGATGAGAGCAGAGATTAAGTTGTGTGTGTGGAGAGAGGACTGTTTAAGCTCCGCTGATGGTCGAGTGGGTGCTCCAGTTGGTAAGTGCAACTGCCCAGTGTGGAACTGAACCGTATGGCTGAGGAAAATCGCAGGTCTGTCAGCGACAATAAGGCCATTCTGATAGAGCTCACTGCCAGAGTTTGTACTCCTGATCTCTATCCAGTGACCCCTGGTGAAAAGTGCATGTGTGCAAGTACTGGGTGAAGATTGGATCAAGCGCGACTGTGATGCTCCCACCCCCTATTTCCCCATGTTCCAGAGAGGAGGGGAGAAATTAGGAGGGAAACAATAGCAATCGTTGGTGCAGTGATAAGGGCTGCCTTTAAATGTCCAAAAGATGAAATATTAGGCTGGTAGCATTCATTCCAACACCCAAGCAGCCATTTTCCAATTGCCCCCATATCAGCAGTACAGTGAATGATGGGTAAGTACCCTGTAAATCTTTATGGTAAACATCACAACCAGAGAAAAATCCAGATTCAGAAAATGTGTTCAATTAACAACCAGACTGACATCTAACGAGACTACCTCTTATTATCAGTCAAGCATAAAATTGCAATTGATAATGATTCCCCAATATCATGAGCTTATCCAATAGCCATGTGCTTGGCTAACTCTTGATATTGAAGAAGTAGTCATGCAGAGGTCCAGCCATCAGCTAAGGCGTTGTATGACTCCATTTTTATCCATGTATATGCCCGTTGGATGCAGACAAGTTCCTGACAAAGGCACCAGCGTATTCAGGGAGCTGCATTCTGGTGTCAAATGCCCTTGGCACAATCAGCTAACTCCTTTTTTTAAAAAAGGTAGCTAGATAAATGCTTTAGTTAAAAATAGGATTGATGGCTTTAAACATACTGTAGTATAAACATGGGAGTAAATTTCTATCTTTATTACTCCCAGCTTTGCACCCAGGAGCACATCAGACACATGCAACCACCGTCCCCCACAAAGAGTTTCAGTCCATTCACTTGACTGAATGGAGAAATGTGGGGGCACTCATCTGAATTCCCCAAAAGGGCTCAGTGCACAAACTTCAAGCCGGGAGCACGAAAGAACAAAATTTACCCTGTAGGCAATCAAATATTGTATGGAACATGGTGGTGATTACACTGTTTTAGAACTGTCATAAATGAAATAGAATTGGTCAGGGTTGAACAATGTATGTTGTAGTATTAGATTGGTATCCTGGTCTTTCGATATATTTACTGAGAGGGTCAGAAAGAAATTTCTCAGGGCTTTATCTACCTAATGTTTATATACCAGCTTTAGGAGCTTAAAACAAGTTTGGTGAAGCTCATGTTATGGAAAATTATGGGGTATATTTTCCACAAATACTTAACACACTCATACTAAGTTCCTCTGTGTGCATTTTTAATACACATCTTAACCCAGATTAATGGCTGCAGTAAAGGTGCATGCAGGAATTTAGCACAAGCCCATTAAGCATTTGGTTGGGAATAGTGCCGGTCTGAAAGTACAACCCACCGTGCTCTATTAAAGTTATGGCCTTTTCTGTAGATAATGTTTTGGAGAAGAATCTAATGGGCTACAGGAATTGTCAGATTTCTGCTCATGGGCAATGGTTGTGGGGGAGTTGCCTTGATTTCAGCTAATTTCTTCAATGTCGTAGCGGGGTTGGGGAAGTGGGCAGAGGTCCCTCTCCGACCATTCTCCAGCAGGGGAAGGAAAATCCAGCCCTCTGTGTCAGTTTGGTCATTTACAAAGTGGGAATTGAGAAATCCTAGTGTCATTGGGCTCAATTTTAAAATGGAACTGCAGGTGCGTTGGGGGCGGGGGCGAAGAAAATTGCGATTTCCAGGAGCAGGCAGAAATCCCGGCTCCAACACGCCTAAGAACGCACACGACCCAGAGTCATCTGGGCACGTGTGCTGCTCCTGAACCCGGAAGTCCCGCCGGCAATTAAAGCCGGCGGGACGATATTTAAACAAACAATTCAAGTGCTTGAAGTACTTGAAATGTACATAAATCTAATTAAGAGTGAAGGCAAGCGATTTCAACACTGCCTCAGCGTGTTTCCCGTGCTGTGTGAAATACACCGTGGGGAACGAGTAGTGTTTCAGCCGGCAGCCATTTGGACATTTAAATCCCTGTTTGGCAGATGGGGATAAAAGGTGAGTTATTGCAGCAGGGCACTCAGTTCTCTCAGACAAACTTTTGGCTGGGAGATCTTTGTGTTTAGACTGAAAATTCTTGGTTTCCATTCAGAATTGTTCTGTTTACACATATTTACCAACTTTTCAGACCCCCTCAAACTGACACCATCAAGATGGGGGGGGCGATGGCTGTATTCACCAGTACATCCGAGGACGAGGAACATCACCATCCTCGCCCAGCACGGTGTGCACGTTCGCCACTTGTAGCTCCACAACACAGTGGAGCTACAAGCAGACACCTGCATAAGAGCACAGAGGGGATCAACAGAGGGAGCGACATCGCAGGGGGTCTACAGATCAAGGCTCAGCTTCCTCGACCTCTCCGAGGAGCAGTGCATACGGACGCCGAGAGCGAGTCGCCAGGTGGTCGCAGACATCTGCATCCTCTTTCATGCCGAGCTGCACCCGGCTGGGCCTGACGGCGTCTCATTACCCGTCGCAGTTAAAGTCACCACTGCCCTCAACTTCTTCACTTCCAGATCATTCCAGGGTGTCACCGGTGACACACGTGCATAAGGCAGGTCAACGACGGTTTGTTTCGCAGGGCCTCGCAATAGGTCAACTTCCCCATGGACAACCTCAGCCAGACGGAGAGGGCAGTGGGATTTCACTCTGTGGCTGGCTTCCCACATGTACAGGGTGTAATCGATTGCACCCATATAGCAATCCGAGCACCTCCACATGAGCCAGGACTGTTAATCAACAGAAAGGGATATCACTCCATCAAAGCTCAGCTTGTTTGTGACCACCACAAAAGATTCCTTCACGTGTGCACCAGATTCCCTGGCAGCTGCCACGATTCATTCATTCTGCAGGAATCCAACATCCCAGCCCTCTTCCATGCACCGAACACTCTTAAGGGCTGGCTCTCGGGGACAAGGGATACCCCCTGCACACGTGGCTGATATCACCTCTGAGGAATCCCATCAACGAGCAACAGCATTGATACAACGACAGCCACATCGCCACCAGGTCTATAATTGAACATGCGGTAGGGCTGCTGAAGATGCGATTTCGGTGCCTCAATTGTTCTGGGGGAACGCTTCAATCCACACCAGCGAGAGTGGGTCGCATTATAGTGGTGTGTTGTGTCCTGCACAACATGATGCAACAGAGAGGTGACCCGGTTGATGAGGCCCCATGCCCTTATCCACCATCGACATCTGCCTTCCACATTGAGGAGGAGCAGAGCAGGAGGAGGAGCAGGAGGAGGGGGATGAACCCATGGGCAGAGCAGCGGCTCACCTGGCTGCTCATGAAGCCAGGGAGTCACTCATATGTGAACGGTTCTCGTAAGATCAGAAAGTGGGAAAAGTCCAGTCCTCAGACATAGAAACATGGAAACATAGAAAATAGGAGCAAGAGTAGGCCATTCGGCCCTTCGGGCCTGCTCCACCATTCAAAATGATCATGGCTGATCATCTAACTCAGTACCCTGTTCCTGCTTTTTCCCCATTCCCTTGATCCCTTTAGCATTAAGAAATATATCTATCTCCTTCTTGAATATATTTAATGACTTGGCCTCCACTGCCTTCTGTGGTAGAGAATTCCACAGGTTCACCACCCTCTGAGTGAAGAAATTTCTCCTCATTTTGGTTCTAAATGGCATACCCCGTATCCTGAGACTGTGACCCCTGGTTCTGGACTCCCAAGCCATTGGGAACATCCTCCCTGCATCTAGTCTGTCTAGTCCTGTTAGAATTTTATATGTTTCGATGAGATCACCTCTCATTCTTCTAAGCTGTAGTGAATATAGGCCGAGTCGACCCAACCTCTCCTCATAAGTCAGTCCTGCCATCCCAGGAATCAGTCTGGTAAACCTTTGTTGTACTCCCTCCATGGCAAGGACATTCTTCCTCAGGTAAGGAGACCAAAACTGTGCACAATACTCCAGATGTGGTCTCACCAAGGCCCTGTATAACTGCAATAAGACATCTCTGCTCCTGTACCCAAATCCTCTTGCATTGAAGGCCAACATACCATTCGCCTTCCTAACTGCTTGTTGCACCTAAATGCTCGCTTTCAGCGACTGGTGTACCAGGAGACCCAATTCTCGTTGCACCTCCCCTTTTCCCAATCTATCACCATTCAGATAATAATTTGCCTCTCTGTTTCCACAACAAAGTGGACAACCCCACATTTATCCACGTTATACTGCACCTGCCATGTTCTTGCCTACTCACCAAACTTGTCTAAATCACATTGGAGCCTCTTTGCATCCTCCTCACAGCTCACATTCCACCCCAGCTTTGTGTCGTCTGCAAACTTGCCTCCCCCCCCACTGCACAAAACAGTCCTGCAACTACACAAAAGCCCACTGTAAAGCAACCCACTGGGTGGCATCAAGTGTCGCCGTTCATGATGAAGCTCATGAAAGGGCTCTATCACAAAAGCCAGTCAAGAATGGGCAAGACGTGGCAGTAGTGGTGAGAATGATAACATTTAATGCGACTTTAACAAAATCCAAATATAAATGAAAAACATGACAGTCTGTCAGACACACCTTGTGCAGACCCTTCGTGATCACAAATCCTTAGTCTTTCTCTTCCTACCGCTTCTACGTGGTGCATTCCCTGTCTGCAGCAGAGGTAGTGGCAGGTTGCTCATGTCCATGGCTGGACTGCTTAGATGCTTTGGGCCTACGCCCTCTGGGTTTTGGAGCCCGTGAGGTCCCCTCCACAGACTGCTCCACCAGCACCTGTGCAGGGGCAGACTCGGCCACCTGGAGGTGGGGCAGCAGTATGGGTACCGGTTGAGAGGGGGGCAACAGGTGAGACATGGGAGCGCTTTGAGAGGCGTCCCCAATTTCATGTCCCCTTTCGCCATCATCCCTCTCCTGGACCAGGCCGACATCACTCCTACCTGCTGGAGAACAGTTTGGAGTACATGTATGATGCCTTGGAAGCTCAGTTGTAAAGTTTCTCTCTGCCTGTTTAAGGCGGCAGAATTTGTTCACAGTGAGTCCGAACGGCCATTTTCAGGGCCTGAATGGACTCATTTGTGAGCCATGATTGAAGCTCAACGGAGGCTAGCCTACTCTCCATTGCAGACATTCCCGCACTTACCTGCGACACTATCTCAGACATTTCCACATTTACCTACGACACTATCTCAGACATTTCAGCAGTTACTTGCGACACTATCTCAGACAGTTGCTCACGTCCCTGTGACACTATCTCAGAGATTCCCTCATGTCCCTGTGACAGTATCTCAGAGATTCCCTCCCGTACCTGTGCCACCATTCCACTAATGCAGGAGTTGGACTCCTCCATTCTAGCAGTTATTGTGGAGAGTGTGCGTGGCACATGTTCCAGTACCTCGCAAATGTGCTGCTGTCCCTCGATCATTCCCCTTTTAAAGGATGGCCCCCGGGGTTCAGCATCTGTGTCCAGCTGAGCAGAGCCTGGAGAGGAGAGCGCCCTCCGACACAGACACTCCACAGCTGCCCCTGCCACCAGTGTCTGCTCGTGCTCACTTGTGTGTGGTGACTCACCAGTTGCCAACCCAACTAGCTGACTGCTAGGACCCATCAAGGTGTGAGTATCTGCGCTGGTGGATGGCTCGCTAAGATGTGACGGTGAGCCCTCAGAGGCTAGCGCGTCCTCTGAGGTATCGCCCTCTGCCATCACTATGGTCGTCGGAGGGCCTGTAAGAGAACAGAAGGCAATATTAAGCATATTCACAGATGTGTCATGTTGCGATGAGCATACTAAGGTGTTCAACATGCCAAGCATTGTTAACATCAATTCATGTTGTGTGTGATGAATGTTAAAGTTGTGTCACCAGATGTTTGTGGGGTGCCAGTCTCGGCACCCTCGACGGACAGGCACTCGAGGGTGCGGCTGATCTCCAGGGTCTCCTCCTCTGCGTCTATGAGGACCACTATTTATTGTGGCCCTCCCGCCAGTCTTCGCCATCTCGTGTGCATTTTACGCTCTCTTCTAGAAGGGGAAATGTGTGAGTGAGTGATGGCGAAGTGGCCAACCGAAGAATGTATTGCTTTGGGTGAGGTTGACCATGAAAGAGGTGCATCAGAGGATGAGTATGAGACAAAGACATCACATTGGATCAGGATTGGGGTGAGTGGTAGAGGTGGGGTCACAAATTGGGAGATGAGGAATTGCTCAGGAAATGAAGGTAAGTTGAGGATGAGCTTTAAGTGGGTGTGAGGAGTGATGTGATGGAGTAGTCTTGGCAGTGCAGAATGAGTTGGAGGGGTGGTGATGTGCACCACAGAATGTAGGAGAATCAGTAAGTGTACTTACCTTTGCTGACCTAGTTAGGTCATTGAAACGCTTCCTGCACTGGACCCAGGTGCGGGAGATGTTGCTCCAGCTTGTGACCTCCTCTGTCATCTCGAGCCCATTGTCTTTAGATTGCCAATCAGTCAAAGGAGGTTCTGAAATAAAAACAGAAAATGCTGGAAAACACTCAGCAGGTCAGGCAGCAACTGTGGAGAGAGAAACAGAGTTAACCTTTCAGGTCGATGACCTTTCATCAGAACTGATATTAACTGATTTCTTTTGAGCCATGGTATAGGCTTCCTAGTACTGTGCTGATAAATACAAAAAGATTATAACTTATATGCAGCTCTGGTTGCAGTAATTCTAAATGTTATTTGACCCAGGACAGGTATAAATTTGTGCCATTGCAATTGAGGGAGATGGAATCTGGTACATGATATATTTTTACATTCATGGCCATTGGTTACGCCCTTACACCAATGTATGATTTTTCACAACTCTATTTTTATCTGAAACAGATAAAGAGAACGGAGAATTTGTTGATGATATAATGAATGGAGTCATCTCTCCTCCTGCTGGCTGCCCAGACAGCCTCCATGATATTATGCTTCAGTGCTGGAAACAGAAATCAGACATGAGACCAACATTTAAGCAACTGCAATACAAACTAATGGAGTGTAACCCAGTTCAAGACACAGGAGAATTACTTTCTTCAACATAGGAATTCAGTGATGAGGACAGAAAAATTTCCTTGAATCATACTTCATTGTGATATGTACTAAATCTCAAACCAGCTCTGAAAACTGCACTGTTAATCCCGAGTTGGGTTTCTCAATACCTATTCCATCTGTGCTGATTATGTGGTCAGCTCTTCTTGGAAGCAAATTGTTGTTTTTAAATCTTAATTTCCGGCATTGTAGCAAGTAATTTTTCGTATAAGGAAAGCAAGTGGAGGAGTTCTGCAGCAATCAACGCTTCTGGACAACAGCATTTCAAATCATACCAGCTACCAGCACAAGCAGGATGGGTATTATCTTATGCTGATCCTCAGTGGACTTTCACACGCAGCAACGTTCTAAACTATACAAATGCAACTTTGTGAATTTAAGAGTACCTGTATGGAGAACAGCAATGTCACTGGTCATTAATGCCAAAAATTGACAGGATTCTGGTTCTTCATTAACGTCAGAGAGCATGATGGACTGCTTGTCTGCCATGTGCCCAGGTTTCTGAGAAAACACTGAGATTTCAAAGCAAATTCAGTAACATCAGAGAGTGGAGACTTCAAACCAGAATAGGTGTCGATGCCAAATACAATGACAATGGCCCAGACGATTATCAGAGGGGACTGTCAATAAACCCACGGGTGTGGGGAGGTCATGTCTTTAAATCGACACCACTCAAATAGATTGGGCAAAACAATGTCTACAGTAGACTTTAATTTATCCCTTTCTTGATCGGAGCTTGTTTGATGTAGACATGAAAGCAGAGATGAGGTGTGCACCCAGACTCAAGGAATTCTGAAGATGAGGAGACGACGTCAGGAGACATCCAGAGAACACCAACCCCGCACAGATTTACTTCCCAGTGAACTTCCAGCACTTCCTGCAGCCACAGTGCACCTCCCCTTTAAGCGGTGCAGGCTGCCTTTAAGTGGTGCTAGCCACTCCCGATATCAGGACCCCCTGTTGATGCATGCAGCCACTCAACAGTGCAGGTAGTGCTGGCTGCATGCAGCAATCATTTAAATCATCTGGCAGCACGAATGTTACAAGTTTAAAGAGATGGCAGAAAGTTGGTAAGAAGTGTATACATCCATTTTTGTTTATTGTGTTGGTAAAGAAGGAATGGGGGACGACGTGTTAGGCCCACTCCCAAGATTGAGGATCTGATCAACCCGAAGTCTTGAGCGCCACTCTCCCAGTAAAGGTTGTATTACTGTCATTCTTTCCATGTATAACCAGTGTCAGTTTTCTTAATAAAGTTAATCTTGAATTGACAAAGCAACATACGTTATATATTTTATGTTGTTTTGTAATGAGATGTACTATCAGACTAAAAAAGACATAGTTTGAAAGTCATCAGAATGAATATTTTAAGGTGCGTTTTCATCCTGTTGGAGACAACTTACATGTGAACGAGTGCCTCAAGTTACCACTCCCAACATCAGAAAATATGTTTGGATGAAGTAGGCACTTTGGTCCATTTGATTTCATCCTTCCAGAAAACCAACCCAAAGCTCTCCCCATTACATCATCTAGCTGTTTCTTAAATGAGTCTAGTATCCCAGCCACAATCACCATTCCTGGCAGCCTGTTCCACCTGTTGATCATCCCCTTGTAAAGAAATACTTCCTTGGGTTTGCCCAAAACTTGCCCTTCACAACATTGAACTGTGTCCTATTGCTGTCCTAGCATATCATACAGTGTGGTTGAGTTTACCTTCTCTATCCCATTAAACATAATACATGCCTCCGCAGGTAACCCTCTGAGGCATGTCTTCAAGGTTGAAGAGCTCCAGCTCATCTGCTCTTCACAAGTCATTCCCTAACTCCAGGGATTGGCTTCATTGCTCATCTCTGCACCTTTTCTAGGGCCTGAATGCCTCCTCATGTCGTGACAACCAGGATTGTACCACGAACTGCAGGTGTGGTGTGACCTGACCACAGTACTATACAGCTTCAGCATGACCACTGAAATTTAAGCTCAGCTGATTTTAGCAATACAATTCACTTTATTTATTAGTATTAGGCCTAGCCACATCTGTTAGTGCATTATTCTGCAAACTTGTATCATTGCAAAATGTTTTCTGCTTCCCAAGAGTGTAAGATAAGCAGTATGACTGCAGCAAAACTGGTATCAATTTGACATTCAAATGCCAACTTTCCTTCCCCCCGACTTTGTCTTCGTGTAAGTTAGGGCTACATGTTTGTAAAGACCTGACTTGAAAGTAGTTGAACCAGGTTGAATTTTTGGGTTCAGGTCATTTGCACGATTGGTTGTGCACCTGATGGGAACACCACCTATGAATGGGTGGTTGTCCAGATCGGTGGAGGAAATTGAGCACTGCTCTTGGTCTGAAAGGCCTGCAATGGCGCAAACTCCTGGCAGGTTCTGGCTGCTGTCGCTCCTTCAGAAGATCCCACTGTTTTCATGAATCGCAAGGGCTCTCACCGTATTAATGTCCAACTGGTGTGTGATGAGCAGCAGCGCTTCATGCAGGTCTGTGCTCACTAGACTAGCAGCTGCCATGACACTTTCACATTGTACCAGTCCTCCATCCCCCCACTCTTTGACCTTGAACAACAAATCAGAGGCTGGCTGCTTAGGAACAAGGGCTATCTCGTACACACATGGCTCATGACCCACTCATGACTCCTCTCAGGAACCCACGCTCACCGGCCAAACTGCAATAAAATCAGAGCTCTCATCAAATAGAACATTGGACTGCTGAAGCAAAGACTTGAGCGATGCCTAGACAGGTCTAATGGCTTGCTGCAGTACAGCCCAGAAAGAGGGTGTCCCGATCATAGAATCATAGAAAGGTTACAGCACGGAAGGAGGCCATTCGGCCCATCGAGTCCACGCCGTCTCTATGCAAGAGCAATCCAGCTAGTCCAACTCCCCCGCCCGAACCCTGTAGCCCTGCACATTTTTTCATTTCAAGTACTTTTCCAGTTCCCTTTTGAAAGCCACTTTTGAATCTGCCTCCACCACTCCCTCGGACAGTGCATTCCAGATCCCAACCACTCACTGCGTAAAAAAGTTTTTCCTCATGTCATCTTTGGTTCTTTTGCCAGTCACCTTAAATCTATGCCCTCTGGTTCTTGACCCTTCTGCCAATGGGAACAATTTCTCTCTATCTATTCTGTCTAGACCCTTCATGATTTTCAATATGTCTATCAAATCTCCTCTCTACCTTCTCTGTTCCAATGGGAACAATCCCAGCTTCTCCAGGCTATCCACATAATTTAAGTCCCTCATCCCTGGAATCATTCCAGTAAATCTCCTCTGCACCCTCTCCAAGGCCTTCACATCCTTCCGAAAGTGCAGTGCCCAGAACTGGACACAATACTCCAGTTGTGGTCGAACCAGTGTTTTATAAAGGTTCATCATGACTTCCTTGCTTTTGTACTCTATGCATCTATTTATAAAGCCCAGGACCCCGTATGCTTTTTTAACCGCTTTCTCAACCTGCCCTGCTACCTTCAACGATTTGTGCACATCTACCCTCAGATCCCTCTGTTCCTCTACCCCTTTTAGAATTGTGCCCTCTAGTTTATATTGCCTCCTTATTTTTCCCTCCGAAATGCATCACCTCGCATTTTTCTGTTAAATTACATATGGCACGTATCTGCCCGTGCCACCAGTGTGTCTATACCCTCTTGAAGTCTATCACTATCCTCCTCACTGTTCACTACCCTTCCAAGTTGTGTGTCATCTCCAAATTTTGAAATTGTGCCCTGTGCTCCCAAGTCCAAGTCATTAATGTATATCAAGAAAAGCAGTGGTCCCAGCACTGACCCATGAGGAACACCACTGCACTCCTCCCTCCAGTCCGAAAAACAACCATTCACCACTACACTCTGTTTGCTGTCTTCAGCCAATTCTGTATCCATGTTGCTAATGCCCCCTTTATTCCATGGGCCGTAATTTTAATTAAATAAAATCTGGAATTAAAATACTAGTATCAGTAATGGTGGCCATGAAACTACCGGATTGTTGTAAAATCCCATCTGGTTCACTAATGTCCTTTAGGGAAGCAAACCTGCCGTCCTTACCCGGTCTGGCCTATATGTGACTCCAGACCCACAGCAATATGGTTGATTCTTGATTGTCCTCTGAAATGGCCGAGCAAACCACTCAGTTGCACAATCTCGCTAAAAAAGTCATAAGAATAAAACCGGACGGACCACCCGGCATCAGATCACTAGGCACCGGACACGACGAAGGCAAACCAAGCCTAGTCGACCCTGCAAAGTCCTCCTCACTAACATCTGGGGACTTGTGCCAAAATTGGGAGAGCTGTCCCACAGACTAGTCAAGCAACAGCCTGACATAGCCATACTCACAGAATCATACTTTTCAGCCAACGTCCCAGACTCTTCCATCACCATCCCTGGCTATGTCCTGTCCCAACGGCAGGACAGACCCACCAGAGGTGGCGGTACAGTGATATACAGTCCTCAACATTGACTCTGGACCCCATGAAATCTCATGGCATCAGGTCAAACATGGGCAAGGAAACCTCCTGTTGATTACCACCTACCGCCCTCCCTCAGCTGATGAATCAGTCCTCCTCCATGTTGAACACCACTTGGAGGAAGCACTGAGGGTAGCAAGGGCACAGAATGTACTCTGGGTGGGGAACTTCAATGTCCATCACCAAGAGTGGCTCGGTAACACCACTACTGACCGAGCTGGCCGAGTCCTGAAGGACATAGGTGCCAGACTGAGCCTGTGGCAGGTGGTGTGCGAACCAACACGAGGGAAAAACTTACTTGACCTCGTCCTCACCAATCCACCTGTCGCAAATGCATCTGTTCATGACAGTATTGGTAGGAGTGACCACCGCACAGTCCTCGTGGAGATGAAGTCCTGTCTTCGCACTGAGGACACCATCCAGCGTGTTGTGTGGCACTATCACGATGCTAAATGGGATAGATTCAGAACAGATCGGTCAGCTCAAAACTGGGCATCCATGAGGCGCTGTGGGCCATCAGCAGCAGCAGAATTATATTCCAGCACAATCTGTAACCTCATGGCCCGGTATATTCCTCACTCTACCATTACCAACAAGCCAGGGGATCAACCCTGGTTCAATGAAGAGTGCAGAAGAGCATGCCAGGAGCAGTACCAGGTGTATCTAAAAATGAGGTGCCAACCTGGTGAAGCTACAACACAGGACGACATGCATGCTAAACAGTGGAAGCAACATGCTATAGACAGAGCTAAGCGATTCCACAACCAACGGATCAGATCAAAGCTCTGCAGTCCTGCCACATCCAGTCGTGAATGGTGGTGGACAATTAAACAACTAACGGGAGGAGGAGGGTCTGTAAACATCCCAATCCTCAATGATGGTGGAGTCCAGCACGAGAGTGCAAAAGACAAGGCTGAAGCGTTTGCAACCATCTTCAGCCAGAAGTGCCAAGTGGATGATCCATCTCGGCCTCCTCCCAATATCCCCACCATCACAGAAACCAGTCTTCAGCCAATTCGATTCACTCCATGTGATATCAAGAAACGGCTGAGTGCACTGGATACAGCAAAGGCTATGGGCCCCGACAACATCCCGGCTGTAGTGCTGAAGACTGGTGCTCCAGAACTAGCTGCGCCTCTAGCCAAGCTGTTCCAGTACAGCTACAACACTGGCATCTACCCAACAATGTGGAAAATTGCCCAGGTATGTCCTGTCCACAAAAAGCAGGACAAATCCAATCCGGACAATTACTGCCCCATCAGTCTACTCTCAATCATCAGCAAAGTGATGGACGGTGTCGTCGACAGTGCTATCAAGCAGCACTTACTCACCAATTACCTGCTCGTTGGTGCTCAGTTTGGATTCCGCCAGGACCACTCGGCTCCAGGCCTCATTACAGCCTTGGTCCAAACATGGACAAAAGAGCTGATTTCCAGAGGTGAGGTGAGAGTGACTGCCCTTGACATCAAGGCAGCATTTGACTGAGTATGGCACCAAGGAGCCCTAGTAAAATTGAAGTCAATGGGAATCAGGGGGAAAACTCTCCAGTGGCTGGAGTCATACCTAGCACAAAGGAAGATGGTAGTGGTTGTTGGAGGCCAATCATCTCAGCCCCAGAACATTGCTGCAGGAGTTCCTCAGGGCAGTGTCCGAGGCCCAACCATCTTCAGCTGCTTCATCAATGACCTTCCCTCCGTCATAAGATCAGAAATGGGGATGTTCGCTGATGATTGCACAGTGTTCAGTTCCATTCGCATCGTCTCAGATAATGAAGCAGTCCATGCCCGCATGCAGCAAGACCTGGACAACATCCAGGCTTGGGCTGATAAGTGACAAGTAACAAGTAACATTTGCACCAGACAAGTGCCAGGCAATGACCATCTCCAACAAGAGAGAGTCTAACCACCTCCCCCCCCTTGACATTCAACAGCATTACATAAGAAATAGGAGCAGGAGTAGGCCAATCGGCCCCTCGAGCCTGCCACCATCAACATCCTGGGGGTCACCATTGACCAGAAACTTAACTGGACCAGCCATATAAATACTGTGGCTACAAGAGCAGGTCAGAGGCCGGGTATTCTGTGGCGAGTGACTCACCTCCTGACTCCACAAAGCCTTTCCACCATCTACAAGGCACAAGTCAGGAGTGTGATGGAATACTCTCCACTTGCCTGGATGAGTGCAGCTCCAACAACACTCAAGAAGCTCAACACCATCCAGGACAATGCATCCCACTTGATTGGTACCCTATCCACCACCCTAAACATTCACTCCCTTCACCACCGGCGCACCGTGGCTGCAGTGTGTACCATCCACAGGATGCACTGCAGCAACTTGCCAAGACTTCTTCGACAGCACCTCCCAAACCCGTGACCTCTACCATCTAGAAGGACACCTGGGAACAACACCACCTGAACGTTCCCCTCCAAGTCACACACCATCCAGACTTGGAAATATATTGCCATTCCTTCATCGTCGCTGGGTCAAAATCCTGGAACTCCCTTCTTAACAGCACTGTGGGAGAACCTTTACCACACGGACTGCAGCGGTTCAAGAAGGCGGCTCACCACCACTTTCTCAAGGGCAATTAGGGATGGGCAATAAATGCTGGCCTTGCCAGCGACGCCCAAATCCCATGAACGAATATTTTAAAAAATCTTAATAGCAAGCCTACCATGTAGCACTTTATCAAATGCTTTTTGAAAGTCCGTATACACCACACCAACTGCATTGGCCTCATCTACCCTCTCTGTTACCTTATCAAAAAACTCTATCAAGTTGTTTAAACACGATTTGCCTTTAACAAACTCATGCTGGCTTTCCCTAATCGATCCACACTCGTCCATGTGACTGTTAATTCTATCCCGGATTATCGTTTCCAAAAGTTTCTCCACCACCGAGTTTGAACTGAATGGCCTATAGTTGCTGGGTTTATCCTTATACCCTTTTCTGAACAATGGTGTAATATTTGCAATTCTCCACTCCTCTGGCACCACCCCCTTATCTAAGGATGTTTGGAAGATTATGGCCGGTACCTCTGCAATTTCCACCCTGACTTCCCTCAGCATCCTAGAATGCATCCCATCTGGACCAGGTGGCTTATCTATTTTAAGTACAGCTAGCCTTTCTAGTACCTCTTCTTTCTCAATTTTTAGCCCATCCAATATCATTGGGGTTTGCTGTATGCTGCATGACTTTGCACTGCAACAGGGACAACACATGGAGCTACCAATGGAGGGAGATGACACATGACAGCAGCTCTTTGAAGAGGTCTTCAGCTGAACATTCCCCACTCCCCTGCATTAACAGTCATGTCCAACATCTTTCCCAGTCCTTCCACCTTCCAATGAATTACATCCACCCGAAGACCAACATTGGTATTAATGGTAATTAATCATATTGAAGGGTCTTCAGAAACTCCCAGAACACTTGATGCACACAAAGATTTCAAAAAACATTAGAAGGGCTGTTTTTAACTTTCAGTGGTGGCAGAAAATAGGTGATAACAGATAAGCTGGTCCTGCAAAAAGAGTGGGAGTGGATTAGTGTGTGACCTGTTGAAGGGTTGTGAAGATGTGTGAAGCAGCTTAGCATAGTGTACCTACTGAGAGGAAGAAGCAGCAGGTGTGGGAAAGAGTGGGGAGTAGTTATGAGGACAGCAGCTGGTCCTGAGTGTGCAAGTACAGGAAGAAGGAGGTGCAGTGAAGTGGTATCTTGTTTTGATTGGAGGAAAAGTATGGGATTTGGAGTCGGGAAAGATTGCTAGTGCTGGGGCTAAAGTATGGTGGTGCAGTTCTGTGCAGAGAGTAAGAGAGGTGTGAAAGGGAGTCTTACCTTAGCCGTTCTGGTGAGGCCATTAAATTTCTTCCTGCATTGTTGCCAGGCTCTGGGAACAATGCTTATGGCATTTACTTGCTCAGCCTTTTCCATCCACTGATGCTGTGCAATTTGCCTAGGCACCCAGCACCCATCATATAAGAGAACCTCTTTCCTGCTGCTCATTTGCTCAATTAGCACCTCCATGGCACCATCCATAACCCTGGGGGCCCAGGCTGCAGTCATCTTCTCAGCAGGCTGTGGAAAAAAAAAGTCCTATTATCCACCATGCAAAAGGTGCACCTCCCCTTTAAGAGGTGAAAGCTACTGTTAAATAGTAACAGCCGTGCCGAATTTCCTGCCGTCTGAATGGGCGAGCTGTCTATAGGGAGCAGGATTGGCACTGGTAGCTCATACTGAATATTAAAATGAGGCACAACCACAATAATGGATTGGGCCTCCCACTAACATCATTGGGTAGCCGTAGAGGATGCTCTGCCCACCACCCGCCTGATTTGTGAGATACTTGAAAATCGCCCCCAGCATCTTAGAGATAAAAGTATTTGACAAATCATTTTTTTAAACTTTTGCCCTAATTATATATTACACACACAAGTGACAGGACGATATGCTCCAGTGCAATTTGCATCTTGTCATTTGTACACAAACAAAAAAGATTCGGTAAACAGTTTTTTATGAAATGGTGCTTCTTAATCTAATTAATTCATAATTATGATGATAGGGCTGAGTGATGTTTTGCATTGAGAAAATGTACAGAACTATTTAATAAATTGAGGACTTACAGTAAATTGTGAGAGCGAAGTCCAAATGGGAGAAACATCAGCAAACCACATCCTCAGTGCTAATGCAACACACTTCTGTTTCTAGGTCTGTATCAGAAAAATATATCCCAGAATGCAGAGCCCATGTTGCAGATAGAGATCGTATTGAAGCCAATGTTAACCTCAGTTTCAGTTTTTACTGAGTTTGTCTAAAAATTCCTTTGTGGAAAAGTACTAACCAAAACCCACTGCAAAATAGACATTTTGAAAAAGAAATACTTCATACATTTTCTCTGTGTGTTGTCTGTGTGTGTCTCTCCTTCTCTGGTGATTCATTTTTATCAATAAAATTTTTCATAAATATGTACTCTTTTGTAAAAAGACCTTTATATATAGTTACAATAAACTATTTAAAGAGTTCATTTTGACACTGAATCCTATAGTTCCATCTCTATGCTAAATCTAAACAGAACACATAATCAAACAATGTGTGGAGATGGACAGTCCCTGTATAGTGTTGAAAGAAACTTCATTTAAAATTGACCTAAGTACAGTAATAGGTTCCTTAGAATTTTCCCTTAGACTATCACAGAAGAGCTATCTGTTCCTATCTAATTTTCCTCAGACTATCTGAGGAGAAACAATCCTCTGTTATCTGTTTCTATATCATTTTTTACAGTATCGCTTTAGAAAAAAAGAACAAGAATATCCCCCTCTGAGGTATCTAGTCACACCTGCACTGATAGTTAATTGGATGAAAGGTATTCAGAACATTATTAGATATTGTTCTCCAGATGAAAAAAGGACTTCACAACAAGTAAAGTAAGCTTTCACCTTGTGCCAAAAGAATGAAGACATGGTTCCAAGAAGGAAGCTGTGCCGATCACAGGGGTGGCCTTTCCAAGCTTTAGTCCGAATGCATTCTCCTTTTGCTGCTGTGCAGCTACTCCATCACCGTTATTCTTCAGTTATGGTTACAGTGACCAAGTCATGTTTCGTGGTACCTGCAGGGAGAAGTGCTTTCAGCCAATCGCCTAGAAAACACGGCCTAGATCGCGTCTCACCCGATTTTCAGGCGTAAAACAGGTGCCAAAGGGTCCAATATGGTGGGTGGCACCTACGCGCCGTCCCACAACGGATGTAAGCCACACGTCATTTTGGATCGGGCTCCTCCATAGGTATCATGGGCAGGCGCCGGAACTATTCAGGAATAGTTCCTAGGGGTCCTACGCTGGTCGTGAAATTGGTCTGCTCCAGCGCCTGATTCGCCATGTGATAAACTCACCCAGCAAATCATGGCGCTAACAGTCAAGAAGGGCTCTGCAGCAGCGCTATTTAAAGGGGTCATCCCATTCATACAGGTTAGCTGCTGATTTGTCCTCTTAGACTGCTGGTTAACTTCTAGGCATTTTTTTTGGACTATTTTCTGTGTCCCACAAGTGAATTCTGACTTCTGGTAACAACTTTGTGCTGGTGCTGGACTGCATCGGAGTTTAATCCAAGCATGGGTGGTCTGATAGGTCGGGCTTTGGGGCTAGAGGAGGAGGGGGAGCAGCAAAAAAGACAGGAGCAGCTGGGAGAAGAGGGAGGAGGAGGGCATTGTGCAGGTGGTCATACCCACAGCGGGTCCTCAGGGAGCACTTCACCTTCCTCAATATGTGAGGTGTCTCTGCTTCACCAAGGAAGCTGTAACCGAGCCATGTCACCTGCTGCAGCCACAACTAGAGCACCAAACCAGTGGACATCACTGCCTGTGGCTGTCAAGGTCACTGTGGCTCTTAACTTTTACGCCACAGGGTTTTTCAAGGCTGCAGCAGGTGACATCAGCGATATCTCGCAATTTCCTGTGCACCGCTGTATCAGGGAGGCTATCTGCCCCAGGAGGAACATGTACATCACATTCCACATGGACAGAGCGACGCAGGCTGAAAGAGTAATAGGCTTTGCCCGCATCGCAGGCTTCCCAGGACTGCACCCACATTGCCTTGCGTGCTCCCCATCATTAGCCTGGCAGCTTTGTCAATAGAAAGGGATATCACTCCCTGGATGTGCAGGTTGTTTGCGAACACAGGCAGCTCAACATGCAGGTCTGTGCCAGGTTTCTTGGCAGCAGTCATGATTCATTCATCTTGCATCAGTCCTATGAGCTGCTTTTATTCCAATCAGGCTGTCAGGTTACAGGTTGGCTACTTGGTGACAAAGGTTATTCCCTCCAAACATGATTCCTATTGGGAACCTGGGCACAGATGCAGTGCATGCCTACAACAAGAACTATGCCACCCACCAGAAGTATTACTGAGCAGACCATCGGCGTGCTCAAGCAATGCTTTCACTGTCTGTGCCGTTCAAGAGGAGCTCTGCAATACAGAGTTGTGGTCATCTGCTGCATAACTTTGCAATAATGAGGGACAAGTCCTTAACACCACCTGGGCAACAAGAACTAGAGAAGGGCGAGCAAGAGCCTCAGCATCATCGACCACCAGCATCATCGACCACCAGCGCCCGCCCCCACGCCCCCCGCCCGCCCCCTTCCGCCCGCCCGCTGCCGGAGCTCGCAAAGAGCCACTAGTCCAAGAAGGCTTCACCTGATCCATCCCTCCCATTCCCAATAAACAAGAGTCCGGCAATCCTCATCACCACCGTCCTCATTACCACCCTCCGATTGCCCTCCTTCAGTCCAGCCTCATGGGTCTTTGCTCAAACACTTCAACAACTTACTTCAGATTTGAATAAGTTAACTGTAATAATGAAGACTCACCCATGTTAATAGGGTACAGTATGTCAGCATGTTTTAACTTTAAAGCTCACACTTTTTGTTGGGCTTTGTTTGCACAGCCATTTTTATATTACAGCCATCCTGTGCCCTTTGCTCTCATGCCACATTGGAGTGTGCAGACTCGCTCATGCATGTTGTAAGCTTCAAACCCTCACACCTGATTTTCCGTGGAGAAAGTGCCCAATTCACACCGGTGCATCAGATGGCCACCACTGTATTATTCCACCTGCCTAAATCATAGAATCATAGAAAGGTTACAGCATGGAAGGAGGCCATTCAGCCCATCGAGTCCACGCCGGCTCTATGTAAGAGCAATCCAGCTGGTCCCACTCCCCTGCCCTATCCCCGTAGCCCTGCAAATTTTTTCTTTTCAAGTACTTATCCAGTTCCCTTTTGAAGGCCACGATTGAATCTGCCTCCACCACCCCCTCAGGCAGTGCATTCCTGAACATAACCACTCGCTGTGTAAAAAGTTTTTCCTCATGTCACTTTCTTTTGCCAATCATCTTAAATCTATGTCCTCTGGTCCTTGACCCTTCCGCCAATGGTTTCTCTCTATCTACTCTGTCTAGACCCTTCATGATTTTGAATACCTCTATCAAATCTCCTCGCAACCATCCCTGTTCCAAGGAGAACAACCCCAGCTTCTCCAGTCTATCCACGTAACAAAAGTCCCTCATCCCTGGAATCATTCTAGTAAATCTCCTCTGCACCCTCTCTAAAGCCGTCACATCTTTCCTGAAGTGCGGTGCCCAGAACTGGACACAATACTCCTGTTGTGGTCGAACCAGAGTTTTATAAAGGTTCATCATGACTTCCTTACTTTTGTACTCTATTTATAAAGCCCAGGATCCTGTATGCTTTTTTAACCGCTTTCTCAACCTGCCCTGCCACCTTCAACGATTTGTGCACATATACCCGCAGATCTCTCTGTTCCTGTACCCCTTTTAGAGTTGTGCCCTTTAGTTTATATTGCCTCTCCTCATTCTTCCTACTGAAATGTATCACTTCACATGTTTCTGCGTTAAATTTCATCTGCCACTTGTCTGCTCATGCCACCAGCCTGTCTATATCCTCTTGAAGTCTATCACTTTCCTCCTCACTGTTTATTACCCTTCCAAGTTTTGTGTCATCTGCAAATTTTGAAATTGTGCCCTGTACACCCAAGTCCAAGTCATTAATATATATCAAGAAAAGCAGCGGTCCCAGCACCGACCCCTGGGGAACACCACTGTACACCTCCCTCCACTCCGTAAAACAACCGTTCACAAATGTGTCGAACTGAATGAGGTTACAAAGCGGTAAATCGACCCCAGGGTTTATTTCCTCATTAATTAATGGATTATCTCACACTCTTCTTGTTAGTAATGAAGGGCATTGTTCTACATTTCAGACAATAGAAATGAAACAACTATCAAAAAAGATTTTTTTTTGGCAGACGTTATGTGGACAACAACCAAACCGAGTTAAGTAATTCCTTCATGTTAACCATGAATTATGCAAGACTTAAGCCTTTCAGAAGCATGAATACCCCACTCTTTTGGCATGTTATATATTGTCTCAGTGCCAGACAATAACTTTTAAGTAATAACTTAACTTTTGTCCCAGTAAATTGGTACACTCACACAAGGAATGCATAGCTCCCATTACTGCAGGATTCAAGCAAGGGGCGAGAGCAACATAAACTCTGACGAACTATGTCACTCAAAGGTCTAAAAGTCAACATGCACCTAAAGGGGACAGCATTGTACAGCTCCTGAGCAATTTGTGTTTGGATCCAAATTATTGTACATATTCAAGTTAAGAACAACATCATTTTAATTTGAGAATTCAAAATGGCGCATAAAGCTCCAAGAAGAAATACTGTAACTTTTAGGAAATGTCTGCTGACATCCTGAATTATATATAATAAATTACCACCCAAAACAATTAATCCAGCATAAAAAAATATTTCCAGCATAAGCAATTATAGTTTCTATTTAATATTAGTCAGGTACTGTAATATATATTATAACATGGAACATAATGAAAATACAATGCACAGCCCAACATGTTTCAGTGTTGCTTTAGGAAACCAAGACTGCATATCCACAGCAGCTTAGATACATAATGTTGAAAGTTTCAAAATGGCAAGTTCGAGAAAAGTTTCCAAATGCAACTTCATTATGATGAACATGTTTTGACTAAATTAACGAAGTCCAGGGAAGATGCACCAGTCAGAACTGCTGGGAGGGTTCTTAATGGAGAAAAGAAAATGTTTTTTATGCACACGGTAATTTGTGTAAGGCACTTTTATTGAAATATTCCCAGCGATTCCTTCTGCTAGCACATGTCCTCGATAGCACGAGAGTACAGTCTTCTGAAATTCAGCCCAAATACTAGCTCAGTTAGGGTCAAGCACAAACCTTCAGGCTTTTTAATCCAGTCCTAACCATAGAAAATTGAATGGGACAAAAACATTTTAAGACCCGGTGTCTTACTTGGAATGGCAAGAGTTTTCAGCTACGTATGAATGAAAATATAGTGCATGATTTTCAGGCTCTTTGTGGTAAATCAACAGTTCCCTACAGTAGGTGCAAGAAGGTGCTTGTAGCTAAGCATGTTGGTACAGTCCTTCTGTGGCTACATGGAAGTCCTCCAGAAAACTCTGTAAATATTCAAATGTGGGTCTGTCTTCTGGAACCTTTTTCCAGCAGCTCATCATGACATCGTAGAGTTCGTCTGAGCAATGGTCGGGGCAGGGCATTCGATAGTCGCGGTCTAAATTACGAATCACTTCAGGGTTGCTCATCCCTGCCGAACACAGAAGAACAGCCAATAAATACTCGGCAGAATAACTATACCAGCATCTCACGTGAAAAAAAAACTATACGTCGGAATAAATGAAATTCAGGCTCCACATATCTCTAAATCAGATTTCATAAATGCTATCATTGGATATGTGTTGAAAAACTAGCCCAGAAAAGGTGGTCCTGTGATGGGGCAGGGCTTCTGTCTGCCTGTTTGCCCTTAACTTGATCCTGACCCAAATCCCAGGGTCAGGATTACTCGAATATTGGGGGCTGATGCCCTTCAGACCCAGCAGGATTTCAGTGCAGTGCCTTGACATTTCATCGAGGTGGTGTGGGGGGAGACAGGCAAGCCAAACCGGCTGAAGTTCTAAAACTGACAAATTCCCCCTCACTGATACTTTCCTCACTCCTCTGCCGATATCCAAATGGCAGCAAATCTCTCTTAGATTGACTGCTGTTTGGAAGCAGTGTTGCGGAGTCCACAAGCAGCCCTGCACGAAAAGGACACCTGCCCTCCATCCATAGGAATTTATTAATCCGGCCAGAAAGGAGCAGAAACCCGGTGGAAATGAGCTGTGCCCCAAATCCTGCCTCGCTCCCACTGTGCTGGATTTAGTCCCCCAAAACCCCTGAGTTTTGGGACTATCATCTCTCCAGATGTTCCATTTGGGGAAAATGAATACTTGAGAACCAGAAAAATTGTCAGTGTTCATAGTGTTAAAAGTGGTGCTGCTTATCGGAGGTGTTGGTGCACAAGCAGCTGAAACATGAAATCCCAGGGTCTATAGTAACAAACTTCTATCCAATTCTATTCTGCATGAAACATTTTTACTAATTGACTTCTACACACAAAGGGTGGTAGAAGTTTGGAACTCTCTTCCGCAAACGGCAGTTGATACCAGCTCAATTGCTAAATTTAAATCTGAGATAGATAGCTTTTTGGCAATCAAAGGTGTTAAGGGATATGGGCCAAAGGCAGGTATATGGAGTTAGATCACAGATCAGCCATGATCTTATAAAATGGCGGAGCAGGCACGAGGGGCTGAATGGCCTACTCCTGTTCCTATGACTGCAGGGAGTTGACACACCTTAGTGTTGGCCCTGCTGTGGTTCCATTATATTATTTTGGTTTCACACAAGTATATTTTCATTATATTGTACTTGATGCTAAATATGAAGAAAACACAAATGTGAAACTCGATACATGGTAGCTAACATTTTTTATTAAACAATTGTATTGCATCAGGAAGTGGTGGGTTGTGGGTTCACACCTTTACTCAGTCGGATAACGGTAGCTAAGGGATGGTCTGGACAACCAGAGGAGCAACGAGCAACCTGGATCGATATCACCCGTTTTGCACTATCACCCAAAGTCAAAACTTCACCCATTACTTTTTTTTCCAATTCTGAAACCTCGATAAAGTAACAAGGCCAATAGAGCAGGAAACCACCAAGGCTGAAAAGGGTAGAAGCAAAGATGAGGAAATCACTGATAAAGCCAACGTTGGTTGGTCTTTAAAAGCTTGAAGACTGTGGGAAGAATGAAAGGTTGAGGGAGGTAAGAAGTTACACAGTTATGAGGTCTTGAGAAGGAGTTAAGAGTAAGAGACTGTACAATAAATTCAACAGTGAGGATGCAGGAAGAAGATATAGAAAAATATTTGCAACTTAGGAAGAAGAAAGGAAAGTTCAGAGGAGCAATTTTGATAAAATTGAGAGAAATAAGAAAAATTGACCCTCACAGATCATTAAACAAAACTCCAGAACATGTATCCATCTTCACAATTCAACACTAGCCTGCTGTCCTACCTACAAAACACTCCCCCGCTGCCTAACCAGTGCAGGAGCTGTCGTGCCCCAAGGATTATTTCCCTCTGGATAATTGCTTCAGTCTGGTTAAAATGAGGAGTTAGGTTTTCTGTGAACAGGTCTGCTACTGCAGAACCAAGAATCATTCCTATGAAACAGATCCTCAGAAAAAAACTCTTAAAATGCAAAATTCTCCATAGATTTTTTTCCTTTCTGGACCAATAGATAATAGCCTCAAAATTGTGAGGCTCAACTCCTGGCACAGAATCTCACTGGACAGGACCAAATTTGGAGAATCAGGCACAGAGGTCAGCATACCCGATTCTCAGTGCTCCGGACTTTCCAGCCATTAAAATCGGGTACACTGAACTCACTAACCTGCATTTCCGTCAAGCAAGACTCTGCAGCAGGAGTGAAGTCACACAATTTCTGGGGCTAATGTCTTCTCCAAAAGTCAGAATTTTGAATTCAATGATTCCGCACAGTAATTTTTAAAGAACAGTTTGAGAAGGAAAGTCTAATGCTCTGTTACACCCGAGGAGGACTGGAGCGAGTGAGGTGCAACAAACAGCGAGGCCTACATCACACCAGCTATGTTACATTGCCTGCAGAGAGCAGGGCTCCATTTTCTTATGAAACTTTCATTGGAAGAAAGGAAGTTAAGAAGAGATCTGTTGGAGGCATTCAAAATTACGAGGGGTTTTAATAAGGTAAATAAGGGAAAAACTATTTCCCCTTGTCAGTAATCTGGTAATTAGAGGGCAGAAATTTAAGATCATCGCCAAAACAACACAGAGAGAGAGTAGGAGAGTTCTTATATATACAGTGGCGTATTAGGACATTGAATGTCCTTTCAGAAACAATGTGAAAGGAGAATCCATATTAGCTTCTACCAGAGAGTGGATGAATACTTGAAAAAGAAAAGGATATGAGAAAGGGCTGGGGAATGGAACTAAGTGGAGAACTGTGTTAGACAGAGCTGGCACAGGCACAATGGGCTAAACGGCCTGTAATGTGCTGTAAAATTCAATGTTCAGCCAGTTATATGCTGCATCATGCACTGTATATTTGCATGTGGGTAATGGCTTTCCACATTTCAGAGGAAGCCAGAGTATCAAGTGCATACAGCCAGTTACATCCAGTCACACACTTCAACCTAAGGTCCGAAGGGGTCAGAGAGCACCATCACGATAATGTGACTGTGATGTCAAAACATGCATCTGTTTTAAGAGTCCGGTTTCAGCTCGAGCTGGAGTCCATATGACACTACTACAGCATCAAGCCACTTATTTAATGGTTCTCACTAGGAATGATATTCAGATGCTCTATAGTAGGATTTTCAAACTGAATTTATACAGTCACTGGTATAATTTCAACGCAAAAAGACATGTATGATAAGGGTATAAAAATCCCATGGTCCAGTACAATTTTCACATTACCTGGATACGGTACTCTCCCATAGGTTACAATTTCTGTCAAAAGTACTCCAAAGGACCAGATATCAGACTTGATTGTGAATGTGCCATAATTAATGGCCTCTGGTGCTGTCCATTTGATAGGGAATTTGGCCCCTGCGAAGAAAGTACAATGAAAAAGAAAGTAAGCTTAATGTTTTCGTCTTCCAACTTTCACCTTTTAGAGTCATAGAATCATGAATCATAGAATGGTTACAGTACGGAAGGAGGCCATTTGCCCCGTTGAGTCCATGCCAGCCCTCTGCAAGAGCAATCTAGCTTGTCCCACCCGCCCTATCCCCATAGCCCTGCAAATTTTTTCCTTTCAAGTACTTATCCAGTTCCCTTTTGAAGGCCACGATTGAATCTGCCTCTACCACCCCCTCAGGCAGTGTATTCCAGATCATAACCATTCGCTGTGTAAAAAAGTTTTTCCTCATGTCACCTTTACTTCTTTTGCCAATCATCTTAAATCTATGTCCTCTGGTCCTTGACCCTTCCGCCAATGGGGATGGCGCCAATGGTTTCTCTCTATCTAGACCCTTCAGGGTTTTGAATACCTCTATCAAATCTCCTCGTAACCATCCCTGTTCCAAGGAGAACAACCCCAGCTTCTCCAGTCTATCCACGTAACTAAAGTTCCTCAAGCCTGGAATCAGTCTAGCAAATTTCCTCTGCACCCTCTCTAAGGCCTGCACATCCTTCCCAAAGTGCGGTGCCCAGAACTGGACACAATACTCCAGTTGTGGCCGAACCAATATTTTATAATGGTTCATCATAACCTGCTTGCTTTTGAGCTCTATGCCTCTATTTATAAAGCCCAGGATCCTGTATGCTTTCTTAACTGCTTTCTCAACTTGCCCTGCCACTTTCAGAGATTTGTGCACATATACCCCCAGATCACTCTGTTCCTGCACCCCTTTTAGAATTGTACCCTTTAGTTTATATTGCCTCTTCTCATTCTTCCTCCCAAAGAGTATAACTCCACACTTTCTCCATTAAATTTCATCTGCCACTTGTTTGCCCATCCCACCAGCCTGTCAATGTCCTCTTGAAGTCCATCACTATCCTCCTCACTGTTCACTATCCTTCCAAGTTTTGTGTCACCTGCAAATTTTGAAATTGTGCCCTGTACACCCAAGTCCAAGTCATTAATATAGATCAAAAGAGGAATGGTCCTAGTACTGACCCCTGGGAAACACCACTGTATACCTCCTGAAGTGGGGAACACCACTGTATACCTTTTCTTCTAAAGGTTTTGACTTATTAGTTATTCATTATGTGTAGGTCCTGAGAGCAGCTGTCCCAAAGCTCGTCTTTATCCAAATTTTACACAGCCAGTGAGGGTCACTGGATATCAATCAGGAGCGAGAATCCTGGTGGATTTACCCCCCTCCACCATATGTGTATGGTGTCCACTGCAGTTAAAAGAGCACAATCTTGGACCTTTCTGGTCTGTACGGCTCAGTACCAGACCAGGAAATGAACTGATATGATGTGCACTGTATTGCTCTGAACTGCCTTGCTTGAAATTGTGTTGTTTTACTTGAATTGTGTGTAAACTGTGTATCTTTAAATTTTATGAAATAAAGTACATTTTGAAATTAACAAAAAGACCCACTGAAGCATTGAGGAGCTCATTTTTTAAACTAAGAATAAATAGCATCCTACCTTTCTTTAAAAGGGGTGCTTTTCACTTCATTAGGAAGTTTCAGGAATGCTTGAACTCCCTACTGACTCATCAACCAGACAGTGTGTCTGATACACAGCAACACTTGAAGTGCCATTTTTTTGGTATTCTAGTTTTTTTTTTAATTAAAAAGAACCTGCATTTTCCAAAACTATGCCAGTGGCGAGGTACATTACCCGTCACCATCACAGGTTGGAAAATTGTGGGTATGTTGCCAGCTGGTCTCTTTCAATCTTCCCATGCTCCTCTCGGTTTCACTGCTCACCTGATTCCCATGCATGTTTTCCCACTCCCTATTCCTTTTTCAAATTGCTTTCCCTCAAGTCTTCCCATTCAGTGGTTTCCTTTCCTGACAAAGCTTTTCTCTTGCTGGCTTTTTAAAATGGCGCAGTACAGTCGAACATGCTGCATTCTGAATGTGCTGCACTATGCTCGCAGCGGCCCTGCTCAGAACCGCGGTTACAAGGCGATCTTGGGCTTGGTGGAGCCGATAATCCTGCCAAGCACAGCACTACTGGTGCCGCACAGTCACTATCTGTGGCTGCACACAAGCTGACCTTATTAGATAAGGCAACATCAGCTCATTTCCATAATTTATTTGTGCACCAGCTACCTTCGTCATGATGTACCAAGAGAACCAGAACAAGATTATCAGGCACCAGCAGCCAGTGAGGTGCTCTTTCCTGTTGTGGGGAAAGGGGGTGCAGGAAGAGAGGACAAGGAGCACTGGGCAATGGGGGCAAAGGATAACAGCACCCATTAAAAAATAAATAAACAGCAGCTTTCCCACTAGTGTCTATTCCAAATAGTGACTGGGGCATTAGTGAGATGCAGAAGCCACATTATGGGATGGCTGCCTCATTTAAATTGGACTTGAGGACCTGAGACAAGCACACATCTTGTCCATAGGCTCCCAGTTTTCTACGCACCTGCAGCCAAATTGGGGTGCCTCAGTTGTGCTGGTTGCCTCAAACCTCCATCCCCAATTTGCCGGAGTGGGCATCTGATACACTTCAGTGTATCAGACATGCATCAGTGCGCCATCCATCCCTGTGTCTCACCAGAGTTCCAAATTCCAAAATACTTGCTCTATAATTGGTCCACACAAACATGGTATGGAGAAAATTCCTTAACCTAGAGTGATCACGAATGGGAAATAATTCAATACAGTTGAAAGCAGGAAAGCACAAAACCCACTTATCCTCTGGTCTCATGTCTCCATTTCAAAAGATAAATTTTGGGAGGCTGCTCTTTCAATGTGAAGCCTTGCTCAACAGGAGCATGGATTGATGAATTGAAAATGGTCAGTGTACCCAATTTGCAGTGCTCCCAATTTTGCAGTAAAATGTGTGGAAAACCAAAATTGCTGGGAATCAGGCACATTAACCTCTGTGTCCGATTCTTTGATCAGCACTCCTGTAAAACAAGATTCCATGCCAGCACTAAAGTTTCACAAAGTTTACCCTCATATTACAATGGTCTTCTTTGCCCTCTCAGTCATAGCTGCCATTTAGAAGCTTATCTATCCTCAAATGTAAGGACTTGCACAACACCAGGTTATAGTCCAACAGTTTTATTTTAAATCACAAGCTTTCGGAGCTTTCCTCCTTCACTCACCTAAAGAAGGAGGTAAGCTCCGAAAGCTTGTGATTTAAAATAAAACTGTTGGACTACAACCTGGTGTTGTGCAAGTCCTTACATTTGTCCACCCCAGTCCATCACCGGCATCTCCACATCATATCTATCCTCAGTGGAAGACAGGACATCAGCTTCAGTGCAGATATTAAGCTGCCAAATATCCTAAGAGGTATTTCATTTTTGTTGGTGGTTGGGGGGCGGGGGTGGGAGAGAAGAGACAGGAAATCAAAGGACTGATTTTAACTGTTGGCAGTGACAAAAAACAGGCAGTAGCAGATTGGCCATCTGTTATACAACTTTGAAGTTAGTGGAAAGGAAAATCAGGTGGGTGTATATATAGCAAGCAGCTGATCCCCTACCACCCATTTTTCGCCACCGCTGAAAATTAAAATCAACCCTCAAGTATCCCAAAGATTAGACCATGTGGCACATTTCCTCCATATCGCAATACTTTCCCCCTAGCAGTGGTTGGCACAAGCTGCTGTGCCATTATGGACAATCAAAATACCATTCAGATGCATTTATGGCAATGAGAAAATTATATCCAATGCACCTTTATCCCTGTTTCAAAAAAGAACATCTTATTACATCAGTGTGACACTTTCATTGTTTACACAATCTATCCTTATGCTATCACCTAAAAAAGATTGACCAATGAAGGGCAATTTTATGCCCAACCTCTGGAAACATGTATGACACTGCCCATTTAGGACTCTTAATAATCATTAATGGAATACACATTTCAGCCATGCTGGTGCAGAAGTGAGCGTGCATCTATTTTCTCTAGATACATTGTTCATGGCATGGAGGAATGCATCCCTGTTCTCAAGCAAGATGATTAGCTTAGATCGTTGGATTCAATTTCATCCTGAATTATGCCGAATCTTTAAAAAAAACAATTTTCTCATTTCTGATCAAGAGAAGGCAACAGAAGCTTTTCCCAGTTCAGATCAGGCCCTGAAATAGATTGGTATGGGACAGGTAGATAGATTTCAACATCCAAACTAAACAATTCAGTCATCCTTACAAAATCCTTTGACACATCAATGGCCAGGTGCAATGGGGCTAATGGGCCTCTGAAAACAGAAAGGCTATCAAGTCCACCATGGGCATTCTATTCATTCAAAGGCCTTAGGAACACATACCTCGTTGGGAATGCGTGAATCAAAAACAAAGATTACCTTCGCGTGCTGTGTATTCATTATCTATAAGTCTGGCAAGGCCGAAGTCTGCAATCTTACAGACCAATACATCTGATACCAGAATATTGGCAGCTCGCAGGTCCCTGTGGATGTAGTTTTTCAGTTCAATATATGCCATTCCCTCTGCAATCTGAAAAATAAATATTCCAGCATCAAAAAACTGCCAATAAATGGAAAAATGGTTATTGCAATCATTAGCTCTAAATGCTTTTCTTGTTATGCTGCCAGACTTGGGATGCCACCCCCTCCATGCTGTCAGGCCCATCCCCCTCCAGATCCCCTCCCAGTTGAGTTAAACCCCACATTCCGCCCTCTCATTCTGACAAACCCCAGGTTCTCCCTCCACTGAGACGCAGATCAAAGGACACCCCCAATGTTGGTCAAAGACCACTTCTACTGCATCTACATGAGAGTTCACTGTAAATACAATAAAGATGGTCTTTCTACAAATGCTTCCGTATGAATTTGTGAAACCATCACTATTGTGCAAATTGTGGCACACTCACACTTCTGTTACTCTGATCATTTCTCTCTGCATATCGTGCTGTGTGGACTTATTCAATGTTATGTGAAAGTTTTTGTATGATGCTCTGACTCACAGCCAGGAATTTTCCTCAGCTTCTTCAGAGATTTTCATGCAGCCTGACAGAAGTTATCTATTTTTACAGATACATGCAGAAACATACTATTTTTTACAGATATATACAATGCAAGTATGTCCTTCGTTAAATAAGGGCACCAGAACTGTATTCAGTACTCCAGGTGTGGTCTCACCAGCACCCTGTACAGTTGTAGCATGACTTCCCTGCTTTTATACTCCATCCCCCTAGAAGTAAAAGCCAATATTCCGTTTGCCTTCCGGATTACCTGCTGCACCTGTATGTTGACTTATTGGGCTCGAATTTAGCAGGCCTGCGGGTTCCCAGCGGGTGGTCCTCTGGGAGCGTGGTCAACACGCTCGGCGAAATTAGTGGGTTGCCCACGCGATCGTAGCAGGCAACCCACTAATAGGAATCAATTACCTGCTCCTCCGGGGTCCACGGCGCTGGCCTGCGCGTCGGTCGGGCTGCGCATGCGCAGTACGATCTGTCAGCTGGAGGCTCTCTAGTTAAAGGGGCAGTCCTCCACTGACAGATGCTGCAACCAATGGAACAAATTGCAGCATGGAGCAGCCCAGGGGGAAGGCTGCTCCCAGTTTAATGATGCCTCACCCCAGGTATCATCAGATGGGGTGAGTAGGAGGGGGAGGACACAGATCTTCCCCCCGGCGGGCGGGAGGAAGCGGCCTGCCTCTGCCACCAAGAAGGCCTGGCTCGAGGTGGCAGAGGGGGTCACCTGCGCCACCAACATATGGCCCACCTGCATACAGTGCAGGAGGCGCTGCAATGACCGCAGTAGGTCAGCCGCAGTGAGAACATGAAGTCTTTCCCCTACACTCCGTCTGCCACAACACTGCCCCCACCCCACATCTCCTTCGGCACCGCCAACACTATTCTGTCACATCACCCTTCATACCCACTCAAACCCCATCCTCATCTTACCTCCACCTACTCACCTCGCCAGTACTCATCCTGCCACTAACACGCAACCCAATCCTCATACAATCTCATTGCTCCATCCCATACTCACCCTCCCGTGCATCTCCCTCACGGCCAGCCTCACTCAACCTGCCACCACCTGTGCTGCAGCCACAGGGCATGCATCACATATGTGCAGTAGGCAGCGTAAGGCAAACGTGTCGTCAGCATGAAGGGGGTGCACAAGGGTGTCTGAGGGTTTGTCATGGGTGTTACCTATATTGAATTTCAGAGCAACAAGCAGCACACATTATATTGACACCACCACTGCCATGTCTCCGCGAATCCTGTCCGTTGTGTCCAATAATGGCCGCTCCTGGGTATCACTATGAGGACCCACCACTGATGCCACCCATCGTGTTACTGCAGAGTAGGTGCAGGTGTATTTGCAGGGCTCGTCCGCGCAGACGACTGAGAGACATCGGCGGTGTAGCCGGCTGCACCCTGGAAGGATGCGGAGGAGAAGGTGTGGAGGGCAGTGGTGACTTTGACAGCGACAGGTAAGCCGTTGGTGCTGGGGCCAGCCAGGAGCAGCTCGGCATGAAAGAGGCTGCAGATCTCCGCGACTACATGTCGAGCGAATCTGCGCCTCCCTGTGCACTGCTGCTCGGAGAGGTCCGGGGAGCTGCGCCTCGGTCTGTGGACCCTGTGGCGAGGGTATTGCCCTCTGCGATGCGTCTCTCTCTGCGGTAGCCCTCCCTCCTGCTGTGCAGGTGGGCGTGCAACAACACCGCGTTGGGGGGATCCATGTCTCTGCGGCGGACGGCGTGGACTGCGAGGCTGCTGGGGCTGGTCATGCTCTTCGTCCTCCGAGGGTGTCCACACACCACCCATCTGGCAGGTGTTGGTCTGAGGGGTTGTGCAGGGTAGGTGTGTGGTTCCTCGGACTGGGGCTGCGGTTTCGTGTCGGTCTGTCCTCTGGCTTGGCCGGGGGGTGGTGGAGGGCAGGGGTTGCCCTATGTGACGCGGTGGCTTCCTGCGTGGGTGAGGGCTCTCCCCCGTGGAGCGCACCTTGGCACCTGCCACAGGCTGCTGGCTGCAACACGCCTGGTTGAGGAGGGACTGTTTCCCCCAGTGTGTGAAACTCACTGCCTTGAACCGAAAATCCCACACTTCCTCTTTTGACAGCTGCTTCAGCTCATTAACTGACCACAACGAGCAAGGTAAGTACTCTCAAGTGGAACCCCGCTGGCTTTAATTGCCTGCGGGATTCCCACCAGCGGGGCTTGCGCGCGCAGCCCCGCACGTCAGCGCGGTACCCGGAAGTGGCCGGGATTTCGTCGCGATCCGGTCACGTGACCGGCTATCGGGATTTTCGGGGCCGCCCCACTGGGAACCCGCCGGAAACACGATCCCAAAATCGAGCCCATTGTGTTTCATGTACGGGGACACCCAAATCCCTCTGTACTGCAGCATTTTGTCGTATTTCTCCATTCAAATAATATTTTGTTTTTTTATTTTTCCTCCCAAAGTGGATGACTTCACATTTTCCCACATTATATTCCATCTGCCAAATTTTTGCCCATTCGCTTAACCTGTCAATATCCCTTCGCAGACACTTTGTGTCCTCATCACAACTTGCTTTTCCACCTTTTTGTATCATCAGCAAATTTGGCCAAAAGACACTCTGTTCCTTCATCCAAGTCACTGATATATATTGTAAATAGTTGAGACCCCAGCACTGATCCCTGCGGTACCCCACTAGTCACAGATTGCCATTTTGAAAATTACCCTTTTATCCTGATTCTTTGTTTTCTGTTAGTTTGCCAATCCTCTATCCATGCCAGTATATTACCCCCAACACCTTGAGCTCTTACCTTGTGCAGTAATCTTTGATGTGGCACCTTATCGAATGCCTTTTGGAAATCCAAATAAAATGCATCCATTGGTTCCCCTTTATCCACCCTGGAAGATTACAACCAATGCATCCACTATCTCTGTAGCCACTTCCTTTAAGACCCTCGGATGCAAGCCATCAGGTCCAGGGATCTTGTCAGCCATTAGACCCATTCGTTTACCTAGTATTTTTTCTCTCGTGATAGTGATTGTTTTTCGTTCCTCCATCCCTTTTGCCCCTTGATTTTCTACTATTATTGGTACGTTATTAGTGTCTTCTACTGTGAAGACAGATACAAAATATCTGTTCAATTCCTCTGCCATTTCCTTGCTTTCCATTATTATTTCCCCAGTCTCATCCTCTAAGGGACCAATGTTTACTTTAGCTACCCTCTTCCTTTTTATATACTTGTAGAAGCTTTTATTGTCAGTTTTTATATTTCTTGCTAGTTTACTCTCATAATTTATTTTCTCCCTCTTTATTATTCTTTTAGTCATCCTTTGCTGGTTTTTAAAGTTTTCCCAATCTTCGGGCTTACCAGTAATCTTTGCCATGTTGTATGCTTTTTCTTTTAACCTGATACCATCCTTTACTTTTAAAGGAAGTAGGTGAGCACATTGCGGATGCCCGAACTATAATCTTTCAAAGTTCTCTAGATTCAGGAACTGTCCCTCCAGATTGGAAAATTGCACATATCACTCCGCTTTTTAAGAAAGGAGAGAGAGGGAAACCGGGGAATTATAGACCAGTTAGCCTAACATCTGTGGTGGGGAAAATGCTGGAGTCTGTAATTAAGGAGAGGGTGACTGAACACCTCGAGAATTTTCAGTTAATCAGAGCGAGCCAGCATGGATTTGTGAAAGGTAGGTCGTGCCTGACAAACCTGATTGAATTTTTTGAAGAGGTGACTAAAGTAGTGGACAGGGGAATGTCAATGGATGTTATTTATATGGACTTCCAGAAGGCATTTGATAAGGTCCCACATAAGAGACTGTTAGCTAAGATAGAAGCCCATGGAATCGAGGGAAAAGTACGGACTTGGTTAGGAAGTTGTCTGAGCGAAAGGCGACAGAGAGTAGGGATAATGGGAAGGTACTCACATTGGCAGGATGTGACTAGTGGAGTCCCGCAGGGATCTGTCTTGGGGCCTCAATTATTCGCAATATTTATTAATGACTTAGATGAAGGCATAGAAAGTCTCATATCTAAGTTTGCCGATGACACAAAGATTGCTGGCATTGTAAGCAGTGTAGATGAAAACATAAAACTACAAAGCGATATTGATAGATTCGGTGAATGGGCAAAATTGTGGCAAATGGAATTCAATGTAGACAAATATGAGGTCATCCACTTTGGATCAAAAAAGGATAGAACAGGGTACTTTCTAAATGGTAAAAAGTTAAAAACAGTGGATGTCCAAAGGGACTTAGGGGTCCAGGTACATAGATCATTGAAGTGTCATGAACAGGTGCAGAAAATAATCAAGGCGGCAAATGGAATGCTGGCCTTTATATCTAGAGGACTGGAGTACAAGGGGGCAGAGGTTATGCTGCAGCTATACAAAACCCTGGTTAGACCGCACCTGGAGTACTGTGAGCAGTTCTGGGCACCGCACCTTCGGAAGGACATATTGGCCTTGGAGGGAGTGCAGCGTAGGTTTACTAGAATGATACCAGGACTTCAAGGGTTAAGTTATGAGGAGAGATTACACAAATTGGGGTTGTAATCTCCAGAGTTTCGAAGGTTAAGGGGTGATATGATCGAAGTTTATAAGATATTAAGGGGAACAGATAGGGTGGATAGAGAGAAACTATTTCCGCTGGTTAGGGATTTTAGGTGTAGGGGACACAGTCTAAAAATTAGAGCCAGACTTTTCAGGAGCGAGATTAGAAAACATTTCTACACACAAAGGGTTGCAGAAGTTTGGAACTCTCTTCCGCAAACGGCAATTGATACTAGCTCAATTGCTAAATTTAAATCTGAGATAGATAGCTTTTTGGCAATCAAAGGTATTAAGGGATATGGGCCAAAGGCAGGTGTATGGAGTTAGATCGCAGATCAGCCATGATCTTATCAAATGGCGGAGCAGGCACGAGGGGCTGAATGGCCTACTCCTGTTCCTATGTTCCTACTTCCTTAGTTAGCCATGGTTGGTTCATCCTTTTTGTGGAGTCCTTCCTCCTCATAGGGATATATTTTTGTTGCGAGTCATAAAATGTCTTTTTAAATGTTTGCCACTGCTTATCATACCATCTAATCTGTTTACCCAGTTCACTCTAGCCAATTCCGCCCTCATTCCTTTATAACTGCCCTTATTTAAGTTTAATACAATAGTTTCAGACCCAAGATCCTCGCTCTCAAACTGGTTGTGAAATTCTATCATGTTATGATCACTGCTTCCCAAGGGATACTTTACTTTGATATCATTAATTAATCCTGTTTCGTTATCCAGTACCAGATCCAAAATGGCCTGTTCTCTGGTTGGTTCCCTGACGTATTGGTCTAAGAAACAGTCCCTAATACACTCCATGAACTCCTCCTCAGGGTTACTTTTGCCAATTTGATTTGTCCAATCTATGTGAAAGTTAAAATCGCCCATGATTATTGCATTACCTTTTTTACAAGCCCCCTTATTTCCTGATTTATATTTTGCCCTACGGTATAGCTACTGTTAGGGGGCCTATAAACTACTCCCACCAATGATTTCTTTCCCTTGCTATTTCTTACCTCCACCCAAATTGATTCAACATCTTGATCTTCTGAGCCAAGATCATTTCTTACTATAATACCAATTTCATCCTTTATTAACAGAGCTACCCCACCACCTTTACCTTTTCTCCTATCCTTCTGAAATGTTAAATAACCCTGAATATTTAGCTCCCAACCTTGGTCACCTTGCAACCACGTCTCTGTAATGGCCACGAGATCATACCCATTAGTTTCTATTTGTGCCGTCAATTCATCTATCTTATTACGAATGCTGCGCGCATTCAAATAAAAAACCTTTAATTTTGTCTTTTTACCATTCTTTCCTACCCCAGCCCCATTTGCTAGTGCACTCTTATGTTTGTACGCTCTGTCCCTTCCTGACACACTCTGTTTAACATTACCCCCATCACTTTCCTGTACTACTTCCTTGTCTTTTCTCTTTATCAATCTAAACTTCGCCCCACCTGAGCCCCCCCCTCCCTCTATTTAGTTTAAAGCCTTCTCTACCGCTCTATTTATTCGGTTTGCCAGAACACTGGTCCCAGCATGGTTCAGGTGAAGCCCGTCCCAACGGAACAGCTCCCTCTTTCCCCAGTACTGGTGCCAGTGCCCCATGAATCGAAACCCACTTCTCCCACACCAATCTTTGAGCCACACATTCATCTCTCTGATCTGATCGGTTGATTCCGGGTATGGAAGGATTGTCTTATGAGGAAGGATTGAACAGGTTGGGTCTGTACTCATTGGAGTTTAGAAGAATGAGAGGAGATCTTATTGAAACATACAAGATTCTGAGGGGACTCGATAGGGTAGATGCTGAGAGGATGTTACCCCTCATGGGGAATCTAAAACTAGGGGGCATAGTCTCAGAATAGAGGGTTGTCCATTTAAGACGGAAATGAGGAGGAATTTCTTCTCCCAGAGGATCGTGAATCTTTGGAATTCTTTACCCCAAAAAGCTGTGGAGGCTGAGTTATTGAATACATTCAAGGCTGAGTTGGACAACTTTTTGATCAGCAAGGGAGTCAAAGGATATGCGGGAAAGTGGAGTTGAGGTAAAAATCAGATCAGCCATGATCTCATTAAATGGCGGAGCCGAATGGCCTACTCCTATCTCTTATGGTCTTATAGTCTCCCACTGTGCCTCAGTATTCCTGCACAGTGATGCAACCATTTCCTATGATGAACCTTGATTTGTTGTTCCATGGAATTACACCAAAGGTTACTGGTCCTAAATGCAGTGTTCCACCAGCTCTTGTAATTAACCATTAATAATAATCTCAATCCGTCATGTACAACACTTTCAAAGGCAAGTTTCTTTTCCTCCTGAACGAAATGTATTCGTAATATGGCCTTGGGCCACATGCAGTCTATTTCCATTTTACCCATGGTGCCCATTAGATCTGTTGCTCAGTGTAACACTGGGACTTCATTCATAGCCCACTCAGTTGTAGGATAGGTCTTAGAGCTGGGATTCAACACCATTCCTCTCCTTCTCCAATTTCCAGTGACAGAAAGCATGCAAATGCTATTGGGGTGCATAGTTATCCCAGCACCTCCAGACAAGTGAAATAGTTTTAATGGAACTAACGGTCCCATCGTGTTTTTTTTTAAAAATAATTTCTTCCTGTGGGGAAGTGCCTCGCCTCCACCCAGCAACCAGCCAGGACATCACATTTGAAAAGCCGCTGAGCCAAAGAAGGATATATTACGGAGGTGACAAAAAAACTTGATCAAAGAGATGGATTTTATGGACGGTCTTAAAAGAAGAGGTGGAGAGGCAAATGGAGTTACGGAGAAAATTCCAGAGATTGGGCCCTAAGGATCTGAAGGAAAGGCTGCTAGTGGTTGGTTGGTGAGGTGAAGGGAGGGGGGATACACAAGAGGCTAGAGTTGGAGGAACGGAGCGTATGGGGAGAAGACTCCAGCAGGTTACAGAGATATGGAGGGGTGAGGTTATAAAGGGATGCCAGCCAGGAGAACGTTGGAGTCATCCAGTCTGGAGTGACAAAGGCATGGATGAGGGTTTCAGTGGAAAATGGGCTGAGGTAGGGGCGGAGGTGAGCATTGTTACGGAGTTGAAAGTAAGCAGTCTTGCGATGGAGAGGATATGGGATTGGAAGTTCAGCCTGGGGGTTGAATAGGACACCTAAGTTGCAAACAGTCTGGTTCAGCCTGAGCTAAGTTTTGTCAATCATGTCAGGCAAAAGTCACTTTACACTGGCATATACAGCTTTTTGTCTTGGAGAGGGGTTTTTAATACCACCAAAAATAGATCAACTGGTCATTCATTTCATTGCTGTTTGAGACATCCTGAAAATTGGCCGTTGTAATACCTATATAAAAGAGAAATGACTGCTTTTCAAATAAATTCATTGTGAAGGTCTTTGAGAAACTTTCTGAAAGACATGATGAGGTGGTACAGTATATAAATTAAAATCTTTTGTTGCCGCTCAAGCTTCATTCTTGCCTTTTATAAGAGCTCGCTGGAGTAGTTACTGCCTTTCAACTTCTTCCTATAGGTTTGCTGTGAATATGCTCTTGTTTCCTCAAAAGGAAAATTATTCCTTACTTAAATCCAAGATTTGCAATAGCTTATGTTGGATCGTTAAAAACTCATCCTGAGTCCAAGAGGTTTTTCTGTTGCCACAGTAACCAATTTGGTGAACACAATGGAGTTCCACATTTTGGACTGTCAGCACTGAAGATTCTACCACTCTACAAAACATCTACAAATTACTCCCAAATCATGAACAGACAGTTGCCTGCAGTATTTTATTTCTTCACCTCAGGTCATTTTTTTTTTAAAATGTGCTTATCACAGCGGAAAGTGGAAGCAATGAATTTATTTCCTCTGCTGATCCCACAGCTGATAAGAGGTGGTAGTAAAGCAGAAACAGCGTTCTCTGACTGGCCACACGTCTTCCTAAATCTGCAGTGTTATCTTGCCGACAGCATACATCTAATTTTAGCAACACTGCAAACTATAGATAGATTAACCCCTCTTTGGATTAATAGGGCAATTTTAGTACTAGATTGAAATTAAACAACATGCACTTTGTAGTGGATTCAAGGAGAATTGTAGAAATGTTTTTTCATTAATATTTCACACAATGTTACCCTGTTTAATCAGTCTTTCGCCACGATTGTGGGCGTCAGTGTCTCACTCCCATCCTCCACCATCTGAGACTACCGACAGCTGTAATAGTTCATTGACGTGAACTGACTCTCGCCCCCACCTTCCACCCCCAGGAACTGAAATCAACTCTAACATGTCACATATGTGAATTATCTTAAATATGTTGGGCTAATGGAAAAAGTCATGCTTAAATTGCAGAGAATTCTGACGACAGGGATGGTTAAAAATACAACTTTGAAAGTCTTATCGCCAACTTACACCTGTGAAGCAGGAAATCAGCAACAGCCAAGAAGTAAATGATGCTGGGAGACTTGTTCCTCTCCCCCCACAACAAAACAAAAATAACACTAGCCCATAAGAGTACAAGAACTGTTGTTAGGGACATAAAGAGACTATGTGGCCCAACAAGCCTGTCCATTTTGTTAGATCAACCTCACCTTATCCATCTTCTGACTATATCCCACAATCCAGTTTCCCTCATTTAATGCTGCTTTTATGTTGGGTTTAGTGGGATGTTAGGTCTGGCAACATAACCTAAATCCCTATTCCCTTTCCCCATAGCCACCTCGCACTGTTTGTACACCTTTACTGAGTAACCAACTATAACCCCCCAGGTCTCTTTCTCCATCTGTTCTCTTTAATGGATATCACTGCATGATGTAAACATGCCTGGAGTTTCCCCACACTAAATGCATGACACTGCATTTGGCCACATTAAAAGGACGTGGTCCCATTCCCCTAACTTGTCTAAATCAGCCTGTAATGCTTTACATTTGAAGGACGGTTCCATTTATGCCGATATCTAAATTATTAATGAATCTCGACAAAAGGTCATCAACCTGAAACATTAACCCTACCTTCCTCTCTCCACAGATGCTGCCTGACCTGCTAAGTGTTTCCAGAATTTTCTGCTTTCATTTCAGATTTCCAGCAACTGCAGTATTTTGCTTTCTGATTTAATTTTAATGTTTTGTAAGCACAAGTTCATGGACGGCTCCACTCATGAGACAAGTTCATCTGTGGCCATAAATAACTAAAACCAATTCCTGTCCTTGTGTATGGCTATGGTTCATTCTGGGTCCATAGACAATGGAAAGAAACATCGGGTAGGGTATATAATTGACGGCTGATCTGCAACACTAAGTTTACTCCCTGTCAGTGAAAGTTACAATTTACCCCCATGAAACTCATCACAGATAGGAAGTTAGTTTTTCTGCCCGTGCACTCCCAACATGGAGCCTCACCCATCATGAATGCACATTGGGAGATCACATATGGGCAGCCCATGCTTTTACAGCCATAGTTGTGCATTGGAAATGAACAAGCAGATGGACTCTAAAATGAAATCACTAGTGGCTCCCTGGTCTGAAATCTACGACACAAAGATATGAAATGAGCTTAAATGCATTTGCTTCCCAGAATAAACGCCATGTGGTTTTGACATTTATTTATAATTAAACTCAGCTGCTTATCACAAACTGTATTTTGTACACACTTAAGACAAAGACCCTCCTACTAAGAACATTAGCTCAAGTACAGATTCATTTGCTCTGTATTATCTGCTTAATAGGAAAAGCACAGAGCACCCCAGCCAATGGGCAGCCTGTTAACAGAGCAGCTAACACCTGCTCTTGCACAGATTTGGTACTCTCTGGATTATTCTCTTAATAGAAACAATTGGATAAAAGAAGCAATTTGCTTGCTAAGTGGATGTCCCCTTTATTAAGCCTCCACTATTTTTGGAGATGGGAAATGGGCTTATGTGTCAGAACAACAGCATTGTCAATCATTTGGACACTGGTCTCACAAAACTTGTCCTACTATTTCTCTATCATCCCAGAGCTAGGAATCATCATTAAACCATTTATAATTAATAGTATCTTGTTAATCCCAGTGATACCAGGTACAAAACAAAATAATTTTAAAAGTGCTAAAACATTTAAACCTTTAAGCACCATCCGATTCTGGATCTGTTGTTTCATTGATCAAATGCATCCATGACAGGAGCTTTTAAGCTGCCCTCCTTGAACAAGCTAATAGTTGCAAACTCCTAGCATTGTGGGTGCCGCAAAACTGTAAAGTCAAGTCAGCAGACCCGTGCACCCGAAGCACAGTGGTGCTGTCTCTTGCAGTGTGGAAATTTCAGGCTGTGGAAGAGGCCATGCTATGGGTCAGCCAAAACTTCAAAAGTTTAAAATTAAGCAAATAGTCACTTACGCTGAATTTTAGATCTTCTGGATGTACTCCACCCCTGAGGCTGAGCACATCATATAAAATGGACCCATGACTAATCCTGTTATCTGGTCTGCTCAAGTAGGATTCTTAAAGGAAGGTTACGGTTGCTGAATTTTCTTGAGTTAAGGATAGTTTATAAATATTTTTTTAAAACATTGTGTCTTCCTCTTTGGGAGTCCAGGCCTCAACCCTGGCCTGTGCCCCCACCACCACCTCCCCAGGTGGGCCCCAATTCTGCCAGGGGTCAGAGAAGCATGCTTGGTCAGACCAAGAAAATCTCCAATGCTATGCGGTGTCCTGACTGAGGGCCGAGGTGTGGGAATTCTGATCTTCCAGCATTCCTATCTCTGGCCCTGTCCCTGTCCCCCTGATGTCGATGGCCTTATAGAGTCAACCAGAGGCTGTCCCCCTACAAGACCATCACAGAATACCCAACTTAAGGCCAGGGCCTGAACACATCTGGGTCCCAGCCAAGTTTACAGCACGTCCACCTGAATGGCCATGAATTTATGCAGCCCAAGTGTATGTTTTTTTAACATTTGACTTTTGATCAGTGCCCTGCGTTCCCTTCAGTGGAATTCAGGATAAACTTCTTTACCCAAAGAGTAGTAAGAAAGTGGAACTCACTACCACATGGAATGGTTGAGGCGAATAGCATAGATGCATTTAAAGGGAAGCTAAATAAGCACATGAGGGAGAAAGGAATAGAAAGTAACGATGATAGAGTCAGATGAAGTAATGTGGGAGGAAGTTCATATGAAACATAAACACTGATATAGACCAGTTTTTTTTTAATTATTCGTTTATGGAACGTGGGCGTCGCTGGCGAGGCCAGCATTTATTGCCCATCCCTAATTGCCCTTGAGAAGGTGGTGGTGAGCCGCCTTCTTGAACCGCTGCAGTCCATGTGGTGAAGGTTCTCCCACAGTGCTGTTAGGAAGGGTGTTCCAAGATATTGACCCAGCGACGATATATTTCCAAGTCAGGATGGTGTGTGACTTGGAGGGGAACGTGCAGGTGGTGTTGTTCCCATGTATCTGCTGCTCTTGTCCTTCTAGGTGGTAGAGGTCGCGGGTTTGGGAGGTGCTGTCAAAGAAGCCTTGGTGAGTTGCTGCAGTGTATCCTGTGGATGGTACACACTGCAGCCACGGTGCGCCAGTGGTGAAGGGAGTGAATGTTTAGGGTGGTGGATGGGGTGCCAATCAAGCGGGCTGCTTTGTCCTGGATGGTGTCGAGCTTCTTGAGTGTTGTTGGAGCTGCACTCATCCAGGCAAGTGGAGAGTACTCCATCACACTCCTGACTTGTGCCTTGTAGATGGTGAAAAGGCTTTGGGGAGTCAGGAGGTGAGTCACTCGCCGCAGAATACCCAGCCTCTGACCTGCTCTTGTAACCACAGTATTTATATGGCTGGTCCAGTTAAGTTTCTGGTCAATGGTGAGATGTTGATGGTGGGGTATTCGGTGATGGTAATGCCGTTGAATGTCAAGGGGAGGTGGTTAGACTCTCTCTTGTTGGAGATGGTCATTGCCTGGCACTTGTCTGGCGTGAATGTTACTTGCCACTTATCAGCCCAAGCCTGGATGTTGTCCAGGTCTTTCTGCACGCGGACTCGGACTGCTTCATTATTTGAGGGATTGCGAATGGAACTGAACACTGTGCAATCATCAGCAAACATCCCCATTTCTGACCTTATGATGGAGGGAAGGTCATTGATGAAGCAGCTGAAGATGGTTGGGCCTAGGACACTGCCCTGAGGAACTCCTGCAGCAATGTCCTGGGGCTGAGATGATTGGCCTCCAACAGCCACTACCATATTCCTTTGTGCTAGGTATGACTCCAGCCACTGGAGAATTTTCCCCGATTCCCATTGACTTCAATTTTACTCTGGCTCCTTGGTGCTACAATCGGTCAAATGCTGCCTTGATGTCAAGGGCAGTCACTCTCACCTCACCTCTGGAATTCAGCTCTTTTGTCCATGTTTGGACCAAGGCTGTAATGAGGTCTGGAGCCGAGTGGTCCTGGCGGAACCCAAACTGAGCATCGGTGAGCAGGTTATTGGTGAGTAAGTGAAGCTTGATAGCACTGTCGATGACACCTTCCATCACTCTGCTGATGATTGAGAGTAGACTGATGGGGCGGTAATTGGCCGGATTGGATTTGTCCTGCTTTTTGTGGACAGGACAAATCTGGGCAATTTTTCACATTGTCGGGTAGATGCCAGTGTTGTAACTGTACTGGAACAGTTTGGCTAGAGGCGCGGCTAGTTCTGGAGCACAAGTCTTCAGCACTACAGCTGGGATGTTGTCAGGGCCCATAGCCTTTGCTTGATGTCACGTGGAGTGAATTGAATTGGCTGAAGACTGGCTTCTGTGATGGTGGGGATATCGGGAGGAGGCCGAGATGGATCACCAACTCGGCACTTCTGGCTGAAGATGGTTGCAAACACTTCAGCCTTGTCTTTTGCACTCACGTGCTGGACTCCGCTATCATTGAGGATGGGGATGTTTGCAGAGCCTCCTCCTCCCGTTAGTTAGAATCATAGAATCATAGAAGTTACAACATGGAAACAGGCCCTTCGGCCCAACATGTCCATGTCGCCCAGTTTATACCACTAAGCTAGTCCCAATTGCCTGCACTTGGCCCATATCCCTCTATACCCATCTTACCCATGTAACTGTCCAAATGCTTTTTAAAAGACAAAATTGTTTAATTGTCCACCACCATTCACAACTGGATGTGGCAGGACTGCAGAGCTTTGATCTGATCCGTTGGTTGTGGAGTCGCTTAGCTCTGTCTATAGCATGTTGCTTCTGCTCTTTAGCATGCATGTAGTCCTGAGTTGTAGCTTCACCAGGTTGGCACCTCATTTTTAGGTACGCCTGGTGCTGCTCCTGGCATGCTCTTCTACACTCCTCATTGAACCAGGGTTGATCCCCTGGCTTGTTGGTAATGGTAGAGTTGGGCCAAATGGCCTGTTTCTGTGCTGTACATTCTATGCAAGAGACTAAGTTTGCTAAAGTGCACAGTATTATCACATTCAAACCGATTTGAAGGAAATGTACACAGTTTATTTCGGGTTTCCACCAAAGTTACGGTGACTGAACAGCAGAACCCTCATGGAGATTCCCGGCAATTATATACTCCGTATAGGAATCCAAAGAAAACGCACGATCATCAGGAATTTCCTCTGGGATCCTCCCAATCAGCCGCCTTAATTTCGACGGAAGATCAGCAGAAACCCTGTTTACATGGTTTATCCGGGATCTTTATCAATCTTCCGCCAAAATTGTAGCAGTCGATCGGGAGAATACCTGAGGAAAATCCCGGTGAAGGTATTATTGCCACTGACATCCTTTCCTGTATCGTGACGTTGTTACGAGGAGTACTTTCATCACAGCTGTTGTAAAGTCTTCTCTTCCTATTACACTGTCTGCTTAATAACTATGGACAGCAGCAATCACTGGAACCCCAGTATCACACTGAAAATAGTCTGCTTGGGTCAGCTACAGTTTGAGCAAGCCATTTACCTACAGCGCCAGACACAGTGATTGGGGGGGGGGGGGGGGAGGGGAAGTAGAAATAGAAGTGAAGATATAAAATAATCCCAGCAGACTAACCTGTGCAGACATGTCAATTAGTTTTGCTAGCTGTAGATTACTTCCTTCATCAGTCTTTAAAAAGTCCAGCAAACTACCTGCAGGAGAATAAGACACATGGTCAAATCACATTAAAGCCAATATCATTGATAAGGAAGGAAGAGAACCCTGCAGCATCAATAACACATTCATCTTATTTTAGTCATATAGAAAGTGTGGAGTGCACTGTTAGCAAGTAATCAAAAAGTGCAGCGAAAATTGTAGAACCCAAATTCTTTGTGAAATTAATGGGGTAAAAATTGAACCTCAATGCACCCATTTTATGCCCGTAAAATGGGTGCAACATAGGCCAATTTCGGGGACCAACATCCTGCACCCAAAAGGTCACCTGAAAGATGTCCGACCCAATACTGGGTCAGGACATTTTTCATGCATTATGTGTCCGGCACCGATTTCATGCCCGAAAATGGGTCTACAGGAATTTCCGCTCTATTATCTACGGTTACATATAAAATGATGGAGAAACTATTCATAGGAATATAGGAACAGGAGTAGGCCATTCAGCCCCTCAAGCCCGCTCCGCCATTTGATAAGATCATGGCTGATCTGTGATCTAACTCCATATACCTGCCTTTGGCCCATATCCCTTAATACCTTTGGTTGACAAAAAGCTATCTATCTCAGATTTTAATTTAGCAATTGAGCTAGTATCAATTGCCATTTGCGGAAGAGAGTTCCAAACTTCTACCACCCTTTGTGTGTAGAAATGTTTTCTAATCTCACTCCTGAAAGGTCTGGCTCTAATTTTTAGACTGTGCCCCCTATTCAATTGCATTTTAAAATGAAATAGATGTTCACCTGTGAATTAATTAAGCATGCTAGTCAAAACTAGTTTTTACAGCTAAGTAAAATTTTAATTTATGCAGATATATCCTTGCGGGGAGGTTTGCTAGTGCTGTTGGGAGGGTTTAAACTAGCTTGGCAGGGGGATGGAAACCTGAGTGTGGATTCAGATGGGATAAAGTCGGAACTGGAAATGGAAGGCAGAAAATTAGTGAGTGAGTCTGGAAGTCAGAGGGAACGCAGGTTAGAAAATAAACAACAGAAGACTTTGGCAGTCCTTAAATGTATTTACCTCAATGCAAGGAGTATAGGAAATAAGGTGGATGAGCTGAGGGCACAGATAGACACGTGGCAGTACGATATCTTAACTACCACAGAAACATGGCTTAAAGTGGGGCAGGACTGGCAGCTCAACGTCCCTGGTTACAGGGTTTTCAGACGCAATAGAGAGGGGGATAAAAATGGAAGGGGGGTTGGCAATATTGGTCAAGGAAACAATTGCAGTCGTGATATTTTAGAAGGAGCATCAAATGAGGCCATATGGGTTGAGCTAAAGAACAAAAAAGGCGCATTCACACTGCTGGGAGTGTACTATAGACCCCCATGCAGTCAGAGAGAGATAGAAGAGCAAATAGATAGGCAAATTTCTGAGAAGTGCAAAAACAATAGGGCAGTAATAGTAGGGGATTTCAACTACCCTAATATTAACTGGGTTACAAACAATGTGAATGGTATAGAGGGAACAGAATTCTTAAATTGCAAACAGGAGAATATTTTTAGCCAATATATAGCAAGCCCAATGAGAGGGGGGCAGTTCTGGATTTAGTTCTAGGAAATGAAGAGGGGTACGTGGAAGAAGTAGCAGTGGGAGAGCATTTTGGTGGTAGTGATCATAATACAGTTAGTTTTAGCATAGTTATGGAAAAGGACAAAGACAGAGCAGGAGTTAAAGTTTTCAATTGGGGAAAGGCCAATTTTTCTAAACTGAGAAATGATTTTGCAGAAGTAAACTGGAAACAGCTACTTGAAGGTAAATCAGTGTCAGAGCAGTGGGAGACATTCAAGTGGAAGATTCAAGGGGTTCAGCGTAAACATGTTCCCACAAAGAAAAAGGGAGGGGCTGCCAAATCTAAAGCCCCCTGGATGTCAAGAAGCATTCAGGGAAAGATAAGGCAGAAAAAGAAAGCCTTGGATAGACACCAGGAACTCAATACTATGGAAAGCTTAGAGGAGTATGCAAAGTGCAGGGGTGAAGTTAAAAAGAAAATTAGGAAAGCAAAGAGAGGGCATGAAAAAATATTAGCAGGTAAAATCAAAGAAAACCCAAAGATGTTCTGTAAATACATTAAGAGCAAGAGGATAACTAAGGAAAGTCTAAGGCCTATTAGAGACCTAAAAGGTAAACTATGTGTGGAGGCGGAAGATGTGGGTATGGTTCTTAATGAATACTTTACGTCTGTCTTCACAAAGGAGAGGGATGATGCAGAGATTGAAATTAAGGAGGAGGTCTGTGAAATATTGGATGAGATAAACATAGTGAGAGAGAAGGAATTAAGGGGATTACGTTCTTTGAAAGTGGATAAATCACCAGGGCCGAATGAAATGTATCCTAGGCTGTTAAAAGAAGCCAGGGAGGAAATAGTGGAGGCTTTAACAATCATTTTCCAAACTTCACTGGATACAGGCCTAGTGCCGGAAGAATGGAGGACTGCTAACGTCGTACCGTTGTTTAAAAAAGGAGCAAAGGATAGACCGAATAATTAAAGGCCAGTCAGCCTAACCTCGGTGGTGGGTAAATTATTGAAATCAATTCTGAGGGACAGGATAAACTGTCACTTAGAAAGGCACAGACTAATCAAAGACAAAGACAGTCAGAAGGGATTTGTTAAGGGGAGGTCGTGTCTGACTAACTTGATTAAATTTTTTGAGGAGGTGACAAGGACGATTGATGAGGGTAGCGCAATTGATGTAGTCTACATGGATTTTAGAAAGGCTTTTGACAAGGTCCCACATTGAAGATTGGTCAAAAAAGTAAAAGGCCCATGGAATCCAAGGGAATGTGGCAAATTGGATCCAAAATTGGCTCAGTGGCAGGAAGCAAAGGGTAATGGTCGACAGGTGTTTTTGAGACTGGAAAGTTGCTTCCAGTGGGGTGCTAGGTCCTTTGCTTTTAGTGGTATACATTAACAATTTGGACTTAAACATAGGGGGCATGATTAAGAAATTTGCGGATGATACAAAGCTAGGCCATGTGGTTGATAATGAGGAAAGCTGTAGACTGCAGGAAGAGATCAATGGACTGGTCAGGTGGGCAGAAAAGTGGCAAATGGAGTTCAATCCAGAGAAGTGTGAGGTCATGCATTTGGGGAGAGCAAACAAGGCAAGGGAATACACAATAAATGGGAGGATACTGAGTGGTGTAGAGGAAGTGAGGGACCTTGGAGTGCATGTCCACAGATCCCTGAAGGTAGCAGGACAGGTAGATAAGGTGGTCAAGAAGGCATATGGAACACTTTCCTTTATTAGCCGAGCCATAGAATATAAGAGCAGGGATGTTATGCTGGAACTGTATAAAACACTAGTTAGGCCACAGCTTGAGTACTGCACACAGTTCTGGTCACCACATTACAGGAAGGATGTAATTGCACTAGAGAGGGTACAGAGGAGATTTACGAGGATGTTGCCAGGACTGGAGAATTTTAGCTATGATGACAGATTGGATAGGCTGGGGTTGTTTTCCTTGGAACAGAGGAGGCTGAGGGGTGATTTGATTGAGGTGTACAAAATTATGAGGGGCCTAGATAGAGTGGATAGGAAGGACCTATTTCCCTTAGTGGAGGGGTCAATAATCAGGGGGCATAGATTTAAAGTGATTGGTAGAAGGATTAGAGTGGAAATGAGGAAAATCTTTTTCACCTAGAGGATGGTGGGGGTCTGGAACTCACTGCCTGGTAGAGGCAGAAACCCTCTACTGATTTAAAAAATACCTGGCTGTGCACCTGAACAGCCATGACCTGCAGGGCTACGGACCAAATGCAGGAAAGTGGGATTAGGCTGGATGGCTCGTTTCTCAGCTGGCACGGACACGATGGGCCGAATGGCCTCCTTCTGTGCCGTAAATTTTCTATGATTCTACTGCAGTAGATTCCACTTAATAGACTGCTGGATGCCTTGATCTCCTTTTAAACATTGCAGAGATTAAATAAATTATTTCAGTAGTGAGGAGTTAAAGACTTGTAGTAGCATGACTGGACTTAAAATCGGACAAGATATAAAGGAAAAATTGCAGCATGAAATTGTTTTGTGGGCATTTATATATGTTGAATGATACTGGTACCTATTTACAGCAATTGGAGCCTTGCTTTTATTAATTTTTTTACAAGACTTTGAAAGTTATTTTTTTTTGATTACACCCATGATTGGCATATAATTTTTTTTTAAATCGCTTCGAAAACCCTTTTTGATACAGTAGGTGTTTGGCAGGCAGGCACAACATCATAATGTGCTCAGGAGTTAGTTGCTGAATATTATTTCATTGGATCTGCCCTATAGATAAATATTACATCCAGCGGGTCCTAAATTTTGACCCCCATTTTTTATGTATGACAAAAATCATATGGAGCGAGAAAACACTCACCTGCATAGGGATGGACCATTTCTTCAGTCCACAAAGACTGAAGTAGAACATGGGCCAGGCCTTTGATAGACATGCTTGCACATGTGTGGAGCCATGGATGGACACACTCGTTCAAGTGAGGAGTAGCAGCTTTTTAAATGCAACGATTGAAAATCAAGCTTTTACTTTTTCAGTTACAAATATTACAAGGCGGCCATCTTCATAACGAAATGGTTTAGTTCAAAACTCTGTACCAGAGTACACATAGCTGCTCAAGTTGCATTTGCATTGGATACATAACAAAAAGTGGTATCATTACTGTACCTTTTGACATAAATTCGGTTACTATGTATATGGGTTCTTTCGTCACGACTGCGTACAGCTGCACCAGCTTGTCATGTCGAAGTGTCTTCATAAGGTTGGCCTCTGCCAAGAAAGCCTCAGGAGACATGCTACCCTCCTTCAGCATTTTAATGGCAACCTTGATATTGTTCTTGTAGTGGCCTGTGTAAAGGGTTAAATAAATACTGTCCTAAAAATCAAATTCAATTATTTTTTGTATAGCTACTTATTCCCAGACTAAGGGAGTAACACGCTCCACAAAGACTTTTAAAATCAGACCCTTTAAACATTAAACACAGGCCTTGTCAAAATAGTACATGGAAAGTCTACATTTGGGACTGAGTTGGAGCAGTAACCTTACACCTCTGGATCCTGGGTTTGAATCCAGTCCAGGCTGGATGAATGTTTGTGCTCCCTGTTACTGCAAGGGTCCTAACCAAAATGAGTGGGTAGTCACTGTCCAGTTCCAATTAGTTGCAAGTCCAGAAACATGAAATTGTCCATAGAGTGATTAACCACAAATTGGGAACATCACTCAGGGACGCCATAGCTGGTGTGGGGGATTATCAGACCAGATACTTAACTGGACCAGCCACATAAATACTGTGGTAGCAAGAGCAAGTCAGAGGCTGGGTATTCTGCGGTGAGTGACTCACCTCCTGACTCCCCAAAGCCTTTCCATCTACAAGGCGCAAGTCAGGAGTGTGATGGAATACTCGCCACTTGCCTGGATGAGTGCAACTCCAACAACACTCAAGAAGCTCGACACCATCTAGGACAAAGCAGCCCACTTGCTTGGCACCCCATCCACCACCCTAAACATTCACTCCCTTCACAACAGGCGCACCGTGGCTGCAGTGTGTACCATCTACAGAATGCACTGCAGCAACTCGCCAAGGCTTCTTCGACAGCACCTCCGAAACCCGCGACCTCTACCACTTCGAAGGACAAGAGCAGCAGGTACATGGGAACAACACCACCTGCACGTTCCCCTCCAAGTCACACACCATCCTGACTTGGAAATATATCGCCATTCCTTTGTCATCGCTGGGTCAAAATCCTGGAACTCCCTACCCAACAGCACTGTGGGAGAACCTTCATCACACAGACTGCAGCGGTTCAAGGCGGCGGCTCACTACCACCTTCTCAAGGGCAATTAGGGATGGGCAATAAATGCTGGCCTTGCCAGCGACGCCCACATCCCATGAACCAATAAAAATAAAGACTTGTGCAATAGGGAAGTTTATAGCATAGAGTTGGATTGATCACAGGGTGTTTCAATGGATATAACCAATACTAAATCTGCATGACACTTTCACTAGGAGCAATCAAATTGGGGGGTATAGTTAATAATGTGGAGGGCTCCACCAAAATACAGAAAGACATAAACAGGCTTGCAGAGTGGGCGGATAAATGACAAATGAAATTCAATATAGTAAAGTGTGAAGTGTGAAGTTTTGGTAGGAGGAATAAGGAGGCCACTTATTCCTTGGAAGGTAAGAAACTAAATGGGATAGAGGAGCAAAGAGATCTGGGAATACAGAAACATAAATCACTAAAAGTAGCAACGCAAGGTGATAAGGCCAAAAAGAGTGCAAGAAAGTGAAAACTCTTCATTTCTAGAGCAATAGAATACAAAAGCAGAGAGATAATGTTAAATTTATATCGAACCTTAGTTAGACCATACTTGGAGTACTGTGTGTAGTTCTGGTCTCCATACTACAAAAAGGACATTGAAGCACTGGAGAATGTTGATATGAAGATATCACAAGCCTATTTGTCTTTACGATTTTTATTTTTTCACATATTGAAAGTGTTACGACATTAACCCACTTACTGAAGAATGTATCTCTAAAAGAAGCAAACTCTAGAGTAAGCTCTTCTTTTTCAAAATACTCCCCCGATATCTAAGTAAAAAGTGTTCAATTATAAAAATGTTACCATAATGGGATTTTAAAAAAATACATAATCTGTTGCCCATGTGGAAATCCCCCATTTTGGCATCTTTGCTAGAAGCAGCATGCTGCCTAGCTGCTGCAATTTTAACATAGATCCCAAATCCAATTAGAAACTGACCCGGAGCTGCCCAGCTTTAGGAAAACAAGCTAGTGACAAAATATTTAGGTTACCCACCAGCAAAATGTTTTCCTACATAGGAAGCACCTGATCAGCTCACAAATCAGTCTGGTAATCCCTGTAACAATTCAATCAGCTGCTCTGGGCCACAGATGGCTCCTCCCCATTAATGGAATCACCAGACCAGCTGGGATACAAGGAGACCTAAAAGGGTGGGCCTTGCTGGAGAAAGGAAATGCAAATTTTTTTTAAAATTAAAAACAGTAATAAGTATTTTTCTAATTATGTATTCTTTACAGACACTGAGGGGTACTTTAAAAAAAAAATCTATTTCTGCTGGACTTTTCTTTCCCTTTAAAGAGGCTTCGATGTTGAAAGGGTGGTTGAACTGCCAATTTTACTTATTAATGGCCACTTACTCCTTTGAAATATACACTGCAGCTTTCAGAAAACAGAACCTTTTTGAAGTCATTATGTTGATCCCATTTTATTTGACAGTTGTTAAATATAGGCAGGGAAGACCCTCGCTTACAAAAAAAAATCTGTAATACTTTACCATTTAATAACATAAATACAGAAGAAGGTTACAAAAAACAGACACTGTCCCCAAAGATAAAATCCAGTCAGTCAACAGTACTGCTGGAAGCTGTTCTGACGGCTCAGAGATAATGGGGTAGATCTTAACTTTCACTGCTGGGCAGAAAACTTTAGTGGAAAATCAGGTGGACACCCTATCCGCTACCACTGGTTTTCAGCCTGCGGTGAAAGTTAGTCAACCCGAAAGTCTTCATCTCTGAGCTGTAGAGACCAGGGCCAGGAGATTCTTTGGAGGGCTCCCACTCCGCCAGCAGTACTTCGCTGGAAGTGCAGCGGAATCTCCATTTACACGAATAGAGGGGGTCTCCACTGCAGCGGAGTAATGCCAGCTGAATGGGAGCAGCTCAGAGGGCATTCTCAATTGCTGACTTGTGTTGCCATAGGCGGTCTCAATTGAGAAAGCAGGAGAGGTATTACAAATGGTGCAGCATTTCTGAATTGGAGAGGGGAAAATCAGCCACGGTTCTTGCTCCTCATCATTATCCGGTGACCCCTACTGGAAATGTATGTAGATGGATACTGTGTGAAGGCAGAGTCTGCTTCAAGTGTCAGGGAATCAAACTGGCATTCACTGTTAGGACTTTGTCGCTTGTGGAACTGTACCCCAGTGAGGGATTTAATGCTCGCAGGAGTGGGAAGAAAATTGGACAGAATGATTTCTTTAAAAAAAACAGGACTGCTAATGGTCTTACGTTTTATACTGCAATCTGGATAAAGCGTAATCAATGTGGGAAGGTCTTGGAGGTGGTGTCTCTAAGAATTATACTGTACCTTTGTCTGTGGTGTGAGAATGATTGTAGCATGACATAAGACCCTAAAGTACAGTGTAACAGAGATACAACTATAGTGGCATAATAGAATCAGCTTTGGAAAGTCAACAGACATTGGATACATACACTGTGGGCTTGACGCCCCCATGAGCTGTCCAGTCATGATGCAAGAGGTTGGTCCCCAATACAATAACGGAACTTCATAAGCATTCTTTGAATCTTTTTGCTGCTCGCAGCATATGTGGTGTAATGTACAACACTGTTATGTGGTTGACATTTGGATTAAATACAAGTAATTCCTTGTATTTGGTCATGCACTGCATAAGCTCTTCAGTATGAACAGAATTAGAGATGAAAGACATCATATAATTTGTACCATGAATTTCTTTTCATCGTCCCATGCAGTCCCTTGGAGGCAACATCAATAAGCAAATATTTTGTGCCACTGTTTCACAATTAGGAAAACAAACCACATATCCTACATCTGATTAGAAAAGTTACTAATACCTACAAATAACTGTTTATGATATTAGTGTATAAACGCTTAATGTGTTCGGATGATGATCCTCTGTATTTTAACAGAGGCGATATGCCTGCTTATTTTAGGTTTTTAAGTTTAGGGGTTTTTTTCACACCTGAAGAGGGTTAGAATCATAATAGTAATCATAAAGGCCAAACATTTTTAGAAAACGTTTACAATAACAAAATCTACAGACGGGTAAAACAAATTTTAATCTCCAGAATCACACAAGCCTTATGAAGTCATTTAAACCATTCAAGTATTCAGTATACTGGGATGTAATGTTTTCCGTGGCTAACCTGTCTGAACACCAACGACACCTTTGATTGCTGTGATCGTCTCCCAGCCGAGGTGTTATAGGGGGCAGTTGGAAAGATTATCTGTAATCACCAGGCATTGTTCTCTGACTATATAAGCTATGCGTTTTTAGAACCCTTCACTCACCTGACGAAGGAGGAAAGCTCCGAAAGCTTGTGATTTCAAATAAAACTGTTGGACTATAACCTGGTGTTGTGCAAGTCCTTACATTTGTCCACCCCAGTCCATCACCGGCATCTCCACATCACAAGTAAATTATAAATGTATCAGCCATCTCTGCTAAACATTTCATTCTCAGTGTAATTGCTGATCACAACAAACTTTGCTGTGGATCCCCTCCATCAAACCTACCAAATGGTAATGCATTTCCCTTCATTTGTATCATGGAAATATTTGAATCAACCGCTAACCAGACAAGTTGCATATTCAGCAATTGGGCCTAGCAGACACAAATGAGATATCAGTAAACGTTCATTTGTAAACAGAGCTTGTGGCTTTTGCGTTCTTGTATTTCCAGGTATGTGCTCAAGAAAACTTACCATATTGCTAAACACAGGAAATAAGATCAATTAGACACTAAATTAATATAGATGGGGCTTTTTTAAATGGTCAAAGAAACTACTACATAAGTGACTGATTACTGCTCTTGCTCCTCTCGGTTATTTACTTGCTGTTTACAATGTTTCTCCGGGGTTACCACCAAAGTTACAGCGATAAATCAGGAGAAACCAGGCGGAAATTATACCCCAATGGCATCAAGTGGTCTGAGGTGTTGTAAAGCAAGCATGAGATGCAACGTAATCCTCCCTTACCCACAACCACATCAGCCTAACGTTTCCATTTCCTGCATGGTCTATCTTTATGGCTTCTCTGAATGAGACCATCATATTAATTTAGATCTTCTGCTGCGGACTCACATCCACTGGCGCCTGTTAGAGTCTGGAATTTCTGCGGGGCTTCTCCTGACCATCCGCCATGACTTTGACCAAAGATCGGCAGAAACCCCAAAGAAAAGGTGCAAAGAGCCATTTACACCGTTTCTCCAGGATTTCTACCGATCTTCCACACTCCTTTCCCCAATAAAGGTAACTTCTTTAGCCAACCAATTTATGACACAGTAGTCAGCAGAAGTTGGAACACTGACGGAGACCACAAAGTTGCTACACTGTCTTACCAGACACCATGTACATTAAATGCAAACAATTCAAACCCACACCTTAAAGTACTACATTCGCTGAGTGTACAGATCAAACAGTACAGCTCAAAACGTTGCTACATTCCACCTTTTCTCAATAGTCCATTCAATGCTCTACATGGGCAACAATCTACTCTCTCTGGGAAATCACACCTCAGGCAGCTGCAGCCCACCTTACTTGGAATGCAGTCAGGCTGGATTTGGCAAAGTATTCCACTGGTCTTTTAGATAATTCAGGCATTCCTTACATATCCACGTTCCCTAGCTGTTAAGGGAATTTCCTCTTGATTTTTAAATATTTCAATGAAATGGTAAATTATCAAAAAGAATAATAAATTATTCTGTGCTACTTTTAGTCATGTGTTGAATTGTACAAAGATAAAATTATACACGCCAACGGCAATTACATGCAGCATCCGCCAAATTGTTTTTGAACTCACAAAACAGATCTCATATGGAAGTAAGTATCCAGCCGTTGTTATGTAGGGTAGGAACTACTGTGTTATCACACAAACACATTTCAATTAAATTCCTCTCACCACTATTTCACTAGAGGCATTAACCCATTTAAAATAAATGGGGTACCTCCTCCAATATTATAGCAGAGAAAGGAATTTGATCTGAGAATGTTAAGAACCGCTGAGAGTCATTCCCAGCTTATACTTGGAGAAAGTAGGCTGCTAGGAGTTGTGTGTTGAGGAAGAGACTTCTGCATTTTTCAAACAGTGCAGCAGAGAAACAGCAAAGTACAGGCCTGGAAAAGGTCATTTCGGTCCATCAGGTCGGGCCCAGAGTTCAAAGATAGAATATCCCTTAAATTATATTTTCACCAAATGTATGTCCAATTCCCTCTTAAAACTACTGATCTTATCAGCCTTGATCACCTCCTGGAAGAGAAAGGAAGAATTGGAGATGGACCATGTGAAAGCGAAGGAAGGGTGGAAGGCTTCTTCCAAATAAAAGGTGTCGCCATGGGAACCTGTATGGGTCCCAGTTATGCCTGCCTTTTTGTGGGATACGTGGAACATTCCTTGTTCCAGTCCTACTCAGGTCCCCTCCCTCACCTCTTTTTCCACTACATTGATGACTGTATCAGTGCCACTTCCTGCTCGAGCCCTGAATTGGAAAATTTTATCAACTTTGCTTCCAATTTCCACCCTTCCCTCGCCTTCACATGGTCCATCTCCGACTCTTCCCTTCCCTTCCTCAACTTCTCTATCTCCATTTCTAGGGATAGGCTGCCAACCAATATCTATTATAAACCCACCAACTCCCACAGCTACCTTGATTGCACTTCCTCCCACCCCGCTTCCTGTAAGGACTCGATTCCCTTCTCCCAGTTTTTCCGTCTCTGTCGCATCTGTTCTGACGACGTCACCTTCCACACCAGTGCTTCCGATATGTCTTCCTTTTTCCTCAACCAACGATTCCCCTCCACTGTAATTGACCGGGCCCTCGGCCTATTTCCCGTACTTCTGCCCTCACCCTTTCCCCTCCCTCCCAGAATCATGATAGGGTCCCCCTTGTCCTCAACTTCCACCCTACCATCCTCCACATTCAACGTATCATCCTCCCCACGGCACCTTCCCGTGCGAGCTCAGGAGATGCAACACCTGCCCTTTCATCTCCTCCCTTCCCACCGTCCAGGGCCCTAAACACTCCTTCCAGGTGAAACTGCAGTTTACTTGTACTTCTTTCAATTTAGTATACTGTATAGTATACATTGTGGAGACCAAACGCAGACTGGGTGATCGCTTTGCTGAACACCTCCACTCTGTCCGCAAGGGTGACCCTGACCTGCCGGTCGCTTGCCATTTTAATTCTCCGTCCCACTCCCACACTGACCTCTCTGACCTCAGCCTCTTACACTGTTCCAATGAAGCGCAACGGAAGCTCGAGGAACAGCACCTCATCTTTCGATTAGGCACTTTACAAACTTCCAGACTCAACACTGATTTCAATAACTTCAGATCATAACCACTGCTCCCATCTTTTTTGGACAGCAAGTGTTGGTAATGGTTCTGATGTTGCCATTTACAGCTCCTCTAGACCCATCTTTTGTTTCTTAACCTGTCCCATTACCACCCTCCTTGCCTTGCACCATCATCCCTTTTCTCATTTAATCACTCCTGCCCACCACCCTATCAGAGACCTTCCCTTTTGTTCTTTCCTCCTCTCCCCTTCCTCCCCCCGCCCTTTCCCTGGCTCTGTATTTGCTTAAAAACTTTTAATCTTCAACTTTTTCCACTTCTGACGAAGGGTCATCGATCTGAAACGTTAACTCTGTTTCTTTCTCCATATATGTTGCCGGACCTGCTGAGTATTTCCAGCATTTTCTGTTCCTATCAGCATATCCTTCGATTCCTTTCTCCTTCATGTGCTTATCTAGCTTCCCCTTAAATGCATCTAAGCTATTTGCCTCAACTATTCCTTGTGGTAGCACGTTCCACATTCTAACCACTCTCTGGGTAAAGAACTTTCTCCTGAATTCCCTGAATTCCACATGCAAAGCCAATTATTAGGGTATTCCAGTTCTACTTTTCATGATTCACCCATACAGACAGCATTTGAGATTATTCTAATCACGAAGGATGGTAGGTTATACACTCACACATGAAAGGTAGATTATTAGTTACTGTCATCCAACAGTGTAATATAGTACAGCAAGAAAGTGAGTCAAAACCAGATTGATTTCAGTTACAAGTAGGTGGACGTGACCTTATTGTAGGTGGGAGGGACTTTATTGTAGGTGGGAGGGACCTTATCAGTCACTCAATTTTCCTAACAAAATGCATACCATTTACAAATAGAAATGTCAAATCAGACATTATAATTTTTAATGTCCCAAATAAATTATTAATGTTTCTTATGGTAATTCATCACTTTTAGAATCACCCATCCAAAAATTTACTCAATTTAATTTTGAAAAGAAAAGCCATCAAGCTTCCCAAATAATCCAAACTGTCCCATATTTGGATCATTCTGAGTAAACACACGATGGTCCAATTCAGATCACTGTGGGTGTACAACTCGCTGCCGTTAAATCACACCAGTGACGATCTGTTACAAAGATATTACTTGAGTGTCAAACATTCGCTAGACAGCAGTGCCAAATGTTATAATGTTGTGAATGAGTAAGGGCAGACAGTCCTTGTGGTGCATCTGCGCTCACAGTAATCACTAGAGTCAATCTTTTAATACTTCTGTGCTCGCTTGCATCCTTACAGTTTAGGACCCAATGCTACCATTTTTCACCTTCCCTACCTGAACCCTATAGGGTCATTTTACAAAATCATACTGGGAGAAAGCCTCATTCGTCAGTAAAATCAGAATGTAAAATCATAGGCAGTACAGGCCTATGGTAGGTGAGGCTTCCCATTAGAGGTGTGATTTTGTGAAATTACCTCCGTTGTTTGCTGAATGCTGAATTGATCCATCACCGATGTGAAAGCTTCATCTAAGCCATTATCAGCTGCATTAACGGCCAAGGTGTTCCACAAACTGACAACTCTTTTTAAAAAAAAATGATTTAGATAAACTTTTCAGTCCTGGTTGCTGAAGCAGCAAGTGTTGCACTCCTACCTGAATTTGGCCTGCTACAGGGAGGTGGTTCACTGTGGGGCAGGACGACTTGTGCAGTAGCAGCAGTTAAAGGGCTGTTCCTTTAGATAAGCCCAAGAACAAGCTGCAATGCCCAGTGTCAGGCAAAAACTCAGCAGCTCACATCACCCTGTGTCACTCACTCCACCTGTTGCCAGCACCTGTAGGGTACATCCACTCCCTCAGTTTAAAGAGGGATCGCCACATGAAGTGCTGAGTATGAGTGAGGAGGAGCAAATGGAGGTGTCATAGGAGGAACAGGAACTTACTGACCAGAGGGCCAGGTCATGGAATCATAGAAAGGTTGCAGCACGGAAGGAGGCCATTCGGCCCATTGAGTCCATCCGGCTCTATGCAAGAGCAATCCAGCTAGTCCCACTCCCCCACCCTATCCCCATAGCCCTGCAATTTTTTTTCCATTCAAGTGCTTATCCAGTTCCCTTTTGAAGGCCATGATTGAATCTGCCTTCACCACCCCCTCGGGCAGTCCATTCCAGATCATAACCACTCACTGTGTAAAAAGGTTTTTCCTTATATCACCTTTGGTTCTTTTGCCAATCACCTTAAATCTATGCCTTCCAGTACTTGACCCTTCCACCAATGGGAACAGTTTCTCTCTATCTATTCTGTCTAGACCCTTCATGATTTTGAATACCTCTATCAAATCTCCTCTCAACCGTCTCTGTTCCAAGGAAAACAACCCCAGCTTCTCCAGTCTATCCACATAACTAAAGTCCCTCATCCCTGGAACCATTCTAGTAAATCTCTTCTGCACTTTCTCCAAGGCCTTCACATCTTTCCTAAAGTGTGGTGCCTAGAACTGGACACAATACTCCAGCTGTAGCCGAACCAGTGTTATATAAAGGTTCATCATATCTTCCTTGCTTTTGTATTCTGTGCCTCTATTTATAAAGCCCAGGATCCAGTATGCTTTTTTAACCATTTTCTCAACCTGCCCTGCCACCTTCAATTATTTGTGTACATATACTCCCAGGTCTCTCTGTTCCTGCACCCTTTTTAAGAGTTGTGCCCTTTAGTTTATATTGCCTCTCCTCATTCTTCCTACCGAAATGTATCACCTCGCATTTTCCTGCATTAAATTTCATCTGCCACGTGTCCGCCCATGCCACCAGCCTGACTATATCCTCTTGAAATCTATCACTATCCCGCTCACTGTTCACTACACTTCCAAGTTTTGTGTCCTCTGCAAATGTGGAAATTGTGCCCTGTACACCCAAGTCCAAGTCGTTAATATATATCAAGAAAAGCAGTGGTCCCAGCATTGACTCCTGGGAAACACCACTATACACCTCCCTCCAGTCCGAAAAACAACCGTTCACCACTACGCTCTGTTCCCTGTTACTTAGCCTATTCTATATCCATGCTGCTACTGCCCCTTTTATTTCACGGGCTTGAATCTTGATGACATGCCTATTATGCTGCACTTTATCAAACACCTTCTGAAAGTCCATATACACCACATGAGGGCAGATGGAAATTGTCCTCATCTACCCTCTCTGTTAGCTCATCGAAAAAAACTCTACCAAGTTAGTTAAACACGATTTGCCTTTAACAAATTCATGCTGGCTTTCCTTAATCAATTAACACTTGTCCAAGTGACTGTTAATTTTGTCCCGGATTATCGTTTCTAAAAGTTTCCCCACCACCGAAGTTAAACTGACTGGCCTATAGTTACTGGGTTTATCTTTACACCCTTTTTTGAACAAGGGTGTAACATTCACAATTCTCCAGTCTTCTTGCACCACCCCCCGTATCTAAGGATGTTTGGAAGATTATGGCTAGGACTTCCGCAATTTCCACCCTTACTTCCCTCAGCAACCTAGGATGCATCCCATCCAGACCGGGTGATTTATCTACTTTAAGTAGTGCTAGCCTTTCCAGTACTTCCTCTATCAATTTTTAGCCCAACCAGTATCTCAACTATATCTTCCTTTTCTAAGACTCTGGCAGCATCTTCTTCCTTGGTAAAGACAGATGCAAAGTACTCATTTAGTACCTCGGCCATGCCCTTTGCCACCATGAGCAGATCTCCATTTTGGTCCCTAATCGGCCCCACCCCTCCACTTACCACCCGTTTACTGTTTACATGCCTATAGAAGACTTTTGGATTCCCTTTTATGTTGGCTGCCAGTCTATTCTCATACTCTCTCTTTGCCCCTCTTATTTCCTTTTTCACTTCCCCTCTGAACTTTCTATATTCTGCCTGGTTCTCATGTGTTATCAACCTGATATCTGTCATATGCCCCTTTTTTCTACTTCATCTTACTCTCTATCTCTTTTATCATCCAGGGAGCTCTGGTTTTAGTTGCCCTACCTTTCTCCCTCATTTGTAAACAATTTTACAACACCAAGTTATAGTCCAGCAATTTTATTTTAAATTCACAAGCTTTCGGAGGCTTCCTCCTTCGTCAGGTGAACGATGTGAAAATTTTCACATCGTTCACCTGACGAAGGAGGAAGCCTCCGAAAGCTTGTGAATTTAAAATAAAATTGCTGGACTATAACTTGGTGTTGTAAAATTGTTTACAATTGTCAACCCCATTTCTCCCTCATGGGAATGTACCTAGACTGTACCCAAACCATCTCCTCCTTAAAGGCCACCCATTGCTCAATTACAATTTTGCCTACCAATCTTTGATTCCTATTTACCCAGGCCAGATCTGTTCTCATCCAACTGAAATTAGTCCTCCTCCAATTGAGTATTTTTACTTTAGAGTGGTACATGTCCTTTTCCATAGCTATTCTAAACCTTATGATACTATGATCATTCTTCCCTAAATGTTCCCCCATTGAAACTTGCTCCACTTGGCCCGCCTCATTCCCCAAAAACAAATCCAGCAATGCCTCCTTCCTCGTTGGGCTGGAAACATACTGGTCAAGAAAGTTTTCCTGAACACACTTCAAAAATTCCTCCCCCTCTTTACCCCTTACATTATTATCATCCCAGTCTATATTAGGATGATTGAAGTCCCCCGTTATCACTACTCCACGGCTTTTGCACCTCTCTTTAATTTCCCTGCAAATTTGCTCTCTATGACCTTCCCAATGATTGGTGGCCTATAGAATACACCCAGTAGTGTAATAGCACCTCTTGTTTCTTAACATGTCATATCATCCCTCACCTGCTATACCCATGGACTCGGACTTCACTGGGACTGCATGTGAAAGAATGCTGCCATCTGAGCATCACTGTTTTATGCAACAACAACTTGCATTTATATAGCGCCTTTAATATAGTAAAACATCCCAAGATGCTTCACAGGAGCATAATCAGACAAAAATTGACACTGAGCCAAAGAAGGTGCCATTAGGACAGGTGACCAAAAGCTTGGTCAAAGAGGTAGGTTTTAACAAGCATCTTAAAGGAGGAGAGAGAGGTTAAGAGGCGGAGAGGTTTAGGAAGGGAATTCCAAAGCTTAGGGCCTAAGCAGCTGAAGGCACGGCCAGCAATGGTGATTAAAATCAGGGATGGTGGAGCGAAGGAAATGGGGAATGCACAAAAGGCCAAAATGGGAGGAACACTAAGTTTTTAGAGGGTTGTAGGGCTGCAGGAGGTTACAGACATAGGGAGGGACGAGGCCAGGGAGGAATTTGAACACGAGGAGGAGAATTTTAAAATTGAGGCATTGCTGGACAAGGAGCCAATGTAGGTCAGTGAGCACAGGGGTGATGTGTAAACGGGACTTGGTGCGAGTTAGGATACGGGCAGCAGTGTTTTGAAAGAGCTTAGTTTATGGTTGGTGGATGACGGGAGGCTGGCCAGGAAAGCATTGGGACAGTCAGGTCTGGAGGCAACAAAAGCATCGGTGAGGGTTTTAGCGGCAGATGGGCTGAGGCAAGGGTGGAAAGGGGAAATATTGCAGAGGATGTAGTGGGCGGTCTTAGTAATGGAGGGGATATGGGGTCAGAAGTTCAGCTCAGGGTCAAATAGGACGCCGAGTTTGTGAACAGTCTGGTTCAGCCTGAGACAGTTGCCAGGGAGGGGGATGGAATCAGTGGCTATGGAATGGAATTTGTGGTGGGGGTCGAAGACAATGGTCTTCCCAATGTTTAATTGGAGGAAATTTTGGCTCCTCCAGGACTGGGTGTCGGACAAGCAGTTTGACAACACAGAGGCAGTGGAGGGGTTGAGATAGGTGGTGGTGAGGTAGAGCTGGGTGTCGTCAGTTTACACATGGAACCTAATGTGTTTTCGGATGATGTCGCCGAGGGGCAGCATGTAGATGAGAAATAGGAGGGGGGCAAGAATAGATCCTTGGAGAACTCCAGAGGTAACGGTGCGGGAGCAAAAAAATAAGCCATTGCAGGAGATTCTCTAGCTACGACTGGATAGGTATAAGTGGAACCAGGCGAGCACAGTACCACTCAGCTAGACAACAGAGGAGAGACGTTGGAGGAGGATGGTGTGGTCAACAATGTCAATGGCTGCACAGATAGAGAAGGATGAGGAGGGATAGTGCACCATGGTCATTGTCACATAAGGATGTCATTTGTGACTTTGATTAAGGTTGTTTCAGGGGTGGAAACCTGATTGGAGAGGTTCAAACATGAAGTGGCAGGAAAGATGGGCACGGATTTGGGACACACATTCAAGGACTTTGGAGAGGAAAGGGAAGTTGGAGATGAGGCAGTAGTTTGCAGGTGGAGTATGCAAGTCGTCTATTTTTCCTTCCTACATGTAGAACTTTACACTTCTCTGCATTAAGTTTCATCTACAATAGTTCTACACACTTACATATTTTGCCTCACTTCCTTAAAGAAGTCAAGGAGGTTAGTTAGGCAGGAGCTTCCTTTTCTGAATCCACGCTGATTGCTGTTAATTAGGTTACACTGTACAGATTCTAAAGCTTACTCTTGATGATTGATTTCATTATTTTACATGGAATGGAAGAAAAATGAATGAGTTTGCCTGTGTCAATTTTGTCATTCTTTTTGATTATGGGCACCACATTAGCCTGATTCAAATCTATAGGTGCCTCCATTGACTCTCTGATGATTGTCAGTGTTTCACAGATCTCCTCCCTAGTCTCTCTCAGCACTCTGGGATAAATATCATCTATCTCTGGGAATTTGTTTGCTTGTAGCCCATTTAAGCTGTCTAGGACTTCTATCTCTTTTATAATGAAGCCATGGTTTTACTTCAGATGTCTGGTTTTGGAGAGGGCATGTTGCTCATGTCTTCCCTTATGAATATTTGGAGCAAGTAGTCATGCAGAATATTTACTATTTCACGTTCATCCTTATTTTCAAGCCCATTTGCATCGTTTATGGTGTTCACCTCTTCTCTGACTGCCCTCTTGCTGTTGTGGTACTGAAAGCTGCTATGCCTTTTTTCCAGTTCTCTCCTGCCCCTCTGAACACCTTTTTAATGTGTTTCTGCATTTTCTATATTCATCCCAGTGAACTCCTTCTCCTTTCTCCCAGCATGATTTGTATGGGCAATTTTTCCTCTTGATCTCACTTTTAATCTGCTTGTTAATCCATTTAGGGTCACGATTGCTTAATCTGAGTCTGTTTGTTTTGAGAATGTATTTATTCTGCATGCTTGAATTTATACAGAACTCACATTTATATCATGCCTTTCATGACCTCAGGATGCGCCAAAACACTTCACAGCCAATGAAGTACTTTTGAAGTGCAATCACTGTTGCAATGTAAGAAACGCGGCAGCCAATTTGCGCACAGCAAGGTCCCACAAACAGCAATGTGATAATGACCAGATAATCTTTTTTAGTGGTGTTGGTTGAGGGATAAATATTGGCCAGGACACCAGGGAGAACTCCCCTGCTCTTCTTCAAAATAGTGCCATGGGATTTTTTTACATCCACCTGAGAGGGCAGATGAGGCCTCAGTTTAACGTCTCATCCGAAGGACCTGGATTGTTTGACGACTCTGTGAGTTTGACATTAAGTAGCTGAGTCATGCAGACAAAGCATCGAACCTCAGTGTGTGCTGAGTTAACTGATTTCAGCCTGGGCAGCAGCGGGGTGCTGCAATTCGCCTCAGGGCAGGATGAATCAGCTAGTGTTCCCACTCCAATATAAGTGATCACCATCCAGTGATGCCTGTTGGAAGTGCCTATGTGGACATTGGATAAGGGCAGGATCTTGGCTGTAATTTCTCCTGTGATCAAACACTCACTGAATTCACAGCTACTTGGGGAAAATACTGAAAGGAAATAGCCATTTGTGGAACTGTCTGTAGCAAAGAATGAAGACCCTCAGAAATAGGGTGCGGAGAAAACTCAGAGATTTAGTAAAAGAAAATTAAGGATGTGAGAATAATGCGCCATCTGATGTAATACCAAACTTCACAGACCAGAAATATCCTATATCGATGCCCGGTCCATACAGGGTTACTGTCCTCTACAGAATGGTGGCAGCAAGGATGCTGATATGGAGCTCAGTGTCACAGGGCTGGGGGGGGTGAGAAATAATTTTTAAAAAATCAGCCAAGACGCTCACTGCTGGGGGTAAATTTTACAACCCTGGGGGTGGGTGGATAGTAAAAATACCCCGTTCCCAGAGCAGGACCGCATCCTGGCTCCAACTCGTCCACTTCCGGGTTTGACACAGACACATTTGGATACGTGTGTGCTTCTGACACCCAGAAGTCCCACCAGCTTTATGATATTTAAAGGGCAAATTTAGAACTTTAAAGTATTTAATCCTGTTAACTTTTTGTGTATTGAGTTACACAAACCATTTTAACTTCTCCTGTACGTGTCTCCCGTGGCCTCAAACACAGCATGGAAACGGAGGCAAGTTGCAGCCAACTCTCATTTGGACCTTTACACCAGTGATTGGCACATGTGAAAAAAAGGTGAACTTTTGCAGAAGGACAATCAGTTCTCTCAGATAAACCTTTGGCTGGGAGTTCTTTGTGTTTAGACTGAGATTTTTTTGTTCACGCTCAGAATTCTTGTGTTCAGGCATATTTATCTACATTTTGGAGCCCCTCAAACTGACAAGATCAGGATTTGGGGGGGGGGGGGGGGGGGGGGGAAGAGGGGGAGGGCACAATGGATTTATTCTACAGTATTTCTGAAAGGGGGAGCACATCACCACAGCATGCAGTTCTGGAAGTTGCAGGTCCACAAGACAGAGGTGCGCCTCAAGGGCCTGCAGAAGAGCAGAGAGGGGACCAACGGAGGGGCCGAGGTCGCAGGAGGCACTACCTACGAGAGGGTCTATAGAAAGAGGCTGAGCTTCCTGGACCTCTCTGAGGAGCAGTGCCTACGAAGGCTGAGATTGAGTTGCCAGGCAGTCACAGACATCTGCAGGCTCCTTCATGCAGAGCTGCTCTCGGCTGGGCCTGGTGGCTACACACTGCCCGTCGCAGTTAAAGTCACCACTGCCCTTAATTTCTTCGCCATCAGATCCTTCCAAAGTGCCACTGGTGACATTGCCAGGACCTCTCAGTCGTCCGCACATAAATGTATATGACAGGTCACGGATGGCTGGTTTGCCAGGGCATCCAACTATGTCAACTTCCCCTGCGACGACATCAGCCAGATTGAGAGGCCAGTGGGTTTCCACTCTCTGGCTGGCTTCCCACGGGTACAGGGTGCAACTGATTGCACACAAGCAGCAATCCGAACACCTCCAGATGAGCCAGGACTGTTCATCAACCGAAAGGGACATCACTCCATCAATGCGCAGCTGGTTTGCGACCACGGAAGAGGTTTCTGCAGGTACGTGCCAAATTCCCTGGCAGCTGCCATGATTCCTTCATTTTGCGCGAGTCCATCCCAGCCCTCTTCCACACACAAGACAGACTTAAGGGCTGGCTCCTTGGAGACAAGGGATACCCCCTGCAGACGTGGCTCATGACACCTAAGAGAAACCCCATCAACGAGGCACAGCAGCGGTACAACGACAGTCACATCACCACCAAGTCTGTCACTGAACAAGCCATTGGAATGTTCAAGATGCGTTTCAGGTGCCTGGATCGATCTGGTGGAGCCTTTCAGTACTCACCAGCGAGGATGTGCAGAATAATAGACATGTGTTGCGTCCTACACAACATCACTCAGCAGAGAGGGTTACAGGTGGAGGAGCTCCAATGCGCTCATGAAGCATCCTCATCTGCAGACAACATTGAAGAAGACGATGAGGAGGAGAAGGAGGAGGATGAAGATAGGGAACACATTGCTAGAGCTGCGGCATACATGGCTGCTCGTGATGCCAAGGAGTCACTCATATCTAATAGGTTCTCAGAAGGAGAAATTCAAAATGAAGATGGTGAACTACTCAGACTGCCTGGAACAACCACGACCAGCACCAGCCCCCACCACCCCCCTGACCCCGTTTACACAAAACAGTCCATCAACCACACATACACAAATTGTAAACGCACCCAATGGGTGGCATGAAGTCTTGCTTTTCATGATGAAGCACATGAAAGGACACTTTCACAAAAGGGACTGAAGAATGGACAAGACGTGGCAGTGATGGTGAGAAATATAACATTTAATGTGCATGAAAGAAAAAACAAATATAAATGAAAAACATGACATTTTGCCATACATCCTTGTACATACCCTTGGTGATTACAAAAACTTTGCCTTCCTCTTCCTACCGCTTTTACGTGCTGCATCACCTGTGGCTGCAGCAGAGGTAGTGGCAGGTTGCTCAGGTCCCTGCCTTGACTGCTGAGATGCTCTGGGCATACACCCTCTAGGTTTTGGAGCCCTTGAAGGCTTTGCCAAAGACTGCTCCACATGCACCTGTGCAGGGGCAGACTCGGCCATCGGGAGAGGAGACTACATTGCGGGTATTGGTTGTGGGGGTGGTGGGGGGGCAATGGGTGAGACGTGGGAGCATTTTGATTGGATTTCCCACTTCCATGTCTCCTTTCGCTATCATCCCTCTCCTGGGCCAGGGCCACATCACTTCTACCTGCTGGACAACAGCTTGGAGCACATCTGTGATGCATTCGATGGCCATTTCTAAAGTATCTATCTACCTGTTAGAGGAGACAGAAAAGTTGGCATCCAGAGTCCGCACGGCCGTTGTCATGGCTTGAATGGACTCATTTGTGAGCCGTGCTTGAAGCGCAATTGAGGCTGCCATCCTCTCCATCGCTGACATTCCCGTACTTACCTGCGCCACCATTCCACTAATGCTGGAGATGGACTCCTCCATCCTCTCCGCTATTGTGGAGACTGGGCGTGGCACGTTTTCTAATACCTCGCAAAGGTGCAGTTGGACCTTTATCATTCTCAATCTCAATGATGGCCCCCGGGGTTCAGCATCTGCATCCAGCTAAGCAGAACTTGGAGAGGAGTGCGCCCTCCGACGCGGACTTTCCACAGTTTCCCGCCACCAGTATCTGCTCGTGGTGAGTGGTGAATAACCAGGTGACAACCCAACTATCTGCCTAACAGGACCCACCGAAGTACGAGTATCTGCGCTGGTGCATGGCTGGATATGATGTGACTGTGCGCCCTCAGAGGAATGGAGCTCCTCTGAGGAATCGCCCTCTTCCTTGGCACGTGCCTCTTCATCAATCCTTGAAGACCCTGGAGAGAACATCAAGCAATATTAAGAATCATCGCAGAAGTTAGTTTGCAATTAGCACACTGAGGTGTGCAACAGGTCAATCATTGATGACATCAATTCATGTTGTGTGTGAGGGATGTTAAAGTTTTATCACCAGCCGTTTGCGGGGTGCCAGTCTCGCCATCTCCGATGGCCAGGCATTCAACCATGCGGCTGAGATCCAAGACCTCCTCCTCCACCTCGGTCAGGGGCTCTATTTGAGGTGGCCCCCCCCCTCCAGTCCTACTCCTCTCCCGTGCATTTTGCGCTCTCTTCTCCTACAAGGGGAGAAAGAACAGATGTATGAGTGAGTGAGGATGACGGGGTCACCCGATGGATGCATTGCTTTGGGCGACGCTGACAATGAAGGAGATGCATCAGACGGTGATTATCAGACAGATTCATCACAATGCATCAGGATTGGGGTGAGTGGGAGTGGTGGGTTCACAAATGGGGAGGTGAGGAAGTGCATAGAAAGTGAAGGTAAGTTGATAATGAGACTTAAGTGGGTGTGAGGAGTGATGTGATGGAGTAGGCTTGGCAAGACAGAGTGAGACAGGGGGTAATGTACACCACAGATTGTAAGTGGATCAGTAAATGTACTCACTTTTCCTGACCTGGTTAGGTCATTAAAGTGCTTCTTGCACTGCACCCACGTCCTTGCCACGGTGCTCCTGCTGCTCAGCTCCTCTGCCACCTCCAGCCAGGCCTTCTTGGTGGCAGAGGCAGGGCGCTTCCTCCTATCACCCAGGTACAGTATGTCCCCCCTGCTCCTCACACTGGCCAGGAGCAACTCAAGTGAAGAGTCGTTAAACCGGGGTGCTGCCTTAGTCCCTTGATGCTCCATATCTGCAAATTCCTCCTTTCTCCCTCAAAATCCAGGGTTGCAATGGCCCTTTAAATACTCCAGTTCCCAACACGTTATTCAGGTGTGCAGTATACCTGCTGCGCAGCTTGGAGATGCGAAACCCGGAAGTCACATTAAGGGCCTTCAATTGAGTTGCGATCGCTCGAGCCAACGCACGCAAAATTTTTCTGGGTTTCCCACATGATTATTCACGCCCTCCCCCGGCTGAGTTCCCGCCGTCATGTTAAAATTTACCCCCGATCTCTATCTGGCGAACCCTTATTGGAAGGTGCACACATGTGCTGATGCCCGATAAAGACTGAGCTGCTTTCTCTGTCAGTTGAATAGCTGCTGATATTCACTGTCCAGACTCATACATTAAGAATGGGCACGTAGGCAAACCACTGGAGGGCTGCAGACACCAATGGAACCTTAACACTGCACAAGTGACTGTATTCAGGTAAAGAAAGGAGAATATTAGAACAAAATAGAATTAAATAGTTACTAAATAAAATTGCTGCTTGAGGCCCACTCAGCCCCCTGATAAAGGGTGTTGTTTGAGCTGAAAATATAGTTAAGTGACATCCCCCAGCATGTAGTAAAAGAAGCTTCTTACTGTAAGCTACGATCTGATAACTGTACAATGACATTATGTTTCATATTTGTTTCTGTTTAATGTACTTGCTAACATTGAAGTTACAAGATGATGACAACTTACATCACTCCACCCACTTGTTTTTGAATACTGCACAAAACATGCTAATAAGTGGGACATCACATACTACTTCTGGCCAAAACAGGATTGAAGAAAACACAAGTTGGTATTATGGTGCATCTTCTCTTTGGCTTGTTCTTTTATTACGTTGTGTATTTTAGTGTGTGCTGTTTGAAGGAACTGGCTATGCTGGTAACAAGCACAAAGATATTTCTAAAATGGCCACCACTAACTTACTCAACAAACGTTGCTCCAATTCCATCAAGCGGTCACTGGGATGAAACAAAATCAACACCGGCCATTTTTCAATATCAGTAAATATAACTTAAGCAAGTGTAACTAAATTACAGAAAAAAAATCACTAAACTGTTCATTTATTAAAAAGATTTATTAATTCCTTTCTCCTTAATTAAGTTTTAATAAGAACAGACATGAAGAATAGTAATATTACCAACAACAATGATTCTTCATAGCTAGAATGCCTCCATTGAAATCGGAATAAGAAATACAAATAAAGTTTATGATTGAGCTCCCGTGACGAGCTGGCCGGTTCTACAGAAGGCTAAAAATCAAATAAGACCACCTGATTTAAAAAAAGGTTGGCACAATGGAAGGATGTTGTTCAAATTTCTCATGACTGATATATCTATGAAGATATGTGCTGTTTCTCCATTCTTTTATTCCATTATCTTGTTAATTATAGAAGTATGTAGCCAAAGTCTTCAGCAAGCAGAACCTACCTTCAGCATCCACAGTCAATCTCACCAGGAAGCCTATGGATACATTCACACCACACGCATCAATAAGAAGTGGTTTCACACTGACGCTAAACTTGAAGTATAAATCGAGTGTCAAAGCCTGTACTGATTCTGAAGTGAAGTGGAATGAGGCTCCCTCCTTAAGGTCAGGCCCTGGCACTGGATTTATCCTGCATTTAGTTTGTAACTGAGGCATTGCTACACAACATAATCACTTCACACTGATGCTACAATTCTAGTGTGAATGTGCTGTAGAACACTTTAGTGTATTCCCATCTTAGCTCCAGAAATAGGGCCCACTGTGAACATCTGCATCTTGCCTACCTCGCTCTTTTAAAGGAGTGCACATCCCATTGTAATTACGACAATACCAGAACTCAGTCACATCAATATGGTCCTTGTAGAGAACCTCTAAGCAGTAGAGATGTACTGCTCCATGGAGAACATCTCAGAATCTGTTCTCTATCCCAACCATCTTCCAGAACAAGTCTTAACTTCATTACATTTCTACAGATGAATGGAATCAGCTATTAACAAAACAGTGTAATAATATTCCTTACTGAATGCGTTGGCAAAGTCAACAGTAAGTGAAATAATTGGGACCAATTTCAATCTGCCTGTGGGATACTTATGTCAAGTCTCTGCTGCATTTGCACTGCTCGCATACTTCTGGGGGTTTCCTTGAGCTAGGCATCGCTTGTGCCTAGAATAAGCAATGTGCTCATATGGTAATGAGGAAGGAATGATATCAACATGTCTATCATCTCACTTTTCTGGCAAAGTTACAGTGGTGGAGCAGGAGCAGCTCCAAGGAAATTCCCAGCCACCATATATGAAAATAATATAGCTTCAATTAGGTAGTATTGGATTTTTTTTTTGGTCTCTGCTAAGCTGCAAATTTTCAAGTATTTCTAGCATTTTCTGTTTTTTTCAGTTTGAGTGTATAATTTCATTTCTATTACAGTAAATTTACGACTTATATTTTGTACCTATATCCTAGGACATAGCTTTACATTGTGAATCACTTGTTCATCTGGCACAAAATAAATTCTCAAGTTAAAGTTTCACGTGCTAATCTGCAAAAAGCACGTTCACAAATTACCAACCTTTATTAGTTTCACTCTCTCGGATTAGAAAAGTTCCTGACTTATTGCCTGCTGCTAACAGCTGCCTCTCAGGATCCTCATCAGGATCTGATACAGGAATTAGAGTTTTGCTGGTCAATAAATCCTACTGATTTCGGTACTCACCCAACCAAACCTCTCCAAACTGCCCAGCGCCCAGTTTACTTAACATCTTCAAGGATTCTCTTGGGATTTCCCACTCATCAGGCCACCATGGCTTCTGAGGAGTCAGCGTTGGGCAAGGCTTAGTCAGACGTTGGCACAAACCATCTGAATTTTCTGAAAAATAATATAGATGAGCAGTCATTTAAGACTATCATGTATGATTAGAATGGAATTTTTGCATTAATGGCTGCATATACTTACTTGAATAATACTTAACAAGTTTTTGTAAATTGGAAAATGTGGCTCTGGGAGTGATATAATAACCACCACCGTCAATGGTTCTAATCTTGTAGTGCTTCACTATCTCACCATATTTGGAGTCACAGTCCCTCACAGAAAGTGAAAAGGCACCTACACAAGACAGTGAAGGACATGGTTAAAGGTCACTGTTAGCCAATGGATAAAATAATGAAAAGAAGATAGAAAGAACTAGCATTTATATAGCGCCTTTCACAACCGAAGAATGCCCCAAAGCACTTTAAATTCAATGAAGTACTTTTGAAGTGTAACCACTGCTTTAATATAGGAAATGCACACAGTCAATTTTGCGCAAGGCAAGGTCCCATAAACAGCCTGGATTATGTCCTCAAGTCTCTGAGCTTCTGACTCAGAGGCGAGACTGCTACACCTAAGCCAAGGCATCAGCCATAAAATAACAGCTTGCTGGGAGTTAAAAATTTGCAGTTTGGCAGAGACAAAAAAAAATCCAAATATCAATAAAGTACTTACTATATTGATGTTATCTCAAAAGCTTACTTTTCTAATTATTTATTTCTATCAGTTAGAGAGACCTGTAAATTACTCAGTTCCCAATAATTCCCCAACTACTCCAACCCAAAGGCCTGCAAAATTTTTTTTTTAGCAATTACAATAAGCACCAGATAGTTTATTTTTATAGACAGAAATAAAAGCCATGCTGCAAATCTTAAATAAAAGTAAAAACACTAGAAATATACATCAGGTTAGTAATCATCTAAAAGAGAAAGATAGTACGTCAGAGAAATAAAAGGTCCCACCTGACGTTAGCCAGTCTTTCTCTTTCAAGCATTTCTAGCATTTTCTGTTTTTATTTCAGTTTGAGTGTATAATTTCATTTCTATTACAGTAAATTTACGACTTATATTTTGTACCTATATCCTAGGACATAGCTTTACATTGTGAATCACTTGTTCATCTGGCACAAAATAAATTCTCACATTAAAGTTTCACGTGCTAATCTGCAAAAAGCACATTCACAAATTACCAACCTTTATTAGTTTCACTCTCTCGGATTAGAAAAGTTCCTGACTTATTGCCTGCTGCTAACAGCTGCCTCTCAGCATCTTTGCGGCTTATTTCCCTGAAGAACCACCTGAAAATTAGTAAACAGGAAACCATTAATGCATGTTTAGCTTCACTCGGTTGGTAGTAGTCTCCCCTCTAAATCAGAAAATTAAGGCTACAGGCCCCACTTGAGGACTTCTGCACATAAGCTAGGCTGACATTCCAGTACAGCACTGAGGTAATGCTTCAGTGTTGGAAGTGTCATCCCTTGGGTAAGGTATTAAATGAAGGCTCTGTCTTGCCTGTTTAGATGGACATTAAATATCCCATGACACTATTTTAGAAGAGCATGCTGACCAACAGTTTCCTGGTATCCTAGCCGACATTAGAAAATAAGAACATAAGAAATAGGAGCAGGAGTTGGCCATACAGCCCCTCAAGCCTGCTCCGCCATTCGATAAGATTAAGGCTGATCTTCTACCTCAACTCCACTTTCCTGCCCTCTCTCCATATCCCTTGATTCCCTTAGTGTCCAAAAATCTATCGATTTCAGTCTTGGATATACTCAACGAATGACGCCACAGCCCTCCGGGGTAGAGAATTCCAAAGATTCACAACCTCTGAGTGAAGAAGTTTTTCCTCATCTCAGTCCTAAATGGCCGACCCTTATCTTGACACTATGACTCCTAGTTCTAGATTCTCCAGCCAGGAGAAACAGCCTCTCAGCATCTACCTTGTCTAGACCTCTAAGAATTTTATACCTTTCAATGAGATCACCTCTCATTCTTCTAAACTCCAGAGAATATAGGCCCATTCTACTCAATCTCTCCTCATAGGACAACCCTCTCATCCCAGCAATCAATCCAGTGAACCTTTGTTGTACCCCCTCTAAGGCAAGTATATCCTTCTTTAGGTAAGGTGACTAAAACTGTACACAATACTCCAGGTATGGTCTCACCAGAGCCCTATATAATTGCAGCAAGACTCTTTACTCTTAGACTCCAAACCCCTTGCAATAAAGGCTAACATACCATTTGCCTTCCTAATTGCTTGTTGCACCTGCATGTTAACTTTCTGTGATTCGCGTACAAGGACACCCAAATCCCTCTGACTACCAACATTTCTTAGTCTCTCACCTTTTAAAGAATATTCTGCTTTTCTATTCTTCCTACCAAAGTGGATAATTTCACATTTCCCCATATTATACTCCATCTGCCACTTTCTTGCCCACTCACTTAATCTGTCTCTATCCCTTTGCAGATTCTCTGCATCCTCCTCACAGCTTACTTTCTCACCTAGCTTTGTGTTGTCAGCAAACTTGGATATATTACACTCGGTCCCCTCATCTAAGTCATTGATATAGATTGTAAACAGCTGAGACCAAGCACTGATCCTCGAGGCACCCCATTAGTTATAACCTGCCAATCCGAAAATGACCCGTTTATTCCTATTCTCTGGTTAATGGACAGAAAACAATAGTCAATCCATGCTAATATATTATCCCCAATCCCATGAGCCCTAATCTTGTGTAACAACCTCTTGTGTGGCACCTTATCGAATGCCTTTTGAAAATCCAAATACACCACATCCATTGGTTCCCCCTTATTTTCAACTATTTTCAACTCCCACCCATCCCCAACCCACCCATTCTTGGGGTTTACAATCACCCCCTTTGTAAATGAAAGTCTATCAGCTTAGACTTTAGGGTCTATTGTAACAATCCAGTGAAAACCAGCCTGACTTTCTTTTCCAAGTCATATAATTCATTCAGAATATTGTATTTTATATAGTTATACTGAACAAAACTCTCTCACTGAACAAAAAATAATTTGTGTACACTTGAACAAGTTGTCCAATAATTAGGCTACAGATCGGTAATTAATAAATATGCTAGGCTATAAATGAAAGTGATTGCACCATAGACTTGAGATGACTTTTTGTGACATTAACACTTAACACGTTGATACGACATTCCTCTGTTTAAATACCTGAATAATTCCTACAATTCCCAACCATATTTAGGTTTGACTTACACAATAGCACGCAGCTTGCAAATGCTGTACATTGTATTTAATACTGAGATTGAATAGAATTTATAATCAGACTCCAAGAAAGACCTCTATGCTTCTTAGGAATTCCCTATGTTATTCAGATGATGCCAAGAAGAGTAGATTTCCACTTTGCAATGTGTGAACCAAAGTTCTTCATAATTTTAAAACCCTATTAAATCTCCTCCTAGCCTTTTCTGATTCAGTGAAAAAAGTGCCTGTATCTCACCTCTCCCCATAATTATAGTTTCCTATCCCCTGGCGAAGTGAATCCAGCATGGTCAGTCTGGCTATCAATGTCACTATTGTTAACTGTGTAAGTCCTTCCAAACTGGACTGTCTGTGGAAGGTTAAGCCTTTCCTGAAGGAAGGAATTTTCTTTCATCAGCTTTACAAGGCGGTTACTTCAACACCTCCTAATATCTAGTTTAACAGTAGACTATTGTAAACAATTTTACAACACCAAGTTATAGTCCAGCAATTTTATTTTAAATTCACAAGCTTTCGGAGATTTTCTCCTTCCTCAGGCAAATGTTTCAAGAGCTCTTGAAACATTTGCCTGAGGAAGGAGAAAATCTCCGAAAGCTTGTGAATTTAAAATAAAATTGCTGGACTATAACTTGGTGTTGTAAAATTGTTTACAATTGTCAACCCCAGTCCATCACCGGCATCTCCACATCATAACAGTAGACTGTTAAGGGTGGAGAAGAGATGACATGTACACCCAATTACTCAAGGAATGGTGCAACATATAGGGCAATGAAGCTGATGGAAGAAATGGAGGCTGTGTAACGGCAAATAATTAAATATGAACTTTCTCCATAAATGTGACTGACCAGAAAACTCATAAGCAACAAAGCAAGTTGTGGCTGCTTCACAGATGTAAATATTCAAATTGCACAGCTTCTGCAGGTCTTCTAATTAAAATACTGGTGGTAAGGTTTAAATAAATCCCTTTAATGGGTATTTTTGTAGCTTTTTTAGCTCAAGAATGGAAACAGTAATGCAGCATAAAAATAAAAATAAAATAAAAAACATGAAGAAATAAAGGTCTAGAACAAGGATTGATAATAAAATTTGAAAGATTTACTTTTCCACTTCCAATGAATGCACCCTTGCCATGAAGTTACTGGGAACGAATCCCTCTTTGCCGGAAACCAACGACTTTGCCTTCCACCAATCTCCATTTCTGGAACAAAAACGAGAGAAAGATTAATAGTTAATAAACACCAATGTCAGTTTTTTAGGCCATGCAACAGTTATATTTTGGATTTACTATGAAAATATGAATGTGGGTAATATTGGATTATTCATCTTTGCAATGAATGATAGTATTATCTTTTCATGATAATAATGCTTCCTCCATTTGCAGCAGATGCCATGCTGCAATTTATTGTGTTTTTGTGAAATTAGCCCACCAGGATGTCTTTTAAAATATTAAGTGTAAAATGCAGGTTATATTTGTGGCATAAATCTTCATCCCCGTTCTTCAAACCTCCCCAAAAAATTCCACTTGACTCAGTTATGAGTTGTTCTGTAAACTGTTGGTTTGTGAAATTTACCACACAAGATAAATTAATCCACACACAGGTGGCCTCTTGAAATCAATGCCAAACATCACAATTCTTCCTCCTCCATTTATTATTTTTTTCGAGGTACAGTATAGCATTTTATATTTGATATCTCAGCAGTCAAGTCGTCTGGGTACTTAATCTGCACAAGGAAATTAATACACTGCAAATACACCAAAGTAACGAGTCAATGGTTTAACAGAAGTAAAAGGTTTTTAAAAGAAACGTCTACACTTAAAACTTTAGACAAGCATGCAGTTAAGGCATCTCCAAATATACAGCAGTTCATACTTGTTTTATTTTTACTGTTGACAAAGCTTTATCATCTATTACTCAGTTCTCTGTTGACTGTAAGTGAATTTGAGTAGCATCAAACTTGTGGGTGCAAGTTCACAGCATGGACACAAGGATAGCCAATATGGAAAAGGAAAATGTCACAGTGGTGCAATCTTCCCACACTAGGGTCGAAGCACACAGAGTAGAGGGAGTTTGCCTTTTCATCTGGCTAGGCTATACCTGACCAGGGCGCGCTTGATTCTGACACTAGGTGCAAAAAGTGGGAACAAAAAGTATAATTTTCCCCAGTGAGTCCAACACCTTGAACAGTACAAAACAAAAACGACAAAAAAATGACAAATTATTTGAATAACAGTTTATTTGCACGTCATAAGCGTTTGGACTGAATGAACTACATGACCAGAGGGGCTCACTTCCTTCCAATCGTAAACTACCTTTCATCAGAGCATGTTTGTGGAATAAAACATGTTATTCAATGACAGTAGTTATAAAACAGAGCAAAGCAACATCTTACAAGAACACAAATAATCTAAGCAATGCGCTGTAGTAATGAATGGTGCCTATTGGTACGCATTGCTAGGCCGTGTGTGGTATCATTCTGTCAGCACAGAAGCAAGAAACGAAAAGTTACTAGTAACAAATTAACAGAATAAAGGGGGGGAACCTTTAGAACACTGCAAGGGGTAATATTTCTCACCTCTTTCACTGTATAAATACAGCACCCATAACTATTGGGGCAATACTAACAGATAGACCTGGGTATCACCTGTGTATTATGCTGACATGCCCTCTTGTTGTATGGGGTAACCCACATTTAAAAGGTTAAGAGATGGAATCATCATCCTCCTTCTACATTATCACAGAGACAAGTTAAAAATTACATTTCAGAGGTTTGAGATGAAGCAGTTGCTTCTATTTAACCAAAAAAACCAATTACATTTACTTACTCTGATATGACAATGAGTTGGTCATCTTTCTTAAATCCCAGATCACGTTCACTTGTTGGTTCATAGTCGTGTAATGCTATAACTATCTTCTCTGCTGGAAGAAAAGCCAACAAATAATGAGCTCCATTGAGTTGTTAAAGGATTTGCTGATCCTGTGGTTATCAACTATAATGTCCAGTTTGTTAAAAAAGCAGTTTTATCTTTATTTTTGATCCCTTTGTGAACCCCTCTCATGGATTTTCCACAAACCTCACTACCCCAGTATTCCCCCTCAGTTGATGTAAACATGTGCATTTATATGCCAGAATGTCTGGGATTGACAACCTGGGGCATTTGGTGGTGTTAAGTTAAGAAAAGCAACAACAAAATAAATCACACTTGTAACATCCAAACATATTTGAAAGAGAATGCTTTATAGATGTTCAGTTCAGAAAGAATGACTGCCTTTCATGGCACTATTACCAACAATTGGACAAGCTAGTATGTCATTAAATCAATTTCTCTCAGCAGAAGAAAGATAAAGCTTATGTTCAGCTTGTGCCTTTATGGTGTAGGTAAAATAGTTGTACTTGTTTTTTCTCCCCGCGGGCTGTTACAAACTTCCTCCCTTCCTCAATTTATTTATTCAACTTATACACAGTTATCAGCCCAAAGATTTTGTAGGGCTGGGAGATTATAAGGGCATATTCTCTAGTCTTAGCAGCACAGCAGGACCAATGCATGTCAAGCATAATGCTAGCTGATTTCCTGCAGGATTTTGTGGGGTTAGCCCGAATTAATTAGTCATGGCAAGCCTCCAGTTCATATATAAACCGGGCACTGGGTCAAGCCGAGGGATAGGGGAAATTGTGCATGAAGGGCCCTTAAATTAAACAACTAAAATTTAAAGGATACAGCCACTTTAAAAGATAAAGCCTCCAAAAATCTACAATCCTTCCAGCATACTCTCACAGTAAGTTCAGCGGGAATCCATCAATAGGGCAGACACCTAAGCTGGGACCCAGGTACCCCAGTTTCTGGCCTTGTGTAAGAATTTCCATTTGGCCTTGTAAAGGGTAAGGCCAGGACAGAGACTCCAAAAGTCCCCAGCCTCTCAGTTGGTGGGGACAAAAGTGGTGGTCAGTACACCTAGGGCATACCAGGCTGCTGAACAGTGGAAATGGGGCCCACCTGGGGATCCGGGAAGCAATTGTGGCTAGGGCCTCCAAAGAAAACCTCGAAATCTGTTTGAAAATATTATTACTTGTACCCTACTTACAAAGTAGGCTGTGGGAGCAGTTTCCAGAACCACATCCCTTGGCATGCCACTCATTCGCTATATCGGCCTCACTAACAGTGGGCACCTTAGATGCAACGATTGTGGCTTGGTCACCTGTCACTGCCATACAGAGCAGGGACAACCTCCTGACCCTTTGAATTTTGATTGAGTCAGTGATGTAGTTCTGAGCATGCACATCTTGGCACTTACAATGGGATGCACCCCAAAGGCTGTAAATATTTTAAATGTAGGTTTCAGTCTTTACAAAGGCCGTTTCAGGCAAAACAAAAAGCAGCAGGCAAAGCCAGTCGCTGGCAAAATAAATGTGGAAGCAGGAAATGGAGTCTGTGAATGAATGATGGAGCCTCACAGCACCAGACATCCCTCCCCTCCAGCCCCCCCCCCCCCCCACCCCCATCCCCTTCTCCCCATGATGGCTGGTGAAGCAGAGGTCCTGCTGCATGAGGTGCTGATGCAGTGAGGGTTGCCCAGTTTGTCACTGCTAGTCAGTGGTGCATCGTATCTAACAGGAAGTGGTGGCCGGATGTGTACAATGCCCCCAGGGCTTGGAAACAGATGCAGAAAATAATCAGGCCATATTGAGCTACTCCAATGAGATGTCTTTTAAAATTTTATTTCTAAGCATACAAGAATGTAAGTGCAAGATAAAAATCTAAGTAATATAATAGAGTGACAATGTCAACGCTAGTTACATGAAGAAGACACTGAACTGAGCAGTGGCATTCCCTGCAATAAATAGCTGAGAATCGGTACACTTAGGATGCGGACGTGAATAAATATGACTAAGATCTCTGAAACATTTACTCATAACCAGTCAGCTTATTTGAAGTATTTCCTAGGAAAGAGTTTTAATGACTAGGACAGCAGTAGTTAGTAAAAGAAAGATAATTTGTTTTTATTTGCATTTCTTTCAACATTCTCTGGTTTTGGACGATTATGAATAATGACTGCACAGTTCAGACGGTGTCCTGCTACCATACACAGCACTATTTTGCAAATAAATGGAACTGGGCAAATATATAGCCAAGGAAACCATTAGTTTATCAATAAAAAGCACTAAGTGATATCTATGAGACAGAACCCATGAAATTATGCCTCAAAGTGAAACATTAATTCTCTGGCATCACCAAAAGCAATCTGACAAAAATGTGACTACTGAGCTCATGATGCAGATTCCTATAAATAGTGCAAGGTTTACAAGAAGTCAGTCATGTATTTGACATTCATTATCCTGTTTGCATGACTGACTGCATTAATCTCATTAATCTTTTTTTATAGCTACATTTTCCAATTCCACTAAATATGGCATAAATGGCAATATGTTAATTGGCAAATTATTGGCTCATTTGTTATAAAACATTTGAAGGACAATATTAGCAGGTAATTTTCTAATGATCAACTTATGCATCTGTAATCATACCCATTAATTCTCTATAGGAACCCACCTTCGAGGAACATAGGGAGGAATTTCAGGTCAGCTGATGGGAGGTCTTACTACAGGCAGAAAACAGTTATGGTCGCTGCTCTAGTTGCTTTTCTGTCCCACAGTAAGACATAAATTAAGTAAAACAGACTTTCTGTCAGTGATAGTTGGGCATCTCGGGGATGAAAATCTATGGCCCCAAGATACCTAAGCATCACTGACAGAACACTCCAGTCACAACTCCAGCTGGAGTGTGGCGGAGAGATTGCAAATTAAGTCAGGGCACAAATACACCAGCAACTAATACCATGGGTGAGACCATGCATACCGGGCCACGAAATGGTGACTGTGCGGCCCACCAAGGAGTTCAGGCCAGGGGCTGGACTTCCAACAGTGGAGTAGCTTTGAGACATTTTCAGTCCGGCAGGAAAGGAGTCCAAGAAGCTTCTTTCCTGGGGGGTCCGATGCCCCAGGATTGGCACATTTCTGCTGCATTTGAAGCTTCGGGGGAAGGCAGGTGCCTACACTGCGTCCTAGTGGCATGAACGCCATGTAAATGGAATGATCGCCTGCTGAGCCCACAAACTCTGGCAGGATCAGCACTAGCGATCACCAGCAGGCACATTCCAACACTTACACTGGGATGTCAGCCCACAAGTTTTCGGCCCCATTATGCCTGAAGGGCTGAATAGTTCTGATTCAAAAGGGAGAGTTTTTTTGTTAAATTGAGAAACTGAGGTGAAAGGCCAAAAGTGCAAGACACACCCAAGTTGAAAAGAGTAGGAAAGTCGATTGGATAAGTCACGAAGGAGTGATTAGGTGATGCCATGTTTGGGTTTTAAAGATACGTATATTGTGTGAGAAAGGGAAGACTGAAGGAGGTAAGAAGTTCCACAGATTTAAGGTATTGGGGAAGAATGAGTCTTGATTTAAAAATGAGGAGGAAGAGTGTGTAGTATTTTACCAACATGCAAAATATGCAATCAGACATTCTTCATCCCCAAGGCTCATGCTGCACAACAGCCCCAAATTTGAAAAGGATAAGAGACACGGTGGGATAATTCAAGAAGTGTTGGTTGGATGATGCTAAATGTTTGGGTTTTGAAAGGTTATAGATGGTAGAAAGAAGGGAAGCCTGAGGTGGAAATGAGTTTATTGGTTAGAGGTCTCAGGAAAGAATTAAGAAGAATAGGAAACTGTATAATAAGTCTTGATTTCAACACTGGGGAACTGCCCATGTGTATACAAATGTTTACATTACAATAAAAGTATAAATTAATGTGGAAACACACTGACCAACATTAACCATACTCTTTTTAGCAGTGTTTATTTATCAAGATAATGTATCACAATCAGTGAAACACATAGTAAGGGAGAACCACATATATGACTCAAAGAAGAAAAAAAATCTTACCCTTAGAGTGTTCAAATGGTGCAATCTGATCATCAAAGTGAAGCTGCAAAAGAAGTAATTAGTTTCGTGGAAGATAATTCCTTGGTAAAATTATTAGAGCTAAGAGAACACAGAGGAACACGGTCACTCCCTTTCAGAAGCTGAAATACCAAGATCGGTATTTTAAATATTAGTGACAACCCAGAATAATCTAGAAGCAGCTATCATAGTTAAGATCCTGGCTTGGATTTTCACTCCGAGCCGTGGAGAGTGGGGGGGGGGGGGAAGCATTTCCAGACGGGAAACCCGGAACTATGGGTTTCCCGGACGTCCTTACAATTTTGATGTAAGGACGTCTTTTAAATTTTTTCAGCGGGTTTCCCATCCGGCAGGCAGCCAGATTGACAGAAAGGCTGCCTGTCAGACGGGAAACATAAGAACATAAGAACATAAGAAATAGGAGCAGGAGTAGGCCAATCGGCCCCTCGAGCCTGCTCCGCCATTCAATAAGATCATGGCTGATCTGGTCCTAACCTCAAATCTAAAATCATGTCCAATTTCCTGCCCGCTCCCCGTAACCCCTAATTCCCTTTACTTCTAGGAAACTCTCTATTTCTGTTTTAAATTTATTTAATGATGTAGCTTCCACAGCTTCCTGGGGCAGCAAATTCCACAGACCTACTACCCTCTGAGTGAAGAAGTTTCTCCTCATCTCAGTTTTGAAAGAGCAGCCCCTTATTCTAAGATTATGCGCCCACGTTCTAGTTTCACCAATCCTTGGGAACATCCTTACCGCATCCACCCGATCAAGCCCCTTCACAATCTTATATGTTTCAATAAGATCGCCTCTCATTCTTCTGAACTCCAATGAGTAGAGTCCCAATCTACTCAACCTCTCCTCATATGTCCGCCCCCTCATCCCCGGGATTAACCGAGTGAACCTTCTTTGTACTGCCTCGAGAGCAAGTATGTCTTTTCTTAAGTATGGACACCAAAACTGTATGCAGTATTCCAGGTGCGGTCTCACCAATACCTTATATAACTGCAGCAATACCTCCCTCTTTTTATATTCTATCCCCCCAGCAATAAAAGCCAACATTCCGTTGGCCTTCTTGATCACCTGCTGCACCTGCATACTAACTTTTTGATTTTCTTGCACTCGGACCCCCAGATCCCTTTGTACTGCAGTACTTTCCAGTTTCTCGCCATTAAGATAATAACTTGCTCTCTGATTTTTCCTGCCAAAGTGCATAACCTCACATTTTCCAATATTGTATTGCATCTGCCAAATCTCCGCCCACTCACCCAGCCTGTCTATATCCCCTTGTAGGTTTTTTTATGTCCTCCTCACGCTCTACTTTCCCTCCCATCTTTGTATCATCTGCAAACTTTGATATGTTACACTCCGTCCCCTCCTCCAAATCGTTAATGTAGATTGTAAAGAGTTGGGGACCCAGCACCGACCCCTGCGGAACACCACTGGCTACTGGTTGCCAGTCCGAGAATGAACCATTTATCCCAACTCTCTGCTTCCTGTTAGATAACCAATCCTCCACCCATGCCAGAATATTACCCTCAATCCAGTGATTCTTTATCTTGAGCAATAATCTTTTATGTGGCACCTTGTCGAATGCCTTCTGGAAGTCTAAATACACTACGTCCACTGGTTCCCCTTTATCCACCCTGTACGTTATGTCCTCAAAGAACTCAAGCAAATTTGTCAGACATGACTTCCCCTTTGTAAAGCCATGCTGACTTTGTCCTATTAAATTATGTTTATCCAAATGTTCCACTACTGTCTCCTTAATAATAGACTCCAAAATTTTACCCACCACAGATGTCAGGCTAACTGGTCTATAATTTCCAGCCTTCTGCCTACTACCCTTTTTAAATAAGGGTGTTACATTAGCAGTTTTCCAATCTGCCGGGACCTTTGCCGAGTCCAGAGAATTTTGGAAAGTTATTACCAAAGCATCCACAATCCCTACTGCCACTTCCCTCGAGACCCTCAGATGTAAGCCATCAGGTCCAGGGGATTTATCCGCCTCGAGTCCCGTTAATTTACTGAGTACCAATTCCTTCGTGATTTTAATCGTATTTAGCTCCTCCCCCCCCTCGAGCCCCCTGTTTGTCCAGTGTTGGGATATTCTTAGTGTCCTCTACCGTAAAGACTGAAACAAAATATTTGTTCAGCATTTTTGCCATCTCCATGTTTCCCACCATTAATTTCCCGGTCTCATCCTCTAAGGGACCTAGGTTTGCCTTAGCCACCCTTTTTCTTTTTGTATAACTGTAGAAACTCTTGCTGTCTGTTTTTATATTTTTTGCTAATTTATTTTCATAATCTATCTTCCCTTTCTTAATCAATCCTCTAGTTACTTTTTGCTGTCTTTTGAAGAATTCCCAATCTTCTATACTCCCACCAAGTTTGGCTACCTTATATGTCCTTGTTTTTAGTCGGATACTATCCTTAATTTCTTTACTTAGCCACGGATGGCTGTCATTTCTTTTACACCCTTTTTTCCTCAGTGGAATATATATTTTTTGAAAGTTGTAAAATAACTCCTTAAATGAACACCACTGTTCATGTACCGTCTTACCCTTTAATCTATTTTCCCAGTCCATTTTAATCAATTCCGCTCTCATACCATCATGGTCTCCTTTATTCAAGCTCAGTACGCTTGTTTGAGAACCAACCTTCTCACCCTCTAATTGGATATGGAATGTAACCATGTTATGGTCACTCATTCCAAGGGGATCCTTAACTAGGACATTATTAATTAATCCTGGCTTATTACACAGGACCAGGTCCAAGGTTGCTTGCCCCCTTGTAGGATCAGTTACATACTGCTCAAGAAATCCATCCCTAATACACTCAATAAACTCTTCCTCAAGGCTGCCCTGCCCAACTTGATTTGTCCAGTTAATATGATAGTTAAAATCCCCCATAATTATAGCTGTTCCCTTATTACATGCCCCGACTATTTCCTGATTAATACTTCTTCCAGCAGAGTTGCAACTATTAGGAGGCCTATATATTACGGCCACTAGTGTTTTTTTCCCCTTATTATTCCTTATCTCTACCCAAACTGTTTCATTATCCTGATCCTTTGTCCCAATATCTTTTCTCTGTATTACAGTGATTCCTTCCCTTATTAACATAGCCACCCCACCTCCCCTTCCTTCCTGCCTGTCCTTCCTGATTGTTAAATACCCTGGCATATTTAATTCCCAGTCGTCGTCACCCTGCAGCCATGTTTCTGTAATGGCCACAAAATCATACCCATACGTAGTTATTTGTGCCGTTAACTCGTCCATTTTGTTACGAATGCTTCATGCATTCAGATAAAGAACTTTCAAATATGTTTTGTGACACTTAGTTCCTGCTTTTTCCTTTTTTAACACTTTACCTTTTACTCCATACCTTCTGTCCCTTCCTGACACGCTTTCCTCTGTCTCCCTGCTCAGGTTCCCAACCCCCTGCCACAGCTTTGATGCTGGGTTAATCGCCTTGCGCCTTCTAGTTTTTATTTTATCTGTCGTGCCTAAAGTACACTTTCTTTCCACTGCTCTACGCTTTTCCCTTTCACTTGTTCTTGAAAACTGTTTGTATTGTAGATTTCCCCTGGGTCTTCCCCTCTCTTGCTGCTCTCAACTTTATTCCCTTCTGACTCCCCGCTCAGGTTCCCATCCCCCTGCCACTCTAGTTTAAACCTTCCCCAACAGCACTAGCAAACACCCCCGCGAGGACATTGGTCCCGGTCCTGCTCGGGAGAAAGACAGGTTAACTTTTGGCGGGGGTGGGGGGATAACTCTTCATCACAACTGTTCAGCTGATCTATCTTTCTTTTTCAGATGCTGACTGACCTGTTGTGCATTTCCAGCATTTTCTGTTTTTATTTTAAACCCTTCAGTAATATGCTTTAAAAGTCTAAATTAAAAGGAAAACATAAGTATCCTTGTGACTGTACTCACATGCCGTGGTAATGGACTAACTGGTGACACGGCTCCACAGTGCAGCCCATTAGCCTGGTCCTTGTCAGTAAAGCTATGCTTTCTCTTTTCGCTGCTAGCAGCACACCCCATCCTTTCTGAAACAAGAAGACAAAAACTAATTTACTCATTAATGAATGTTTGACAGATAAACCCAATCACTGTGCCTCTAACCATGAGTCAGGATGCTTCAATTAACCAAAAGGTCATCTTTCTTTTAATGCACTGCAGATTGCTGACGAGAACATTTTTTGTGCCAACATTTGAACTTGAGAAGTGAAAAATATATTCTGAATTCAGCACATGTGCTGAATTAAACCAGAGTCAGGCCTGTGAGTGTTGTTGTGGCCTTGCTTGCTGGGTAGATTGAGTCGTTGTCAGGCAAACTACGTATGCCCGCTAATTGCAGTTCTGGTCTGCGACAGACTGAAACTCAACAGGATAGCATGTGCTGTTTTAGTGGTACATAACATCAGTGTGACCTCAATTTTTTTTTCTTTACCCCAATTTTTTCCACTCTTCTAAAGACTGGTTCTTCACCAGGTTAAAGTCCCACAGCATCAGGCATCCTCCAGGTCTTCACCCAAATGGCAATTATTAATGCACGAGCCTTGACGGTGATTGTTAGCAGGTTATTTGACCATTTGAATCATCACAGCTGAGTCTGATCTATCTTCACCTGAAATCCACACTTGCAGCAGGGATTATTGGAACAGAAACAATGGCCAATTTTCCCCTCCCCAAACGGGGCACTGAGGTCAATTATAGCACCACGTTGGCTGAGATGAGCAGCTTCAGCACAGGCCACAGATTGACTCTGGGATTTTCCTAGACTGCATGGCTCAGCTGCTCCTTGGTAAACCTACTGAGCCATCAGAAAAGCACTTGGTCTCAATTTCAATGCGATCTTTCATGTTTGTGATCATTTTGACATCCTATTACTAATCCCACACTCTCAATGGGTAGCTGTGCTCAAAAGGAACGCAGATCAGGTGCGGGATCAGTGAATTTACCTTTATATCCAAACAAGTGAGGTAACCATTAGCAGTCTCAATTACAGATGCATGCTTTTAAAAATTACAATTTTAAAAACACATGTGTGCCAAAACACAACTGTGCCAATACAGAAATATTCTTCCACTAAGTTCCAATGTTGAAGATTAAATAAAGATTGGAGCTAACCCGGTTGCTAAGTTGCCTTGTTTGAAACTGAGCCACATAAACCTGGAAAGTGCCCCACTCACTCGCCAGTCTGTGCCGAGCTAGCTGACCTCAGCCACGGTGGTGATAGGGGTGCTATAATACGCCTCAAGACCCTGGACTGGAGAGGACAAACTCAGCCAGAGTTTCTGCTCCTGAATACTGTCCAGTAAATTCTACTGGAAAAGGCAGACAGGATCAGGCTCGGCTGTGTAGCCCCTCAACAGTTACATAGCTTGCTGATAATCACCGTCTAGGCTCGCATGTGAAGCTTGGCCATTTAGGTGGAGTAGCAGGGTGCTATTGGTGCCCATGCAACCTTACCCAGCAAAAGTCAGAACCTGCTGGAGAAGAAGGAAAATTTAGAGGGGAAACAAACAGAGATTGAATTGATAAGTTATGTTGGTTAAGCAGATTCTGTTAAATTTATATTATTTGAGGTCTACAAAGACTATTAAAAAAAACAAAGCTTTTCAGGAATATTCAGGAAACATTTCACCCCTCCCCACCGCATCCAAAGCAGAAGAGGTAGGCTTGTCTCTTAAGTTCTCGTGTCTCAAACAAATGTCTTGAGCAGTTTTAATTTGGGAGGTTTATGTGAAAGTGAGGCACCTCTGTGGAAAAAAAAAATCACATAACTTGTGTTTATTTTTAAAGTGCCTTTTCAATAAACTTCCCAAGTAAAATTCTGAGAAAAACACAACTATAACAATTTGAAACAAAAATACCAGGAACACACACACTTTCTGACAAGCAAAGTACTTCCAGTCATCTCACACTAATTGCCAATTCCATGGGTATTCAGTGCTGTACACAGATATATTATCCCTTTCATTTTCAAGGGTTGATCAACACCCATGTTAAATTACTACCCATTTGGGACAGGAGTGAGAGCTTTTGACATAATCCCTTAGAACATCTAGAGTGAAATATTATAATGTGAGTCTATAGAAAAACATTGCTAAAACCACCTAGTTTTTTTTTGCAGCACGCAGCTGGCTATATGAGCAGATAAGATTCCCCAACCCCCAGGAATATCTGTCAGTGTGATCACACCTCAGTTTTAACATTGATGGTTTAAACTTTCCACTATAGGCCTGGAAAGTCTATTGCAATTCAATCTATCTAAATTCAGTTTCCATGTTGTCAAAAATGTTAAAAAGGAACAACATATCTTTTGTATGCCAAGCTCGCATCTAGTAAACATACCAAATTTAAAGTCAGTTAGCCTTGCTTTATTCAAGCTATGTAAGTGTGCTCTCCTACCCTTCCTGCTAAAGTTTAACCTATTATTGCAAGTAATAAATTATCACATTTTCACATACACAATTTGAATTGTCTGTTGTTATCAGATTCTTGGTCCTTTCAGATTTGAATGTTAGAACACAAACACAACCTTATGGGTGTCTTGAGCATTAAATAGGGTGGTAATAGTAGGGGACTTCAACTTTCCCAACATTGACTGGGACAGCCATAGCATTAGGGGCTTGGATGGAGAGAAATTTGTTGAGTGTATTCAGGAGGAATTTCTCATTCAGTATGTGGATGGCCCGACTAGAGAGGGGGCAAAACTTGACCTCCTCTTGGGAAATAAGGAAGGGCAGGTGACAGAAGTGTTGGTGAGGGATCACTTTGGGACAAGTGATCATAATTCCATTAGTTTTAAGATAGCTATGGAGAAGGATAGGTCTGGCCCAAAAGTTAAAATTCTAAATTGGGGAAAGGCCAATTTTGATGGTATTAGACAGGAACTTTCAAAAGTTGATTGGGAGAGTCTGTTGGCAGGCAAAGGGACGTCTGGTAAGTGGGAGGCTTTCAAAAGTGTGTTAACCAGGGTTCAGGGTAAGCACATTCCTTATAAAGTGAAGGGCAAGGCTGGTAGAAGTAGGGAACCTTGGATGACTCGGGAGATTGAGGCACTAGTCAAAAAGAAGAAGGAGGCATATGACATGCATAGGCAGCTGGGATCAAGTGGATCCCTTGAAGAGTATAGAGATTGCCGGAGTAGAGTTAAGAGAGAAATCAGGAGGGCAAAAAGGGGATATGAGATTGCTTTGGCAGATCAGGCAAAGGTGAATCCAAAGAGCTTCTACAAATACATAAAGGGCAAAAGGGTAACTAGGGAGAGAGTAGGGCCTCTTAAGGATCAACAAGGTCATCTATGTGCGGAACCACAAGAGATGGGTGAGATCCTGAATGAATATTTCACATCGGTATTTACGGTTGAGAAAGGCATGGATGTTAGGGAACTTGGGGAAATAAATAGTGATGTCTTGAGGAGTGTACATATTACAGAGAGGGAGGTGCTGGAAGTCTTAACGCGCATCAAGGTAGATAAATCTCCGGGACCTGATGAAATGTATCCCAGGACGTTATGGGAGGTTAGGGAGGAAATTGCGGGTCCCCTAGCAGAGATATTTGAATCATCCACCGCTACAGGTGAGGTGCCTGAAGATTGGAGGGTAGCAAATGTTGTGCCTTTGTTTAAGAAGGGCGGCAGGGAAAAGCCTGGGAACTACAGACCAGTGAGCCTGACATCTGTAGTGGGTAAGTTGTTAGAGGGTATTCTGAGGGACAGGATCTACAGGCATTTGGAGAGGCAGGGACTAATTAGGAACAGTCAGCATGGTTTTGTGAGAGGAAAATCATGTCTCACGAATTTGATTGAGTTTTTTGAAGGGGTAACCAAGAAGATAGATGAGGGCTGTGCAGTAGACGTGGTCTACATGGACTTTAGCAAAGCATTTGACAAGGTACCGCATGGTAGGTTGTTACATAAGGTTAAATCTCATGGGATCCAAGGTGAGGTAGCCAATTGGATACAAAATTGGCTTGACGACAGAAGACAGAGGGTGGTTGTAGAGGGTTGTTTTTCAAACTGGATGCCTGTGTCCAGCGGTGTGCCTCAGGGATCGGTGCTGGGTCCGCTGTTATTTGTTATTTATATTAATGATTTGGATGAGAATTTAGGAGGCATGGTTAGTAAGTTTGCAGATGACACCAAGATTGGTGGCATTGTGGACAGTGAAGAAGGTTATCTAGGATTGCAACGGGATCTTGATAAATTGGGCCAGTGGGCCGATGAATGGCAGATGGAGTTTAATTTAAATAAATGTGAGGTGATGCATTTTGGTAGATCGAATCGGGCCAGGACCTACTCCGTTAATGGTAGGGCGTTGGGGAGAGTTATAGAACAAAGAGATCTGGGAGTACAGATTCATAGCTCCTTGAAAGTGGAGTCACAGGTGGATAGGGTGGTGAAGAAGGCATTCAGCATGCTTGGTTTCATTGGTCAGAACATTGAATGCAGGAGTTGGGATGTCTTGTTGAAGTTGTACAGGGCATTGGTGAGGCCACACTTGGAATACTGTGTACAGTTCTGGTCACCCTATTATAGAAAGGATATTATTAAACTAGAAAGAGTGCAGAAAAGATTTACTAGGATGCTACCGGGACTTGATGGTTTGACTTACAGGGAGAGGTTAGACAGACTGGGACTTTTTTCCCTGGAGAGTAGGAGGTTAAGGGGTGATCTTATAGAAATCTATAAAATAATGAGGGGCATAGATAAGGTCAATAGTCAAAATCTTTTCCCAAAGGTAGGGGAGTTTATAACGAGGGGGCACAGATTTAAGGTGAGAGGGGAGAGATACAAAAGGGTCCAGAGGGGCAATTTTTTCACTCAAAAGGGTGGTGAGTGTCTGGAACGAGCTGCCAGAGGCAGTAGTAGAGGCGGGTACAATTTTGTCTTTTAAAAAGCATTTGGACAGTTACATGGGTAAGATGGGTATAGAGGGATATGGGCCAAGTGCAGGCAATTGGGACTAGCTTAGTGGTACAAACTGGGCGACATGGACATGTTGGGCCGAAGGGCCTGTTTCCATGTTGTAACTTCTATGATTCTATAATATTTAATGCTGCACTGGATCTTCTCTGAATAGTAATCTTCGTTGACAGGCTCAGTGGTATCTGAATAAAAGCAAAATTAACTACGCAATATAGATTTGTTTAAAGAATACTATATGTAACTAATATTGCTGCTTCACCACCGCCACCCCCTCCCCCAAACGCACCCCCACCGAGACATGGGCCCCTTTCTTCAAGTGGGTGAGGTGCCTGTGGAGGCACGACTGGTGCCGGCAATTTGTCCATTTAATATTAATGAGGTCCAAGGCTCAATTTTGGGGAGGCCTCCCGGTTGGGGCACATGCTCCGGGTGCGATGCCAATTGCAGGCCTGAAAACAGCCTAGTACTCTAAAATTTAACTACTACTAGATGAAATGAGTCTAAAAAAACTATCATGTTAAGAGTGACTTTCCTGAATCGAAGTATGTACCTCAGTGCAAACTTCAGCCCTGGCTCAGTAGTAGCACTCTCACCTCTGACTCAGAAGGTTGTGGATTCAAGCCCCACTCCAGAGACTTGAGCACATAATCTAGGCTGATATTTCGCTACAGTATTGAGGAAATGCTGCACTGTTGGAGGTACCATATTTCGAAGGAGACGTTAAACAGAGGTCCCATCTGGGCTCTCAGATGGATATAAAAGATCCCGTTTCTTCACATTTTCCCAGGGTCCTGGGCAACATTTATCCCTCAGCCCACATCACTAAAAAACACATTATCTGATCATTAATCGCGTTGCTGGTTATGGAACCTTGTGGTGCACAAATTGGCTGCCGTGTTTCCCTACAGGACAGCAGTGACTACATTTCAAAAAGTAATTCATGGGCTGTGAAATGCTTTGGGATGTGGTGCTATATAAATGCAAGTTCCTTCTTTCAAAACAGTTCTACAGACCCCAACAGTTCTAGCTGTGTTCAGAATGTCAAGCTGTGTCAAGGTTTGCACTGCGACAGATAAATCTTTGTACACAGAGATAATTCTTCACATCAGACGGGCAATTGTATTTTGGATCCATTTTATTCAGTGCAATCTAAATTTTAAGAGGGTTAGGCCTGAGACAAAGATCCCAGTTGTCTACTCCTCCCCCATCAAAATCCAGAGATGAACTTCTCTGGATGCTATCATGCAACATTTGCTCCCTATAGATCTTACAGTAGAAATTACAGTCACACACATATCAGTGATAACCAGTAGACTAGATGCTCACCCTTAGATTCTTTTACTTGTCTTTGCCACTGTGACTCCAGCCACATAGCAGCCATTCGGCTGCCAAGCACTAAGGAAATGTAAAGCGGCATGCCTGCACAGAGGATTCATTTATCCCGCTCCAAATTTGTATTTTTAAAAATGGATAATCACATGCAAACGTGAAATGTCTCAACTGAACCAAGTCCTGGGTATTCAATGACTAACTCAAGTTAGCCCAACTCGTGCCATTTTGCACTGAGAATGCGGCTCATTGATTGTCCAAAAGTATTCATTACTTTAAATCCTCAAAGCAGTTTTCCTTTAAAGCGATAGGTAAAAAGTGCTCCCATCATTAAGTTAAATATCGATAAATATTAAGCTGCACATCGATTCTATTTGAGTTGTTTCTTCACATTTGATATCCATAAGAAAATGAAAATTCAAGTACCTCCTGTTCTTCTCTGAATTTCTGCAACTATCTCAGTGTGATCCCTTAAACTTTAATAAACCATTTCAAGTTCTGAAGTGGCTTTCTCACAGGCAGTCATAATTTTAAATGAACCAAATTACAGAGACAGCTGTCTGATTAAATGACTATTTATTTTAAATTTCAATCATAAAACTGGCTCGCTGGGAAAGTGACATTAAAGGCTGGTTTCCTGTTTTGCTCTGAATGCTGTATTTGTGTCTTTAAAAGGCTCACTCTACTCTGTGCTATGGTATTTGAACTTTCTACACTCCCCAGAAAAAAAAACTTTCCATTTAAGTCACTGGGTTTTTAAAATACCAGATAAAGAAAATGTTAGAAAAAAGTCACATTCTTTTTCTAATTTATTACTTCAATCCTTCAAGGAACCAAGCATTCTTGTACCAAAATAAGCTATGTAACTAGCTGATGATTTTTTCCTTTGTGTGGGGACTCGGGAAAGAATTCTAACAGTCTGTGTTTTATGTTTTGAGCGGCAAACCGTTACAAGAAAACCTGAAGTGAAAGGATTGGGAGTGCTGGACATCCAAAATATAAACAGAAATTGCTACAAATTCACCGCAAGTCCACCAGCATCTAAAAGAGCAAGATAGGTTAATGGTCAGGTATAACCTTTCATCAGAACACAAGAGGACCGGAGCTTTGGTTTCAGATCTGGACTAACCAAATTTCATTGCAGAAAATGCTCGTCCTCAATTCAGAGTGTGGAGAATGTCTTGGAGCGGCCACTAATGTAGCAGACGAGCTTTTCTTAAAAAAAAAATTGAACCCCCTCATTCAATTTTCTTACCAACCCTTCCTCTCAAGAAAGTAGTGTCTCATGAAAGCATAAAAAAGTGTGGAACAAGAAATGCACATTCAGCCCATCAAGCCTGCTCTTTCCACAGATTATGTACAATTTACCCTATCATGGACTCTACCTCACCTAGTCAATCTGTTGAGGAAAAATATGGTTTAATTGCTCTCTAATCCCAAAGGTAACTAAATGCACTCCTGAATATCCGTCATGTCTCCATGTCAACCCTGACCTGAAAAGTTCTCTCTCTCTCGCTCCCTTTTTTCATGTGAATTAATACAATAGCACAACATCAACAACATTGTACAAGACATTAGTAAGGCCACACTTGGGATACTGTGTACTGTGTACAGTTCTGGTCACCCTATTATAGAAAGGATATTATTAAACTAGAAAGAGTGCAGAAAAGATTTACTAGGATGCTACCGGGACTTGATGGTTTGACTTATAGGGAGAGGTTGGATAGACTGAGACTTTTTTCCCTGGAGAGTAGGAGGTTAAGGGGTGATCTTATAGAAGTCTATAAAATAATGAGGGGCGTAGATAAGGTAGTCAAAATCTTTTCCCAAAGGTAGGGGAGTCTATAACGAGGGGGCATAGATTTAAGGTGAGAGGGGAGAGATACAAAAGGGTCCAGAGGGGCAATTTTTTCACTCAAAAGGGTGGTGAGTGTCTGGAACGAGCTGCCAGAGGCAGTAGTAGAGGCGGATACAATTTTGTCTTTTAAAAAGCATTTGGACAGTTACATGGGTAAGATGGGTATAGAGGGATATGGGCCAAGTGCAGGCAATTGGGACTAGCTTAGTGGTATAAACTGGGCGACATGGACATGTTGGGCCGAAGGGCCTGTTTCCATGTTATAAACTTCTATGATTCTATGATTCTATCAATACATCATTGACAAAATCTTCACTGTTGGCAAAACTGCAAATGCTCAGAAGCTTTTAGAATAAACAGTGCAGCAAAGGACTGCAATAAAGATTGGAACATTCAGGGCATTTTACACAGAGGGGCGAACAGGACAGCTTTCCTTCAACAAAAATAATTTGAAAAGCTTACTAGTTTGTAAAAAAAATAAACACCGTTGCGTGCAAAGCCATTAAAGCAAAACTCAAAAAGGGGTTCACTGAAAAAATAATTACAGATAGATTTTACAAACTAACCTGCTGTTAAAAATTGTAATATATATATATATATATATCAATAATTTTCATTACAGCAAATGAAAAGGGAGTAATACATGAAGTTTGATTCCATAGAGTTTAGAAGTGTGGCAGGGACATCGAAGAAGGGAAAAAATAAAGAAAAAGTGACTGAAAAATAAATGCGATAAATCTGTCAAAAGACAGTGGGGTAATTTTACCATTGGGCAATGTCGTAAAACGGGCGATATTGAATTGGCCACCCGTTATACTCCCCACCCTATTTTCCCTTCCACTGAAGTCAATGGAAAGGAAAATCAAGCGTGGTGTATAACAGGCGGCTAATTCGATATTGCCCGTTTTACACCATCACCCCAAGTTAATATTATCCTCCAATGAGACTAAATCAAGAACTGGCCAAAGGAATTTCTGCAAGCCCCGAAAATAGTGCCATCTTTTATTTTTCTGTTAACTTTCCTTTTAACATTATCCCATATTTTGAAAGATATGGATAGGTGACACTGTCATAGATGACAAACAAACAAACAAACTTGCATTTATATAGCACCTTTCACAATCTCTGGATGTCCCAAAGCGCTTCACAGCCAATGAAGTACTTTTGAAGTCACTTTTGTAATGTAGGGAAATGCGGCAGCTAATTTATGCACAGCAAGGTCCCACAAACAGCAATGAGATTAATAGCTGGATAATCTGTTTTAGTGATGTTGGTTGAGGGATAAATGTTGGCCAAGACAGCAGGAGATCTCCCCTGCTCTTATTCAAATAGTGCCTTGCGATCTTTTATGTCCACCTGAGAAGGCAGGCGAGGCCTCAGTTTAACATCTCATCTGAAAGACAGTACCTCCGACAGTGCAGCACTCCCTCAGTACTGCACTGGAGGGTCAGCCTGGATTTTATGCTCAAAGTCTCTGGAGTGGGACCTGAACTCACAAACTTCTGACTAAGAGGCTGGAGTGTACCAGTCGAGCCACGGCAGACACTTTAACAACTCAAATTGCATCATGATAATAGATAGTATTTGACAAGAAGATTAATGTCACAGTTACTCAAAATATATTTATATAAAAGTGTCAGAATCCAAATAAACAAAGGAATTATAGTTGTGTAAAATTCTGACTGTAAATTGAAAAAATATGAAGCCGCTCCCACTCCCAAAAATTAAATGAATATAAGAGGGGTGTAAAGGGTATTTATTTCTGTTTTTTGTTCATCAACCACAAATTTTACTTTAGCAAAATTAGAAAAGGGAAGAGGCCAAACATGGCAGCCTTGAACGACAAGATTCGATGTGAGTTTGCAGAGACCCTGCAAGCAATTTTTTAAAAATTACCTAGAAGACAACAGAGATGGACAAGATTCTGCCATTGCAGGTGCTCCAACAGAGCATGTATCAATCAAATAATAAAAGCAGAGGCAGAACCATCAGGCTTTGCTTTCCATAGATCTCTATCAAGTACACAAGCTGAGTGCATGATCAGTGGCATTTGAATAGCCTGAAAGTGTTGAAGTGCTAGAAGATAATTTCAATAGTAAAATAGTTAATTTAAGAAAGAGTGAGACAAAGAGTTATGTTTTCTGCTGTAAGAATAGTCATTCAAAAAAATATAATTTTCGCAGATGGCATGTGAAAGGAAGCATGGAAATATTTTGAAAGTTGTGAGAAGTCAAACAATATTCAACGGCTAAAGGATTGACAATCTCTCTGGGTAATCACTCTGCGGTGATATCTAAGAGACAGCTCAGCGTACAGTGTTTGCGGATCAATCTTTGGAATCTTAATAAAATATCAAATTCACATGGGAACAGGACAGAATGAATGGCATTTAATACTTAGCTTTCAAAATCTGTACATTATTGCTTTCCAAAGAACACAGGTAAGATTTTGTATATCTTAGCACTACAGTATTGTGTGGCCAAAGTGTGGGGTCAACTAGATGCCTATTTGTGAGCAATCAACAAACTATCTGGATATCACGGCACAAGCAGAACCGAACAGCTAACTGAGTTAAAGGAACTTTTTAAAAACTGGGTTTGCAAAACATTTCCGCCAGATGTTAAATGTTATTGCGTATTGGTTGTACATCTCAAGATCTGTGCAACACTGATAGAATAGGATTTTTGGGGTTGTTTTGCATACCCGAGTCTGTGACAGTACAGCACTAGGTTATAAAGCGAAACATCAGTGACATTAAAGCACCATAGAAAATGTTTTGGAAAACTAGTTTCATTAAGAAGATTTGTAGATTTAATACAATATTCATTTTGTCAACAAAATCAAACTAAGTCAATTATACTCATGTTAGATGCAGAGATGCCCTTCAAGTGAGTGGAGTGGATCAAGTTATTTTTCAACTAAATTTGGATTGATCCCAACTTTATTTATTTAAAATGCTACATAAAGAGCACATTGTCTACACCTCAATAACTGGATAATCACTGACATTTCCCCACTACCCAGAGACTCGAGGAACGAAGCCCACTCTTTCCTCTACTATTTGTCAAAGTACTGCCAACTTTAGCAGTATATTTGATATTAGAGCAGGCAATAAAGAGCATAAGATCTATACTTATCCAGACAATTTTATTTCCCACTTCACTAACCTCACAGAATTCACTTTCCCTTTATCAGAATATTAGTTTTCAACATACCTAAATTCTCCCAGCCTCTGAAGCATTTCACATAGTAAGAAAACGTTTCTGTTTGCCAGTTCTTCCTGATAGCGTATGACCTTTTGCTCAGTTCTGCATCAGATTTTCATGTGGTAGCTGAGTCTGCTCTCAGAAGATGTGGGTGGGAAGATTTCATTCAATCCCCCCCGCCCCTGCCGCCCCCACCACCCAGCTCACCAATTTAGGTCCAGTTTGGTAGCCTTCTTGCACCATAGACTCGGGGGTTCTAAGGTCCCAAACTTTGGTAGATGGCACAATAGACGTGCGATACTTCTGCTTTGATCACAAACAGGCCAAAGTCCCATAACATTTAAAGAAAATATATATACAAGGCCAGGCTCATGTTTCCTACTGTCCAGCATAGATATAGATCTGGAGTATGAGTCTTGAAGACTGATGGCAACAGAATAAACAAACACAAAATGTAATACACTGCTGAGGGTACAAGATCTTTCTTCAGTAACCTTACACTCACTATTAGTGAACAAAATACCTATAAGCTCACTGATTATCAGCCACATGTGCCAGACCAGTTAGGGGCAGCAAGCCACTCCCTGAAGGATGTGTGAAGAACATTAATAAAAGAGTTAGGTTTTTATGACAACCCAGCAACTTTAAAGTCATTTTTCTGGTGCCAGCTCAAAAATTCAATTTCATACCTTGCCAGTCCAGTACCACAACTAATAAGCTACCATACCCTGATAAAGGCACTTAATTAAATCTTCATAAATCTAAAGAGAAGTGACAGTTCTGGTGAAGGGACCCACCAAATATTAACCTGTCTTTTCCTTAAGATAATGGACTGACCTGCTGTACATTTCTAGCATTTTTTGTTATTTTTAATCTACAATATAACTATTTGTCCATGTAATTAAGATTTCACTGTAACTCTTTTTCCTCAATCCAAGGAAACAGGTAGGTAATTAAACCGCATATCCATTCCCTTAGCTTCTTAAGGGTTTTATGCATGACAAATCTTTTTAAAGTATCTTCATTGCTCAGTATGTGAATTGTTTATGCTATATGCCTGAATGATACAGCAGTATGTGCTCTGGCATGTCATCCTCCAATCTATTTGACCATCCTTATCCCTGTGCTTCAATCCCTTTATTCACATCATTGAAGAAAGTTATTTGGTCATCACAGGACTATCATGAGCCACTTGTAAAAACATTTCTTCCTCTATCAAACTGCTTTAAGTTTCACAAGTCAATTGTGGCAGAGACATGGCAGATGAAATTTAACACAGAAGTGTAAAGTGATTAATTTTGGTAGGAAGAATGAGGAGAGGCAATATAAACTAAATGGTACAATTTTAAAGGGGGTACAGGAACAGAGAGACCTGGAGGTATACATACACAAATCTTTGAAGGTGGCAGGGCAAGTTGAGAAGGCTTTTAAAAAGGCATACGAGATCCTTGACTTTATTACTAGAAGCATAGAGTACAAAAGCAAAGAAATTATGCTAAATCTTTATAAAACACTGGTTAGACCCCAGGTAGAGCATTGTGACCAATTCTGGACACCACACTTTAGGAAGGATGTCAAGGCCTTAAAGAGAGTGCAGAGGAGATTTACTAGAATGGTACCAGGGATGAAAGACTTCATTTACTTGGAGAGACTAGAGAAGCTGGGGTTGTTCTCCCTAGAGAACAGAGAAGGTTAAGGGGAGATGTGATAGAGGTGTTCAAAATCATGAAGAGTGTTGATAGAGTAAATAAGGAGAAACTGCTTCCAGTGGCAAAAGGGCCAGTAACCAGAGGACATAGATTTAAGGTAACTGGCAAAAAAAAGAGACAACATGAGGAAACATTTTTTTACGCAGCTAGTTGTTATGATCTGGAATGCAGTGCCTGAAAGAGTGGTGGAAGTAGATTCAGTAGTAACTTTCAAAAGAATTTGATAAATACTTGACATGGAAACATTTGCAGGGCTATGGGGAAAGAGCAGGGCAATAGGACTAATTGGATAGCTCTTTCAAAGAGCCGGCACAAAGAGTTGGGCTGAATGGCCTCCTTCTGTGCTCTATCATTCTATGGTTTTATGTGTATAGAAGGCAGAGACTATAATGAAAAAATAATTAAAATTTGTCAGTATATTAGACCAGCTTTTTTTTTAAATATAAATCTTCCTGCCAATAAAAAGATCCTATTATCAAAAGGTTCATAAATTAAATCCAATTTCAAACAAGACACACGGAGCTGTATAACTATCGGCAATGTTACTGCACAAATGGTTAACGCACTCATACCAAGTTCCTCTTTCCACTACTTCAATAGAATTATTCACCCATTGATCTGTTTAAAATAACAGAGATAGGAATTTGAAATAAGCGTATTGAGCATTTGTACAATAACATCACCAGTAATTTGCAAGCTCTGGAAGCCATTAAAAACGTGAATCCTCGACCAAAAGTGGAACAAATGCTCCCAGATCGCTAATTTCAATAATTCACCTGTTTGTGCTGAGTTAGTTGATTTAAACAGAGTAGTGGCACTACATTTGGACTCAGAATCCTAGACTAGGGAAGGGTAAACCAGCCAGGACTGGCCTCCTGATCACTAACCATTGACCCCCTGCTGGAAGTATGTATCTGAGGATGTTGGGTGAGAATCGGATCAGGCTCAGCTGTGTTGCCCCCACAGTGAAAAAGCCTGGCAACACCTTGGCCCCGATATTAGCGGGGAGGCGGGTTGGCAGCAGGGCGGGGGGGGGGGGGGGCCATTGCACGCATGGCAAACCTGCATGAACCAAACTTACCGTTTCTGACAGGCTTGCTGCAGTTAGGAGCTGCAACGCGAGGGGGGGTGGGGGAGGGAAAGAGAGAGCCAGACGTCATCCGGCATTGGACTGGAAGACCTGGGGGGAGGAGAGGGGAAGGCCGGGGTGTGGGGGGGGGGGGGGGGGTAAGAGGGGAAAACCAGAGAGAGGGGAAAACCAGGGAGAGAGCGGGGGAAGATCGGGAGGGTGAGATCGGGTGAAGAGGGGGACATCGGAGCGGGAAACATCGGACATTGGAGCAGGGTCAAAGGTAGGTGCATTTAGTGTTTTCACTTGATTGCATGTATTTTTATTTAGTTTCTTTCGCCCTGATCCGGCCCTTCACGTCTGGTTTCACCTGGCGTGAATCAGAAGTGGTGGGCAAGCCGTCCAGATAAGTTAAAAATCTTTCTAATCATTTCATCTGTCACAGGTAAAATGCCTTAAGTACCTCAATGAGGTACATTTGGCTCTTTAACTGTCATCCCACCAACTTTAATTGCCGGCAGGACATCCGGTTTCGGGTTGCCCGCGTGCACACAGGTGGGTCCCTGGAAAACTCGGAAGCCAGCAGGTTGGAGCCAGCTTCCAAACCCGAACGGGATTTGCGCAATTTTCAGAACCCTCTGTCAACACACCCGCATTCGCCTCCTAAAATCACCCCCGTTGTCTTAATCCATACGTAAAGAAGAGTTAGTTGGGTGAGAGACGGGAAGTATTTCAAGCCTGTGGAACTATACCCAAAAAGTTACGGCCTTCAGGGGTAGAGGAAGAGGGGAGAAAAAGGAGGAAATAAAAAAATCTAGCCGCGATTAGATATTCTGCAGTAAAAAAACGTGCCTCAGGTTTCATGTAAATACGACTCTTTTGTCAATTTTGAAAGACGTCCTCAGTCATATCAGTTCAATACTAATAATACCAATTCATTATCAGTTGCCTCCAAGGCACCAAAATTCTAGTTATGGAATGTAGCTAGATTTTACTATCTTCAAACATCTCAACTGCTGTGCATTCGTCAATCTAATTGACATTTTTTTCCTAAGTAGAAAATAAAAATCTATGTTATGGTGAATCTATTTTATTTAAATGGATAGTTAAACATAGACCATCCTACATCCTCTTCCTTCTCTCTGTGTCCTCACTGCATTGAAATCAAATACCATCTCCTTCTCGATCATTGATTTCAGGACCTCAAAACTGAAGATCTCCTTCCCTCTCTCAGTCTTCTCCTTTACCTACAATCTTCAAATCTTTAAAGTGCAAGCTTGGTGTTACATATTCTTGCTTTTTGATTTTCCTCATCTCTACTCTTTTCAATCTTAGTATGTCCTAAACTATAGCTTTGGGCATGGGTTGCTCAATTAAAAGAAACATTTCATTGTATTTTCAAATCATGCATTAGATCTTCACGAAGGGTATATGACATAGAACCAATCAGAACAGCAGTTGGTTATTGAAAACCCACTATTAATACATGCGTAGATATTCAAAGTAGTTTATCTGTTCCATGATTCATTGCCACCGGAATAAGGAAACTACATACCTCTGCATTTTATTCAAATCCACAATATGCAAAATACACATTATCAAGCATAGAATAATTACTTTGTTGGTGAAAAATAAGTTTAGAGTTCATCTAAATGAATAAAATAATTTTCTTTTTAATCGGTTTTGACTAAGGCCAGAATCCAGAGTTCAATTTCAGAGACATAATTCACAAGAGCAAAGTTCTAAAGGGCTGCATCATGTAAGCATCATAGAAGTGCAGGTATTACGGATGACAACTGAATCTTTTATTGCTCAATTCAAAACATCCATTATTTATTTTAAACACATTGGATTGAAGACTGTGAAAGAGTATTTTAACATAATTACATAAAAGTTACATAATTCACAGGATGATTTGATGAGGTATTTATCTTGCAGTGTAAATAAAATGATAAGACTATTGGATGCAAAATTCGTATTATAATCCACGTTCTAATGAAGGGTCCATCCCAAAATATGGACCCGTCTTTCCCTGCAAGGTGATGACTGACTTAGAATCATAGAAAGGTTACAGCATGGAAGGAGGTCATTCAGCCATTCGAGTCTGTACCGGCTCATCCCACTCCCCCGCTCTTTACCTGTAGCCCTGCAAATTTTTTCCTTTCAAGTACTTATCCAGTTCCCGTGTGAAGGCCATGATTGAGTCTGCCTCCACCACCCCCTCGGGCAGTGCATTCCATATCCTAACCACTCACTGTCTAAAACAGTTTCTCCTCATGTCGCCTTTGGTTCTTTTGCCAATCACCTTAAATCTATGTCCTCTGGTCCTTGACCCTTCTGCCAATGGGAACTGTTTCTCTCTATCTACTCTGTCTAAACCCTTCATGATTTTGAATACCTCGATCAAATCTCCTCGCAACTGTCTCTATTCCAAGGAGAACAACCCCAGCTTCTCCAGTCTATCCACATAATTAAAGTCCCTCATCCCTGGAATCATTCTAGTAAATCTCTTCTGCACCCTCTCTATGGCTTTCACATCTTTACTAAAGTACGGTGCCTAGAACTGGACACATACTCCAGTTGTGGTGAACCAGTGTTTTACAAAAGTTCATCATGATTTCCATACTTTTGCACTCTATGCCTCTATTTAAAAAGCCCAAGATCCCCTATGCTTTTTTAACTGCTTTCTCAACCTGCCCTGCCACCTTCAACGATTTGTGCACATATACCCCCGGGTCTCTTTGTTCCTGTATCCCTTTTAGAATTGTGCCCTTTAGTTTATATTGCCTCTCCTCATTCTTCCTACCAAAATGTATCACCTTGCATTTTTCTGCATTAAATTTCATCTGCCACTTGTCTACCCATGCCACTAGCCTGTCTATATCCTCTTGAAGTCTATCACTACCTTCCGCACTGTTCACTACATTTCCAAGTTTTGTGTCCTCTGCAAATTTGGAAATTGTGCCTTGTACACCCAAGTCCAAGTCATTAATATATATCAAGAAAAACACTGGTCCCAGCACCGATCCCTGGGCAACACCACTGTATACCTCCCTCCAGTCTGAAAAACAACCATTCACCACTATTCTGTTTCCTGTTACTTTGCCAATTCTGTATCCATGCTGCTACTGCCCCTTTTATTTCATGGGCTTCAACCTTGATGGCAAGCCTATTATGCGGCACTTTATCAAACGCCTTTTGAAAGTCCATATACACCAATAGACTGCATTGCCCTCATCTACCCTCTCTGTTACCTCATCAAAAAACTCTATCAGGTTAGTTAAACATGATTTGCCTTTAACAAATCCGTGCTGGCTTTCCCTAATCAATCAACACTTGTCCAAGTGACAGCTAATTCTGTCCTGGATTATCGTTTCTAAAGGTTTCCCCACCACCGAGGTTAAGCTGACTGGCCTATAGTTGCTGGGTTTATCCTTACACCCTTTTTTGAACAAGGGTGTAACATTTGCAATTCTCCAGTCCTCTGGCACCACCCCCATATCTAAGGATGTTTGGAAGATTATGGCCAATACTTCCGCAATTTCCACCATTACTTCCCAAAGCAACCTAGGCTGCATCCCATCCAGACCGGGTGACTTATCTACTTTAAGTAAAGCTAGCCTTTCTAGTACCTACTTTTTATCAATTTTTAGCCCATCCAGTGCATCAACTACATTTTCCTTTTCTAAGACTCTGGCAGCAGCTTCTTCCTTGGTAAAGACAGATGTAAAATAGTCATTTAGTGCCTCGGCCATGCCCTCTGCCTCCATAAGTAGATCTCCTTTTTGGTCTCTAATTGGCCCCACCCCTCCTGTTACCTCCTGTGCACATGCCTGTAGAAGACTTTTAGATTCCCTTTTATGTTGACCGCCAGTCTATTCTCATACTCTCTCTTTGCCCCTCTTCGTTCTTTTTTCACTTTTCCTCTGAACTTTCTATATTCAACCTGGTTCTCACTTGTGTTATCAACTTGACATCTGTCATAAGCCCCATTTTTCTGCTTCATCTTACTCTCCATCTCTTTTGTCATCCAGGGAGCTCTGGCTTTAGTTGCCCTACCTTTCTCCCTCGTGGGAATGTGCCCAGACTGTACCTGAACCATCCCCTCCTTAAAGGCCGCCCACTGTTCAATTACGGTTTTGTCTGCCAATCTTTGATTCCAATTTACCCGGGCCAGATCTGTACTCGTACCACTGAAATTAGCCCTCATCCAATTCAGTGGTCCATGTGCTTTCCATTTCCATTTGTGTTTTTTCTTTTTATTCTATATATAATTACAAACAGTGTCCAGGAAGCCTCAAAGCTTCTGAACAACAAAGCAACAGCCGAGCTCTATAAGCAACTCTAACCACTGAAATGTAAATTGGTAAGCTGTGGTTACCTGCTAATAACCATTGATGGACATAGTCTAAGCCGCATAGGATTTTTCCCTTTTAGGTTACATTTACACTAGAATTGTAGCGTTTGTGCGAGGCATTTTCACATTGCACTGACACTGCTTTTATAGACGCAAAATTTCCTGTTATTGGGTTAGGGCATATTGGTTCGCCTGGTTGCAGTGCAATGAGGAAAATCGGATGAGAAAGAACCTATGTAAATGTACCCAGGCAATGCAATATACCCACAAGCAATAACAGGTGAATCTGCCCCCACATATAGATGAGCCCGAATTTAGAGTCAGAACCAGACCTGACAACAGGCTGAAGTGGAGCAAGAGTCCTTGGTGGAGGAATTCTCAATCCACTTCACTCCAGAGTTAGGTCAGACCGTAAACATATAATTTATGCTACATAAGATTAGCATAGGTGTGAAGCCAAAGCTACTTTGTGCCATCAGTAAACTTGTTGTGTAAATGCAACCTTCATTAAAAAAGTAACTAACAAAAATGTTCAACCCAATGTGGACAATTTTGGGGAAAAAATCCAATCCCACCACTTCATGCTGTAACACATAAGTCCCCCTATATTTTCTAATTTTAGAAACTGGATTGTTAATCTTATTTAACAGCAACTGATAAAAATTCCAAATGCTTCAGTTTTTCACAGAGTGAGTTTCAGGATTTAGTTCGCGTTAGCAGCAGAAACCTGGCCAGCCAGGCCTCTTCTGCAATAATACTTACTTTGCACCTCTCTAATAACCATTAACAAGTCAAGGAACAGCAAAGGGAACTGTAGGAAATTGAGCAGAGCAACAAATTTGCACAGCCAGATTCATTGATAGGGTGGCCACTCCTGGATTTTGCAAGACTGATTTGAATGTTTAAAGACAATAGCAATGTAGTGTTTTCCCTTATGTCTGGAATCAATCTCTGAATTTTGAAATCATAATTAAATGTTAAAACTTGTTGTCTGCAGTTTAAATTAAAAATGATATAAAAGCTAATTTCTTGGTTAATTGTTGCTTTTATGCTCTATACAAGTTATTTAAAGAACCAAATCAGGAGATCTTTGATTTCTTGAGGGAAAATGAAATGCACAGGCAAGCAATGCATTGGCACTTTTCAACAGTTTACTGCTCCATCTATTTAAACTGCCCATGAGGGGAGGGCTGCTAAGCTGTTTAAAGTCTGTTGAGCACAACACAATAAGCTATTCAAAAACCCAATGGTAGTTGGTTGGGTGGGTGCTTAGTCCTGGTGATGTCTGCTCTCCCTGCAGCCTTCTCTAACAAACTCTTGCACTAAGCCAGTAATGTAACAATCACAGCAAATGCTATGCTGAACTCACTGAATTAACTCTCATTCAACAAGTGAGCTAATTCCTTCCTAATCAGTTTTATTTTGTGGCAGAAAACTGGTAAATATTTGAAGCAGAGGAAGATACAAGACTATGAGCAAGGCAGTGGGATTACTTTCAGATTGCTCTGTCGTACAGCTGACGTAGACACAATGGGCTGAAAGGCCTCATTCTGTGATGATGTATACTTCTATAGTGCCATGATTGTTCAATAAAAAGTAACTACACTGCATTCTTTTCTCCTACAATTCAGTTAGGGAATGTCACACACAGGCCAGGTGCACCTCCCACTAAAGTGAGACAACAGCAGTGGAAACCCATAAATGCCATAGTATTGCCAACGACTCCAAAGAGTTCCTTATGGATCAGAGGACGTGACTGTGCAATAGCACATTTGTGGCAGAACAATTGTTTCTTAAAATCTATAAAACATTGTACTTTTCCATTTCAAGGATTTGATTTTCAACATTTTCTCTGTGTCAGTTTCTTTAAATAGATATTGCAAAATTTGACATTAACAGTCGACGGAATGTAAATTTCACTGACACGACAGAAAACACGCAAGAGACTAACAAAGCAAAAACATTTGCTGGTCAAAATCAGAACTCTGAGGGATGAATTTAATTAAACAATGTTTCACATTATCTGTAAACATTGTATGCTAGATTCTTGTTATACAACATATACACCACAGTTTCAGGTACACCATAAACTACAAATTACCATTGTGATATTATCAGGTGAAGGCTTAGTGCATTCACATGACAGTCCTCTGCTCTTTTAACAGAGGCATTAACCAGTCATGCAAATACATTAAACATTTGTCCGCGCCGTCACCAATAGGAATTCTCAGCCTCATATTTCTCAGTTCCTTCTTATTTTGTTTATATGTGCAACATAAGATTTTAATGTAACTTTTAAAATTGAAATATAATGAACAGGCCCATCAAGAATTCTTCTGAAGGTTTTATTTCTAACAGCTATTCAAGGAGGTCTTTTTGTAAAAAAAATTATGAGTCAGTATTTCATTGTGCAATGGATATGGCAAATCAAAAACTTTAAAAGTTAGTTGCCAATATTCTTATTTTATTGTCTTATATTTTTGGCTATGTTTTTAGCCATTCGTAGCTCCTGCTCAACTTTTCTGAGCAGCCTAAAGTACCGCTAATTCTCATCTACCCCATTTAAAACAGTTACTTGGCTGGCTCTCAAGTGCCAGGTTATATTCAGTGTCTATAATACATAGCTGAACCCTTCGGAGAATGTTCTAATATTTTATAAACCACAATGGAAAAAGCGCACCAAGGGTCCAATAGGCAAAAGGTTCAGTAAACATATCAAAGAAAATATTTTCTGTTTTCATCAAAGCACTTAGTTCATAATAACTAGCAGTGGCGTGTTATAGATGAAAAAGTGACGCACATTCTGCGGTCTACAAAAGCTATTCCCTTACAGGATGAATGGAAAGGGATCTTGAAAGGTAAGTAACCCGTACCAGAGCCTCCACGGTCAAAAACATAATTTGTATATTTATGTTTTCACTCTTCCATTTTATTTTCAGTAGTATTGACCTCCTTCTCTTTAGGTTTCTTGGGGATGTAGAGATGAAAGAATGCTCTGCAGTTTACTTGATTTTCTTTGAGGATCAAGGAGTATTTATGCAGAATATCCCTCAGGAGATTAAATAGATTTTATCTCCCAAGACTGTACTCAGCTGATTTCCAACGGGAATCAAGCAGCACTTTAGGATATCCATCCACCCATACATCTCCACTGGAGAGGGTGACGGGTTGGAGTTGGGGAATGTCCCAGAAAGCTGCTCTTCACTAACAGCATTCATCAAGCCTTCTCCCTTTCCCCACCAATTCCAGCGGCACTGGGATCATTGTATCCAGTGAAGTTTTTTGATTATCTTAGTGAAGATTATAAGAATTAATATGGACTCTCATTTCCAACCAGGTATTACCCATTTGTCTGTAGGGGGTTTAATCAACACAGCATCAATTGCTCTGACTCTCTCAATGCAGTAATGCATTTAATGTCTGCTCACCGCCTGTCCCTGATGCTGCGAGCCCAGGTCAATTCTATAACACCACAAGTAGAGAGTAATTTGAACAAAATGTTTCCTTGGATCTAGTTTGAATGAGTTGTAAATAGTAGGACAACTTTTACTTGCATATGTTTCACAGGATGCCATGAAAGTGCAGAAACAGTGCTGCTGTCAACATATTTATTCAGGAAATCAGCATTTCAAATCTATGCTGCATCCTGTAACATTACTGCAAGCAAAAAAGATGCATATCGATTAATACTTTAACATGCGCTGCAAGCCAGTAAAATTGGACAATACACACTGAGAATGATTCACTTGATGTCATAATGAGACCTTAGTTTCCAGTGGCGGTTAAACCATACGCCTCAAATAAGGGCAATCTTCAGACAACTTAATGCAGCAATTGGGTTGGTCCTTAAGAAAACATAGGAAGGTCATCAACTGTCTGACATATACTGGAGTGACTGAAATTAACAGCAGTGATTATGGGAACCACTTTGGATTTAATTTTCTTCAGATCTAAATTATTATGAATATTTTATCATCTTTATCAGGTCAAAATGAAGAATTTGTTCAAGCCAGACTTTCATAAGATTATCATTTCCTCATGCAGGGGAGAAAAAAATGCATTTGGCATTCAACATAAAAAGCATTAATTTTGGAGTTCTCATTAAATCCATATATTATATTTTAAGGGTTTAGCTTTCAATTATTAACCTTCAAAAATAAAACACTTAAGAAGAAATTTGACTGCCTATTTCAAACTGTTTTCACCCTTGTTACTACAACAAGGGTGAAAAACATAAAATTCTCCTTGGGTGGCACCTACACATGCAATAAAGGAATAGAATCGGAATAGACCTGGGAACAGGCATTGTTGACCTCTGTCAAACTGAGTAGATTAAACAACAGATGTGAATTTTACAAATTAAAGCAGCAAAATGTTGCAAATTCACAACAAGTCATTCAGAATCCAAAAGAGATTTCAAATTGGAATCTTCAAGATTCTGTTTGTCTTTTAGCTGCTGGCTGATCTGATGTACATTTCCAGCTTTTTCTATTTTTATTTGAGATTTGCAATATTCTTGATTTTATTTCTTCATCTCTATGTGTAAGCATATTTTCCTTTAATGAAAAATGTATTGCCAATGCAATTTCATAGAAGTGTGGGATTAGCAAAAGATGTGGACATTATAGCATTTTCAGTAACATTCTGAGCATGGCTATTAATTAAACAGAGGCATGGCAAAAGGGCTACACATGAAAAGGAAACACAAGTTTTACCTGCAATAGTTATGGCCTGAGGCATAATGGAAACGGACTTCTTAAATAACTGTTATTTTAACCAATGAGTTGTCAGTCAGCCTGCAAATTGACTGATCAAATCATGTTTTTATGAACCAGAGTCCCTATTGTTGAGCTGGTTGTTAAAGAGCAAAGGGAATATTTTATGTCAGGAAATGCTAGAAAATGGTTAGCTAACTGGAATTTGAGTGAATTTATAATAATGGGGCAATTGAGTTTTTTTTTGTTGTGATGTGGGTGACACTGGCAGTGCAATATTTATTGTCCATGTCAAGTTGCCCTGAGGCCATTAAGAGTCAACCACGTGGTACGGGACTGAAGTCTCATGTAGGTAAGATCAGGAAGGGGTGGCAGATTCCTTCCCTGAAAGACATTAGTGAGCCAGATTGGTTTTTACGACAATACGACATGGTCATCTCATCTGCTGTGCAAATCAGCCCACAAATTATTTAAGTTACTGAATTTAATTTCACAACTTGCCATGGTGGGATTTGAACTCACAACCTCTAGGGTTTTTAGTCCAATACCATAACTATTAAGAAGCTTCTGTATGAGCTTGCATATGTAATTACAGTCTCTTTATATATAGAAGATATGAACCAGAGTGCCACAGAAAGAGCTTCATTTGATTTGCAGTTGTGACAAGCAGAATCATATCCTACTATATTTAGCAAATTCTTGAATTTAAATCTCTGCTTCTTTAGCAATAAATATTAGCATTATTGATTCACTATTGATTTAGAGCCAATATCTCAAAATATTGTTTAAAAAGGTTAGGCTTTATAGCCCAGTTTAAACAGCTGTCTAAAATCAATTCAGTGAAATATTGATTTTTCTAATGAAGGATTATAACCAAAATGCTATCTTATCTTTTTTCCTTTAAATGCTGCAGTAATCTTTGTTTTTACTTCAGATTTCCAGCACTTGCAGATTTCACTTTTTTTATATTATATTTTAGCCTCCAGAGATTCCAGATTACTCAAATATGATTGTTACTACTCCATTTACGGATTTATTAAAAAAAATTGAGAAGCCTACTTTGACCATTTTCAAAATGTCTATCATTTTAACAGTTTTAAGCAGTCAGTCATCTAAGATCTTTTATGCCCCTGTAGAATGCTGTACAAACTTAGTTTCTTATTACTAATAGTCAACCACGGGCATTCAAGAGAGCAGGACACAAAAACATGTGAATACTACAATTGTCTGGATCTTTTCCTTTTAAAAGAAACTTCAAAAGCGAGCTATCAGTGCCTTCATTTGTATTACAATCATCTGCATTTTGTTTCTGGTTATGACTAATGACATAACTTTAACTGGGTCAGTCTCCTGAGATATTACATTAGATCTACAGCAGGTTTAAATAGTGAAGAAAATTGCATGCAAGTTGGCTACTAACAGTGGCACTCCTATAACTCTATGTAACAGTACAGAAAGGTACAGATTCACAGTTTGAGAGCCTGATGTGGATGTAATATGCTGGAAAATTGTCCTTTCCCTGTACTTTATTTTCAAAACTAACAAAAGTCAGCAAAATAAATTGCTTTTCTGTTGCTTGAATCTCTAAGTTTATATGAACACTATATAAACATCTAAAAACACTATTATTAATATTGAAATACAACTATATCATTATTTTTTGAATTTTAGCCATAAAACGTTCCATTCAGCCTTAACAATGTCAGGTGAATTACTTCATATATTTTCAAAAGTAACTCTTCTTACACATAACAGACCGACTGACAAGCCTACATTCAATGACCTAGTCTATAGTTAAAGAGGTCATTCTGAGACCCACGAAAACATTTTTTTTTAAGTTTACATCATCCAGTTAGTTTCCATTCATTTCCAGACCACACCCTTCACTTCTAATATAGTTAAGTCCAAATATGCATCATTTATGTTAGAGACAACTCAGTGTCTCTCTTTACTGGCTAAAGTAAAAAAAAACTAAATTATTTTTAAATAACACAATTGAAAATTCGACTTTGTTGCACATTCACTTGAAATGTTGCCGAATAACCTGACCAGATACGGCAGTTGATTTTTTTTGAAGGTAAAACGTATTTTTTTACATAATACCTCAATAGATGAAGAGATCAGATTTGTGTCGGTTTCAACCAAATCTGAAAAAGAGAACAATTTAAGACGGTCCGTAAACTCTTTGCAACTTCGAAGTGAGGTGGAAGCTTATTATTTTCTGGCTGTGTAACTGGATTTAACATTGAGAATAAAACATTTCTTTTTTTCGGAAATGATCAGAACTAAACGCCAAATAAAATCGCCACAACATACCTTCGTTTTTCGAGTTGCCCCAGAAAATATTACCGAAAGTTAAATCTTTCATTCATGGTGACACCAACATAGGAGGATGCCTGCGATTAAATCAAAAATAAAGCATCCCGTTCAGAGATCAATGCTGGAAGGAGCACGGCTCACTCACATCACATTATCCGCATCAATGGCTCACAGTCTGCTTTCCTCAACAGCGACTCAATGAGCTCTTTCCTTCTTGCAGTGGTATCATCACAGCTAACAGGCAGACAGCACGATCTGGCCAGGTTGTTCCTGTTGGGATCCACAAGTACCTGACATTCCCGTCTGCCTGCTAGTGCAGGGGGAGGGCTGAGTGTTTGGGCTGACTCCTCAAACAGCCCTTCGATTAGTCGAGCTCCCTTGGGCTGCCCCCCAATTGGTCATTTTCTCCGCCTACATGTTGCTGAGTTGCTGCTGGAACCAGACATTGGGTTTTCCGCATCTTTTGTTTATTTCTTTTAAAAAAGGCAGCTCCAAAGGGGCTGAGCAAATTCTCAGAAATAAGAGGAGCTCTCTCTCACTGCATGACAGCCGTTGACTGGCTGGAGGGAAGCTGCTCCTTGTTTCTTAGTAGGCTGGTGTTGGCTGTAAAATTTAACCCTTTGGAAACCCATGTGACGTTGAAGTCAAGATATTCAGCGGCCGTACAGAGGATTTTTTCTTCCACTTCTCTCTCTCTTCCTTTATTGAGCCAGAATTCGGGAAGCTTTTACAAACATGATCCAACACTACTTGTCACATCCCGTGAGTGATTTCAGTTTCAACAAAATGCAAAGCAATTGACTTTTAATGTTTAACTTGTTGGGAGTCATGAGCTCTGTCTACCTGAAGTACTTTGCCGAACAGTGTTACTGGAGGACTCATCCAGTTGTACTTTTAACCCCTAGACTAACAGCGAGTCCAGGGAAGACCCTGGTCTCATTGGATGGCTATATATTTTTAATAGTTTTCAGCTTCAACTGCAATGCTGACTCAAATATTCTACCGTAATAACGCTACTCAAATTCTAGTTCTGTTAGTCTTATATTAACACTGTGTGACTGAAGTTAAGACTTCAAATGATTAAGTGAAAATAGAAAATTTTGAACATTTTTGCTCAACTATCTCCCTTTTTCCCTCCATTATCTCTTCTTCCCCATTCTCTCTTTTATTTAACTTCTTTTACTTCATTTTAATAGCTTCCTATTTCAATCTTTTGTCTTTAAATTTAAGTTCAAAATTCAAAACACTACTTGTTTTTCTTTGAGACCCTGGGTTTCATTTATTGTGGATGTAAGATACGACTAACTCGATTTTTGAAATGATTTTCTTACATTACACTGATACCTGCAACTGCTAGTTGGATTCTTGTCCACGGTATTAGTAACATGATTGTGCCCACATAAATCAGCAATAGTCAAACATTAAAAAAGTCAATTGCTTTGCATTTTGTTGAAACTGAAATCACTCACTGGATGTGACAAGTGATGTTCACCAAGGATCTATACTGGGGCCTCAGCTGTTCACCATATATATCAATGACTTGGATGAAGGAATAGAGAGATTTATATCCAAGTTTGCAGAAGATACTAGGTTAGGAAGCACAGTAAGTTGTGTAGATGGGAGCAGGAAATTACAAAAGGACATAGACAGATTAAGTTAGCTAAAAGTATCAAAGGATATGGAGCAAAGAGAGGTTAATGGAATTGATGTGCTGATTAGCCATGATCTAATTGATTGGCAAAACAGGCTTGAGGGGCTGAATGGCCTACTCCTGTTCTCACCCAGTTGGCCCTGGAGAAGGAGCACCTGGTGTCTGTTGGTACACTTGAAGTCTTCCGTGACCAATGGGCTGGAGTGTGTAGTGGATAGCAAAAATAATATTATTTAATTTGGTAGGTTTTCTTTCTTTGGTATGATTTGGGTGTTTATTGTTTGTGCCCCTCTAAAAAGGGAGCACTTTTGTTACATTTCCTTTATTTAGGTTGATGATGCGGGAGTAACCCAGCGTCTCTTAATGGGTAATTTAGAGAAAAGACCCACTGCTGTTCTTGCATTCCTACATGTGCGTGTACTGTGAAAAACTGAACAGTTCAAAAAATAAATGTCTGAAATATCGCAGCTCTGGTAATATATTGCTAAATATTTGCATACATTTAATATTATACTAAAAACATTCTTAAAACATAAAGCCAGGTATTGCAAGACCGGCAAAATCAGTGATATGCAGTTCCATGGAATAGGTGAGCCTGTGCTTACAGCAGGGACGACTGCTCTTGCTGAATTTTACACGGTAAGCTGTTCCCTTTAATTTTCACACGCCCCAACATAAGGAAAATTTGTGTAGGAAAGCAGGCCTCTAGTGCCAATGGCCGGAAAGTGCAGAATTGAGTGAGGCAGCAGCTCTTATAGAACAGCTGCTCATCGTTAAAGGGCAGTGGACAGATTTTGTCAATTAACCAGCAAGAATGTAATTGCTGTGAGGAGTCTGCATATAGTTTGCTTGGACAATGGGTGTGATGAGGAAAACTCCTTCCTTTTCAGATAAGTAACTGGAGGCCCTGCTGATGAGGTGCAGCAAAGCAGGGCCCCTTTGCAGCCAAAGACCACCCTCCTGTTAAATCACAGGTCCAAGTGTGTGGAGGTTACAGAACGAATCAATGCGGTCCTCTGGGCTTATCAGACCTGGGAGCAAATGCAGAAGTTCAGTGACATCAGAACTGCCTAAGTAAATATAGCCATCTTTATTTATGTGTTTACTATTTGGCTATAGAATACAAGGGACAAATCAACAACAACTTGCATTTATATAGTGTCTTTAATGTAGTAAAAATGTTCCACGATGCTTCACAGGAGTGTTACCAAACAAAATTTGACACCGAGCCACATAAAGGGATATTAGGACAAGTGACCAAAAGCTTGGTAGGTTTTGAGGAGCGAATTAAAGGAGGAGAGAAAGGTAGAGAGATGGAGGGGGGGGGGAATTTCAGAATTTAGGGCCTAGGCAGCTGAACATGAAAATCGGGGATGAGCAAGACGCCAATATTGGAGGAACTCAGAGATCTTGGAGGGTTGTAAGGCTGGAGGAGTTTACAGAAATAGGGAGGGTTGAGGCCATGGAGGGATTTCAACACAAGGATCAGAATTTTAAAATGAGGTGTTGCCAGACCTGTAAGTCAGCGAGCACAGGGTAAATGGGTGAACGGGTCTTGGTGCGAGTTAGGGCACGGGCAGCAGAGGTTTGGATGAGCTCAAGTTTATGGACGGTGGAAGGTGGGAGGCCGGCCAGGAGAGTATTGGAATAGTCAAGTCTGGAGGTAACAAAGGCATGGATTAGGGTTTCAGCAGCAGATGAGCTGAGACAGGGGTGGAGACGGGTGATATTACGAAGGTGGAAGTAGATGGTCTTGGTGATGGAGAGAATATGGGGCTAGAAGCTCAGCTCAAGGTCAAACAGGACGGCGAGGTTGCGAACAGTCCAGTTCAGCCTCAGACAGTGGCCAGGGAGGGAGATTGAATCTGTGGCTGGGAACAGAGTTTGTGGTGGGGACCGAAGACAGTGGCTTTGGTCTTCCCAATATTTAATACTCATCAAAAGCTGCACCCTCAGTAAGATAGCGTGTGAAGCAGGGCAGTAACCTTTCCCCCTTTTCTCCGCACTCTACCATTGCACAAAAGCTGTAGACTCAGTACTAGTGGGCACACACAACCTTTCCACATAACAGTTCATAGTTCAGCTCAGAATGGGTACTGCCAGCACAAACCGCTTGCAAGCTACTTTTCAATGGCCTCCCACAGGGAGGGAAATTGACACTCTTGGGGAGCCCCTGCAATAATGAGACACTCCCAGCGACCTCCTGCAAGTATTTACACACTTCCAGAGACCCCCATCAGTTATCCCATCAGAGGTTGATTCTTAATTGCCCTCTGAAATGGCATAGCAAGCCACTCAGTTGTACAATCTCGATACAAGAAGTCATAATAAGAATAAAACCAGATAGACCACCCGGCATCGGACTACTAGGCACCGGACACGACGAAGGCAAACCAAGCCCAGTCGATCCTGAAAAGTCCTCCTCACTAACATCTGGGCACTTGTGCCAAAATTGGGAGAGCTGTCCCACAGACTAGTTAAGCAACAGCCTGACATAGCCAAACTCATAGAATCATACCTTTCAGCCAATGTCCCAGACTCTTCCATTACCATCCCTGGGTATGTTCTGTCCCACCGACAGGACAGACCCACCAGAGGTGGCGGTACAGTGATATACAGTCAGGAGGGAGTGGCTCTGGGAGTCCTCAACATTGACTCTGGACCCCCATGAAATCTCATGGCATCAGGTCAAACGTGGACAAGGAAACCTCCTGCTGATTACCACCTACCGCCCTCCATCAGCTAATGAATCAGTCCTCCTCCATGTTGAGCACCACTTGGAGGAAGCACCGAGGGTAGCAAGGGCACAGAATATAGTCTGGGTGGGGGACTTCAATGTCCATCACCAAGAGTGGCAAGGTAGCACCTCATCTGACCAAGCTGGCCGAGTCCTGAAGGATATAGCTGCCAGACTGGGCCTGTGGCAGGTGGTGAGCAAACCAACACGAGGAAAAAACCTATTTGATCTCATGCTCACCAATCTACCTGTCGCAGATGCATCTGTCCATAACAGTATTGGTAGGAGTGACCACCGCACAGTCCTTATGGAGACAAAGTCCCGTCTTCACACCAAGGACACCACCAAGTGTTGTGTGGCACTACCACCGTGCTAAATGGGATAGATTAAGAACAGATCTAGCAGCTCAAAACTGGACATCCATGAGGCGTTGTGGGCCATCAGCAGCAGCAGAATTGTATTCCAGCACAATCTTTAACCTCATGGCCCGGCATATTCCTCACTCTACCATTACCAACAAGCCAGAGGATCAACCGTGGTTCAATCAGGAGTGTAGAAGAGCATGCTAGGAGCAGCACCAGGCATACCTAAAAATGAGGTGTCAACCTGGTGAAGCTACAACTCAGGACTGCATGCATGCTAAACAGCAGAAGCATCATGCTATAGACAGAGCTAAGCAATTCCACAACCAACAGATCAGATCAAAGCTCTGCAGTCCTGCCACATCCAGTCATGAATGGTGGCAGACAATTAAACATCCAAAGGAAGGATTGAGGCTCTGTAAACATCCCCATCCTCAATGATGGCAGAGTCCAGCACGTGAGTGCAAAAAACAAGGCTGAAGCGTTTGCAACCATCTTCAGCCAGAAGTGCCGAGTGGATGATCCATTTCGGCCTCCTCCCGATACCCCCACCATCACAGAAGCCAGTCTTCAGCCAATTCGATTCACTCCACGTGATATCAAGAAACAGCTGAGTGCAACGGATACAACAAAGGCTATGGGCCCCGACAACATCCCGGCTGTAGTGCTGAAGACTTGTGCTCCAGAACTGGCCGCGTCTCTAGCCAAACTGTTCCAGTACAAAACTGGCATCGACCCGACAGTGTGGAAAATTGCCCATGTATGTCCTGTCCACAAAATGCAGGACAAATCCAATCCAGCCAGTTACCGCCCCATCAGTCTACTCTCAATCATCAGCAAAGTGATGGAAGGTGTCATCGACAGTGCTATCAAGTGGCACTTACTCACCAATAAACTGCTCACCAATGCTCAGTTTGGGTTCTGCCAGGACCATTCGGCTCCAGACCTCATTACAGCCTTGGTCCAAACATGGACAGAAGAGCTGAATTCCAGAGGTGAGGTGAGAGTGACCGCCCTTGACATCAAGGCAGCATTTGACTGAGTGTGGCACCAAGGAGCCCTAGTAAAATTGAAGTCAAAAGGAATCAAGCGGAAAACTCTCCAGTGGCTGGAGTCATACCTAGCACAAAGCAAGATGATAGTGGTTGTTGGAGGCCAATCATCTCAGCCCCAGGACATTGCTGCAGGAGTTCCTCAGGGTAGTGTCCTAGGCCCAACCATCTTCAGCTGCTTCATCAATGACCTTCCCTCCAACATAAGGTCAGAAATGGGGAAGTTCGCTGATGATTGCACAGTGTTCAGTTCCATCCACAACCCCTCAGATAATGAAGCAGTCCGTGCCCGAATGCAGCAAGACCTGGACAACATCCAGGATTGGGCTGATAAGTAGCAAGTAACATTCGCGCCAGACAAATGCCAAGCAATGACCATCTCCAACAAGAGAGAGTCTAACCACCTCCCTTTGACATTCAACGGCATTACCATTGCCGAATCCCCCACCATCATCATCCTGGGGGTCATCATTGACCAGAAACTTAACTGGACCAGCCACATAAATACTGTGGTTACAAGGTCAGGTCAGAGGCTGGGTATTCTGTAGCGAGTGACTCACCTCCTGACTCCCCAAAGCCTTTCCACCATCTACAAGGCACAAGTCAGGAGTGTGATGGAATACTCTCCACTTGCCTGGACAAGTGCAGCTCCAACAACACTCAAGAAGCTCGACACCATCCAGGACAAAGCAGCCCGCTTGATTGGCACCCCATCCACCTCTCTAAACATTCACTCCCTTCACCACCGGCGCACCGTGGCTGCAGTGTGTACCATTCACAGGATGCAGTGCAGCAACTCGCCAAGGCTTCTTCGACAGCACCTCCCAAACCCTCGACCTCTACCACCTCGAAGGAGAAGGGCAGCAGGCACATGCGCACAACACCACCTGTATTTTCCCGTCCAAGTCACACACCATCCCAACTTGGAAATATATCACCGTTCCTTCATCTTCGCTGGGTCAAAATCCTGGAACTCCCTACCTAACAGCACTGTGGGAGAACCTTCACCACATGGACTGCAGTGGTTCAAGAAGGCGGCTCACCACCACCTTCTTAATGGCAATTATGGATGGGCAATAAATGCTGGCCTTGCCAGCGACACCCACATCCCATGAACCAATAAAAAACCAAAGAGAAACATTGTTATCATTGCAAAAAGCATTTCCTCTCCTGCTCCTCTGGGCTTTACATTCAGGTAAGTATATTTTAAAATCTTACCTTTTTGGTGGCGGCCTGCAGCGGTCCCTTTAAAGATCGCCTGTTAGGCCGCATGTGGACCTGGCTTTCCTGAAAACAGCCGGCGCCGGTTGTTGTTGTAAGGGTTATGAGTTCATTGGTGCACTGTTTCCTTTCCCTAATGCTTCTGAGTAAGCAAGTGGAATGGGGGAGAAAATTCGATATCACTATGAAAAACTGAGACTTCAAAAACAGATCGACTTCATAGGATGAGAAAACCACCGCAACAAAACATCATATTTGTCAATAGGAGAAGGGCAAATTATATCAAATCAGGTGTCAGAAATATTAGTGTACAAAAAACCTTACTTAGCAAAATTAAACAGATTTTTTAATCAAAAACCATCTAATCCCATAATGATGGTCACTGTCAGTTAGAAAATATAGTGTTTGTAATAGGAACATTATATCATACAACATATCACATATTACATATTTTGTGTACATAAGAGAACTGATGTGCTGTTATTTGAGCATGTGCAAATTGATTTGGATCTGATTTTCTTCTTTCTAGTTGTTCTGCCTTGTTATTCGGTGGGTGTTGTAATCCTCCCGCCAACTCCCCCTCCCCCCCATGTAAACAGGTAACATTCTGGCACAATTGCCCATGTAATGACTTGCAACATTTTCATTGCAATTCATCATTATTTCACAAAGACATTTTGACACTGATTTCACCATGACATTGAGCATGTGGCAAATGTTGTCAAACTTTTACTTAACATTTATAAAGGCTCTTGCCCTTTAAACCATAATTGCAAAGTGACTTTCTCAGACAGGGTCCGGTTTCTGTTCTATGAAAAAGCCAATGATTTGGCTGTGAAAATTATACTGATTAGGTCCTGCAAAACATCCAATAAATGAACAGTAAGCAAAAAGGAGAGTAACTCATAAATCAAATCTGTTAAGTGGCTCCACTGCTCCCAATTGCATGGACTTTGAACACTCAATGACATATTCAAATTTACAACATTGAGTAACATTTACATTAATACAAAGGCACCCATGAAGTCGCATGTACTGCATTGAATGCTTTGTAGTGATAATAATCAATTCTCAATATCTAAAAATTGTAAATTTTATTTTTCTCCCACTTAAGCCTATATTTAGTTTTGGGGAAACACTTGGAGCAGACAGGCATGGAAGCACTTGTGGCTGGGGAAGCATTCCAGGCTGGGAAGCATTCAGGGCCAGGAATTACTTGGAGTGAGTGCTCCAGCTGGTCTGAAAGAACCTCAGCCTGGGAAACAGTCATGTGATTGAAGAAGCATTAGGGGCTGGGAAGACCATAAGAGACCATAAGAGATAGGAGCAGGAGTAGGCCATTCGGCCCCTCGAGCCTGCTCCACCATTCAATGAGATCATGGCTGATCTGATTTTTACCTCAACTCCACTTTCCCGCCTTTTCCCCATATCCCTTGACTCCCCTGCTGATCAAAAATCCATCTAACTCAGCCCCAAATGCACTCAATGACTCAGCCTCCACAGCCTTTTGGGGTAAAGAATTCCAAAGATTCACGAAGCATTTGAGATGGACAGGTAGGGAAGCACTCGAGGTGGAAAGCACTCTAGAGTGGATGCATTAGGAGACAGGAAGCACTCCTGGCAGCAGGGATGCATTCAGGACTTGCAAGCACTGAGAGCTGGGAAGCACTGATAGGTAAGGAGTTGGGCCTATTTTGATGGACCAGACAGTGTCACCTAACAAAAAGCAGCACATGTGCCCCTTTTGAGGACACCACTACTGTAACAATCATATGGTCCAATCAAACTAAAAGCTCAACATAAGCAAAAAAAGTCCCAACAAAAGTAAAGGGAATCTTGCCAACTAAATCATAATGTTACCAGTGGTAAGGAGGAGGTGGGACCGGGAAGCCCTGATAGGTAGAGAGTTGGGACTGGGAAGCTTTGATAGGTAGAGAGAGATCATAAGACCATAAGAGATAGGAGCAGGAGTAGGCCATTCGGCCCCTCGAGCCTGCTCCGCCATTTAATGAGATCATGGCTGATCTGATTTTTACCTCAACTCCACTTTCCCGCCCTTTCCACATATCCTTTGACTCCCTTGCTGATCAAAAATTTGTCTAACTCAGCCTTGAATGTATTCAATGACTCAGCCTCCACAGCTTGTTGGGGTGAAGAATTCCAAAGATTCACGACCCTCTGGGAGAAGAAATTCCTCCTCATTTCCGTCTTAAACGGGCGACCCCTTATTCTGAGACTATGCCCCCTAGTTTTAGATTCCCCCATGAGGGGTAACATCCTCTCAGCATCTACCCTATCGAGTCCCCTCAGAATCTTGTATGGTTTCAATAAGATCTCCTCTCATTCTTCTAAACTCCAATGAATACAGACCCAACCTGTTCAATCCTTCCTCATAAGACAACTCTTCCATACCTCGCTATGGCCATCCCCACACCTCCACTACTCGCCTTTAAACAGCCACCCAACCTCAAACAAACCATCGTTCGCAGCAAATTACCCAGCCTTCAGGAGAACAGCGTCCACCACACCACACAACCCTGCCACAGTAACCTCTGCAAGACATGCCAGATCATCGACACAGATACCACCATCACACGAGAGGACACCACCCACCAGGTCCACGGTTCATACTCCTGTGACTCGGCCAACGTTGTCTACCTCATACGTTGCAGGAAAGGATGCCCCAGAGCATGGTACATTGGCGAGACCATGCAGACGCTGCGACAACGGATGAACAGACACCGCGCAACAATCGCCAAACAGGAGGGTTTTCTCCCTGTCGGGGAACAGTTCAGCAGTCATGGACATTCATCCACCGACCTTCGGGTAAGCATACTCCAAGGCGGCCTTCGAGACACATGACAACGCAAAATCGTCGAGCAGAAATTGATAGCCAAGTTCCGCACCCATGAGGACGGCCTCAACCGGGATCTTGGGTTCATGTCACATTACACGTAACCCCACCAGCGAACAAATGTTATCTGTTTTTAATATAACGGGTCATTGACTGTCTTCCTTCTCTCTCTTTTTTTTGGGGGGGTTTGTATATTCGGTGGCCTTTTTAGGTGACACCTTTCTGTCTGCTCACTGTGATTGCCTTGGCAACGGGCAGTAATCACCAGGCATTGTTCTGTGATTTTAAAATGCGAAGGATTCGAAAATGTCATTTCCATACCGTTCACCTGACGAAGGAGGAAGCCTCCGAAAGCTTGTGGAATTAAAAATAAATTTGTTGGACTATAACTTGGTGTTGTAAAATTGTTTACAATACCCGGAATCAACCTAGTGAACCTTTTCTGAACTGCCTCCAATGCAAGTGTGTCCTTCCTTAAATAAGGGCACCAGAACTGTATGCAGTGCTCCAGGTGTGGTCTCACCAGCACCCTGTACAGTTGGGACTGGGAAGCTCTGATAGGTAAAGAGTTGGGACTGAGAAGCCCTGATAGGTAAAGAGTTGGGACTGAGAAGCCCTGATAGGTAAAGAGTTGGGACTGAGAAACCCTGATAGGTAAAGAGTTGGGACTGAGAAGCCCTGATAGGTAAAGAGTTGGGACTGAGAAGCCCTGATAGGTAAAGAGTTGGGACTGAGAAGCCCTGATAGGTAAAGAGTTGGGACTGAGAAACCCTGATAGGTAAAGAGTTGGGACTGAGAAGCCCTGATAGGTAAAGAGTTGGGACTGAGAAGCCCTGATAGGTAAAGAGTTGGGACTGAGAAGCCCTGATAGGTAAAGAGTTGGGACTGAGAAGCTATGATAGGTAAAGAGTTGGGACTGGGAAGTACAAGTTCATCTTTCGTTTTACTACTTCCTGTTCCCATCTTGCTTCACTGTGATGTTGGTGGAGCCGAAGGGAAGCCTGACGGTAGCAGCGCCCTAGCCCTGGAGGTTTAGCAGGTTATCTGGGTCAGCGCTGGCTGAGATTCCCCACATTTAACGCACTGCAAACCGCTACAAGCTGCTGGGAATCCAAGCTCTCTGTAAGTGCACGACTCAAGGCTGTAGTGAGCCCTGTTTAAATGGGACCGAGGAAAAGAAAACCGTTGCCAGCTCGGCCCCAGGCGAAGAGCAGGAGGAGCGGTGTGACCGCGGAGCTGCAGCCTGGACCGGGAGTGGACCCGGACCCGAGCCCCCAGCAGAGGGAGGAGGAGGAGGAGGACCTGGTCTCCAGGTATTTCAACACTGGCAAAGCGGCACATCGCAGGCTTCCCTCGGACTTCTTCAATCGGCCTTGTGTGACTTTGGCCAAAGAGTTTCTGGGCCAGGTGATGGTCCGAAAGTTTCCCGATGGGAGTGAGGTGAAAGGCAGGATAGTGGAGACCGAAGCCTACCTGGGCGGTGAGGACCAAGCGTCCCACTCCCGCGGCGGGAGGCAGACCGAGAGGAATGCCGCGATGTTTATGAATCCAGGCACCATGTACGTGTATCAGATCTACGGGGTGTATTTCTGTTTGAACGTGTCCAGTCGGGGCGATGGTGCTGCCGTTTTAATACGATCGCTGGAACCTCTGCAAGGACTCGATGCAATGAGGCAATTTCGCAGCAAGCGAAGGAAAGAAACTGGGAAGCCGCTCAAAGACCACGAGCTGTGCAATGGACCCTCGAAACTGTGCCAGGCGTTGAATATCACCAAGACCTTTGACAGAGGGGACTTGGCTACAAGCAGCGAGGTCTGGATTGAACCTGGCCCAGAAATAATGAGTGCAGCAGATATTATCTCCACGAGCCGCATTGGTATAGGTTATGCAGGGGAGTGGGTTACCAAACCTCTGAGATTTTACATAAAGGGGAACAAATGTGTGAGTGTTGTAGATAGGAAAGCAGAGAAGGGGAATGATTAATGTGATGGGTTCTGTCCTTACAAATTCATGGTTATAGATGCCCTCGTTTTTCATTGTTGGTTCTATAGCTGAATTTTGCCAACAGAAGTTTCAAACACTGGTAATGATGATCAACCCAGATGTTTGTAGAGCTACTACAACTTTGTCTGTTCAAATACCAGGTATGGTGTGATATTCCAGGAATTCCAAATGTTCTGGTTTTATCATACTGATTGTCTACAAGGGACTTTACTAAAAACAGGGGAAATGTCTTAAATGCCCGAATTAGTTCAAAACCACCTCTTGCAGTAATTCATAAATAATGGGAATAAAGTCAATATTGAGGCCTCAATCAGGGGAGATGAACTTCCTAGACTTTTAAAATCGCCCTGGTCAAGTGAAACCATCAGTAGTGATTCAGATAGATAATGATGCAACTGACACTTGAGAAAATACTTTATAAAAATGTTTTATCTATGTCTCAATTAACTGTTTTCACAATAGTATGCTTTTATGTATTTGTTGCAATGGTTTATTATAGGACCATACAGCACAGAAGCCATTCAGCCCAGAATGTCTGTGCCAGCTCTTTAGTCAACCAATTCAATACTAATCCCACTGCTGTGGCCTCTCTGCAGAGCCTTATGTCATCCTCTGTTTAAAATATTTAATCTATGTATCCCTTTAAAAGAAGCAAGGGTCTCTGCCTTAAGTAAGCAAAGCGATCCATGCTCCAGTAACTGCATAAAGAAATTCTCTGACTACTCACTGACTTCTCAACCAGAGAAAATAATCTTTCCTTACTCAACTCTATCAAAATCCTTCATAATTTTAAAGCCTGTTAAATTTCCTTAGTCATTTCTATTCCAGTGAAAATAGTCCCATTATCTCTGGTTTCTTCTCATAAGTACAATTTCCCATCTCTAGCATCATTTTGGTCAATCCACACTGCTCTCTATGGCTTTAATGTTCTTTCTATAAATGGGATTGTCCCAAACTGCACACAGTGCTAACTGCCATAACTATTGCCTTGTATTTGCTTTTTATTGCCTCTTTACTCTACTCTATGTCCATATTTATAAAACATTATTGACCAGTTAATGGCTCTATCTTCCTGCACTCACTTTCAGGGAATTATGTATTTAAACGCCTAGGTCTCTGTTTACCCTTTAATCGTTCTATTGTGTGCATGCTCCCATTCCTTGTTTTTCTTTACAAAATGTATTACCTCACATTTCCCCACATTAATTGCATCTGCTAGTCTATTCCCTGAATCTTTTACATTCCAACTTGCTGTTAAGCAAGCTCCCTACTTTTGTGTCATCAGCATATTTCGATAACCTGCAACCTATGCCTAAAATTAAATTATCTATATAAACTGGGAACAAAAATGGAAGAAGCAGAGCCTTCATCTCAAATCTGAGCAACACCCATTAATCCTAACCCTTTGTTTCCTGACCAGCAACCAACTTTTTATCCAAGCTGCTATATTTCATCTTGTACCATAAACCTCTTGTGATATAACTTATCAACACTTTCTGGAAAATCCATATCTACCACATTTCCTACCTTCCCATTATCCAATTGGTAATTTCTTCAAAATTATTATTAATAATTTGTCAAATGCAACTTGCCTTTAACAAATCCATGCTGGCTCTTGAAGCTGCTAAAGTTGCTTCCAATGCTGGTTCCTCAGGCTCTTCAGTGTAGTCCTCTAGCTGCTTTTCAGAGGACTTGCTGCAACAGCTGTCGTGGGTGTGGGGGGGCGGGGTTTAATATAGAGGCCATTGTGTCCGCTCTGCTGGTGTCTAGGGGTGATGAACCAAGGCAGCAGCAGGTTTCCTTGGTCTCCCAGGATTTTGAGTTGCTGGGCATCAGCATATAATGGTGGTACTGTGGACTGACATAAAATGAATGTATCTTGACTGCTGCAGGGAATCGGGCATTCACCTAAAATATCCTGTGCAGACAGCTGAACATTAGATGAACATTGATGGAGTAAAAGCTATTGTGATTCAAGTATTGGGTATTCCTGTGTGCAGGAACATATGGGGCTGTATGGATGCCATCAATGGCACCCTGGACTTTTGGGGACTGTCTGCTCGCATCGTAACATCACTGATGAATATAGGTTTCTCCACTCCAGAATAAGTCAAAGAATAGGTTCCGATTCAGAGTAAACATGGCCTATGTGTCGATTTATTCACCATTAATTTCTATGTAAATTAATTGAGTCCTATAGCACAGAAGGTCATTTGGCCCATCATGCTTGGTGGAAGCAGATTCAATGGTAAAATACCAGAGCTGTCTCCTGTTCCCTTGCTCTTGGGGACTGTGATCTATCTGCTTGCTCTTACAAACAAGGCATCAATCAGCTGCATTATGCAGCAATGCAATGCTGAATGATTGTTGCTAATGCTTCCCGTGGCATCTCGGAGGGGGAAAAAAGTTCACTGTATTTCATATATTCACTACATTTTCATCTTGCTCTCAGCAAACAGTAGCCAATTTAAAGTGTCCAGAATTCTGGGGCAACTCCATCGCCCTCCCAAAATATATGTAGAGATTCTTATGATATGAAACATTCCTATTTGCCTAAGAACGTTAGGACATATATAGGCGAGGGGTGGGGTATATGTTTACGTACATTTAGTGATGTGTTGTGATTAATCATGGTCTCCTGGAGCATGCTTGATTGCCTTAAGGTGTCACCTTGTTGGTAGCCCTCTTGCCTGAGTCAGGAAGTTCTGAGTTCAAGCTCTGCTCCAGGATTTGAGCACATAGTCTAGGCTGATACTCAAGTGCAATACTGAGAGTGCTGCATTGTTGGAGGTACTGTCTTTTGAATGAAAATTTTCAAACTAAGGAGCTGTTCAGGTGGATGTAAAAGATCCCGTAGCTTTATTTGAAGAAGAGCAAGAACTTCTCCTGGTGTCCTAGTCAATATTCCTTCTTCAAACATCATCAAAAGCAGATTAACTGTTTGTGGGACATTGGTGTATACGCATTGGCTGCCACACTTGCCTACATAACATCAGTGACTACACTTCAAAAATACTCCAGTGCGATGCCAACACCAAACACATCTTCCCCTTTCAGCATTCCGAAGGGACCGCTCCCTCCGCGACACTCTGGTCCACTCTTCCAACACTCTCCCTCCTCCCTACGGCACCTTCCCGTGCGAACTCGAGAGATGCAACACTTGCCCTTTCACCTGCTCCCTTCCCAGTGTCCAGGGCCCCAAAGACTCTGTCCAGGTGAAACAGCGATTTACTTGTACTTTCAATTTAGTATAATGTATTCGCTGCTCACAGTGCGGTCTCTTCTACAGTGAGGAGACTAAATGCAGATTGGGCGATCGCTTTTCTGAACACCTCTGCTCAGTCTGCAAGCGTGACCCTGACCTGCCGGTCACTTGCCATTTTAATTTCCTGTCCCATTCCTACTCTGACCTCTCTGTCACTTACACTCTTAAGTTGTTCCAATGAAGTTCAAGGAACCTCACCTCATCTTTCGTTTAGGCACTTTACAACCTTCCGGACTCAACATTGATTTCAATAACTTCAGATCATAACCACTGCTCCCATTTTTTGGACAGCAGGTATTGGTAATGGTTCTGCTGTTGCCATTTACAGCTCCTCTAGACCCATCTTTTGCTTCTTTACTTGTTCCATTACCACCCTCCTTGCCTTGCACCATCATCCCTTTTGTCATTTAATCACTCCAGCCCTCCACCCTATCACAGATCTTCCCTTTTGTTCTTTGCTCCCCCACTTTCCCAGCTCTGTACTTGCTAAAAAAAACTGTTTAATGTTCAACATCTTCCAGTTCTGACAAAGGATCATCAACCTGAAAGTTAACACTTTCTTTCTCCACAGATGCTGCCTGACTTGCTGAGTATTAACAGCATTTTCTTGTTTTACTTCAAAAGGACTTTATTGTCTGTGAAACACATTGGGGCAACCTGAGTATGTAAGAAACCGCTATATAATTGCAAGTTCTCCTCTTAGGGGATTAGGAAAGGTTTTCCTGAAATATTTCTTTTTTTGCCTCCCTCAGGAGTTAGCATTACTAGCATTTGGGGAGGGGTGCACAAGGTTGTACCATCTAACAGATAGGATGGCCCTGATTGCCTTTCCTTGCCCTTCTTTTCATATGTTTGTACAATAAAAGGTTTGTTGCTCCATGCTGTACTGTTATAGAATCCCTTCAACCAAGCAGATCCAGAACTACCAACTAATCGGATAAAAGACTTGTGATTGGAAGTTCGCTACGGCAGCACCTGGCAGCAGTGGAGAGCAGTAACCAATCCATATAAAACTGAGCAACATTTTGGTATTCAAAATTTTGAGGGGTTTTGATAGAGTACAAATGGAGAAACTGTTTCCACTGGCAGGAGGGTCGGTAACCAGAGGACACAGGTTTAAAGTAATTGGCAAAAGAACCAGAGGGGAGATGATTTTTTTTTACACAGCGAGTTATTTATAATCTGGAATGCACTGCCTGAAAGGGTGGTGGAAGCAGATTCAATGGTAACTTTCAAAAGAGATTTGGATAAATACTTGAGAAGGAAAAATTTGCAGGGCTATGGGGAAGAGCAGTGGAGTGGGACTAATTGTATAGCTCTTTCAAAGAGTTGGCACAAGCATGATGGGCCAAATGACCTTCTGTGCTATAGGACTCAATTAATTTACATAGAAATTAATGGTGACTAAATCGACACATAGGCCATGTTTACTCTGAATCGGAACCTATTCTTTGACTTATTCTGGAGTGGAGAAACCTATATTCATCAGTGATGTTACGATGCGAGCAGACAGTCCCCAATCAGGTAAGGGTACAAACTCTAAAGTGTGGAACTGCTGACACCCTGAGGACAGTTGAGTAACTGCATAATATCACATTGTTAGATTTAATAAAACAGGCCTGTTGCACTGAGCAGTAGAGGTTGAAGTGATATTGGCCCTGATTTTCTTGCAACGGTGGAATCGGCAACATACACCATAAAGTTAGCCATCTAGCATGCCGATCTTGCCGCCAATAACTGCCCCCATATTTTCTTGCATTTCTAATTAGAATAGGCCACAGTCAGCATAGCAGCGAATTAGAAGCAGCGCAGCCATTTTTTTCCCAGCAATTCAACTAATACGTTTGATCAGCTCGCTGAGCTGGGAGTACTCGGGCTCTCTTAGCAATCTCGTTCTCTGGGAAGTGGTCTGGCGGGAGCAGCCTGCTCGTCATTGAGATAATTCAAACACGTACCTGAAGAGGAATCTGTCCCAGTCTTTAAAATAATGGCCCTTGTTGTCACAGAATCATAAAAAGGTTACAGCACGGAAGGAGGCCATTCAGTCCATCGAGTCCCCGCCAGCTCTATGCACGAGCAATCCAGTTAGTCCCACTTCCCCCGCCCTATCCCCTTAGCCCTGCACATTTTTTTCATTTCAAGTACTTATCCAATTTCCTTTTGAAAGCCATGATTGAATCTGCCTCCACCACCCCCTCGGGCAGTACATTCCAAATCACAACCACTCGCTGCGTAAAAAAAGTTTTTCCTCATGTTGCCTTTTGGTTCTTTTGCCAATCACCTTAAATCTATGCCCTCTGGTTCTTGACCCTTCCATTAATGGGAACAGTTTCTCGCTTATCTACTCTGTCTAGACCCTTCATGATTTTGAATACCTCTATAAAATCTCCTCTCAACCTTCTCTGTTCTAAGGAGAACAATCCCAGCTTCTCCAGTCTGTCCAAGTAATTTAAGTCCCTCATCCCTGGAATCATTCTAGTAAATCTTTTCTGCACCCTCTCTAAGGACTTCACATCTTTCCTAAAATGCAGTGCCCAGAACTGGATACAGTACTCCAGTTGTGGTCGAACCAGTGTTTTATAAAGGTTCATCGTGACTTCCTTGCTTTTGTACTCTATGCCTCTATAAAGCCCAGAACTCCGTATGCTTTTTTAACCACTTTCTCAACCTCACTTCCACCTTTAATGATTTGTGCACATATACCCCAAGATCTCTCTGTTCCTGTACCCCTTTTAGAATTGTGCCCTCTAGTTTATATTGCGTCTCCTCATTTTTCCTACCGAAATGCATCACCTCGCATTTATTTGTATTAAATTTCATCTGCCACGTGTCTGTATCCTCTTGAAGTCTATCATTCTCCTCCTCACTGTTTACTACACTTCCAAGTTTTGTGTCATCTGCAAATTTTGAAATTGTGCCCTATACTCCCAAGCCCAAGTCATCAATATATTATCAAGAAAAGCAGTGGTCCCAGCACCGACCCCTGGCGAACACCACTGCACACCTCCCTCCGGTCTGAAGAACAACCGTTCATCACTACTCTCTGTTTCCTGTCATTTAGCCAATTCAGTATCCATGTTACTATTGCCCCCTGGGAAGCACCATGACATTATTCCTGGAAAACAGGTTCGCCAGCAGAGAATTGGAGACATTGCCTAGGGTGTTGTGTGTTTTATGATTTAATTATTCTAATTTTTTTAACTCTTCTGGCAGCCGATTCTGTGAAAAACTGAGTGAACTTGCTATATGATTTAAGTCATGAAAAAGGCAGTATTTGACTCCAGATCAGACTCTCTAGGAGCAAAGCAAATCAGCTCAGGTCAACTGTAAAGGTAACTGATCTCGCAGCAATAACTCACGCCGCTGCCAAGTGACCACCAGCACAATTATTTTTAAGTCTAAAGGGCAGCAGTGTGGATCTGGAGTCAGAACGGCAGGTTTCCGTCCATAAAGAATATTGCTGAACAAATTGGGTTTTTACAACAATCCGACAGCTTTGTGATCACGTTTACTGATATCAGTTCTTTATTCCAACTTTTTAAACTGAATTCAAATTTTTGAACTGGTATCATCTGAATCCCAGGCTCTAGATTACTAATCCAGTAACATAACCACTACACTACCATACACTGTAAGATGATAGTTTCAGGCAGGAATAAGTTGAGGGGTAATTTTAATTTCCAGACGGTCAGCTGTCAGACAGCTCAGGCAGACCACCTGGCAGGTGCAGCGGGAGGTCCGGTCCATTTTAACGGCCGGGCCTCATTCGTACGGAGCCAGCGAGCTACCCGTCCCAATCAGGCGTCCAGAGGCAGCTCGCCGGGTTTGGGTCGGCATGGTGGGTTATCGGGGAGGTAATGAAGAGGGTTTAGGGAACACGGAAGGGGGGGAAATCTCGGGGTGGTAGTGGCCCAAAGCACTTCGCCTCCTCCTGACTGCACAAAAATAATTGTTTTATTCATCTTAGAGGCATGATATCGCTTCTGGTTTGACAGTGTCTGCTGAACAGAGCATCCACGCTGCATGGTCTGCCCAATAGGCTGTAAAATGGCTTTGGAGTCCGAGCTACAGGACCCTGATTAGAATAAATTCATGAGGCTTCCACCTGAGTCGGCAGATGCTTCAGTCGCCTGGCTTTAAGATAGTCGTGGGTGGAAAAAGAGCGATAAGTGGACCGCCTCGATTTTAATTTCCGTACTGCCCAGTGGAGGGAGTTACAATCCCCACTATGAATTATTTTTCCATTTCATTAAATGGTGTATCTTGAATCACCACTTGGTGGCAGCAAGATTAAAAACCCTGAAAAGTGTCTGTGACTTATTAAGTTTACAATGGCTTTTGGTACTCTGAATGAGTTGCTAACTCAGACATACTAAGTGGCTTTTCTAATGTGACAACCCATGCTCCAATGGCCGCATGGTGTGCAAATATCCGGGTTCCTCCCATTTAACAGTCAGTGCAAACACCTGGCCTATAACACGCACAGTAAAGGTGTAAGATTTTGTGCACTGCTGCGATCCCTTGCCCTTTACATTTCCTCTGCGTTGTCTGACATCCAGTCATGGATGAGCCACAATTTCCTCCAGTTAAACATTTGGAAAACCAAAGCACTTGTGTTCAGCCCTCGCCAAAGACTGTTTCCTAGTCACAGATTCCATCCCCCCTCCTAGTCGCTGTCTCAGGTTGAAGCCGGCTGTTCGAATCCTTGATGTCCTATTCGGCCCCGAGAGGAACTACCGACCCCATATTCTCTCCATAATAAAGACCTCTTACTTCTACCTTCCCCTCATCACCCGTCTCTGCCCTTGCCTCAGCCCATCTGCTGCTGAAACCCTAATTTATGCCTTTGCCACCTCTAAACGTGACAATTCCAATCCTTTCCTGGTCATGCTCCATGAACTTTAGCTCATCCAAAACTCTGCTGCCTGTATCTTATCCCAAATCAAGTCTTGCTCATCCATCACCCTTGTCCTCGCTGACCTACATTGCCTCCTAGTCCCCTAACGGCTCAAGTTTAAAATTCTCTTCACTCTTCTCTTTCCTCTTCACTCAGTCCTCTGATGTTAGAAATCAGTCTTGTGGCCCTTCTCTGGACTGTCTCCAGGGCTTGAGTGTCTCCCTTATGTTTTGTTGGTCAGAAATGGACACAGTACTCAAGATGTGGTCTAACCAGAGCAGTATACAGTTTGACCATGACCCCCTATGACTTGCATACTACTGTTTTGGCCTCAGTCAGAAGGCCGTGGCTCTAGTCCCACTCCAAAAAGTTAAGCATATAATCCAGGCTCATACTGCAGTGCAGAACTGAGGGAGTGCTGCACTGTTGGAGGTGCTGTCTTTCGAATGAAATGTTAAAGCAAGGCCCCGTCGCCCTCTCAGGTGGACATAAAAGTTCCTATGGAACTCTTTGGACAAGGGTAGTGTAGTTCTCCTGGTCTGCTAGTTAATCTTTATCCCTCAACCAGGACTGCTAAAGTCATGTACATCAATGCTGTTAGTGGGACCTTGCTGTGCGCAAATTGGCTGCTGTGTTTACATACATTATGTAAGGAATCTTACAACACCAGGTTATAGTCCAACAATTTTATTTTAAAATCACAAGCTTTCGGAGATTATCTCCTTCGTCAGGTGAGTAGTGAATGAGAGGTTCTCAAATCGCATATCTTATATTAGGTTGGGACACCATCACACCAATCAAAGGTGTCGTTGGTGTTCAGACAGGTTAGCCACGGAAAACAGTAGGTCCCAGTATACTGAATACACAATGTGTCAAATTATACAGACAGAGAGAAAGAGACCCGAAAGGCAGAGAGAGAGAGAATTTCCAGTTGTATTAAAAACAGATAACAGATAATTAAAAACAGATCACTGTCATACATTATGACAGTGACTACACTTCAAAAAGTACTTAATTGGCTTTAAAGCGCTTTGAGGTGTCCTGAGGTCATGAAAGGCGCTGAATAAATGCAAGTTCTTTCCAAAATCCTTTTTTGACCTTGCCCCTCCATATCTCTATTACCTCCTCCAGCTCTACAACCCCAATCCACAAAACCCTCTTTTTTTTGACTCTGGCCTCTTGTGCATCCTGCCTCCCCACCATTGATAGCTGTGCCTTCACTTACCTAAGCTCCATACTCTGGAATTCCCAATCAATGACCAGTTCACCCCTTCCAATATCTCCTTCGGTTGTGTGTCAATTTTTTGCTTTTTTTTAATTACGTGTCTTTAAAGTGCCTTGGGATGATTTTTTTATGTTAAAGGTACTTAATGAATGCAAGTTGTTGTTGCCGTAGCAACGATTAAAAAGGTAAATGGCCAGAAAGTGGTCCAGACTCTCAGCTTGTTATATGTAGGAGCTGACTGATTTCCCACCCTTCGAAACTGGTGAGCTTTGGCCGTCGACTACCCATTTTGCACCAAATGTTAAAATCGGCCCATTGAGTCAGTTTGAACGTGTCCTGCTCAACATCTCGGGCTGAAAATATAGAGGAAGTGCCCCAAGATAAAAGTGGAGGTCTCCCAGAAACTCAGGGATCAGTTAGATAATGGATGACGGAGCACAGGTGAACAGGAGCAGGTAGTGATGGCAAAGAAGGAACCAGAAGCTTAATAGCTGAAGAGTCAGCTTGCGTCCTACTTTACCTGCTTTTAAAAGAAGGATGTTATCTTATTACCAACATTGCTCACCATCATTAGAGAATTTTCCAAGCACCCTGCAAGTCTGGTGGTGACTGTGGAGAAGTCCCTACATGCACTCATGCAGGACCACCACAGAATTCCCTGCCAGTATGAACTTCATGGCAAGTCAAGAGTCATCTGGAGCAGAGTCCCCAGTGCCTGTGGTTCTAAGACTGGTCAGAGTATCTCTTATGAATGTCAGACTGCTGCCTTGGGCTCCAATCTACAATTGGCTTTCTTGTCCAGCTTCAACTTATTGGGAGATCAGATGAACAGAGCCATTATATAAATCTTCAGCACCTGCATAGCTGCCCAGAGCTTTGCCCCCTTGCAGATCTGCGGAAGTGCCCACCAGCAGTAACATGGCTGAACTAGGCACAGCCTGTCAGGGTGATAGCACATTTGACCCATCTAGCCACCCCTCCACCAAATGACAAAAGAGAGCAGGCCGAACCACTCAACCACTGCAGCATAGGATGTGGAGACATCAGTCATGGGACTACCTCACGGCCCGGCACAAAGATGTACAGGGACTTCTCAATCTCAAGTGCAGCCAGCTCTCCAGCCACTCTCGCCACTGGGTAAACACCTAGCAAGATCACAGTTGGAATGTAGAACACACAAAACAAAATATCATCAAGTGGAAGCACTGGGCCACAAAAAAACTAGCCACGTGTGCTAATCAACTTTAGGGAATTAAATTAGGCTGTACAGGGGGAAAATTAAGTTGTTTCCCCTGGTGAACAGTGCACCAGTGACCTGCTTGATGATTCTATGTAGTGTGGATTGACTAATATTACTGCTGTTCCAGTTGGCAAGCCTAAGGCATAAAAGTTCATGGCTGTGGTTACTCTGGTAGTGTCTTCTCTATTGCGGAAGTTATCTGATGATGAACTCCAAGGGATAAATTACAAGGAGTGATTACACACACTAGGGTTTTATTCCCTGGAATTTAGAAGATTAAGGGGTAATTTGATCGAAATTTTCAAGATATTAAGGGGAACCAATAGGGTAGATAGAGAGAAACTGTTTCTACTGATTGGGGAGTCTAGGACTGGGGCACATAGCTTAAAAAATAGAGCCGGGACTTTCAGGAGTGAAGTTAGGAAACATTTCTACGCGCAGAGGGTGGTAGAAGTTTGGAACTCTCTTCTGCAAACGGAAGTTGATGCTAGCTCAATTGTTAATTTTAAATGAGAATTATATATTTTTGTTAACCAAAGGTATTAAGGGATATGGAGCTAAGGTGGGGATATGGAGTTAGGTCACAGATCAGCCGTGATCTCAATGAATGGCGGAACAGGCTCGAGGGGCTGAATGGCCTACTTCTGTTCCTATGTTCCAGTCAGATTTGAGCAGAGGGCACAAGTCTGTCACTGCCTCCCTGCTGAAGTGGAGTCTACAAAGGCAGTTTCCGTGGACATTTCCAGCCAGGTGTGCCTGGGTCTATTGACGTGGCTGCATAGACAAGTGCAGGTGCAATCAAACCCGTTTCACATCTGTCCTTTCAGCCTCTTCTTTCTCCTTCAAATAACACAAATAAGGAGTAATCCCCATTCAAATTTCCATCTCTAGAATTTTGATTGTAGCAATAATAAAGTTTGCAGGGTTATCTGGAACAAAAATTTCCAAGAATAAACAAAATGCTAAAAAAAAACACTGAACAATTCATTCAGTTGTCATAAACAAAAGTTCATATATGATTCAAATGAACTGCTGCTTAAACAGTGACTATCTCGGGACATGGTGTGGGATAAAATATGGGCAGCAGGGTTTTGGATAAGATGAAGTTTACAGAAGGTAGTGGATGGGAAGCCGCCCAGGAGAGCATTGGAATAGTCGAGTCTGGAAGTGACCATAGAACCATAGAAAAGATACAGCACAGAAGGAGGTCATTCGGCCCATCGTGTCCGCGCCGGCTCGAAGAACAACCAGGTGCCCATTCTAATCCCACCTTCCAGCACCCGGTCCGTGGCCCTGCAGCTTACAGCACTTCAGGTGCAGGTCCAGGTACTTTTTTTTAAAAAGAGTTGAGGGTCCCTGCCTCTACCACCAATTTGGGCAGCGAATTTCATACACCCACCACCCTCTGGGTAAAAAAGTTTTCCCTCATATCCCCTCTAATCCTTCCACCAATCAGCTTAAATCTATGTCCTCTACTTCTTGAACTCTCCGCTAGGGGAAACAGGTACTTCCTGTCTACTCTATCTGGGCCCCTCATAATTTTGTACACCTCAATCAAGTCACCCCTCAGCCTCCTCTGCTCCAAGGAAAACAACCCCAGCCTATCCAATCTCTCCTCATTGCTGCAATTTTCTGCAATTTTGACCAAGGCATGGATGACGGTTTCAGTGTCTGATGAGCTGAGATTGGGGTGGGGATGGGTAATGTTATGCAGGTGGAAGTAGGTGGTCTTTGTGATGGAGAGGATATGGATTTGGAAGTTCAGCTTGTGGTCAAATAGGACTTTGAGATTGCAAACAGTCTGGGCCAAGCTGAGATAATGGCTGGGCAGGGTGATGGAATTGGTGGCAAGGGTATGGAGTTTGTCGCAGGGGCCAAAGACGAGGGCTTAACTAAGAAAATTACAGCCCATCCAAGACTTGATGTCAGACAAAGCAATCTGACAACACTGAGGCAGTACAGGATTCAAGAGAGGTGTTGGAGAGGTAGAGATGGGAGTCATCAGCATACACGTGGAAGCTGCCCCATGTCTACGGATGATGTCCATAGTGGGGCCAAGGATAGATCATTGGGAACTCCAGAGCTAACAGTATGGAGGTGGGAAGAGAAGCTATTACTGGAGATGTGCTGGCTGTGATCAGATAGGTAAGAGTGGAATCGAGGGCAGTTCCATCTACCTGCAGAGTGGAGGAGAGGCATTACATTCATGACTTTGTACCAACCATGCACTTGCAAATTTTGCACGTGCAAAGTTGCTTTAATGAAGGATTCGATACTCTGACTTCTCAGCAATGGCAAATATGCAAATTCTATGCACGTGCAATTGTTCCATTGACACATCCACCCCATGGATAAATGGGAGTTTCAGCAGCAGCAGGATTGAGTAATATTACAGAACTTCTTCCATCCAATAATAATCAGGTATCAATGTGTCGCTTAGAAAGGCACAAAACACATTCCCCATTCCAAATAGTCTAATGGGTAAAGGTACTATCCAGTGTGTTACTGAGCCATTCAGACTAGAATCCTAAGCTTGATTCCCAGTCTGCACTGTGTTAGCTGATGTCAGCCAGAGCAACAATTGGTTTGAGCACCACTGGACTGGGAAGGATGAAAAACAGCAAGGGTTCCCCACTTCCCTAATTGCTATCCAGTGACCCCAGCTGTAAAGTTCATGGAAGTAATTTGACTTTGGGGGATAGTGTTAAACGAGCAATGTGGGATCAGCTGCCCGTTATACATCTCTTTCAATTTTCATTTCTGGAAATAAAATTCGAGAGAGATGTATAACGGACGACTAATCCGATATTGCCCAAAGTCAAAATTACCCCCAATGTGTGTGGATGTCAGGTGAGAAGAGGGTTCACTTTGGGTATCATGGGCCCTGCAGTCAAATAGCCTGCTGGCACTTGTTTTGAAGGCTAACACATTGACCACTTGGATAAGATATTGAAGAGCTATCAGTGCCCATGGAATGGTTTTTCACTTCATCATCTTCATGTGGTGTAGCGTGGAGTGCAGAGGTGGATGGTAGACCATGTTGCCTCTGTGCATGTGAAAAGGCAGGAGGATAAAACAATAATTTAATAATTATATTTCAGCAGAGGAGGGAAGAAATAGGGCAGAAAATTGGGAGATCGACAAGCCAAATAAAATGTTCCCCAATAATGTAGTGGCTAACTGCACCATGTGGTACAATACTAAGCCGTACAAACCAGAAAGTCCCTGGTCTGTGCTGAACTTAGCCAGGGAGGCAGTTGGGGCACTACAACTGACCCTAATACCATTGGAGTAGGGGGAAGAAAATTCAGCAGGGTCCTGGAGTGACCCATGCCAAAACAAAAGTGTGTATGGGGATGTCAGCTGAGGACAGAATTGGACTTAACCTTTCATAATCAAATAATCTGCTGGAACTCATTCTCTGGCTTGCACATGAAGAATGGTCAGTTGGGTGAGGTATCAGAGAGCTGCTGGCACTAGAGAGTCATAGAGTTATACGGCACGGATAGAGGCCCTTCGGCCCATCGTGTCCGCGCCGGCCATCAAGCCCTGTCTAATCTAATCCCATGTTCCAGCATTTGGTCCGTAGCCTTGTATGCTATGGCATTTCAAGTGCTCATCCAAATGCTTCTTGAATGTTGTGAGGGTTCCTGCCTCCACAACCCTTTCAGGCAGTGAGTTCCAGACTCCAACCACCCTCTGGGTGAAAAAGTTCTTTCTCAAATCCCCTCTAAACCTCCTGCCTTTTACCTTGAATCTATGTCCCCTTGTTGTAGAACCCTCAACGAAGGGAAAATGCTCCTTAGTATCCATCCTATCTGTGCCCCTCATAATTTTGTACACCTCAATCATGTCCCCCCTCAGCCTCCTCTGCTCCAAGGAAAACAAACCCAATCTTCCCAGTCTCTCTTCATAGCTGAAGCGCTCCAGCCCTGGTAACATCCTGGTGAATCTCCTCTGCACCCTCTCCAAAGCGATCACATCCTTCCTGTAGTGTGGCGACCAGAACTGCACACAGTACTCCAGCTGTGGCCTAACCAGTGTTTTATACAGCTCCATCATAACCTCCTTGCTCTTATATTCTATGCCTCGGCTAATAAAGGCAAGTATACCATATGCCTTCTTTACCACCTTATCTACCTGTTCCGCCGCCTTCAGGGATCTGTGAACTTGCACACCAAGATCCCTCTGACCCTCTGTCTTGCCTAGGGTCCTCCCATTCATTGTGTATTCCCTTGCCTTGTTAGTCCCTCCAAAGTGCATCACCACGCACTTTTCCGGGTTAAATTCCATTTGCCACTGTTCCGCCCATCTGACCAACCCATCTATATCGTCCTGCAGACTGAGGCTATCCTCCTCGCTATTTACCACCCTACCAATTTTTGTATCATCAGCGAACTTACTGATCATACCTTTCACATTCATATCCAAGTCATTAATGTAGACCACAAACAGCAAGGGACCCAGCACCGATCCCTGTGGTACCCCACTGGCCACAGGCTTCCAGTCACAAAAACAACCTTCGACCATCACCCTCTGCCTTCTGCCACTAAGCCAGTTTTGTATCCAAAGTGCCAAGGCACCCTGGATTCCATGGGCTCGTACCTTCTTGACCAGTCTCCTGTGGGGGACTTTATCGAAGGCCTTACTGAAATCCATGTATACCACATCCACTGCGTTACCCTCATCCACACGCCTAGTCACCCCCTCAAAAAATTCAATCAAATTAGTCAGACATGATCTTCCCTTGACAAAGCCATGTTGACGATCCCTGATTAATCCTTGCTTCTCCAAGTGGAGACTAATTTTGTCCTTCAGAATTTTTTCCAATAATTTTCCTACCACTGATGTTAGGCTCACTGGCCTGTAGTTCCCCGGTTTTTCCCTACTCCCCTTCTTGAATAATGGTACTACATTAGCGGTTCTCCAGTCCTCTGGCACATCCCCTGTGGCCAGAGAGGTTCTGAATATATGTGTTAGAGCCCCCGCAATCTCCTCCTTTGCCTCACACAGTAGCCTGGGATACATTTCATCCGGGCCTGGGGATTTATCCATTTTTAGGCCTGCTAAAACCGCCAATACCTCCTCCCGCTCGATGTTAATACGTTCGAGTATATCACAGTCCCCCTGCCGTATTTCTATGTCTACATCGTCCTTCTCCATAGTGAAAACAGATGCAAAAAATTCATTTAGAACCCCTCCTACATCTGCCGGCTCCACACACAGATTGCCATTTTTGTCCCTAATGGGCCCTATTTTTTCCCTAGTCATCCTCTTACCCTTAATATACTTATAAAACATCTTAGGATTTTCCTTTATTTTGCTCGCCAGTGTTATTTCATGGCCCCTCCTTGATCTCCTAATTTCTTTTTTAAGTATCCCCCTGCACTTTTTGTACTCCTCTAGGGCTTCCTCCGTCTTTAGCCTTTTGTATCTGCCAAAAGCCCTCCTTTTTTTCCTAATCCATTCTCGTATATCCCCTGACATCCAAGGTTCCCTGGAGTTCTTGGAACCACCCTTGACCTTTACGGGAACATGTTGCCATTGTATGGTCTCAATCTCCCTTCTGAAAGACTCCCATTGCTCTGATGCGGATTTTCCTACAAGCAGCTGATCCCAGTCCATTTTGGCTAGATCCTGCCTTATCCTATTAAAATCGGCCTTCCCCCAATTTAGAACCTTTATTTCCGGCCCCTCCCTATCCTTTTCCATGACCACCTTAAATCTCACCAAATTATGGTCACTGTCACCAAAGTGCTCACCTACTAGCACTTCTTCCACTTGGCCGGCCACATTCCCTAGAATTAGGTCCAGTACCGCCCCCTCTCTTGTAGGACTTTCTACATGCTGGCTCAAAAAGCCCTCCTGGATGCACATTAAGAATTTTGTACCCTCTAAGCCTTTTACACTCTGAGTATCCCAGTTAATATTGGGGAAGTTGAAATCCCCCACTATTATTACCCTATTATTTGCACAATTTTCTGAGATTTGCCTACATATCTGTTCCTCTATCTCCCCCTGACTGTTTGGGGGCCTATAGTACACTCCCATCAAAGTGCTTGCCCCCTTTTTGTTTTTAAGCTCCACCCATATGGCCTCATTAGAGGAACCTGCTAATATATCATCCCTCCTTATGGCAGTAATTGATTCTTTAATTAATATTGCGACCCCCCCTCCTCTTATACCTCCCCCTCTGTCTCGCCTGAAGATTCTGTACCCCGGAATATTGAGCTGCCAGTCTTGCCCCTCCCTCAACCATGTCTCTGTGACAACAACAATATCATACTCCCATGTGTTTATCAACACCTTCAGTTCATCCACCTTATTCGCAAGACTCCTTGCATTAAAATAGATGCCATCCAGCCTTGCCCTCACATATTTGCCCTGTCTTCCAAGCTGACTTGTTTTTTTCTCTATATTTGGCTGCACATCACCCCCTATTGTAGCTCCACTCTGTATCCCATCCCCCTGCCAAGTTAGTTTAAACCCCCCCCAACAGTGCTAGCAAACCTCCCCGCAAGGATATTTGTCCCGCTCTGGTTCAGGTGCAACCCGTCCGACTTGTACAAGTCCCACCTTCCCCAGAAGCAGGCCCAGTGATCCAGGAAACTGAAACCCTCCCTCCTGCACCAACTCTTTAGCCACGCATTCATCTGTTCTATCCTCCTATTTCTATACTCACTAGCCCGTGGCACTGGGAGTAATCCAGAGATTACAACCTTTGAGGTCCTGCTCTTTAATCTGCTACCTAGCTCCCTAAATTCTTGATGCAGGACCTCATCTCCCTTCCTACCTATGTCGTTGGTCCCAATGTGGACCACGACCTCTGCCTGCTCACCCTCCCCCTTGAGAATGCCCTGAAGCTGCTCAGTGACATCCATGACCCTGGCACCAGGGAGGCAACAAACCATCCTGGAGTCACGTTTATGGCCACAGAAACACCTGTCTGTTCCCCTTACGATAGAATCCCCTACCACTATAGCTCTTCCACTCTTTTTCCTCCTAATACTAATGGAACTGTATTTCAGCAAAAGTCAGGCTTCAGGAGAGGAGGAGAAACATTTAGTTAAAAAATGGCACACAGAACCATATCTTGTGAGACAGAAGAAAAATTCACGTAGTGCCTTTTAAAGTAGCAAAACATCCCAAGGTGCTTCACAGTTGAAAGTCAGATCCAAGCAAGAATAGTGGGGGAGGGAGGTTGCTGAAGCACTATAGTGGAGATAGGTTTTACAGAGACATTGGAAGATGGAAGGAGTAAGATGATGGAGTTTAGGGAGGGAGTTCAAGAGTGTGGAGTCCAGAAGGTGGGAGGCTCTGCCACTGATAGTGCAGCAGAGAAAGTGGGGTGGGAAGGTGTGGTAGATCAAAGTTGAAAGAGTGGATGATCCTGCAGAGAAAAAGAACAGAGAAGGTTCTGAAGGTAGAGAGGGGCGAGGCTGTGGATGGATTTGAAGATTTTAATACCAAAGTGCTGAGAGATGGAGAACCAGTGGAGAATGGGTTGATAGGTGAGCAGGAGTTTGTGTGAAATAGGACACAGTCAGCAGGGTTCTGGATGAATTGGCTTTTATGTAAGGTGAACACATGGCTTCAGGAAATCATGCGATAAGTTTGTAAATTTTGGGAGCTAAATGATTAAAATTTGATTGGGAACAATTTTAAAATCCAACAAACTATCAGCGAGACATTAACATGAGTAACCTTAACCATCTTCATTGTACAAGTGCCTGCAAAGGCCTGTTATTGAAAGTCCTCCTTGTGCGGGCTGTCTCAGTGAAAGGTGCGCCAAGCACGGCTTTTAGTTTACACGAATAAGGAGGCGCTAGGACCCAGCCAGATGGTGCTGCGCTCCCTGTCAGTGGCAGAGAGCAGAGGAGGGACAGATAGGAGTCTGCAGCACAGACACGGAGCAGAGAGGAACAACTGGCTGCAAAATACCTTTCGCCGTCTCCTGGCAACGGTCCTGACGCAGAAATCCCAGTCTTTTCTCTGGGCGAGAGACTTGCATTCAGAAAACAAAAACCACACTGATGAGTGCAGGTAGATGGTGGACACAGCCCATTGCTCCCAGTGCAGAAACCTGCAGCATGGACAAGTGGAGCAGGACTGAACGGCAGCGTGTGGTAATTCATCGGTCCGCATCTCAGTAATTACAGGTGAGCAGAGCTTCTGTCCCAGTGCTTTTAATTTACATTTAGATTTCACTCCATTTACTGGATCGTAAAAACTGACGCACAGTGTAAGTGAAAAAGTGGGTAGATTTTTTTTGTTTGCTTTTGTACCAGCCTGAACAAATCGTATCCAATTTTACAGCATTTAAAGCGAGAGAGATTGGCGGGCCATACTCTCCCCGTTAAACTGTTGTTATTTCCCCCGAATCTGCGTGTTATTTCTTATCTACGCCATTCGGGGACAACCACAAAGGATTTTCCCCTTTTTGTAGAGTGTTGATGTAATGATAGGATGTGGACACCATCACCATTCAACTGTAGATCAAACAGATTTTAGCAGAACTTTGAATTGTCTGATGTTCAAGCTATTCCTTATATTTAAAATCTGTGTATAAAAATACGTAAATGCAGCAGATAACAAATCTTTCTCTCTGAAAGAGAAGGGAGACATTTTTAGACTCAAACTGGAAAACTAGTTACCTTGATGAAATACTTTAAAATAGTACAACCAGTGACCCACCTCTCATTGTAAACTTAGATTAGAACACTGTACCTCAAGATTAGAACACTCTGTACCTCGAGATTAGAACACTCTGTACCTCAAGATTAGAACACTCTGTACCTCGAGATTAGAACACTCTGTACCTCGAGATTAGAACACTCTGTACCTCGAGATTAGAACACTCTGTACCTCAAGATTAGAACACTCTGTACCTCGAGATTAGAACACTCTGTACCTCGAGATTAGAACACTCTGTACCTCAAGATTAGAACACTCTGTACCTCAAGATTAGAACACTCTGTACCTCAAGATTAGAACACTCTGTACCTCGAGATTAGAACACTCTGTACCTCGAGATTAGAACACTCTGTACCTCAAGATTAGAACACTCTGTACCTCGAGATTAGAACACTCTGTACCTCGAGATTAGAACACTCTGTACCTCGAGATTAGAACACTCTGTACCTCGAGATTAGAACACTCTGTACCTCGAGATTAGAACACTCTGTACCTCGAGATTAGAACACTCTGTACCTCGAGATTAGAACACTCTGTACCTCGAGATTAGAACACTCTGTACCTCGAGATTAGAACACTCTGTACCTCAAGATTAGAACACTCTGTACCTCGAGATTAGAACACTCTGTACCTCGAGATTAGAACACTCTGTACCTCGAGATTAGAACACTCTGTACCTCGAGATTAGAACACTCTGTACCTCGAGATTAGAACACTCTGTACCTCGAGATTAGAACACTCTGTACCTCGAGATTAGAACACTCTGTACCTCGAGATTAGAACACTCTGTACCTCAAGATTAGAACACTCTGTACCTCGAGATTAGAACACTCTGTACCTCGAGATTAGAACACTCTGTACCTCGAGATTAGAACACTCTGTACCTCGAGATTAGAACACTCTGTACCTCGAGATTAGAACACTCTGTACCTCGAGATTAGAACACTCTGTACCTCGAGATTAGAACACTCTGTACCTCGAGATTAGAACACTCTGTACCTCGAGATTAGAACACTCTGTACCTCGAGATTAGAACACTCTGTACCTCGAGATTAGAACACTCTGTACCTCGAGATTAGAACACTCTGTACCTCGAGATTAGAACACTCTGTACCTCGAGATTAGAACACTCTGTACCTCGAGATTAGAACACTCTGTACCTCGAGATTAGAACACTCTGTACCTCGAGATTAGAACACTCTGTACCTCAAGATTAGAACACTCTGTACCTCGAGATTAGAACACTCTGTACCTCGAGATTAGAACACTCTGTACCTCGAGATTAGAACACTCTGTACCTCGAGATTAGAACACTCTGTACCTCGAGATTAGAACACTCTGTACCTCGAGATTAGAACACTCTGTACCTCGAGATTAGAACACTCTGTACCTCGAGATTAGAACACTCTGTACCTCGAGATTAGAACACTCTGTACCTCGAGATTAGAACACTCTGTACCTCGAGATTAGAACACTCTGTACCTCGAGATTAGAACACTCTGTACCTCGAGATTAGAACACTCTGTACCTCGAGATTAGAACACTCTGTACCTCGAGATTAGAACACTCTGTACCTCGAGATTAGAACACTCTGTACCTCGAGATTAGAACACTCTGTACCTCGAGATTAGAACACTCTGTACCTCGAGATTAGAACACTCTGTACCTCGAGATTAGAACGCTCTGTACCTCGAGATTAGAACGCTCTGTACCTCGAGATTAGAACGCTCTGTACCTCGAGATTAGAACGCTCTGTACCTCGAGATTAGAACGCTCTGTACCTCGAGATTAGAACACTCTGTACCTCGAGATTAGAACACTCTGTACCTCGAGATTAGAACACTCTGTACCTCGAGATTAGAACACTCTGTACCTCGAGATTAGAACACTCTGTACCTCGAGATTAGAACACTCTGTACCTCGAGATTAGAACACTCTGTACCTCGAGATTAGAACACTCTGTACCTCGAGATTAGAACACTCTGTACCTCGAGATTAGAACACTCTGTACCTCGAGATTAGAACACTCTGTACCTCGAGATTAGAACACTCTGTACCTCGAGATTAGAACACTCTGTACCTCGAGATTAGAACACTCTGTACCTCGAGATTAGAACACTCTGTACCTCGAGATTAGAACACTCTGTACCTCGAGATTAGAACACTCTGTACCTCGAGATTAGAACACTCTGTACCTCAAGATTAGAACACTCTGTACCTCGAGATTAGAACACTCTGTACCTCAAGATTAGAACACTCTGTACCTCAAGATTAGAACACTCTGTACCTCAAGATTAGAACACTCTGTACCTCGAGATTAGAACACTCTGTACCTCGAGATTAGAACACTCTGTACCTCGAGATTAGAACACTCTGTACCTCGAGATCGGAACGCTCTGTACCTCGAGATCGGAACGCTCTGTACCTCGAGATCGGAACGCTCTGTACCTCGAGATCGGAACGCTCTGTACCTCGAGATCGGAACGCTCTGTACCTCGAGATCGGAACGCTCTGTACCTCGAGATCGGAACGCTCTGTACCTCGAGATCGGAACGCTCTGTACCTCGAGATCGGAACGCTCTGTACCTCGAGATCGGAACGCTCTGTACCTCGCGATCGGAACCCTCTGTACCTCGCGATCGGAACCCTCTGTACCTCGAGATCGGAACCCTCTGTACCTCGAGATCGGAACACTCTGTGCCTCGAGATTGGAACACTCTGTGCCTCGAGATTGGAACACTCTGTACCTCGAGATGAGAACACTCTGTACCTCGAGATCGGAACACTCTGTACCTCGAGATCGGAACACTCTGTGCCTCGAGATCGGAACACTCTGTGCCTCGAGATCGGAACACTCTGTACCTCGAGATTAGAACACTCTGTACCTCGAGATTAGTCCACTCTGTACCTCGAGATTAGTCCACTCTGAACCTCGAGATTAGTCCACTCTGAACCTCGAGATTAGTCCACTCTGAACCTCGAGATTAGTCCACTCTGAACCTCGAGATTAGTCCACTCTGAACCTCGAGATTAGTCCACTCTGAACCTCGAGATTAGAACACTCTGTACCTCGAGATTAGTCCACTCTGTACCTCGAGATTAGTCCACTCTGTACCTCGAGATTAGTCCACTCTGAACCTCGAGATTAGTCCACTCTGAACCTCGAGATTAGTCCACTCTGAACCTCGAGATTAGTCCACTCTGAACCTCGAGATTAGTCCACTCTGAACCTCGAGATTAGTCCACTCTGAACCTCGAGATGAGTTCACTCTGTACCTCGAGATCGGAACACTCTGAACCTCGAGATCGGAACACTCTGAACCTCGAGATTAGAACACTCTGTACCTTGAGATTAGAACACTCTGAACCTCGAGATTAGTCCACTCAGTACCTCGAGATTAGAACGCTCTGAACCTCGAGATTAGTCCACTCTGTACCTCGAGATTAGTACACTCTGAACCTCGAGATTAGTCCACTCAGTACCTCGAGATCAGAATGCTCTGAACCTCGAGATTAGTCCACTCTGTACCTCGAGATTAGTCCACTCTGAACCTCGAGATTAGTCCACTCTGAACCTCGAGATTAGAACACTCTGAACCTTGAGATTAGTCCACTCTGAACCTCGAGATTAATCCACTCTGTACCTCGAGATTAGTCCACTCTGAACCTCGAGATGAGTCCACTCTGTACCTCGAGATGAGTCCACTCTGTACCTCGAGATGAGTCCACTCTGAACCTCGAGATGAGTCCACTCTGAACCTCGAGATGAGTCCACTCTGAACCTCGAGATGAGTCCACTCTGAACCTCGAGATGAGTCCACTCTGAACCTCGAGATGAGTCCACTCTGAACCTCGAGATGAGTTCACTCTGTACCTCGAGATCGGAACACTCTGAACCTCGAGATCGGAACACTCTGAACCTCGAGATCGGAACACTCTGAACCTCGAGATCGGAACACTCTGAACCTCGAGATTAGTCCACTCAGTACCTCGAGATTAGAACGCTCTGAACCTCGAGATTAGAACACTCTGAACCTCGAGATTAGTCCACTCTGAACCTTGAGATTAGTCCACTCTGAACCTCGAGATTAGTCCACTCTGAACCTCGAGATTAGAACACTCTGTACCTCGAGATTAGAACACTCTGAACCTCGAGATTAGAACACTCTGAACCTCGAGATTAGAACACTCTGTACCTCGAGATTAGAACACTCTGAACCTCGAGATTAGTCCACTCAGTACCTCGAGATTAGAATGCTCTGAACCTCGAGATTAGAACACTCTGTACCTCGAGATTAGAACACTCTGAACCTCGCGATTAGAACACTCTGAACCTCGCGATTAGAACACTCTGAACCTCGAGATTAGAACACTCTGAACCTCGAGATTAGAACGCTCTGAACCTCGAGATTAGAACGCTCTGAACCTCGAGATTAGAACACTCTGAACCTCGAGATTAGAACACTCAGTACCTCGAGATTAGAACGCTCTGAACCTCGAGATTAGAACACTCTGTACCTCGAGATTAGAACACTCTGTACCTCGAGATTAGAACACTCAGTACCTCGAGATTAGAACGCTCTGAACCTCGAGATTAGAACACTCTGAACCTCAAGATTAGAACACTCTGAACCTCAAGATTAGAACACTCTGAACCTCGAGATTAGAACACTCAGTACCTCGAGATTAGAACGCTCTGAACCTCGAGATTAGAACACTCTGTACCTCGAGATTAGAACACTCCGCACCTCGGGATCGGAACACCATGTACCTCGGGATCGGAACACCATGTACCTCGGGATCGGAACACCATGTACCTCGGGATCGGAACACCGTGTACCTCGGGATCGGAACACCGTGTACCTTACGATTAGAAGTCTCTACACCTCAAGATTAGAGAAGTACCACAAGATTAGAACGCTCTTCTGTAGCAAATGTAACCCCGCTATTCAAGAAAGGAGGGAGAGAGAAAACATGGAACTATAGGCCAGTTAGCCTGATATCTGTAGTAGAGAAAATGCTGGAATCCATTATTAAAGATGCAGTAATTAAAAAAATCATAATATGATTAGGCAGAGGTAACACAGTTTTATGAAAGGGAAATCATGTTTGACAAATCTATTAGAGTTTTTTGATGGTGTAACTAGCAGGGTAGATTAAGAGGAACCGGTGGATGTATTATGTTTGGATTTTCAAAAGGCATTCAATAAGGTCCTACACAAGAGGTTGTTACACAAGACTAGGGTTCATGAGATTGGGGGTAATATATTAGCATGGATTGAGGATTGGTTAATGGACAGAAAACAGAGAGTAGCAATAAACGGGTCATGTTTGGGTTGGCAGGTTGTAATTAGTGGAGTGCCTCAAGGATCGGTGCTTGGGCCTCAGCTATTTACAATCTATATTAATGACTTAGATGAGGGGACCGAGTGTAATGTATCCAAGTTTGCTGGCGATACAAAGCTAGGTGGGAAAGTAAGCTGTGAGGAGGATGCAAAGAGATATAGACAGGTTAAATGTTTGGGCAAGAAAGTGGCAGATGGAGTATAATGTGGGGAAATGTGAAATTATCCTCTTTGGTAGGAAGAATAGAAAAGCAGAATATTTTTTTAAAGGTGAGAGACTAAGAAATGTTGGTATTCAAAGGAATTTGGGTGTCACTGTACACGAATCACAGAAAGTTAACATGCAGGTACAGCAAGCAATTAGGAAGGCAAAAGGTATGTTCGCGCGTCCAGCACGTGAGTGCAAAAGACAAGGCTGAAGCGTTTGCAACCATCTTCAGCCAGAAGTGCCAAGTGGATGATCCATCTCGGCCTCCTCCCGATATCCCCACCATCACAGAAGCCAGTCTTCAGCCAATTCGATTCACTGCACGTGATATCAAGAAACGGCTGAGTTCACTGGATACAGCAAAGGCTATGGGCCCCGACAAAATCCCGGCTGTAGTGCTGAAGACTTGTGCTCCAGAACTAGCTGCGCCTCTAGCCAAACTGTTCCAGTGCAGCTACAACACTACCTGACAATGTGGAAAATTGCCCAGGTATGTCCTGTCCACAAAAAGCAGGACAAATCCAATCCGGACAATTACCGTCCCATCAGTCCACTCTCAATCATCAGCAAAGTGATGGAAGGTGTCGTCGACAGTGCTATCAAGCAGCACTTACTCAACAATAACCTGCTCACCGATGCTCAGTTTGGGTTCCGCCAGGACCACTCGACTCCAGACCTCATTACAGCCTTGGTCCAAACATTGACAAAAGAGATGAATTCCTGAGGTGAGAGTGACTGCCCTTGACATCAAGGCAGCATTTGACCGAGTGTGGCACCAAGCAGCCCTAGTAAAATTGAAGTCAATGGGAATCAGGGGGAAAACTCTCCAGTGGCTGGAGTCATACCTAGCACAAAGGAAGATGGTAGTGGCTGTTGGAGGCCAATCATCTCAGCCCCAGGGCAATGGTGCAGGAGTTCCTCAGGGCAGTGTCCTAGGCCCAACCATCTTCAGCTGCTTCATCAATGACCTTTCCTCCATCATAAGGTCAGACATGGGGATGTTCACTGATGATTGCACAGTGTTCAGTTCCATTCGCAACCCCTCAGATAATGAAGCAGTCCGTGCCCGCATGCAACAAGACCTGGACAACATCCAGGCTTGGGCTGATAAGTAGCAAGTAACATTCTCGCCAGACAAGTGCCAAGCAATGACCATCTCCAACAAGAGAGAGTCTAACCACCTCCCCATGACATTCAACGGCATTACCATCGCCGAATCCCCCACCATCAACATCCTGGGGGTCACCATTGACCAGGAACTTAACTGGACCAGCCATATAAATACTGTGGCTACAAGAGCAGGTCAGAGGCTGGGTATTCTGCGGCGAGTGACTCACCTGACTCCCCAACGCCTTTCCACCATCTACAAGGCACAAGTCAGGAGTGTGATGGAATACTCTCCACTTGCCTGGATGAGTGCAGCTCCAACAACACTCAAGAAGCTCGACACCATCCAGGACAAAGCAGCCCGCTTAATTGGCACCCCATCCACCACCCTAAACATTCACTCCCTTCACCACTGGCACACTGTGGCTGCAGTGTGTACCATCCACAGGATGCACTGCAGCAACTCGCCAAGGCTTCTTCGAAAGCACCTCCCAAACCCGTGACCTCTACCACCTAGAAGGACAAGACTAGCAGGCACATGGGAACAACACCACCTGCACGTTCCCCTCCAAGTCACACACCATCCCGACTTGGAAATATATCGCAGTTCCTTCATCTTCGCTGGGTCAAAATCCTGGAACTCCCTTCCTAACAGCACTGTGGGAGAACCTTCACCACACGGACTGCAGCGGTTCAAGAAGATGGCTCACCACCACCTTCTCAAGGGCAGTTAGGGATGGGCAATAAATACTGGCCTTGCCAGTGAAGCCCACATCCCATGAATGAATAAAAAAAATGTTAGGCTTTATTGCAGGGAGGTTGGAGTATAAGAGGAAGGAGGAATTGCTGCAATTATATAGGACTCTGGTGAGACCACACCTGGAGTACTGTGTACAGTTTTGGTCCCTTTACCTAAGGAAGGATATACTTGCCTTAGAGGGGGTGCAATGAAGGTCCACTAGATTGATTCCTGGGATGAGAGGGTTGTCCTATGAGGAGAGATTGAATAGAATGAGCCTATTATCTCTGGTGTTTAGAAGAATGAGAGGTGATCTCATTGAAACATATAAAATTCTTAGAGGGCTTGACAGGATAGATGCTGAGAGGCTGCTTCCCTGGCTGGAGAGTCTAGAACTAGGTGCCTTGGTCACAAGATAAGGGGTCAGCCATTTAGGACCAAGATGAGGAAAAATGTCTTCACTTAGAGGATTGTGAATCTTTGGAATTCTCCACCCCAGAGAGCTGTGGACACTCAGTCGTTGAGTATATTCAAGACTGTGAACGACAGATTTTTGGATACTAAGGGAATCAAGGGATATGGGGATAGGGTGGGAAAATGGAGTTGAGGTAGAAGATCAGCCATGATCTTAATGAATGGCGGAGCAGGCTCAAGGGTTGTGTGGCCGACTCCTGCTCCTATTTCTTATGATCTTATGTAACACTCTGTACCTCAAGATTAGTCCACTCTGTACCTCAAACTTAGAATTCTGTGTACTTTAAGCTTAGAACACTGTCTACCTCGAGATTAGAACACTCTGTACCTCGAGATCGGAACACCGTGTGCCTCGAGATCGGAACACCGTGTGCCTCGAGATCGGAACACCGTGTGCCTCGAGATCGGAACACCGTGTGCCTCGAGATCGGAACACCGTGTGCCTCGAGATCGGAACACCGTGTGCCTCGAGATCGGAACACCGTGTGCCTCGAGATCGGAACACCGTGTGCCTCGAGATCGGAACACCGTGTGCCTCGAGATCGGAACACCGTGTGCCTCGAGATCGGAACACCGTGTGCCTCGAGATCGGAACACTGTTGCTTTTTTTTCCAGTAGAGTGGACTGATTACAATAAGGCACAACCACATATGCTAGTTGGGGGGGTGGGGGCTTCAGGGGCAATTCTAGGATTCGGGGAGAGGGGTCAATGCCCATTCCAAAATAAAATTCTGGGGGATACGCTCTTTCCTCCTCCTCCCCCACCACATCCTATGATTGTGCCCGTGATTGTAATATACAGGATGAAAAGCCAGTTACTCTCTAGGATTGTAATATTTATTTATTATCCATGTTTGGAGAGTTTCAGAGGTTGAGGTAGTAAATGCCCAATGAAGTAATTAATATCCAAAACAGGCTATTGGGTAAAGACACTGTCTGGTGTGCTACTGAGGCATGCAGATTAGGAAGGTAGATGGTTTGAGCCCAAATCTCTGATGGGGGCTGCGACATTGCTCCTGAACTCAGGAGAACAATCATCCAGGGTTCCTGCTGCTGATCACTATTTGGTGGATCCTGCTGGAAAATGTGTGCGCATTGATGTCACACGAGGACAGGATTAGACTAGGCTGTGATGCCCTGCATGGTCAAATAGCCATTTGTCATGCACTGCCTGCATTTACAGTTCAGGGTGACCAGTTAAGTGGGGTACAAGAGGGATTCTGGTGCCCGTGAAACTGTTCCCCACGATTGAGTGCAGGAAAGAATGAGGTGGGGGGAAGCGGTACTGTTACACATTCTGTATGTTTTAGACAGATACGAGCTAAAGAAATTTAAATACAGACACACTGGGCATAATTTTAAGATGACGACGGGAACTCAGCGGGTGGGTGAGTTGTCGCATGGGAAACCCGGAAAAAATTTCAGTGCGTCGGCTCGAGTGATCGCAACTAAATTGAAGGCCCTTAATGTGACTTCCGGGTTTTGCATCCCAAAGCTGCGCACCGGGTGTGCTGCGCACCCGAATGATATGCTGGGAACTGGAGTATTTAAAGGGCTATTGCAATCATGGATTTTGAAGGAGAAAGGAGGAAACTTCAGAGATGCAGCATCACAGGTGTAAGGCAACACCCCGTTTTAGCGACTCCTCTCGAGTTGCTACTGACTGGAGTCAGAAGCAGGAGGGAAGTCCTATGCCCGGCCGACCGGAGGAAGCGATCTGCTTCTGCCACCAAGAAGGCTTGGCTGGGGGTGGTAGAAGAGCTCAGCAGCCGGAACACCATGGCCAGGTCATGGGTGCAGTGCAGGAAGCATTTAATGACCTAACCAGGTCAGGAAAAGTGAGTAGTTACTGATTCACCTACAATCTGTGGTGTACATTACCCCCTGTCTCACTCTGTCTTGCCAAGCCTACTCCATCACATCACTCCTCACACCCACTTAAGTCTCACCATCAACTTACCTTCACTTTCTGTGCACTTCCTCACCTCCCCATTTGTGAACCCACCACTCCCACTCACCCCAATCCTGATCCAATGTGATGAATCTGTCTGATAGTTACCCTTTGATGCATCTGTTTCATTGTCAGCCTCACTCAAAGCAATGCATCCATCGGGTGATCATGTCACCTTCACTCACTCATACGTCCTTTCTCCCTTTGTAGGAGAAAAGAACGCAAAATGCACAGGAGAGGAGTAGGACTGAAGGGGGAGGTCTCCACAAATAGAGCCCCTGGCAGATGCGGAGGAGGAGGCCTTGGATCTCAGCCGCACGACTGAATGCCTGGCCGTCGGAGATGGCGAGACTGGCAACCCACAAATGTCTGGTGATAGAACTTTAACATCCTTCACACACATCATGAATTGATAATATCAATGATTAACCTGTTGCACACCTCAGTATGCTCATTGCAAACTAACTTCAGCGATGAATCTTAATATTGCTTTATGTTCTCTTCCGGGGCCTTCAAGGATCGATGAGAAGGCGTACGACATGGAAGAGGGCGATTCCTCAGAGGAGCTCCATTCCTCTGAGGGTGCACCGTCACATCATATCCGGCCATGCACCAGTGCAGATACTCACACTTTGGTGAATCCTGTTAGGCAGATAGTTGGGTTGTCACCTGGTGATTCAACACTCCAAAGTGAGCACGAGCAGACACTGGTGGCAGGGGCAGCTGTGGAGAGTCTGCGTCGGGGGGCGCACTCCTCTCCAAGCTCTGCTCAGCTGAACCCAAATGATGAACCCTAGGGGACTTTGTTGAGAGTGACAATGATCGAGGTACAGCTCCACCTTTGTGAGGTAATGGAAAAGGTGTCACGCACACTCTCCACAGTGATGGATTTGATGGAGGAGTCTAACTCCCAACTCCATCGCTAGTGGATTGGTGACGCGGGTAAGTGCGAGAATGTCTTTGATGGAGAGAGTGGCCGCCTCCATTGAGCTTCAAGCACGGCTCTCTAATGACAACGGCCGTGCGGACTCTGGATGCCAACATGTCTGCTGCCTTAAACAGGCAGACAGATACTTTAGCCGTGGCCTTAGAAAGCACCACATCTCCTCCCCAGGCTTCTGTCCAGCAGAGTGGTGGGAGTGATGTTGCGTCAGTCCGGGAGAGGGATGATGGCAAAAGGGGACATGGAAGTGGGGACTCCACTCAACATGCTCCCACGTCTCAACTGTTGCTTTCCTCCCTCAACCAGTACCCGCGATGCAGCCTCCTCTCCAGGTGGTCGATTCTGACCCTGTGCAGGTGGAGTAGTCTTTGGCGGGGTCCTCGCGGGCCCCAAAACCCAGAGGGCGTAGACCGAAAGCAACTAAGCAGTCAGGGCACGAATCTGAGCAATCTGCCACTACTTCTGCTGAAGCCACAGGGGATGCACCACATAGAAGCGCTAGGAAGAGGAAGGCGAAGGTTTTGTACTCACAAAGAGTATGTACAAAGGTGTCTGACAGAATGTCATGTTTTTCATTTATATTTGATTTTTGTTAAATGCACATTAAATGTTATAATTGTCACTGCAACATCTTGTCCATTCTTCAGTCCCTTTTGTGAAATGCCCTTTCATGTGCTTCATCATGAACGCCAAGACGTGATGTGGGCGTGGTTGACTGACTGTTGTTTTTTGGGGGTGGGGGTGGGGGCGGGGGCGGGGGCTGCTGGTGGTGGTTGTTCCAGGCAGTCTGGGTAGTTCACTATCTTCACTTTGCAGATCTCATTATGAGAACCTGTTAGATATCCCTGGCATCACGAGCAGCCACGTGCACCGCTGCACTGGCGATGGGTTCCCCATCTTCGCCCTCCTCCCACTCCTCTTTCTCCTCCTCATCGTCGTCTTCAATGTTGCTGGTAGATGAGGATGCTTCATGAGTGCATTCGAGCTCCTCCACCTGTAACCCTCTCTGCTGAACGATGTTGTGCAAGATGCAACACACGACTATTATTCTGCACACCCTCGCTGGTGAGTACTGAAGGGCTCCCCCAGATAGATCCAGGCACCTGAAACGCATCTTCAGCATTCCTATGGTTTGTTCAATGACAGACTTGGTGGTGATGTGACTGTCGTTGTACCATTGCTGTGCCTCATTGGTGGGGTTTCTCACAGATGTCATGAGCCACGTCTGCAATGGGTATCCCTTAAATCTGTCTTGTGCATGGAAGAGGGCCGGGATGTTGGACTCGCGCAAAATGAAGGAATCATGGCAGCTGCCAGGGAATTTGGCACACACCTGCAGAAAACTCTTCCGGTGGTCGCAAACCAGCTGCATATTGATGGCGTGATATCCCTTTCGACTGATGAACAGTCCTGGCTCATGTGGAGGTCCTCGGATTGCTAAGTGTGTGCAATGAATTGGCCACCAGACCCAGCCGGGTGCAGCTCTGCATGAAGGAGTGTGCAGATTTCTGCAACTATCTGGCAACTCAGTCTCAGCCTGTGTAGGCACTGCTCCTCAGAGAGGTCCAGGAAGCTCAGCATCTGCCTGTACACCCTCTTACGTGGATAGTGCCTCCTGCAACCTTGGCTCCTCCGTTGGTCCCCTCTCCTGCAGGTCCTTGTGGCACACCTCTGTCTTGTGGAACTGCAACTCCCAGAACTGCACGCTGTGCCTGCCATGGATGGTGATATGCCCCCTCCTCAGATGTACTGCTGAATAAATCCATTATGCCTCCCCGTCCTGATCTTGTCAGTTTGAAGGGGTCCAAAATGTAGGTAAATGTGTCTGAACACAAGAATTCTGAGTGTGAACAAAGAAATCTCAGTCTAAACACAAAGAACTCCCAGCCAAAGGTTTCCTGAGTGCCCTGCTGCAAAAACTCACTGGTTTAAAGGTCCAAAAGAGGGTCAGCTGCAACTCGCCTCTGTTTCCATGACGTGTTTCAGAGGCCATGAGAGACATGTTCAGGAGAAGTTAAAATGGTTTGTGTAACTCAATACACAAAAAGGTAATCCCTTTAAGTTCTTTAATTCATTAATTTTCCATTTAAAATACTCCCAGGTGTCAGAAACGCGGGCACATCCAAACATGTCTGGGTCAAACCCGGAAGTGGGCGCGCTCCAAATTCTCAGAATTTTCATTGCCCACCTGCTCCCAACCCACCCGTTCTTGGGGGTTAAAATTTACCTCATTTTGTCACAAACTCAATTTTTGGGGGGATATTTAGCTTTCCCTAGTGCAGATTGATCCCGAGAATTTGTGGTTTGTGTGTTAGTTGCACTCATTTATGATATTTCCCTCTTTTCTTGGAATCTGGGATTGGCAGAAAAGAGGCTGAAAAGCCGTAAACTGTGTAAATATAGTTACTGCGTGCATTCTGTTGTTGATCTTACAAACCACTGCCAGTAAACAACTATGCATGTAGAAGCAACATCAAGTACCTGTATTCAACTCTATGATGCTGCAACAAACCAATGACTAGCTATTGACTGCTCCTCTGGTGTGTGCTGGTTCTGTTTCAAACTTATGAGCTTCAGGAGTCTACACCCTAAACTTTTCGTAATGACTATCATCAAATTTACAAGAGTGAATAGTGCACATTATTTGGTTTAGTAAAAAAGATTTTCGGTATGATATGAAGAAATGTTTAATTTTGAGCCAGTGGAATAAAGATAAATTTATAAGCAGAAATTTTTCCTAATCTATTCTTTGGAATCCTATAGACAGAAAAACTAGCAATCTAAAAGTCCCAGTTTCTTCTTTTTAATCTCAGTCTTATCAAGTTCACCGACCCTCAGAGTGACTCTTCCAAGACTCAGACTGAGGAAGGTTAATTTACAGGCATTCAAGTGTAAATGTAAATTAGTGTCAATGGGCATTGAGTCTGCCAAAATATATTTACAGTAATTATGTTTCTGAAGTGTTTTAAATGTCATTGATAAAAGACAGATTCACAGAAATTAAAGTACAGTCCATTATTATCTCCTCAACTGGAGTTATTTAATTCTGCTTCGCTGCCTTTTCCCTGTATGCTTCCATATTCTTCCTATTCAAATACTTGTCTTATTCCCTTTTGTACTCTCTGCCATTTGTGTCAGTAGAGTTAAAACATTCTGGGGGTGATCTTCTTGTCACTACTGCCCCATTTGTGCTTAAAACAGGGCAGTAGTAGGATCAACATTGTATGACTGGTGGAAGCACCGACTTATCTCCATGTTGCTGTCTGTCCTGATTTTTGGGCTGACTTCCATCCAGGCAACTGTAGCTCCCGTCAGAAACAGCTCATCTGTATATGCTTATTGGAGCCAGATGACGCAGTTAGGAGCACCAACATAATTTTTGTCTCTGCCGGCCTGAATACTCCCGCCCACCATACATGGGCGGTACTAGTCTGGAACTGACCGTTTTCAGCGAACATTAAAGGGATCCTCAACTGCAGTCAGGGAAAGTTGGATGGAGGTTTAGGATACGTTTTTATGGCAGTTGCTTATGGATTTTGATCCTAATAGGCTTCCAAATTCAATGTATTTTCTGCTGTAGGTTCTGCACACAAGATACCCTAAGCTCTGAAGTGCTGCTTATTTTTATTCCTGACAGTTGTACCGTTCCCCTTTAAGGTACTGCTGCAGTCCCTTCATATTCAGCAGCCCTGCCCCTACCCACCCAATTCCCTACCTCGGATCAGCGAGCTGCCTACTGGGGAGTGCGTTTTGCGCTGGCAGCTCACCGACTGCATTACAATGAAGACCAAGGTCCGAAATGGATTGGGTCCCACGTTGACTCCTCCCGACAGCTAGCACGCATGCCCTGACCACCGCCTGCCCAAATAGTGCTCCAAATTAAATTGCCTCTAATAATCTCTCTCTGTGAAAATAACTCTTCTAACTTCCCTATCAGGCGTCTAGTGATAATTCTGGCCCTGAAAATCCATGGGCCGTCGATCCTGGTATAAACATAGGGATCTGCTCGTGAGGAACCTCCACAGCTGACTCTGGGTCAGGCGGAGGTTCCCGATTTTAAATATTTCCAGCAGGTGACCGCGTCAGTATGGGTGGATCTCAACTGCCCACCATAATGGGGCACAGGTATTGCAGGGGAGGCCTGCTGCTTGTAAAAACCCCAGCATCACTAGGCCCAGCAGCCTATTAGTTAAGCTCTTAGGGGGCCCTTTCCTGAAATTTTCTGTCCTCAAGGGTCCAAGCCAAGACCCATGCTAAACCCCCCCCCCCCACCCCCTGGGTGGGCCTTACTTCTCCTGGCTGGGAGGACAATACACCTCCTTTTACCTGGCATACCAAGCAGGAAGCCCCTCTCCCCTGACCATACCCCCACTGGCACAGGAGACCATGTTTCGGAGAGATGGAGGTTCTGCCCCAAACAAGGCCCCGCAGAAAGTAGCAGCGCAGGCTAGGATCTGGTGTTTCTGGGTTCTGGCCTCATTTCTGGTCCTTCCGCCGCACTCCCACCTGACCTACAGATGGAAAGTGTCAGAAGACCTGCAGATTTTTGGGGGCACAAAATACTCCAAATGTGGCCTAACCAATGTTTTGTACAAATTCAGTATCACTTCTTTGCTAATATATTCAATGTCATTAGATATTAAAACTCAGAATCCAATTTGTTGTCTTATGGTCTTTTTACTTGTACTCCCACCTTTAAAAATCTATGAATCTTCACCCTAGATCTTTCCATTCCTCCACTCTGCTAAGGATCTTACTATTTAGGATATCCTTCCTTTCACCATTCTTTCTTCTAAGTGTACTATTGATAGCTCTCTGTATTGAACTGCAAAATCTGCCCAATCCACTGACCTGTTTATGTTCTCCTGCATTCTTCCTCATAGTTTTTCATGGCCCATAATTTGATCACCAAACTTCAATATCATTCCTCTTGTGCCTACATTTGAATCATTTATATAAATGGTAAACAGATGAGGTCCCAGCAAACCCATATTGCACCAATTGAAAAATTATCCATTTACCTTTGCACACTGCTTTCAGCTCCCCACTCATCTCTATGTGGTTACATTCCTTTTAATGTCATGTGTCTCTGTCTTCAAAACAAGCCACTTATGTAGCACAGAAGTTTTCTGAAAATGCAGATATGCGTCATCGCACTCCCTTTACCTATGAGATTTTGTGATTTCATCCAAAAATTCAATTAAATTAGTGAAACATGATCTGCGCTATACAAATCCATGTAGACTGTCTCTGATTAGTCCACGCCTTTCTGGACATTGACTAATTTCATCCAGTACCAAAGACTCTAGAACCCCCAACTAATGTAACATTAACTGGCCTATAATTTCCTGACTTATTCTTTTGCCCTTTCTTGAGCAGTTGTGTAACATTTACCACCTCCTGTCCTTTGGTGCAATTCGCATTTCCAAAGATTTTGACAAATTTTGGTTAGTGCCTCCACTATCTCCTCCCCAAACTCCTTCAATATTCTGGGTGCATGCTATCTAGGCTCGGTGTTGGGTCGTCTGCTGTTTCTAATTTATATAAATAACTTGGATTCAGAAACTCAGTGCAAATTGGACAAATTCTCAAACTAAAAGGGCAGCAGAATCAAAGGAGGTAGCCCAGAAATTACAGAATGAGTTGGATAAAATATGTGAGTAGGCAGAGCAATGGCAAATAATATTTAATACAGACAAGTGTAAAGTACTGCTCATAGGAAGAAAAAATAAGCAACACAGTTACTCCGTGAATGCTATTGAAATAGAAAAGTGTGAAGCCGAAAGAGACCTAGGAGTTTTAGTAGGCTCAACGCTCAACATGTGATGGAGAGCAGCAGTCAACAAAGCCAATAGAATATTGGACTACATAGCCAGAACAGTTGAATACTAGTCTGAGGATGTGGTGAGCAAACTGCTTGGTGCACTGGTCAGACCGCAACCTTTAGCACTGTGTCCATTTCTGGTCGCCAAGACACAAGGATGACATTCAAGCATTGGAGGCAGTGCAGAGAAGAGCCACGAGGCTGATCCCTGGTTTCAAAGGATTTTGAGCTATAAGGAAAGGCTGGAGATTCTAGGGTTTTTCAGCCGGGAAAGGAGCCGTCTTATATTAGACAGGGGAATGGAAAAGGTAAATCAAGAATACTACTTTAAATTATATTGTAAGAGAAGGACAAGGGGGTCAAGGGTTCAAGCGAATAGCAGGTAAATTTAGGATAGATATCAAGAAATTCTTCTTAACACAGAGTGACCAATACATGGAATGGATTTCTAAATAGAGTAGTGGAGGTGAAAACCCTGAGAAGACTGCAGTTGGATGCTGAAATGGGGAACCCTGCCCGCCTTTGCCCAAAGCCAAATCACAGAGACGGGGTCATAAAGGCCGATCAGTGGCAGCTGACCTGGCCCAAACCAATCTGCCCTCCCAAGGTGGAGCAGAGTCCTCCTGAGGCCCAAATAGGTTAAAGAATTTTTCTTTTGTAATTGATCACCTCTGGGATTGATTACCTTTCTTAAGAAGGCCTCAGAAGGACTCACGCCAGATCTCAACTGAAGCAAGTTCCATGGTGGCCTTTCATGGGTGTAAAGGGAGAAAGCTGATATAGAACCAGCTGCAGCAGGAAAGACTTGAAAGATGATCAGATACGCCAAGATCATCTGGGAGCTCACTTCAATGAGAGGAAAACAATCAATCAATGGAAGGGTTTTCTTTGAGCTGAGCTGGAGCATGGTGGGGGGGGGGGGCGGGGAAAGGGGGCTGTGTGCAGATGTGCAACACTCTGACATCAGAAATATAAACACTCATTGGAGGGTGGAATTATCAACTTCAGCCCAAAACAGGCGTGAAGTCAGCAGTGCCCACAGTTCCCACCCACGGCCAAGGTCAGGGGGCTCGAACCATTTTCAGGTAAGGGCTTCGCTCAAGCTTTGTCAGAAAAGTTACCACAGGGATAACTGGCTTGTGGCGGCCAAGCGTTCATAACGAAGTCGCTTTTTGATCTTTCGATGTTGGCTCTTCCTATCATTATGAAGCAGAATTCATCAAGCGTTGGATAGTTCACCCACTAATACGGAAGGTGAGCTGGGATTAGACCCTACTGATGATGTGCAAGCTGCAGGCGCCAAAGGGGTGCTCCACTGCTGTGGGTGAAAATCGGCTTCTGAGCAGAGCCGACAGGCATTTGGCCTGTTGGGGCAGGGGGGGATGGAACCCGAAGGGGATCAAGATCAAGCCGGCAGTGGGTCAGGAAATTTTTGTGGAGCACAAATGCTCTGGTCCCACAAAAACCTTTTTTAAAAAAACTGAATGTTACCCTTTCCTGAGCAGCCTCCAGTGGTCCCTTTAAAAGCCACTTTGAGTACAACTGGGACTAGCATGCGTGGTGAATGCTCTGCCCAATTGTACATTAAAATTGCAATCTCGGTCCTACAACTGGCGTAGAAGTCCAATTTGAGAGTCCAGAGGAGTGTTGGGAGTCCATTTAAAGGCCTGTCTGAAAATTGAATCAGGCAGGAAAATAGGTATAAGGTGCCCACAGGTTTCCTCTTCCTCTATATTGTTCAACACCAAGTTATAGTCCAGCAATTTTATTTTAAATTCACAAGCTTTCGGAGATTTTCTCCTTCCTCAGGCAAATGAGGAAGGAGAAAATCTCCGAAAGCTTGTGAATTTAAAATAAAATTGCTGGACTATAACTTGGTGTTGTAAAATTGTTTACAATTGTCAACCCCAGTCCATCACCGGCATCTCCACATCTATATTGTTCAGGCGAGAAATGGCAGCCGGCAGTTGAAAATCCCCCCCTCCCCCAGTGCCACTGCTGAAACATGGTGCTGACAGATAAGAAGACGGTAAACAAAAGGACTTAACTGCCTGTCAGAAACAGGGCATCACACCTCGCTCTGTATGACATGCTGCATGATCATGTTTGTCAAAGCTTTGCACAAGAGATTCAGCAGCAAGTTAACAATCTATACAGTTTTTTTTTCTGACACTCTGGGGTGCCTTATTGCCTTACAGATTCATTCCAGATTCCTTGCAGTGACATTACATCAAGCCAAAGCTCTACAAGCCAAAGCTCTACACTCTGCCCGAGGGGATTTCTCCCTGAATGCATCCCCCCGGCATACAATGGCAGGAAGGCTCCAAATGGTTGCCTTCCCCCACTTGACCACTTGATCTTAGCCAAATCTATACAGTTACTACAGAACTTTTTTCAGCCAGTTTATATCCTCTTTGTATTCCACCCGCTTGTCTCAATCACCTAGGTGAAAGCATTGGCCACAAGGTACAAGTGGAATAGTATATATCATAAAGCACTGGGTAGCACGTGCGTAACTATTCTGCAGAAGATAGTTTGTAATGGTAATTTTTAGTTACTGTGGATTAAATGTGCATCAGCTCCGGGAATTTGCTTGGGGGGCTTTCTTTCCAATCGGCGTAAACCCCGGATAGATGCATAAACAGGGATTCCACCAATCCTGCGCCTAAGGTACACCGGCCGATTATGAAAGCCCCTGAGGAAATTCCTGGTGTATGTGTATGTTGATTTATTCTTTCCTTCCCTTAGTGTTGTTAAAAAACAATCTTTATTTCTCACTGGATTCAGTCCAAATTATTTTCTCTAGGAGATTCCTGTATTTCTCGCTGGGAATTTCCTCAGAGATTCTCCCAATCGGCCGGCGGAAAGGCCCGTAAACAGGGTTTCCACCAACCTTTCGCCGAAGTTACAGTTGCCGATTGGGGGAGCCCTCAGGGAAATTCCTGGCATCCGTCACTGTCCCCCGTGTTTTTATTTCTGATGTAACGACATTGCTACTTCCTAGCAGGAATGCTCTCTCCCACAACAAATTTTGTCACTATCAAGTTTGGAGCCCGGATTTGGTATTGTAATCACATCAGCAGCTAAAAGAGGTAAACAAGTACATTGAGTTCAACAACATTATGGTAAAAGTATTTAGCAGTGCTGCAGTGATATCTGAATTCTGCCCATCATTTTTGATTTCATCATCATGTAGGACAATCAACCAGGAATTGCAGCACTTGTGGAAAAGTCTGTGGTCTGGTGGACAAGTGCTGTGTAGAGGGGCACGTGGCCTTCTGTTGGGCACTAAAGGAAGCTGACGGAAGCAAGAATTTGTCTTTTGTATAGGTTCAAACATTTTCGTGTGTTTTTTATGCTGATAATTATCAGGATTTTCATCAGAATTTCAGAAATCTGCATCAAAAGAAATCGGCAAAAATGTAGAAGTGTCGCTGATTTTAGTTCATGTTGTACTCCTATGAAAATGCACGGCTATTTTAAAAGACCAATAAAATACAAAGCATTAATAATATCAGTAAAATCCATTCACAATGAGATCTTGTTTGCGCCAGTAATAGTTCCTTGAATCAAGAGCAATCTCAGCATTGGGACTTCTGAAACCTTTCAAAACGGTGTTCATTAAAACAGGATTTCAGGGGATCTGTTCTTTCTTACAGATAACAGCTACAATTTAAATAAGACACGATGGCTGCTTGGTCTGTGCCAAAACTTGAATTAAAGCTTTTTGATGATGGACAGGACAACCCAGAGAGTCAGAGTGATGATCATTTGAGGAGTCTGAAAGCACTCACCCAGAAACTGAGGCTTGAAACCAGAAGACCTTCCTACATAGAGTGGAAAGCCAAACTTGAAGGGAAAGACTGGAAAAATTCAAAGCCGTCGGAAGACCAAGGGCTCCCAGTGACAAAAAAGCCCAGTGAGGAGCCCAGCAACTCCAAGAGAACACAAAAGCACCTCAATGGGAGTTCTGTCAGGGATGGCAGCTTGACGTCAGGAAAATTTAGTGGCTTTGAAAATATTGACGAGGCACTAAACTGGCTCAGGAAGGAATTGGTAAGTTTGAACACATTCTCTTTTATCTTTTAACCTTAAGGTTAACAAGACACTCCCTCCTTTTCTAGTTCTCCTAAAGGTCTTTGCTGAAAACTGGATAACACTAAGATGAACTGTTGTAATTACTTCCCCTTCATTTACTTTTTATTTCAATTCACAGCAGTTTTAAATGTTACCTCAGTGATCTGTTTACTGATAGATCAGCTGTGAAATAGGCCTGTGTGCCAGGGGTATTATGCTAGTGTCTTAAAACAGCTAGGCATTCAATCCCCTCTTTAGCATAAAGCTCATTGACATGCAGACATCTGCTCAACAAAATTTACATTAAGGATGCTTATCCACTGCACTATATAAAAAAAAGATGATTGAGCACCACTCACACACACCCACACTCTCAATCACCAGCACATCCTAGAAACACAATAGCAGATTTTCATTGCAGGAACAAGCACATTTTACACAGCAACAGCTTGCTACTGGCAGTGGCTAATGGTTTAAAAGCAAATTCTGTTAATTTAACAAAATGTTGATGCAGATTTTGAAAATGGATTCAAACCGATCAGTGGATACTGAAATGTAAAGTTAAAGACTAACCACTCAGATTGTCTTCTCTTCCTCCAGCTCCCCATAAGAGAGAGAAGAAACACTTATCAGTGACAGGGAGCAGCGTTGCTTTTACCGTTGCTTAACTTTTTTTTGTTTCTGTTAGCTGTCTTCTTGTTTTCATTGTGATTGGGATGCTGCTTTTTTTCTGTGTTCAGTTTTTGGTTTCTGTTAGTTGTTTTTTGTTTCCTCTTGCTTTCATTGCATGTTGCTTTTGTTTTTTTAATCTTTGTTCTGTTGGTGGTGAAGGGTTGGTTAGGATCTATATTGTCTCAGTCCTCTCCGAGTATCACGTGGCAGGACCAGAAGCAAAAATAAAATAACAGATGTTGGATTAGGGGTTGGAGGCCTAAGCCTAAGGTTGAGGCTGAGGCTGAGGAAGGTTGGTGGCGAAAGGCAGAGTGGGAACAGACAATTTTAAAATAAGTGGGGATAAAAATAATGAGAAGTAGCAGGAAAATCAGGTGGGAACAAAGTAACTAAAAAGCACACAGTGGGCACAAAATCCAACATGGCTTCTTTGTGTGTTTTTGTGGAATTGAATATCTAGATTTGATTGGTCCATCATGGCCACGTGGTGGACATGGACCAGTGAGCAATATTTTTGGTTGTATACACTCGTACATCTCTACAATCTTACTGACACATACTTTAAGTAAAGTAGATTTTTACACAAGAAGTATTTATTCAGCTTTATGACTATGCTAGTTAGAAAGTTGTGCAAATTTGTTGTTTGATTGCATTTATGACAAATATTAGTAAAATATATAATAATTGCAGTCACATTTTAATCAAGTCCTGAAGGTTGACGAGCCATCGGTTGCTGATCAGTGTCATTGGGGTGTCTTAATGAATTCAGCCGTAGACAAGGAGGTAGATACAGACAGCAAAGTATTTGGGAAACAAAGAGGGGCATGGAACAAGAGTTCAATCCTTCTAAAAAGGAGTGAACTGAGAGGTAAATTTGTTCAAGCATGAGTGAATACTGATAATGGGCTTCACATGCACGACTATGGATCGACATAAGGATCAACAGTCAGCCTTTGCCTCACCCTTCAATTACACAGCCTATCTTCAGTTTGACAGGAGAGAATACACACAAAGCCCAACATTGTTTGAGAATTTAGACTACCAAAGGTAAAAAGCATCTGGAGCAGCAAGCCAGAAAATTTGCCTATTTGCTGAACCAGTATCATAGTAGTTACAGCTCAGAGAAAGGCCATTTGGCCCATCGTGCCTATGCTGGCTCTTTGAAAGAGCTATCCAATTAGTCCCATTCCCCAGCTTTTTCCCCATAGCCCTGTAAATTTTTTTCCCTTCAAGTATCTATCTAATTCCCTTTTCAAAGTTACTGTTGAATCTGCTTCCACCACCCTTTCAGGCAGTGCATTCCAGATCATTACAACTCACTGCATAAAAAAATGTTTCCTCATGTCGCCGCTGGTTCTTTTGCCAATCTCCTTAAATCTGTGTCCTCTGGTTACCGACCCTTCTGCCACTGGAAACAGTTTCTCCTTATTTACTCTATCAAAACCGATCATGATCTTGAACACCTCTATCAAATCTCCCCTTAACCTTCTCTGTTCTAAGGAGACAAATCTTTGAAGGTTGCAGGACAAATGGAGAAGGCTGTTAAAAAAAGCATATGGGATCCTGGGCTTTATTAATAGAGGCATGGAGTACAAATGCAAAGAAGTTATGCTAAACCTGTATAAAACACTGATTAAGCCTCAGCTGGAGTATTGTGTTCAATTGTGGTCAATTCACATTTACCTGAGGAAGGAGGAAGCCTCCGAAAGCTTGTAGATTTCAAATAAAAATTGTTGGACTATAACGTGGTGTTGTAAAATTGTTTACAATTGTTCTAAGGAGAACAACCCCAAATTCTCCAGTCTCTCCACATAACTGTTCCATCCATGGAACCATTCTAGTAAATCTCTTCTGCACCCTCTCTAAGACCTTGACATCCTTCCTAAAGTGTGGTGCCCAGAATTGAACACAATACTCCAGCTGAGGCTTAACCAGTGTTTTATACAGGTTTAGCATAACTTCCTTGCATTTGTACTCCATGCCTCTATTAATAAAGCCCAGGATCCCATATGCTTTTTTAACAGCCTTCTCCATTTGTCCTGCAACCTTCAAAGATTTGTGTATGTGCACCCCCAGGTCTCTCTGCTTCTGGACCCTCTTTAAAATTATACTATTTAATTTATATTGCCTCTTCTCATTCTTCCTACCAAAATGCTTCACTTCACACTTCTCTACATTAAATTTCATCTGTCATGTGTCTGCCCATTTCACCAGTCTATCTATGTCCTCCTGAAGTCTGTTACTATTTTCCACATTTGTTTACTACATTTCCGAGTTTCATGTCATCTGCAAACTTTGAAATTATACCCTGTCTACCCAAGTGCAGGTCATTAACATATATATCAAAAAAAGCAGTGGTCCTAATACTGACCCCTGGGGAACACCACTGTATACTTCCCTCCAGTCTGAAAAACAACCATTCACCAGTACTCTCTGCTTTCTGTCCCTTAGCCAGTTTTGTATCCATGCTGCCACTGTCCCTTTAATCCCATGGGCTTTAATTTTGCCGACAAGTCTATTATGTGGTACTTTATCAAAGGCCTTTTGAAAGTCCATATACACAACATCAACCACACTACTTTCATCAACCCTCTCCGTTATTGCGTTTGTGTTGATGTGTTTTTGCTGCTTGTTACTGTACTAATTCACAGTTTTTTTCTAAACAGACAGAAATGCGTCTGCAAGACCAGGAGCTGGCAAGACAACTGATGCACCTTCGCAGCGACATCAACAAGCTGAAGATTGAGCAGACCTGCCACTTACACCAACGAATGCTTAACGACGCCACTTACGAACTGGAGGAGCGGGATGAACTGTCTGATTTGTTCTGCGACTTCCCAGTGACCAATGCCTTCACTCTGTCGGCGCCACTCAAACTTATCGGTGTGACTAAAATGAACATTAATTCCAGAAGGTTTTCTTTGTGTTAAAAGTACCATGAGCACTGTGCAGTTAAAATTGCAATTGCTTCTCTTTGGAGATGACCAGAGCAAGTTGCAGAACTGCAGAGAATCAAGTCTGAATGGTTTCTTTTTTTCTGTGGTTAATTTTTTTCTCCCTTTTTTTCCCCCTTTTATCTCCTGAACACAGCAATGCAGGGGTGTTGCTGCATGAGAAACGGAAACCCTCCAAATAGGGTGAGTATCAGCAGGCTATTCGACCACATGGTCCAATCCTCCCCATATCCTACAGTAGAGGCCACCCACCGGTAGAGATCGGGAGCATGAAACTTGGAAAGATTTTTCTGTTTCCCTAATCCAGGAATGCTGAGATCAGTCGCGTCGCCCTAGCCGAGATCAGTTAAGATCCGGTGATCGAACATGGGACCTTCCTGGTCATCAGGAGGGAAGAACCTTCAGTTTGAATGCGATATTCAAAGTTTTGTAGATTAAATTTAAAACCACTCGGTAAGTGTAGCTGGATTCAGTGGACTACTTGAGGGGGGTTATGTTTAACTTCGGCGGAGGTAGAAGTCTGACGGTAGGTAGCGGAAGGGCTGCCCATTATACACCCTGGTTGATTTACCTTTCCATTGAAGTCAATACAAAGGATAATCGGGCCCTTCCACCAGTTTACTGCCCCCCCCTCCACCCCGAAATTGAAAATGACCCTGGTAGGAAGAATTCAAGTAACCTTTAACATGCTACAAAATATGGCTGGTGTGTCTGTAAATATAACCACAAGGTTATTATTGTGAGCCGTCCTTAGGCAACCCCGAAAATTAAAGTACTGGTTCATCGCTTTAACTAACATTGGCGGGGGGTGGTGGATTTGAGGTCTCCCACCTGGCAGTAGCACCCCCAGAAATATGGGGAATTACTTACAGCCCTGTCCTCGCTGTCACTGTAGAAATCTTCCCCCAAGGCTACAGTTGGGCAGCCTGAGCGCCCGCCTGAGTCAGGCGATTGGCCTTTTTAATATGCAAATTTGGATCCGATTTTAGGACATAACAGGATGGAGTGTGCACCGTGCTCACCCTGCCCAGTATCAGCTGGCGGTCCAGCCAAAGAGGAGCCCAAAGTCAAATTGTACTGTACTTTTGTGCAGCCGGCAGGAGCAGGAGCCTGATATTGCAGCAGCCTGGATCTGGTGGGTTGCCCTGAGGGCGCCTCGTGTTCCGGCCATAGCCTGCTGGCGTATTGATGATGAAGTCCAGCTTGCTGCTGGGACTATTGGGCAGCCGGAGGGTACAGTCTGTGGGCTGGCCCCCCTGGGGTGGGGGGGGGGGAAATCTACCCAGTGAGTCAAACAAAGCAATAATGTTAGGAAAAATAATCCATCAAATAATCCATTAAACAAAGAGTTTGTCAATCTGTTTTTTGTAGAATTAAAATATTGTGGCGGCTGCACTTACCCCAGTAAAGTTGCACTCTAACAAAGGCATCACAGGCTTAAAGGCGCATATAAATATCGCTGAACAGAAATGGCTGTTTATTTACTAAATATGCAGCCCGGTAGTGCAAGTCCAAATGCATCACTGCATTGTGAAGACATCATTGTGCTGCTTGCATGTAACTCTCCATTGAAGTTCATGCAGGGCTGTTTCAGATCTTTCCCCCACTGATAAAAGAAAGAGACACATAAGTAACTTATGCAGCTAACAGGGTAAAGTCACATGACTTAGCTAACTGGCAAACCAGGTGACTTTAAAAGACCTATCAGGAAACAGTAGCACACCATGCAAATACATTGGAGCAACAGTGTGATGCATCACTGAGTGCTGGTACAGAGGATTATACCTGTGATAACCCTAAACACACACAAACCAAGCTCCTGATCTCAAACATACCAACTATGGGAAGACAGTGAGTTGAGATTCTAGTATTTCCCCACAGAGAGCACGGAAAACCCCAGGGTGTTCTCACATGACTGCTGGTATGTAAATTCAGAGCACTGTTAACAGATGTCTAGAAGCAGGTAATTTCCCTGCTCTTCAGCTGTCCCTAATTACTAATAGTGCCTGCCACAGGGAGACTTAAGAATGGGGAAAATACCTTGATACGAGTCTCACTCCCAAAATGAGGCCTATTAGCTCAAGCCTCTTAAAGATATTGAAGCAAAAATTTCAAAGTAGTTTTTTTTAAAAAATCAAGTATTTAACAATCCCAACACACTATATTCATTTTAAAAGAAGGAAAGCAGGTAGACTCACGAGCTTTGTAAGTATGATGCTGGTGGCAGGGTAACATAGATAGTTAAAACCCTAACACTGTGGAGTAGTGTGATTCAGGCTCAAACTTGCAATTCCCCACATGAAGAGCCCCTTGTCTTGGTCAGGCCTTCAATGGGAGATACCAAGAGGAGGCCAGTTATTTTCCCACATGAAAGGAGTGAAAATCAGAAAAGGAATCACAGCCCATTAATCTCCCGAGTGGCTGGAGACAGGACAGCATAGGCCGAGGCCCAGAAGAGGCTTTACCTGCCTGCTTTTATCACCTGGGGAATGGGGTGTGGTGCAACAAGACCTGAAGAGCGGAAGGAAAGAAAGTATAAAATATTTTACAGGAAAACAGGAAAGATAATCAAATTAATCTTCTGATTTGACTCAGCTAAGACTCTGGACTGGTTGACGAACCTCAATTGGAAGAAGTTCAGATTTCCCGCCCGCTCCCCAACAATTGTTCGTTAGATCTGCTGTGGATGGGGGCAGATATTTGCTGGGAGACACGTTCCCGCCTCTTGTAATGTTCACCCCCCCAACTCCCAGCTTCGTGGGCCCATATAGACAGACAGACATATTGCAACAGGATGCAAATGAAAGAAATACATCCTTGACATATTTCCCACACTTTGAAAATTCTAGGTGTAAGGGGCGCTTTTAGTCCTAGGCATCCAGCATTGTAATCATGGCAGAGATGGATTGCACAGGCCAAAAAGGAACAGTAATTTTACAAAGAATTTTGGCTGGCTTACACAGTGCAGAGGCCATCTGCACATTCTCTACCCGGGTTGCTGGAGCTGGCATTGGGAGGTGGGAGATCTAGGCCTATATGTTTAGTTGCAGTTTCAATTTTTTTCCCATTTTCTTCTCTTTTCTGACAACAGTGATTTATGCTGGGGAACGGTTCCAATGGTCCCAGCAGCAATTCGATACTTCACCAACTGGTTACTCTTTGTATATGAGCCTAAACAGGCTACTTGACTGTTTGGGAACAGAGCTGAACCCAATCCTCTTCTCACTCAATGCCCATGCACAATTTCTAGCGGAGAGAGTTAAAGTTTCCCGGAAAATAATAAAAAATTGAAACTTTCCTGGTCTGTATGGTTCAGTACCACACCATTGAACCTCAGGAAAAACAAAACTTGAAAGGCGATATTTTTCTCTTGGATGATTAGTGCAGCATCTTAAGCAATTTTTAATCTAGTTTTGTGTCTTAAGTATTATTCTATTGTCTGGATGAAAGTGGACAGAAGCACAGGCAGTCACGTGAGATGATGCTAGGTGGAGGAACCTGACTGCAGCCTTATCTGCCACTGGGCAAGAAGAGGAAGCATGAGTGAGTGAGGCCTATCAGACAGGTGGATTTATTCCACTCTGTAGGAAGAGATGCCTTGTGTATATAAGTATTTCTGGTGTTTTATTATGAATTACATACATTAAAAATTGTGAGTATTTGCAAGAAATTGAGTAGGTTAGTACAGTTACTGCAGATCTTAACATATAATTAAGAAAAATTTAAAGAACTTGTGTTATTTTAACAGAAAAACATCTGGAAGAGCCCAGGCTGTTATCAATAACAAACAGCATTTAACTGACCTTGCTGTGACATCATCACACAAACACACTGCTGGGCATGTGCAGTCTTTGATATGGCATTGATGTTCAGCAATGGCATTACATGTCAGATTGTATTTGTTTGCTTGCAGTTTAAAAAATAGATGCCTAGCAGCATTGCCTTGCACCTGCTTTTGGTCCTTTGATGGCATTAGTAACTGTTTGGCTCAACATCAGAAATAGTGATGAACTCTGATGTGATTCACATTGAAGAATCAAAGGTTGTAAATTGGTCAGTAAATCTTCATATCAATCTCTTCTGAATGACAGCAGGTTGCCCCTCTTGTCAGTAGCTATTGCTTTGTTGTGGCAGCT